>NC_141050.1:48599993-49342493 GCF_041138505.1 Cibotium barometz
TTCCCGCATGAAGGATGGAATTTTGGGGACTATGAGTGGAAGAGAGAATTAGCCAAACTGGAAGAAGAAGGAAAACTTTATTGGAAGAGATGAGAAGGCCCTAGCCACCATTGCATAAGGGCTGCGATATAGTTTCATCCGCCATCATACTATTACATTGGAAGAAAATTCAAAAGAGACATGCGATTTATCAAAAGAGGAACATGAAAATTTAATTTTTTGGATTAGATATAAAAGAAAGTGAGTCAATTTAAGCTCTTCAAGCTCACTTAAACAAAATGAAAAGTGTCATGTAACAACGTGCATTGTTGGAGGAGGAGGAGGCCAGAGCAACCCTTCTCAAGAGGCTAACCTTGGAGGCATTTAGCCCGTTTGTGGCTACCTTGAAAATCCTACTTGACCATGTTTTCATTGGTATTGAAGCAGTCTTCATAGAACAGGAGAGAATACTCAAAGCCAAAGTAGGTGGACCTTCATCGTATATGAGGAGATTGCATTCTTTACCAAAAAATCAAGAGCCAAATTAAAATGCAACTTTTGTGGAAAACTAGACCCTATGGACAAAGATTTTTGATAGAAAAATAAGGCTCAAACCAACATGCAAGCAAACATATTGACCAAAGAATAAGGCTCAAACCAGCATGCAAGCAAACATATTGACCAAAGAATAAGGCTCAAACCAACATGCAAGCAAACATATTGACCAAAGAAGTTAAAGAATAAAAGGAAGGGGCTTTCTAAGATGGAGGCTAATCATTAGAATATCCCTTCTAAATGATGGAAGAGGGCACCTCTCCTACCAAATGTGTGTGTTGTATACCTACCCTTGTGTAAAACTTCAATAAATACAACATTATAGCCCAAGAGGCACCTATGATAGCCCAAGAGGCACCTATGATAACCCACTCTAGAAAATGACTAACAATGTAGATCTAGTGTATGTGTGGTAGCAGGATTTCATCATGTGAGGGGAAGTCTTGAAAATAGCAAGTGATGTTGGATGAATGTTTGGAGAAAAGCGGAGTGTTTTGTGACGGCATATGTGGAGAGATGGCCCAACCTACAAATAAACTAGCTTTGTATGTTTTCCCTCCACATTTTGGTGATGGGAAATTGGATGGGACAAATTAGACTCTCTAGAAGTTTAGTATTAGGTCTATTCTTGATTCATATGAGTTGTGCTGGGAAACTACAACATGGGTTGATGCAAAGATCTATGTTCTACGGTGGTGCACTCTTGGATGTCACCAAACATTAGACTTCATACTTGGGGGGCAACACTCTAATACACCTGCAAGGAATTGGTGATCACTACTCTTAGTGATCCCCATCATCAATCTTGCGAATTCTCTATCCACAATATGAATTGCTCTACTGCTTCTCTTTTAGAATGCTTTTGTGCTACAAGATGATTCTCAAGGTTTTGAATACTTATCTCATTTCTTGTCTCATATTAGAACTTTCCATGCTTCAGAGTTGTGATAGTATGCTAAATCATGATTATCACCAAATTAGACACAAAATCAAACAATAGCACATAGCATATCTACACTCCATTGTCTCCATGCCAAAGTGAGAGCAAGATCTCGTAGTATGGTTTGTAGTGGATATCTATACTTTTAAGAACTTTGGCACAATACTGGGGTAGAGGAGGAGATGAATTTCAAATCGAGATATGGTAGTGATGCTACATTCTCTGAAAATGCAAAGAAATGCAAGGATAAGTGCCCAGGTAATTAACCCCAATTCTTATGAGAAGAAGAAATCAAAAGAAAATTGTTTCTATTGCAAAACAAGTCTAGTCATGTGGTCCAATAATGTAGAATGAAGGAAGTAGATGATAAGAATGGTACTTTGAAGCCTTCGAAGGAGTCTAGGAATAGTGTTGAAGCCTTTCTGGGCAGTAGAAGAAATCTGTACAAGTTGGTACTTTGAAGCCTTGGAAGGAGTCTAGGAATTTAGTGTTGAAGTGACAGTGAAGTTGTAAATTATGGCAATAGAAGAAATATGTGAAAAGGATTTGATGCCTTGGAAGGAGTCTAGGAATAGTGTTGAAGCCTTTCTGGGCAATAGAAGAAATCTGTACAAGCTGGTACTTTGAAGCCTTGGAAGGAGTCTAGGAATTTAGTGTTGAAGTGACAGTGAAGTTGTAAATTATGGCAATAGAAGAAATATGTGAAAAGGATAAATATTCATCATCATCTAATGGTTTGCGTATCATCCACATTAGAGAATCTCGACATATGACTAGTCAAAAGGGTTGGTATACCTCCCTCAAACCTATGGGGGATTCCATCATGATAGTAGTCAGGAATGATGCCAAATGCACAACCATGGGTTAAGGTGCCATGTCTTTTGTTTCTAGCAACAATGATGCTAAGAAATTTTCTATGTTTTAGATGTCAAGAGGGATCTATTGTCAATTGTGAGTGGCCATTGTTGACCATGACATTAAGATTATCATGGATGGAGAGGTGGCACATGTCCATTGCCCAGAAAACAAAGAATTGTGCATACATTTTTACAATGCTCACAAAGCACATTGAGATACAATATCATTATGTACTAAGATTATTATAAATGGGTAGGTGGCGCCTGTCTATTGCTCGATAACAAAGAATTGTGTAGATATTTTTACAAAGGCTGTAGGGAGAGATTAGCTACATTAAATCTAAGAGGTAGTTCACCTATATGGGTGGACACTGAGGGGAGGTATTGGAAAAGAATATACTTAATGATCCACCCTCATGTTCATTCTATAGGTGACTGATCCTCTCTATCATGTAAGGCCTCCTTTATGAGGAGTAGCCATTGTGATGAGTGATGAGTGACAGCAACTATGGCCAAACGGTTGGGAGTTGGCTTAAGTAGACTTGGCACTCTACCGACAAGGATGCATGCATGTGTGGGCCATGTGACCGCACTAGTGAGTGTTGGATATTAAACCGATGACACACTATTATTGAGTTGTTGTGGGGCTTGTTTGAGGGTCCAAACAATATCATGTGGCTATGGGAGATACACAAAGTCCATATAGGACTTTGTTATAGTCTAGTATAGTCCTAGTGGGATGATATGGTAGGTTGGTCATTTTGGACCAAGTTGTGGATCAACTAACATGGTTGATCTCAGTCCATGATGACCCTTGGTACTATTCATAGACTAGTTTGGCATCCTTAGTTCATCATTGAGATCATTGCATTGAAGTACTGTTGTAAGCAACACATCATCCACCATTGAGAGTCTGTCTCTACAAACCCCATCAAAGCTCCTTATTCGGGGTATAGGGATGGGCAAACAACCATCTATTTGTAATCACATTTGGAAGTAGTAATGATGTTTACTCTCCACTTCTTTTTACAATTGAGTGCTTTGTATTGTGTTGATCCCACTTCTATTATTGTATATTCTTACAGTTTTTGGGTTACAATTAGTGCTAAAGGTGATGTACTAAGCCTATATAAGGGCCTCTATCTAATAGAATCATCTATGAGTTTTTGTCAAATCTCTTGTCATTATGCCATTGTTTTGTTATTTGCCTTTACCATATTTTTTTGCATTTATTATTATGTCAAAATATTGGTCCTAATCCATTTCTACACACCCTAATCCTCTCTAGGCATAAATTAAACTTATCTATCTATCTATAAATATCTACCTATCTATCTATCTCAGTCTATCTTTAAGTAGATAGAGTAGATAGATAATATCTATAGATATATTATCTATCTATAGATAATATATATATATATACATACATACATACATACACATACATACATACATACATACATACATAAATATATATATATATATAGAGAGAGAGAGAGAGAGAGAGATAGAGAGAGGCAGAAGTTTTAAGTGTGAAATACTTGAGTAAACCATAATATTTACCTTTCCAAATTGGTCGAGAGCGAAGATGTAAATCACCACACCAAGGTGAGCCTCGTTGAAAATCACTTTGTGCTTCATCATCATGGAGGTCTTGCCCTTGGTAAGTAGACGATGAACTTTCAGTGGTATTGCTTTTGAGTTGAACAAAGGCTAAATAATATCTAGAACGCTTGAGATGGATCCACCAAATGATAATCACAATACCACCAAATATGAAGGTTCCTAAGATCATGCAGGCTAAAACTAAGTGTGCACGACTATAATTTGGAAACTTATGCATGTATGATTTTACAACAAAAACATTAGCTAATCCAGAGAGCACAAAATAGCCAATCATGGATGCAATACTTGTGTATGCTACCCACATTGTGTTTCCCATTGTGCTAATACTAGATATTCCTTGAGGCTTGGCACTATTAGTAGGAGAGGGAAATTTTAATGTTGAGCCATGACTTGACCCCCCAAACTTAGCTAGGTCTAGTGATTTGTTTTCACCTAAAGTTATATGACTAGCAAGCACCTTTGTGTAATCTTCTATAGTCTTAGAGGTGATATATGCATGAACTTGTATATTCAACCCTAACTTATCATAGTCAGGAAGTATTTGATTGGGGTCTACCTCATTTAGAATACAAAGCTCTTGTGGCTTTCTTACACAATGGTAGACTTTGATAGATGTGGGAAGATGTGGGGACTTATGTTGCATCATTTTGTGCCTATGTAAAATGTCTCGAAGTATGGCTAAAAGGGGAGTCACCCCTATGCCCCCACCCACTAGAACTAATGTTTGATACCTGAAAGAAGAGGCAAAACCACACAAAATTGTTAGAGTTCATTACTTATTCTTTCATGAAGAGTGAAATAGAAAAAGCACAATAAATAGTTAGACTAAAACCTAGAATGAATGCATATGTGTGGATATGTGTTTTATGTATGTGAATGTGCGAGTGTGCATCAACACATGCATGCCTACATGTACACGTGTATGTGTGCGTATGTGTATGTGTGTGCATGCATGCTTGTGTATGTACACATGCATGCTTTGTGCATGTGTGTGTGTGTGTGTGTGTGTGTGTGAGAGAGAGAGAGAGAGAGAGAGAGAGAGAGAGAGAGAGAGAGAGAGAGAGAGATACTTCAAGTAAAAATCTGACTCATCTCCATAAGGCCCCTCAACTTTAGTCTGTAATGAGAAAGGGCTAGCTTGAGTAGAATCTTTCAATTGGTCACGTAACGTGTGTGTCCATCCGCCTATGGGCTTTATCACAATCGATAACTCTTGGCTTTCCTCGATTGGAGTGGAGGTTGCACTAAAGAAATGCCATTGTATCCTTGAGAGGCTTGGAATTTGGATGCACCAGCTACTCAGGGAATGATACACCAAGCCTAGTAGTGGAAAAAGAATCCCACCAGTTAGTACATGAGCCTCCTCTCGTTACAATTTCTACATATATTCACTAGGAGAGGATGTAAAGAGTTCCATGTAGTGTCTTTATTATGAAGACCAAAAAAAGGGACGATGTTAGCGATTGGAGCACCTTCATTGTCTTTTTTTGCAAGCTTGAGCTCTACTGCACCCGATTCCAGAACCTTTGCCGAGAGTACATCAACAACCCGCCTCGATTGGAGCATGCGGAGAAAGCGATCCACCAAGAAAAGTAGGGCGGGTATCACGAAAAAATGGTAGTTCCATATGGCATGGTAGAGCCAGAAGAGGTAAAAAATGATATAAAGATGATGCACCGCAAAGAAGAACTCGTACCACCTTCGCCGGAAATATGATAACGAGGTAACCCACATGACTAATCCCACCACCCATGCGATCAGACCAGCAATCACTGCGCAATTCTCTCCCTCAGTGCTCCATCCGATGATCTACAAATATTAATCTTCAAACGATTAGTCCTTTTTCTTTTTAATCTGAAATCATGTCATAAATGATATCATATGCGCAGTGTCTGTGTATACCAAATAGGCTCGGTCATTGGCAAAGAAATACGTGATGTAGGCAATGCTGTGTAGGGTGAGGAAAATCATCATCAATACAGCTAACCAGATGTGGTACTTGACAGCTTGTTCAAAAGGGACGCCTATGAGCCGTAAAAAGGGAGACCCCCTTGAGACAGGGATCCACAAAAACGCGAAGGGAATGATGGCTACTGTGCCGAAAGAGAAGGCTGCATAGTTAACCTTCTTCCACGCCCTGTGGACACAAGCATAAGGGAGCTTGAGCCTGGCCTCCACTATAGGCCTACATGTACTTTTGTATAGGAACATTTATCTGACCTGAAGCCTTTAGAGTTCATCTTGTACATCGTGTCGATGCCGTGAAAGTCCAAGTAAGCCGCCCTGCCAAAGTGGTAGAAGACGACGAACAGGACGGCAAGAATGAGGAGGGCCTCCGCCGCCGTCAAAACCCCGAGTGGGCTGCGCGTCCACAAGGGGTATGTGCTAAACCGAGGTCGAAGCTTCTTCTGATGAGTAACTACGCCGGCCGCTGCTGGTTTCTCTGTTGAGCTGCAGCCACTGATCAGATCATCAGGCTAAAAAACTCTAGTCCAGCATGCAAAAATGCGAGTAAACACATCGATACAGGCGTACCAGCTGAGAAGTGCCCTCAGCTTAACGACTGCAAAGCTAAGCATGGCCACGACGACGAAGGGTATCGTTTGAAATAGCAAAATAGATCCTGCATACACGAAGCATCGCAGTACTCTCAAATTACAGGTTGACGGCGAGTAGCATTAATGATGCAAATATTCTTGGATAAATAAGTATAATAACTAACAATCATAGGCTAAATGCAAATATCATTAGATATAATACCTTCGCGGCCATCTGTTCGGAAGAACCTAGATTGCGAGCGATCCCCCAATTTGTCCAAGTATTTGTCATCACCTTTGGGTTCCGGGGACACGAACCACCAGCCCACCCACACGAGGCACGCCGCACCGATCACCCACTGCAACGCCTGCTTCGCTCGCAACGCCGCCATCAGGCTGAGCTCTCGATGGGGACAGATAAACAGATCAATGGACTACCTGATAAATGGCCTCAGTTCAGTGACTGCAAAGCTAGAAAGGAAGGAGACCTCTTTCATAAGAAAACTGTGTAAGGCCTCGTTATTGCTCTGCCCTTTGGAATCCAGCATAGGTTAGTAGTACTGTACTGACGTCGCGTACCGGCCTTAAACTTTCCACCACCCTATAGAATATTGAACTCATTGACAAGTTGTACTACCAACACATAAACTCCTAATCAGGTTGCACGAGCCACAGTATTTAGAATATTAAACTTATACGTCCACAAATTCTCCACACTAAATTAATACTTCGTAAAAAACGGCCAAGTATTTGTATGAAGTGTATGCCTAGGCCGCATCGTGCAGACAAATGCATGGATTATAACTAAACCTAGTGCACGTATATGATTGGCTCAAAGTGATAGGGAAGACAAAGTTGTTGTCAAATGTTTGGGAGGGCTTGATATTTTTCAAATAGTAGAGTAATAGGATTCCCAACTTGATATTTTTCAAATCCTAGAGTAATATGAGCCTACCCCACTCTCTCTCTTTCTCTCTCTCTATTTTCTATTTATTTAAAACACATCTCTTTTAATACAAAACAAACAACTTCTCTTTAAATAAAAACAAAGCATCTATTCTACTCTCTCAAAAAATGTCATATAATAAACAATATAAGTACATAATCTTTAATCTTAATCAAGAGGGAGAGAAAGATAATCAAATTTTAATATGTAAATATATATACATATACATAGTAAACACCACATATTTGAAACAAAATTTGCTAAAACAATAAGCAACTAATCTTAGTAATTTTCTTGAGCACTTTCTGTAGCTCGCCTTGCTCAAATTTGGAATAAGCACCAAGAAAATCAAATTGAGCAACTCTTCTTTTAGTCCTGCTAAAGACAATTTGCAACAAAGAATATAATCAATGAGAGAGCAAGCAAAAAAAAATAATTCTACTCTTTTTATTTTCCCTATTTTTCTTTGTCTATTATAATTCTCCCTTTTCTGTCATCCCCCCTCTGTCCCTCCCTCCCTCTCCCTCTCTCTCTCTCTCTCTCTCTCTCTCAGTAGGGAAAAGCAAGTATTATCACTTTGAAAACGACTGCAGCCGTACAGATACTAAATGCTGGAAAATACGCTGTATGATTTTTTATGCATATGTTCTACAGACGGTATTATATTGAGTAGAAGTACGGGGGGCGAGCATCTCCTCATCTGCATGGAACGACATTGAGAAGCTCCAAAAAGCTTTTATTCATAGACATTTGGGCATCAAAAGCACCACACCATGTGTACTTATGCTTTTGGAAACTGGCCCGTCGGCCAATTGAGGTACATGCTATGATCCGAGTACTGCGATATGCTACCCAAGTACGTCAGATGGATGACAGTAGGCTCCCCAAACGGGCATGGGATGCTAGTACATGCCTACAAAAAACGTGGAAAAGTAAAGTGCTTTCAACAGGATGGGTGCTGGATATGCGAAAATGGTTTAAAGGGTGGGGAGTGGATAGATATCTAGATATGGCACCAGAAGATATATGCATGGACACATTTCAGTCCGACCTCTTACGAGCGTATCAAGAAAAACATCAAAGCAAGGGAGAAAATGGCAAACTTGCTTATTACAGTATGCATATCTATCCTTCATGTTGGGAATCCTACATGCAGGCAGAGGCACACATGCAGCCATACATAACCATATATACTTATGCTTTTGGAAACTAGCTGTCGACCAATTGAGGTACATGCTATGATCCGAGTACTGAGATATGCCACCCGAGTACGTCAAATGGATGACAATAGGCTCCCCAAACGGGCATGGGATGCTAGTACACGCCTACAAAAAACGTGGAAAAGTAAAGTGCTTTCAATAGGATGGGTGCTGGATATGCAAAAATGGTTTAAAGGGTGGGGAGTGGATAGATATCTAGATATGGCACCAGAAGATATATGCATGGACACATTTCAATCAGACCTCTTACGAGCGTATCAAGCAAAACATCAAAGCAAGGGAGCAAATGGCAAACTTGCTTATTACAGTATGCATATCTATCCTTCATGTTGGGAATCCTACATGCAGGCAGAGGCACACACGCAACCATACATAGCCAACCCGCTCTCAGTGGTATTTAGATGGAATATTGCACGACTTCGAACTCGATCACACACTTTATTGATCGAGACAGGTGCATGGAGTGGACAGGCACAAGAGACGAGGTTATGCAAGCTGTGTGGACTATCGAGTGTGGAATCAGAGGAGCACATGATTATGACATGCCCAGCATATGCACACATATACGGGCTGACTTTGATATCCCTTTACAGGGGCCACTTCACCAGTTTCTGACCACTACTCCTATATCAAAGTTAGGGGCTCTCATCACCCGCATGTTACGCTTTTCGGGAGAACCACGTTGCATAGATCGTTCTTTCACCGTTAGCTACCCTTTCCTACCATGGGGGAGTAGACTCATTGTATATCTAGAAAGGTCCCATGGGTCATAATTTGGCCTTCCGTGGACGATAATAAACTACTCTACTCTACTCTCTTCCTAAAAACAAAATGGACATTTTATTATTAAAAAAAAACAAAACATCAAGAAGAAAAAGTGGTTCCCATTTTCTATTTATTTAAAACCAAATGAACATTGATCAAATACACATATGTAAATATAGACAATATACATATATATATTTACATATGTATACATGTATACATATTTACATATCTCTCTCTCTCCCTCTTAATATATATATATATGTGTGTGTGTGTGTGTGTGTGTGTGTACATACATACATACATATGTATATATGTAGGTTAAAACATCTTTATCTTTATTTTAATCAACTCTCTCATTCCCCCCTCTCTCTGTTATATATGTATATATATATTATATATTATATCCATATGTGTATATATATATACATATGTGTGTGTACATACATACATATATATGTATGTATGTATGTATGTATGTATGCATGCATGTATGTTTGTATGTATATACATACATATATATATACATATGTATGTATGTGTATATACATACATACATACATATATAAATATGTGTGTGTGTGTGTGTGTGTGTACACACACACACACACACACACACACACACACACATATATATATGTATATATGTATGTATACACACACACACACACACACATACATACATACATACATACATACATACGTACGTACATACGTACATACGTAGGTACATACATATGTATGTATGTATGTATGTATATATATGTATGTTTGTATGTATATATACATACATATATATACATATGTATGTATGTGTATATACATACATACATACATATATAAATTTGTAAATATGTGTGTGTGTGTGTACACACACACACACATACACATGTATATATATATATATATATTATATATATATATACATATATATGTATACACACACACACACACACACACACACACACATACATATACATGTATATGTATATATATATATATATACACACACACACACACACACACACACACACACATATATATATACATATATACATACATACATGCATACATATGTACATATGTATGCTAAAATATTTTTATCTTTATTATAAAAAAAAAGAAATTTTCCAATCTAAATCTACTCTCTCTCTCTCTCTCTCTCTCTCTCTCTCTATTTTCTCTATGTGTGTGTGTGTGTGTACATGTATGGATATTTATCTTTACATATGTATGTATGTATACATATGTACATACATATATACATACATATACATACATATATATATATATACGTATATATATATATATATATACATATATATATATATACATATATATATATATACATATATATATATATGTATATATATATATATTTGTATGTATGTATGTATGTATATATATACACATATGTATATATATATACACATATGCATATATATACATATGTACATATATACACATATATAGATATATACACATACGTATATATATATATATACATACTTATATATGTATATGTGTATGTTAAAACATCTTTATGTTTATTTTATTTTTTAAGTGATTTTTTTCATTCTAATTCTACTCTTACTCTTTCTCTCTCTCCCTCTCCCTCATTCTCGTCCTCTCTCTCTATACTCGTTGGCCTTGGGCAACGAACCCCTTCTGACTGTGCTAGAGGGTGGCATCATCAGGATTCTGTGGCCTTCTGGTGGAGTGTGACATTCATGGGGGAGACCCACGTGGTTGTGGCAGATGCCTGCCACATGGGAGGCTCCCGGTAAGATATTAAAGATAATGCATAAATATTGTCCCTCCAAAATAAACAATGCTCTAAATGTCAACCATACCACACATGAGTGCATGCTCTCTAGTTGGCATATCTCGACACTCATTTGGCCTATCTTGACAATCACTATGGTCGGATGCTCTCTCTTTGCAAAGGATTGACAATTTCGATTAGGGTGAAGAATATATTTAGTGATTATAAAGTATACAGAACTTCCTAATAGTTAAATTGAAGTTTTAAGGTTATTTCAACCTCAAGTTGGTGAGCGCGCTCAAGGCTAGGTCATAAAAAATAACAATGGATCTCTTTGGTTCTATGACACGTCAAGAAGACGAGATGTAGGCTATATACATGCATATTATAGTGCCATCATGGCCTAGTAGAGCAGCACAGTGCTACGCAAGATTGTTCATTTGAACCTTTAATGTCTTTATTAAACCTTTAACATCTTCATTTGAAACCTTCACGGCAGTATTCCCAAGTTGGATAACTACTTGGGGGCACTTGTGCTAAACAAATAGTATATCAATTCATATTAAATCAATTTTTGAGGCCCATTATGGCTCTCGCTAACTTGAAAGGTTACACCAATAAAGATTCCCTTAGATTTGGACTCGTCATAAATAAAATGTGAATGGTGACTTCATTCAAACAAAATATACAAAGTTTAATGAGTTCTATTGTATGGTAAAACCCCACAGTTAGAGATTTACTCAAATTTGGGCAATTATATGCTTTTTAAAAATTTCAAGTTTTTAAATTTTAAATTTCTTCAAAATACTTTAAATTTCAATGATTTTTTAAGAAAATAATGTAATCGCAAGATATGCCCTATTTAAAGTATTCGAACATAGAAAGGTGTTGAACCCTCCAATTTGCATATTGAGGGGGGTGTTAAGATTGACAATGCCAAGTTGTTGGGGTGAGAGGCGAGTTGGTCAAATCGAGAGATTGTATGCACACAAATTGTATGCACACACCCAAGTTTATGTTAAGGAGGGGTGTTGAAATGTGCAATGTAAAATGAATGGGTTATTTGGTTGAGTGTGGGAAAGCACCCTAGAGGTGCAAGATATTGTGGTAAGATAAGAATGCAACATGTAATATTGTATGGTGTGTGTGTTGACCAAAAGAGTGAAAAAGGGAGTGCCACATGGATGATGATGTGTAAAGTGGGATAAGGCTAGAAACCCTATATCACTGTATGGTTCATTGTGAATGCAATAGAGATCTTGTGTTAAGTGTCCAATCTCTCTCTCTCTAGTTATGGAGTTTTTAGTTCGGTATAACCCACCTTAAGTTTTATGCTTAATCTTGTGTCTATCACCATGATCCCATTTTAGGATTGTTAATACAGATTGTATTTGCATTGTCTATACCTTGATTGAGGTATTGTGGATTGATACACATCGTTCAATTGTCTTATGAAAAACTTTTATAGTGGCTTATTGAAAATGGATAGTACCCAGATTGATGCAAGGAGTGAAGGGGATTATTCTCACATAGACGAATGAATGGATAGTTGAGCTCAAGACTTCATGAGCTAAGCCCTTGCTAGTGTATCGTACGCTTAAGAGATTAAGCTAATATTAAAGAACATCTTGTGGATTAGTATGTGTCTTGTCTCTATTATACACTATATAGCTCTGTCCATTTTTTGTCAATCGCATGCTTGTCTAGACGTTAACTCCTATACAGAACCATAAAGGATCTAGGTTCTAAGTTGTGTGTGTAGTCATGATTAACTCCCATAAGAATGAGTAGACTGGTAGCTCAACGACATTGTGCGTTGGCTTGTCACATTGGGTAATTGTATTAGTCGCTGCTCTTCCTTAGGAGCTGACTAGGTGGTTTGAAACCATGCAAGTGTGGAGTCTTAAATAACGAAACATCGACACTTTTAATGATCTTGCTAGGGAATGGTAGTCCTCCAGGAAGGTAGAGGCTAGTTCTACATAGGAAGCCTGAATTGAGTTATGCATGACATGCAATCACCTGGAAAACTTATTACATAGAGAAGCTAGTTGGGGTAGATCATGAGAGGAAGTGAGTATGTCATGGTGTTGGGCTCATATAGGAGTGCAATGGACAGTGCATGGAGAATAAAGAAATTTCAAGTTTGGGCAATGCGATACGGTTGTAGGCAGCCAGAGGCCTCAGGAAGTGAAGAGCGATTGCATCATCCAAAAATAATTTCGAAAGGAATTTTGCACCAGAAAGATCAAGAATGACATAATCAAGAACCTCTGAGAAATCATGAGGAAGAGGAAGAACACTAGGAGCAGAAAAATAGGAGGCAGGGAAATCAAGAAGAAGAAGGACCAGTGGCTTTTGGAAAGTTTTCTTTGAACTACTCAAAGTTCAAGGACAAAAGTGAGGAGGATCCAGACACCCATGTTTTTGCCTTTGAGCCACCTTGTTGGCCCCACTAAAGCCCCATTTCCACATAAGATAGAGTACTTTGCAACAACCCTTGGTGGAAGGGTCACCATTTGGTATGCTCAGCATGGTCTAGAGCACTTCTAGATGTTTGAAGTACTAAAGAAATCTTTCTTGAAAAGATTCCAGAAAGACAAGACCACCCATTGAGGTACTAGAAAAGCTGCAAAAGCTAACTCACAAGAAGAGGCCAATAGAAGATTATGCAACAAAATTCAGAGCATTGTTAATGCGTCTCGACCAGCCAAACAAACCTTAGTAGCCATACTGAGTCAATGGTTTGTGAGAGGATTGAGGGCCCGAAGCTCCAAACGGTGGTAGTCTCTTATGACTTGGATACCCTCACCTTTGAGGAGGTGGTAGTAGGAGAAGCTAGACTCAAAGGGATCTTGAAGAAGACAAGCAAAGACTTCAAGAAGAAAAATAAAGGAGATGACAAAAGGAAAAAGAAAGAAGAAGAAACTTCCAAGTCAGATTTTGGTGGACGCCTAAGAATCAGACTCCAGTCAAGATTCAAATGCTGAAGAGAAAAAGTCCTGGAAAAGAAAAGAGAAAGGAAATAGGAAGTGGATGTTTAGGAAGAATTGAAGGCCACCCTAGCCAAGCTTGCCAGAGGACATGCAAGATCTAGATTGAGACTAGATGTTTGGTGCACAAAGTGTAATAAACAGGGTCACATGAAAGAAGAGTGTTAGATGAAACTCCTGGGCAGAGATAAACGAAATGTCCCATACTACACCATCATTAGAAAAAATTGCAAGAAGCAAGGTTACAAAGGGAGGCACACACAACGGGAGCCGATGTAGCAGTAAATATGGTGATAGTGGTTGTATGGGTGCAGTGGAGCATCAAGAAGAGCCACCACAATGGTAATGGTAGTGACAAAGTCGCAAGGATTTGTCATGACTGTGAAAGGTAGGGATGTTGATTCAGAAGAAAAGAAAAAGCTAGAACATTGGGAAGGGTAGCAAAGGGGACCGAAAACTATCACTGAACTTGTATAGAGCACGCAAGGAATGGTGCAGATGGTCCAGGAAAGGCAACTTCGGAATGAGCATGCTGGCACTAATCTGGACAGGACAAGCCTAGTCAAGAAAACGAAAGACATTACAGAAAGAAAGAAGGCACTAGGCGATGATAAGATCACTGAAGTAGGGATGCAAAAGTGCCAGCTAGAGCCTACAATAGGGTAGAGCATGAAAAACATCTTGGAAAAGGAAGTGGAAAAGTATCCGGAGAGAGTCTGTGTAAAAGAACTAACAGGGGAAGGTAAAGAGAAGAAAAAAGTTAACAATGAGGAAGAAGGAAGGATGAGAAGAAGCCAAATTATGACAACTCTAGAAAGAGAGAAGCTGGCTATATAATGTAGAAATGTGGAAATAGCTCAAGACTGTGACATAGTTGTTTGGGAAGTGACTATAAAAATAAGAGGGCAGACAATGTCATGAGTCATCCTAGATGGAGGATCTAGAGTCAACATAATATCACATAACCTAGCTAAGAAGCTAGGAATCACAGAAATGCATCTTGGCTTGTTCTAGCTAAAGATGGTAGATCAACGGTGGTTTGACTAGTCAGAATCATTAGAGGATCAATAGGCTGAATGCTGCCTTGAGATCATTATCTTCCGCTGGCTTGATCATCTCAACTTTTCCCTTAGCAGCCAACTGGTAGGCGAAGCACCTCTGCCACGTATAAGGGGTTGAACTCCCTCTTGTCTCCTAAGGGAAGAGGGATGATGTTGGAATGCTCGAGCTATTCTAGCTATTCACGTGCTTTGAAGTTGTGTTGAAGCTTCTCCCAGGGCATCTTTGTGAACTGCTTCAGGCCCATTTTCTCTAGCCACTTTTGCACATTTGTCTGGTTCCTTGTACACAGAGTTGAAAAATGGTATTCAAATTCCACCATCCTGTTAGGTGACAAATAGCAAGGGTTGGGTGAGAGAAGGTAGAGGTCACAATAAAGCTTAGCAAAGAGAGAAGGTAGGTAGCACAACAAAGCAAAGAGCACAGATTGCATAATAGAACATGTAAATTGGGTATTCAATTGAGAACATGTAAAGGCCATGGCATGGCACATGCCTCCCCTTGGTACTGTCATAATTGTCTAATATTTCCATGATTTTTCACAATTCTTATTAAATTTTATTCATGAGTGCCTATTGCACGAGCCACAATGTCATTTATGGTTGGGTAGTGGTGGGGAAAAAGTGATGTGATGCCTTTCTTTTTCCATCCATGCACCCCTTTACAAGGTGACAACATCAATTTTCTTGCCACCTCCATGCAGTTGCTAGTTGTCTCCTTGCTTTCTATATATACTGCAATTGTATTTACACCAAAAGTTTCTATTTTTAGATTTTGTTGTTTTCCCTTTTTACTCTTTCCAGAATCCTACCATCACTCCCATTCTTGATCTTGATTGTATTTGGATTCTTCTCCTTGAATTCTTTCTAGTTCTTGATGCACTTGTCCTGCTTGTGTCAGCTTCATTTTGCAAGTCTGTTTTGGAGAGTCCAGAAAGTTCTCCCATTTGTTTGGAAATCACAATACCTAAAAAGTTCCTTTGTTCTAGAATCATCATCTTTCTATAATTTCCTTATGCTTTTAACATTTTCACTTTGGTTTACATTTTGTTTTTCCTAGACTTATTACAGGCGACTTGGTAGGGACCTCACGGGCCTCTCCTCCAACCCTCATGCCTCATTCCTAGACTTACATGCCACACATTGGGGACCTATCTAGGCCTCTCCTTCGGCCCTCATGCATCATTCTTGGACTTACAGGGGTGACTTGGTAGGGACTCTGCTCCAGCCCCTCATGCCTTATTCTTGGACTTATAGGCAACACAGTAGGGACCTCTCTTGGCCTCTCCTCTGGCCCTCATGCTCCATTCTTTTTAATGTTTTTATTCATACAATATTTAGAGGCAACATACAACAATTGATGTATTTGTAATTGGCCAATTACTCACCATTCTAAATTCATTAGGTCATCCCGATGATGGAGCTACATTCGAACGTCCTGACCCTCCATCCAGATTCTTGTCACCTCGTGTTGAGTGACCAAATTTATTCTCCATGAGTGCAGTTGAAAAAGAAGTGGATAGTAGAGCAGAGGTGGCGCGAGAAATACTAAAGAGATGCACAAGGAGAATGAGAGAGCTATGATAGGAAGTGGAGACACGGAAAAGGAAATTTGTTGCTGAAAGGACAGGGAAAGAAACCTGAAACTGAAACAAATGGAAAACGAAAGGAGATTGTGCTATGGACGAGCTTTGTATTGGAACTCATCCCAGCAAATGAGCTGAAGGAACATGCATGGGTGGCCACAAACAAGTTTGAAGAGAAAGCAACAATAAAGTATCTCTATGTATCCAGATAGAGGAACTAGAAGTGCTCATCGAAGAATATAAGGAACAACAAAAGCAAGATGGCCAAACCATCAAATCATAAAAAAAGAGAGGTAGAGGTAGCCACACCCCCACATGGGTGACCAAGGGAAAAGGAGAACAAATGTGTGTCAATGAGCTAAATGTGGCATTGACAAATGACAACAAACGTTGACATTAGGAAAAAAGCCTGGGAGGATGTGATGGAGTGCCAGCCTCTGCTTTCAATGCTTCTTCAATTGGGTCAAGTTGTCCACCATGGTCTTCAAATAGAGCATCGATCATTTCGTCCATTTCTGGTGCATTATGTGCATATTCCAATTCTTCTTCTATGTTGGCATCTGTCACTTTCCTCGTTATCTTGTTGATCTAGTGTGTCAACATATTCATTAGAATGGGGTATATTTGTAGATGGTGTTGTTCTAGTGCGCCTTCGAATTGTAGGCCATAAGATGTTGTACCCCATATCATTACTAGAGTCCTATAAAAGTAAAGTTGAGTCTAGAGCACACACACACAGAGTATAACATGAACACACACACACACACACACACTGTTGAAATATACAAGTGAATAGGGTGTGTGCGGGAACAAGCCCTTGGTAAGAGGCTGTGAAAGAGAATCTATAAATGTGAGTGAACCTGTGAAAAGGTGAGAAGAATCTACTAGGAGAGAATAAAGGGTAGCATGAGAAAATTTAGGAAGTATGGAGATATTCTAGAAAGTGTGGAGATATTCTAGGAGAGGTGGAGAGAATCAAGCAAGAGAGGTGGAGTGAATCAAGGAGAAATCAGTGGGATTTGATTCTTGGATGTAAATAAATTGAGGCATTGGCCTAATGAGAATTTGTTGGTTTTTGATTATCCATGCCTACATTAAGCTATTTGTTAATTACTCACTAATTACATCTTAATTATTTGCTAATCACTTTGTAATGATGTTGATTCTAGTATTTGATCCACCATAGCTCATCACATTGCTGTAATTTCAACATGGTATCAACACCAAGCCTAGAATCCATCAAATTTATGAGCCCATTATCTAGTTAATTAGGATTAGTAGATAATTAAAAAATAATCAAATTTTTAGTTATTTTTCAACTCACCTCTGTACCCCCACCTGGTGGAGCAGCTCTAGCTCCTTGCACACTCAACATTAGGCCAAACCCTTCTAGCCACAAACAGCCAACTCATTGCTACTCCAGCCAGTGGAATCAGAAGCGCAAACCGCCTGGCACGTAGAACTCCCGATTTTCGCTGATTAATGGGCGCCATTTTTCTGAGGCAAGTTTGATTTCTCTGCTACTCCAGATCAAATGGGTCTAATTCCTCTTAGCCCCAAGTGTTTTCAAGCATGCTCTACAAGCTGGTGAAGTCAAAATTTAATTTGATCAAGTCTACAGTGAGATCCAAGCTCCTCATCAAATCTGCAGGTGACTTTGGTAAAACAGAGATTAAGCATTCAATGTTTGGTCAAATCTTGTGTTTGGTCAAATCTTGTGTTTCTTGGATTAATCCTCTACTAGACTCATTGCTATGGATGGTATTGGAAGCATTTGAGCTCATTTGAAGTCTAACGCACCAGATTTGGACTCCCCGCATACTCTGTTTTTTACACACAAAATAGAGGATTAATTTGCTAATCAATGCTAATCACTGTATTTTGGTGCAATTGAGGGTTCAAATTAACCATTAGGTATCTAATACATATCCCTATAACTTCAGATTTCAATTCGGAGTTGGTTTGTACTCCAACCATTCCGTATAAATTGGTTACCCTTAATTTAATGTAATTTCTGGTAAAATTGTGTTGATAAATTTGTGGTAATCATCATTTTGCATTTAACCCTTGGTTAATGCCTATAAATATCACTCAAATTTAAGATTATTCACAGCCAAAGTTGCGCTTGGGAATGTGCATAAGAATGAATGCTATATGCATTATGTATTGGGCACATTACATCAGTGTAAAAATGGGATCAGACACTGCCCTTGTCCAAAATAAGGCAAGAGGTAAGACCTCCCGCATAGATTTGGGTTTGCATTGCATAATGATACAAGATAAACATCAAAAACCCAAAAGAACTGTCAAATAAACATTTAAACATGTTGCTCACATGGAGCAAGAAGACCTGTGACGGACAAGCTCATGGCCCCAGCCATGAAAGAAGAAGAACATCTCTTTCCAAGAAGAAGATCCACACCAAGAAGATCTAAAGGATGCATTGAAGGAAGAAATGGACACGAGAAGAGAAGCTGCCACAAGAAGACTGAAGGAAAAGGAAGACATGGACGCGTGAAGAGAAGCTGCCATGACAAGAAGACTGAAGACAAGAGAAGATGTGAGGCTCCAAAGAGTGAGGAGCCATGTGAAAATCTCTGAGAGAGAGAGAGAGAGAGAGAGAGAGAGAGAGAGAGAGAGAGAGAGAGAGAGAGAGAGAGAGACCCCATAACCCAATGTAACCTGCCCCAACAAAGTAAAACCACCTCTGAGCCACCGATGATGTAGGCCACGTGGTAGATGTATGTGTGAGCACTTTAGTCAAGGTCGCGGGCACTTGTAGTAAGCCTTGGACATAGAGAGAGAGAGAGAGTGTCAAGGACTATGAGTTTAGGGACTTGAGGCACTGGTCGCGGGCTAAGTAAGAGAGAAACTTGGTACAGGGTACAGGTGTGCTAAGTTAACTTGAGGGGAGGTGTGCTAGGCACTGGTCTCGCGGACTATCAAGTAAGAGGGAAACTTGGTATAGGGTCCAAGTGTTCAAGGAGTATTCACTTGAGGGGAGGCGTTGAAATATACAAGTGAATAGGGTGTGTGCGGGAACAAGCCCTTGGCAAGAGGCTGTAAAAGAGAATCTGTAAATGTGAGAGAACTTGTGAAAAGGTGAGAAGAATCTACTGGGAGAGAATAAAGGGTAGCATGAGAAGATTTAGGAAGTGTGGAGATATTCTAGGAAGTGTGGAGATATTCTGGGAGAGGTGGAGAGAATCAAACAAGAGAGGTGGAGTGAATCAAGGAGAAATCAGTGGGATTTGATGCTTGGTTGTAAACACTATAAATTGAGGCATTGGCCTAATGAGAATTTGCTGGTTTTTGATTATCCATGCCTACATTAAGCTATTTGTTAATTACTCACGTCTTAATTATTTACTAATCACTTTATTAATGATGTTGATTCTAGTATTTAATCCACCATAGCTCATCACATTGCTGTAATTTTAACACACACACAATGTCATGCATAAACATACATAAACACGCACAAAAACACACATATTTATGAAAAACTCACAGATGAGTTACGTCACTCCACTATTTGATCTATGAGAGCTAGATCAAATCTTCCATGATCTCGAACCTATCTCAATGTCATTTGTTGCTCCCTTCTCACAGTCCGCTTGCATTCATTACAAGGGCAAAGGATTCTTTGAGAAAGATACGCATCACGCCCAACCCGATGCTCTTTTCTAGATGATGAGGATGTGGGCATGATGAATTTAAAGAGTGATGAGTGTACTGAAAGGTCCAAAGGGGGAGAGAGAGAGAGATATTTGATGTTCAAAGTGTGGGTAATGGCACCGGTATTAGAGTCGGTATTACTGACCCGAATACTGACTCAGATACCGACATAAATATCAAGTCATATACCGACCCTAAAACCGATGCCTGATAATTTCACATAATCGTGTAACTTGGTACAAGTCATGGTACATATTGACATGACATTTCAAGTGAAAATGGACTTTTCTTACAGACATTATTGAGGCTAATTCTGACTCTGGTAGTACTGACCCAAATAGTGAGTTTGGAAAATTTTTATTAAAAACCCACTACGGTATAATATGTGTGGTATAGGGAGTTTTGCATTCTCTTGGAGGTGTGTGGTAAGCCACCCTTCTCCTCCTCCCCCCCCTTTCTCTCTCTCTCTCCCCTCCCTTTCTCTTTTTTCTCCTCCTCCCCCCCCTTTCTCTCTCTCTCTCCCCTCCCTTTCTCTTTGTCTTTCCCTCTCCTTCTCTCTCTCTCCAACAACTTGCTCTACCTTGTTATTGTTTTTCATTGTAGGTACTGATGTTTTTGTCTATATGTACTTGTTTTTTTTGTTTTGAAGGTTTGCTGTTCTTTTTTTGAAGGTTTGGTGTTCTTTTTTGTTACCCAAAGGTAAGCTTCTCTCCCTCTCTACCTCTCTCTCCACTCTAATCTTTTTTCAGTTTTGCTAATCTCTTTTTGTGTATGGTTTTGCAAGTTTTTTCTTTCTCCCACTTCCTCTCTTTCCACTCTCCAAAGGTAAGCGTTTCTCCCTCTTTTTCTACTTTCCTTGGCATCTCACTCTTCTCTACCTCTCTCTCCACTCTAGCTTTTTATGGCTATTGTTTTATAGGTTTTGCTAAGCTTTCTATGGCTATGGTTTTATATTTTTTTGCTTCCTATCTCTTTCCACTCTCCAAGGTATGCTCCAAACCCTCTCTCTTGCTCTTATTTTTTTTCAAGTTCCTTATTTTTTGAGCAAAGCCATAGCCATAGATGCCCATGGCCTAAACATAGAGGCATGGCTCTATGCATGGAGTCTAAGATGCATGCATGTCCATGGCTATATGCATGCCCATAAAGCCTAAGAATGGAGTCATGACTATGGCCATGGGCATGCATGCATGCCCATGACTCTATGAATGCATATAGCCTAGGATGCATGCATAGAGAAATTATGCATGCATACATGTATCCATATGCCTCTATCCATGCATCTTAGGCTGTACGCATGCATGCCCATGGCTCTATGAATACATACTGCCTAAGAAGCATGCATAGAGCAATCATGTATGAATATGGCTCTATGCATACATAGAGAAATCATGCATGCATATATCTCTATGCATACATAGAGCAATCATGCATGCATATGGCTCTATGCATACATAGAGCAATCATGTATGAATATGGCTCTATGCATACATAGAGAAATCATGCATGCATATAGCTCTATGCATACATAGAGCAATCATGCATGCATATTTCTCTATGCATACATAGAGCAATCATACATGTATGCATGTATGATTTCTCTATGCATGCATAGAGCCTCAGAATAGAGGCATGGATGCCCATGGCTCTATGCATGCATGCCCATGGCTCTATGCATGCCCATAGAGCCTAATCACGTGTCTAAGCCACAAGCATGCCTACTAATCATGTGTGGTTTCATCTAGATCATATGGCTGTCCCTCTCACTAACGGAGGAGTATCGGGCATTTATGGCCTGCATGGCTCCTCCCGAGCAATAGCATAGAGAGCTCCCACAGGGCTACTCATATCTTGTGGATGATGAGGGTGCCATCAACCAAAATGAGAACGGGACGAAGGTTTTAGGCCGGATGCATGATTTTACACCCACCCGCATCCCTTCTCGCACCCCGCATAGAGAGCTCCCATAGGGCTACTCATATCTTGTGGATGATGAGGGTGCCATCAACCAAAATGAGAACAGGATGAAGGTTTTAGGCCGGATGCATGATTTGACAGCCTCGACCTTTCGCCGTAGTGTCATGCTCCCCTGGAGGAAGCAAGATAAGGGGAGAAAGGATTATGTGATCTCCACGCTTCACTAGGAGTTTCCCATACCCTCCATGGATGACCGTTTCTCCACATTCTACATGAACAAAAGAATGAGGGATTTCATGAGCCATCGTCAATCCGAGGCTCGTGATGCTTATTGGGAGGGAAAAGGGAAGCTAGATTGGCTAGACAAAGAACAAAAGAATGAGGGATTTCATGAGCCATCGTCAATCCGAGGCTCATGATGCTTATTGGGAGGGAAAAGGGAAGCTGGATTGGTGGCTAGACAACGAAGAGTGGAAGATTATCAAGAAGGAGTTTAGACACGAGCCTGAAAAATGGAAGCAACAACTTGATGCGGCGAAAGCGCCTAGAGGCGGGCTTGTCTTCTCACCTTGGCAATGGTGGTTGGGCAAGCTTTAACGAGGATTTCATAAGTATTTTCAACTTGTATGATAAGTTTTTTTAACATGGCATATTAACATGTATTAATATCTTTCTTTGTGTATCTTGTAGTTTGAGTATATTGGGTGTGAGGCCACTCCTCTCGTGAGAGAGGGTATGGTAGGAGGAAAGGCATAAAGTGCCTCATCTTACCAAGCTCCTCAATTGTGATGAGGAGGTATGTAGTCTCTTTCTCTTTACAATGTCATCGATGTAGCCTCTTGTTCTTCCTCTCAAGTCTTAGCATGATTTTGTTTTGTAGGAGGATATCACAGGCCCTTGGAAGCCATTGAAATCACTTTTGATGAAGACAACTAGAAAGAAGATGGGGGGGAGCAAGGGCAAGAGGAGGATGCTAGTCACGAGGAAGATTAGTGTCAATCGGGTCATCTTTGTTGGCCCCATTTTGTGTCTAAGGGCTTAAACCTTTTCTTTTTGATATCCCAAACTCAATGTAAATATTGATGATCAATACAATGCTTTTTTGTTCGTCTCCAATAATTGTCTTTTTAATATGCTCCAAATATTTACATGTCCTTAGATGGCTACAGCCATTCTAGGACAGTCTGGGCCATCCTCCCTCACTGCCCAAGAAATTTACAGTTCATAGAGTTGGTATCTAGCTCGATATCAGAGTCGGTATTAGAGTCGATAACAGCTCCAGTTCACGGAGTCGGTATTTAGCTCGGTATGAGAGTCGATATTCAAGTCGGTATTAATAAATATGATGTGAGAATAAAATAACATTTTTAAATGTTTTTTGGGAATTTAAACTTAATACAAAATACAAAAACACCTCAAAAAATACTCGATAAATCAAGTTAAGTTCTATGTTATGTCAATTATTGATGTACAAAGTTTCATGGTCATATGAGTCAAGGTATAAAAGATATAGTCAATACAAATACACATACAATCCACCTGTCAAACTTGAGATAAGGGGGCATATGGCGAGTTTTGGAACTCCTGTAAATGGCTTGTTATTAGAAAGATTGGATTTTCGATCGGATTATATTTTTAGGTACCCAAATTTTCATGTGATGTTTCATTAGAAGATCTTGAAGTAAAATTCTTAGGCTAACTAGGAGAGATTAGGTATTCTTAGTGGAAAAATGCATGTTTTAAGGCTAAACCGAGGGCGCCCACTGACACACAACTAGGCACCCTCATCTTGCAACCATCCAATTATGGGATTTAATCATGTAATTTTTGGATTTAATATGAGGTGTGTTCATTTTATATGAGTTGTGATCAATCCATATGAGTTGTGGTCAATCCATATGAGTTGTGGTCATTTGATATGAGTTGTTGTGATCATTCAATATGAGTTGTAACACCCATTAGACTTGGCACTTCATTTTGCCCATTGTGTGGATGTCTAGGTTGAAGATCCATGACTGGCATACCTTCTTATAGGTAAATGTTTAGTCTCAATAATTTAATGTACTTGAAGAATGTTGATTGTCATATCTCTTCTTTACTCTAACTTCATCTACCTGCTTCATTAGTATGTTCTACCAATGGTTGTACAAGGCTATCTTACTCAAGGCATACGAGAATTATCTATCAGTTAGGATAATTAGCTTGGTGATAAATACACTAGTAAATATGATTGTAGATTTAAACATCCATGCTTCAATCACATGAAATGTAATTCTATCTTAGTTACCCATTTGTCTTTGCTAAGTATATTGCAACTGAGTCTTTCATTCTTATGTACCTTATGGAGAAGGAGTTATCAAGGGGGTTCTTTGATATTCAAGTGCACTTTTTGGTTCATATTATTGATGAAATGACACTTGCAGGTGTCATCTGGATGTTTTTTTCAGTAGTTCATGAAAAGTAAGACTTTTGTGCAACAAAAAGCGTGACCAAAGAGATATATAGCTGAGGGCTGGCTTGTTGCCCAATAAATAATCTTGTATGTCTCAGAATACCTCATTCATGTGCATCCAAATGCTCCTCAATTGTGGACAACTGAGGAATAAGACATAAGTTTTTTGATGTAGTGCTAAGTTCAAGCGTCAGCACAAGTGAAGCTTTCTCATCAACTTTGTGTGTCAATCTCATGACCAAATCAGTAGAACACAAGCATAATGTCAAAGTGGACTGATATATATATGAGGTAGATAAAATAAGCATCTAAAGAAAGAGATGGAGGAGAAGAAACCAAGCAACTAGATACCTTAGTGGATTCCACAACTTTTAGATGAAGAGGCATGTGACGAGTTTGAGATAGCTCGTGGATGTGATTATTCAAGCTATTCCTTACACTACATTGTATTCTATTTTGTGAGTATTGTGCTCATAATCTATCTACCATAATTTTCTAATAGGCAAGATATCACTGTAGCGTGTGAGAGTATGGCTGTCATTTACACATCAAAAGAGTTGACGACCTTTGTTTCACAATGCATTCATGAATTTTTGCACCATTTCAACAACAC
Organism: Cibotium barometz; assembly: GCF_041138505.1. Classification (NCBI taxonomy): domain Eukaryota; kingdom Viridiplantae; phylum Streptophyta; class Polypodiopsida; order Cyatheales; family Cibotiaceae; genus Cibotium; species Cibotium barometz. The sequence goes on from NC_141050.1 coordinate 48,625,481, forward strand.
GGTTAATCAAGCTATTTGGATATGAATATTCTTAATGGAGAAATTGGCTATGTTGATGTCTTGGAAGATATTATTCAAGTTGGTTATAGGTCCTTCAATCAGGTCTTCCTAATGGTGACATGGTACCAAATGCATCATTGTGGTGGCCAGAATGTGATAATTAAAAAGCGACCCAATGGTTTCTACGTGTTTGATACCTCCAAAGTCTTGGGTGAGAGAGGTTACCGATTTGTCTTATCTCTCCTCATTGCAAGAAAGCCTTCTTCTTTCTAGACCCAAACGAGCCAAGGTGGTCATATGTTCTTCATGCCAATCCTTGTTCTCGACGTGTCATCCAAGAAGTTCCCTTGAAAGCCAACATAGAAGCAAACAATGATGATACAAGCCTCAATTTGCTGAAAACAATGGGGTTGGATTTGTGACGTGAAAGACATGTTGTACATGGCAAGGTGGCGTTAGGATCCTCACTTCCATAGCCCAAACCCTAGAAACTGATGGAGAGTGCTATGAGGCTCCTAGCTCCTGCCCATCTATATACACACATAACTTCCCCTAAGTGTGTACACATTGGCTGACCATCCATCTTGATTATGCATAGGATGTCAACTCATAGCCTCATTCATACCAATTCTCTCCTAGAGATATCTAAATTCTCTATGTAACTGTCTGCTTGTTATAGAGAATAATGAGGCATTGAATCCCTCATTCTGTGGTGTTTCTCCTCCTCATCCTCATCCTAAAATAAATGGAGAAGAATATAAACACTTCAATTAAATATGTACAAGGGAGTGAGATTTAACAAAAATATTCTCACTGAAGAATCCAAATGCCTTACGTCTTTGAATCAACCATACTCCCAAACATACATTATTGTGATTCATTGTAAATGCATAATTGCTCCCTTGCATCTCTCATATGGACATAGAATCTTTTGGCACAATCACTCATGTTTACTCCTCATGGTTAGTGCCTCGGATGATGAAGGTAAAGTATCATTCCTTGTGGACATCTGTAAAACTAAACAAAATTAGACATACATGGCTCCCAAAATAACTCTTGGGTTATTTATGACTTTTAAATCTTAGTACATGACTTTTGGCATGGCTATAGATGCGGATATGCATGCAATATAGACACAAGTAAGATGGTAAATCCAATATCTATGTAAGAATACCAAAAGTACAATTTAGGTCACATGACACTTACTTTTCATGGTAGGCCATTACAAAGATATAGGCTTGGTCTAAAACTACATGCCTATCCACGTAGGAAACATCCTCAGAAACCAGAAGAGAGGATATAATAGAATCTAGAATACATACCCCGCTGAGCTTCCCATGGGATTGACTCCAACTGACATCATTCTGAATGCTCTAACAACTGAATTGACTCAGCCAACTCAACTGGGTCAAAATTTCTTTCCTCTTTGTCCGACCTCCAATCCCTTCAACACCTCAAAACCCACTAGGACTCAACCTCCAATCCCTTCAACACCTCAAAACCCACTAGGACTCAACTCCCCACACTCATTAGTTAACAACTGCTGACACCCTTCTGACTCTAGGATACCTTTCTCTTTAATTTTGCATGACTGCTAGGCTGTCTGTCAAACCTAATCCTAGAAGTTTCCCCTAAAACACAGAGGCCAAAACTATTCTTGAACACCAAATGACTGACTCTTATTAGGCCTCAACTAAATCCAATTTGACTCCCTTCAGACGTGACACAATTCTTAACTTACATCTAAACCACTAGTAGGGCCCAACCTATCAGATAGTCCTCCGACTAGTTTTGATTGTCAGTCCTCCAGACCTTAAAAGTGTTAAACAAAAAAAAATCTATACTTCATACACATCAACTGACCTATCAGGACACACAGCAGATCAAGCTGCCTTTGTCAAACACGAGCTAACTGACATAGCGTCTACAAGTTAAAATAGTGTGTCAAAAGAGGTATGTACATATAGTAGTGCACTACTAGTCTAGTCTCATCATCACTGGCAAGTTGGGGTATATCATCCTACATCAATGCATGCGGAAGAAGATATTACTATATAATGAAAACATGGTAATGTAAATAGTAGATTAATGCAAATAGTAGTAGGATACTTACCACATTTGTTGACGTTTCCTAATTGATGGAGTGCCGTCAGACTCCAATTGCTCGAGGCGCGCTTGTGTGCCAAACTTGTAGCCATATTTCTCCTCTTAAAAAAATGGGGGAGGATCTACCGTGCTATCCTACATAAACAAATTCCATAAGGTTAAATGCATACAACTAATTCACATCATAGATAAAACATTACACAGGTATGCAAAAAAACTTACAAAATACTCATGGAAGGACTCGTAGCCTCCACTACCAAGATGCAATGAGCCTCATCTTGGGACTATGTAGGCACCTTCTGCTAGTTATATATATTAAGTGTGTCTCTATACTCTTCTTGGAGCATCCACCTACTCATCTAGCCAAATAAGTTTTGGCTTCTCCTCCCTTAATGCATCCCTTGCCTCACATGTGCATGGTGATGCCATGGTTTTAACCATGACATGATTGACTCATTGATTAGGCACTGCTTTGCCAATGCGAGTATACTAGCTCTTAATTTTCAAGATGATGACGTTATTTTTATCCTCTTTGTAAGGCTTCCCACTTCTTCATCACCTCATGTGCAAACTATGAATCTTACGTAGTTAGCAGATAATTTAATACGCTTTCATCTCCATCCCTATCTCATCCTCCACCACCGCTCCATTTGTGCACACCATAAACTTTCTCCATGGATGTTGTGCAAAGAGTATGCAAAGAGTGTAAGGACTCCTAGGTGTATGTGGTGTACTAGATGTGGAGGAGATGGGTGGGCACTGAAGGGGTCGATCCATCTATGCCACAACTTTCACCACAACCACCCCCACTACTACCAACTCTACACACAAACGAGTGGGTTGCACTAGTGTATGTGAGGAAGCGGGGAATGGTGTGACTATAGTGGTAGAGGGATGGGAGGGCCCATCCCCGCCAAAGTAATTCACTATCATGGCTCTCTTCTTGGGGGTTTCTTGTGAAATGAACTGGTAAAATTGCTCAAGGCTCATGGCTTGTGGTTTAAACATGAAAGCAAACTCTAGAGAAGGTTGGGTAGAGGTGTTGGCATGCGTGTTTAAGGAGTTGTAACCTACCAAGGTTTTAGCCATGATTCTACACACTTGCATGTTTAAGGAGTTGTAACTTGCATGTTTAAGGAGTTGTAACCTACCAAGGTTTTAGCCATGATTCTAGAGAAGGTTGGGTAGAGGTGTTGGCATGCCTGTTTAAGGAGTTGTAACCTACCAAGTTTACACACTTGCATAAATTTAGGCCTAGGCTTGGGAACATGAAATTAGCAAACCCTAATGAGGGTTAACTCCAAGTTAACTCCTCGATGTGAATCCTCTAGGAGCTCACTCCACCACCACTTGTGTCACCCAAGTGAAGCTTTCTTTGACCTAGAGGTAGGGAGCAATGAGAGAAGAAGCTATGGAGATCTCAACTCCTACTCAATATCTTTGTGTGTGAGAGTGAAAGGGAGAGAGAGAGAGAGAGAGAGAGAGAAAGAAGAAGAAGAAGAAGAATCTATGGAGATCTCAACTACAATATGTGGTGAAGAGTCGTCTCTCTTTTTTTTTAAAAATAACACACACAACACATACATTGTGATTTTACACACACAAAAAGGCCTTCAAAAAATCATACAATTATTTAAATTGATTATGTTCCTTGAATATCCAAAGGACACACACGATGTTGACAATAAAGATGTATGCAAGGCTATATCCTCAAAGTCCAAGGCAAAGCCGCAAAGGGAAATGCAAGAATATTAAAGTGGCTAGTGTGTGAGTCAAGAATGTGAAATGCAAACCTTATGAATCAATTCTTGTCTTCTCCCCTTTCACTAACACTTGGATGCAATGATTTCTAAATGTTCATCAAAACTTGAATTTTATTTGTGGTATAGAGGATCAACTTGAATCATGTTACAATATGAGATAATGAAAAGATAATATTAACATTGTATAAGCTTTCGTCGTCACTTACTAGACACAAATAATGATATTATTAGTAGCACTCAAGAGAGAGATATTGAACATGTATATCATATTTATATTATTATGTATCACGTAGAAAACCATCTTAATATCACAAATAATAACAACTTCATATTTGTTTTTATCTCTCTTCTTGTTGGACAATTGTTTTTATCTCTCTTCTTGTTGCTGTGTTGGGTGTTGAACATGAGCTCTCTTCTCTTGCTTTATTATTGAGCCATTCTTGGGTGTATGTGTTCTCTCAATTTTTCAAGATCTATAATCAATTAATATATTGGACAATTGTTTTTATCAAGAACTTTTATGTCTGTAAAATCACAATGTATTGGTTGTGTGAGTTCTTTTTTTTAAAAAGGGAGAGGCTCTCTAGAAACTGCCACACACTGTGGGATCTCTCTCTCTCTCTCTCTCTCTCTCTCTCTCTCTCTCTCTTTGCTTGATGAGAATAAGGTGTGATCAAAGTTATATATATACTCCAAACTACAAACTCTCTTAATGGTATGTGAGAGAGAGAGAGAGAGAGAGTTTACTCTCCTTGGCTACCTACCTGCACTGCTCATTGGCATTGGTGTTTTTGCGATTCTTGGGGCTGTTGATTGTGTTTGATGTTGTTCTGGCCTTGTTGCTATTTTGTAACCTATGTTTCATCCATTGGTTGTGGTGTTGTTGTGGTTTTTACGTTGTTGTGTGCTGTTCCTTAGTTGGGTTGTGTGCCCGTCTCCCTTTTTTTTTTTGTCCCACCATGCCTTTGCGTTTTTTTGTTTGTTGCAGCTCTCTCCATGCCTCTCTCTAGTGAAGCTTCCAAAAAGGTCCTCGTGATGCTTCCAAAAAGGTCATGCCTCTTCAAATTGTGGGTATGCTCCTAAGGTTTCCCACCATATTTCTCTCCTTATGGCCTCCAAAACACTAATGTTTGATTTCCAAGGGTTGCAATGGTGATGTTACCATACCCAATGGCTAGTTGGATGCTATCATCTCCTCATATGATTAAAGGGATAACATAAGGATTGATAGGATGCTATCCAATATTTGTTTTGTAACATATGTTTTATCTGTTGGTTGTGGCGTTGTGGTTGTTATGTTGTTGTGTGGTGTTCCTTGGTTGGGCTATGTAAATGCATTCCTTTTTGTTTTTGTTGTCCCACCACGTATTTGTTTTTTTTTTGTTTGCAACTCTCTTTACGCCTATCTCTCTAGTGACACTTTTAAAAAGGTCATGACTCTTCAAATCATAGGTATGCCTCCCAAGGTTTCCCACCATCTTTCTCTCCTTGTGGCCTCTAAAACACTAATGTTTGGGTTGCAATAGTGATTTTACCATACCCAATGGCTAGCTGGATGCTATCATCTCCTCATATGATTAAAGGGAGAACATAAGGATTGATAGGATGCCATCCAATCTTTGTTACAGGTCATATGGTGGGTTGCACCTATGTGGAAATATCATATAATTATTTTATACAATTAGGATTTAATATAGCCATAAACAATTGCATAGGAGATGGCTCTTGTGCCGTAAGAGGATCGATTTCATCACCTAGAGTTACATTGGTTTGTACAGGAGTATTGAGTAGCCCTTATTGATTTACATCACATGTCCCTCTATCTGTTGATGAACCTTACTAGTTATATTCTGTGCTATTAGTTTATCAACCTGAGATTTGCTATCCATTTGTTGGATTATATAATCTTGTGGCCCATTTGATATAATTGCCCTTCAATGATGAACTTCATGTGGCCTACTCTGTTGGCTCGTATCTTGTGATCTTTTGTGGATTGTCCTTGAGTAAAGAGCTTGAGATAATGCTTTGTATAATATTGGCTGATCTCATTGCTTGTTTGGCCTACTTTTCTTGGCTTGCTTTGGTGTTGGAAATCTTTGTCCTTGTGAAAATAGCTCCTCAAGGGCTTATGAAGCGAGATCATCACTCATTGGTGTGAGATAAATATTATGTGAGATGCACATATCAATAGCAAATAGACACGTATGGAAACAAAAAACATACATGTGTGTAATGCTCACACAATCACATGCTCATGAGGCTTCAAGAAAAATGCAACAATCCCTTGCCACCTTGGCCTTCTTGGAACAGCTTAGCTGGACTACCATATACTATGCTTACAAGGACCTCTGGTGTGTCGAGTCCTACCCCCTTACTCCCCCTATGGAATCAACTAGAAGTCATCACCACCACTTCCATCATCTAGTTTGATGACTCACATATCGCCTTCCCCCTACTACATCACCCTCAAGGAAGCCCATGAGAGCAGACGGCCTGCTTCTTCTCCAAACACTGAGTGCGAGACCCCGCTGCTGCAAGAGACAACGGTGGCGACGAGGAAGGCCATGATCCCCCCACCCAAGAAGATCACTCTACGTCCTACTCTCTCCCCATCAACGTCCACCTCACCCACACTCCCACTCCCATCAAGGCTCTAGTTCTCACCCAACCCACTCCCCAACAATGGTTTCTGCCACCACCACTCCCTTGAACCCCCCACCCAACCCACTCCCCAATGGTGCCTGCCACCACGACTCCCTTGAACCATCCACCCTCCATGCCAAACTACTGGTCGCGAAAGGGCACTAGCTCCCTTCTTCATCCTCTTCACTCACCACCCTACCCATATTTCCCTCACCTTATACAACCCCTCCTCATGTTCCCTTGCCACCCCCTTCACCCACACCACCGTCACTCCCTTTCGCCCGCCCTTGCTCCCAACATATGTCCCTTCTACATCGACATGCCCATCTCCTTTCCTTGACGCCTTGCTCAGCACCACCCCCTCTACCTCCAAAACTCCTCTGCCTCATTAACGCCAACCCGTTGACCTCCTTTCATCTACCCCCTGGAAGAGGGAGAAATCCCATCCCAACCCCCATAGTAGCATGAGTAGGTGGATCCCCCCATCAATCCCCTAAACTAGCATGATCCCTGGGATCACACCAAATTCAAACAGGAAATACACATCTTGCTAGCCTGAAAGCTCTAACAAGGGCAACTAACTAAGATAACGGACCGCATGGGCATTCATGTCCTCCGGCTCTAGATTGACACCAAGCATGATGCATGGAAGTGCCAGCACCTGCACCAATAACATGGCGGCTACATATGGCCCTACTCTGACACTTGACCCCTCACATTCAACCTTATGGGAGATCAGCCAATGTGGCGGCGGGCCGCCCTTCTCAAGCCGCACATTTGGGTTGAGTACTGCAAATCCCCTTGTAATCTCCACATCAACCCGGCTTACCTCTCCATCTGCCTAGGCCTTGGACTTGTTCTGAACCGAATAGAAAGGGAACCCTAAGCTCCAATTCAACTTCCCCTGGCTCCCCCCTCCTAAATCTTGGAGCCCATGCGCACGGAGGAAAGCATGCTGGCACAAATGCATGCATTCATCGCCAAATATGATCAAGTGTTATATCTCGTCATAGTTGCCACAATCCGCTTTTAAAACCTCATTCACTAGCCTTTTGATGGAGTTTCCCCACTGGTACCATTACCATGAAAATGAGCCCAAGGCCTCGCCTTTGAAAGATTCCTGTCCCCTCCATGCAACGAATTCCGGGGGTGCTAGTAGCGGAAGTAGCACTTTTTGTGTAGGGCCCTCACAGCGGACAAGAGACTAATCCCTCGATTCTTCCAAAACCGAACCCAAAAAAACTTTTCTCACCTAGCAGACATAGGCGATTCCTCCAGGATAATTTTATTCTAACGTAGTCAAGGTCATCACTAACCAAACTATTTCGACTAAACCCGTAAGTCTCATGGTCAGATCAAGGAAAAGACTTGCACTTGGATCATAGAGTCAGGAGGCAGAGCCATTGATTCTTTTCCATAGAATAAGGGTTATCCAAGATTTATTTCAACTATCGTAACTTAACAGAATTGAGTCTCATTTCAGGGATCCATCAGTCCAACAATCCCATGGGTTAGCCAACTGCCCAACCACTATAGTGACAGGATCCATTTAGAAATTTGGTTATGTTTTGTCTCGGGTACCAAGGAAAAGAGTTCCCAGGCCCCCTAGCCAGTGCTTCAAGCAAAATTCAAGATAGTCACACCACTTACACACCCAATATGAAATTGTCTGTTTTCACACATTCAGCTGTCTTTAAAACAATCTTTTAATGAAACCATAGTATCACTAATCATAATCCTCTAAAATATCCAGCTTGAATTCTAATTTTCAATCATCATCGGTGTACCTATGGCATCATTGGCAACCAGAACGCTCACCACCTATTCACTCAGGGGCCTTTTCAATAGTTCCTAGCTCATAGTACCCAGAAATATAATCACATAAGAAAATCCAGATGGACTCTCCGTTGAAGATCAGCAAGTTCAACCAACAGATCCATATAAAAGAGCCATGGACTCATCGGTTGAGGACCAGCAAGGACAATCAACCAGATCCATGCCCGAGTTCAAAAAACAACTCTAACACCTTGTTCCATTTTGTTCCTCGATGCACGCGTGGGTATCTTCAACGACCTAGAGCCCGAGTACCATATAGTCACAGCACCCTCTAGGTTCCTTCGTAGGTCACATAGCACTTCACTCATAGGCTGCTTCCGTGGTCCCTCATCCACTGTACCGAGAAGCTTACCATTTAAATCGAATTGAGGCTCGTCAATCAAGACCTCGGCCGACCTTGCTACGCGAGACATCCTCCGTTGACTCTCCGTCAGCTGTTGCTACAACTTTATCACTTAGGTTACACGACCTCATTCACAAGATGGTAAAAATGCTTCCCCAGCATTCTTGACATAAAATAATCATTTAAAAACAGGAAAAGATTCATGGGATTTACAAAAATCAATTCTATCCATATTTCTCAATAAATTTAAAAATGCTCAAAATTTCACTTTTGAAAAATACTCATAATTTAAATTATGCCAAAAATTTCTCTTTTACCATTTAATTTCTTGGATCCCAATTATCATGGAAATTTCTCTTTTTGCATAAAATAAATTTACCAAAAATTTCTCTTTTTTATTTATTACTTGATTCTCAAATATCATGAAAATTCATCTTTTTGCATAAAGATAAATTTACCAAAAATTTGTCTTTTTCCATTTAATTATTTGATTCTCAAATATCATGGAAATTCCTCTTTTTGTATAATTAATTATTTATGCATAAACACTAAAATTGTATTTCCCATAAATATGATGAAAATCATTCTTTTAGCATAGGATGTCTAATCCTAGAATATGATAATTATTCCTCTTTTAGCATTAAATAAGATATGTGTTAATTTCTAAAAATTTTGCATAAAAATAAGATATGTGTTAATTTCTAAATTTTTTGCCATAGCTTCACTACTATTACATATAATTTTTAATTTTTCTAGAAAAGAATAAGACTTTGTAATACAATTATGACAGAAGAACTATCCTTAAACTTAAATCCAAATTATGGAATTAAATCATAAATTTACCATAATTTTAATAACATAAAAGCATAAAAATACTATTTTCTTAACCTCTAGCTTAACAAGCTTAGAGTTTGGTTTTGAATTAAGAATTTATCAATGAGAAGCATTCTTTTTCTAAAGAATTAGCCATAAGAATGACTATTCTTTTGGGGAGAGAGAAAGATATACATAAAAAGCATTCAAAATAAGCATAAAGATTAATTTTTTTGTTATTAATCATTAAAGTTCTTAAAGAAAGCTTGATTTGCATTAAAAACAACTAATTAGAAACTTCTCAAGCTTGAGAGGGGTTGAGAAGTGAAATCATTTGAGAATATTAGCAAAAACCATGAAATTCCTTCTTATCTCTAAGTTTGGCTTGATTCTTTATCTAGAAGTGAAGCCCCCAACCAATCAATTGGTTTAGTGATTTGAGAAGAAAACTCTAAGAGTTGTTGAAGAGAGAGAGAAGCTCCAATCTCTCCAAAAGTAAAGGATTTTTAAGAGATAATAGAAAATATGATTTTTTTTAATGTAGTAATACTGGCATGGTATAGCTCACAGATTTTTTTAGCAAAAGACTAAGGGTCTATTTACAGGTGAGGGAGGCCACTAACCAAGTCCAACTAGGTTCTAGAATTTTCTAAGTTTAGTTTGACTTAGTTTAGACAAGATTTGGACCAATTTGGCTCCCTTTTTGATCCAGTTTGATCCAGGAGAGAGGAGATATAAAAATATCACAATTTTTTTGAATTAAAAAACCTTTCCACACATGTGAAGGGGGAACCTACCTCAAAGGTCCCCCCTTCCTTAGCAAGGTGTCAAAAATTCATCATTTCTCTAAAATATCTCTTTTTTTTTAGTAATAGATCTTAATTTTTAACTAATAAACCTTGTACTCAATCAACTCTTCATCTTATGTGAGCATTTACTCATTTTTGGGTATTTTCTTTTATTCTTTAGATTTATCCCATCCCAACACTTGGATTAATCCTATTGGCCTATAGGAACCTTAATTGGACCATAACCCAAATTTTTTTAAAAATGTAGACCCTTAGGCTAAGGTCTCTTATACCATTTTCAATTAATTCCTAATGCACATTGGAAAGTTTATTTTGAAGTTTTGTTTCAAGGGAATCCATTTTAGACACTAGGAGGAGTTTTATATCCAAAGATATCTAAATTTTAGGCTATCTCTCTCTAGATACTTTCTCTCTCTAGGCCAAAACATGGTAAAACAAGATCTTTTTTTTATTTCAGAGAGGGGAATAATTATAAGAACAAAAGGGGAGGTTCTTACACCTTTACACCTCAAAAGCTGGAGGGAGGAATCTTACAGCCTTCAACCTCAATAAAGGCTCCATTCTAAAGAAGATTTTTGGCCACTATGAGTGCATACAACAGTGGATGCGTGTTTGGCATCTACAAACCTTTGAAGACATGATGGACACCACATTCCAAACGAGATACAAGGCCTTCCATCGATTGCCCCAGTATCCCAAATCATGGTACAATTTTATCCGCACATACTGCCTCTACTTACTACTGAGCTTTCTTTCCAGTTCAGAGGACGGACATGAATTAGGGAGGGTGTATGTTAACCACAATGGTTAACATTATTTTAAGCATGGTAACATTTTATATAATCTATTTTTATGAAAAATCACGCTAAGCGCTTCATGAAAAAGATATATGGGGGATGATCGAGCTTATGACATATGTAACGCTACCCATGAGCAATAAGCCTAGGTGTACATAGAGCTAGAAAGCCAATTTTAGACCCCCAGATGTTGTTAAATGGACAGCCGACCATTGTAAAAAGAGAGCTCATGTATATAAGTGACTTATGAAATATGAAAATGATATATAATCCCATTATCACAATTGAGTTTTGCTCTCTATCCCTCTTACTCTCTTGTGGCTATGGTGATGAGCTTATGTGTATGCATGCTTGCTTTCTTGCTTGTTTGTTATTAACTCATTCTTAGGGTTAACAAGACTTACCACCATTATCTTACATCAAGGAGACAAGGTAGATATACCAAAAGGTCATACATTCAAGATATGAAGCAATGGTGTCAAAATCTACAACTTGGACGGGCATCCGTAATGGTTTGACGGAATACTTTTGGCGATTCTTGCTTCAAGAGCGTGTGGTAGCAAGTTAGGATGAAGTCCCAAGTGATGTATTTTATGGATATATTATGAGAGTAGTCATTGTAATAGCATTAGGTCTCTTATGAGCCTACAATGCCCGACCGGCCACAATTTAAGTGAGTGTGAACACTTATGGCCATGTATGTAAGTGAATTTCTCATAATACAACATACTCTTCCATTGTGCAATAGAGTATTGCTCTTGCTAATCTCTCTCTAATGCATATGGTAGTGAGTGTGTGTGAGTGATGTGAGGAGAGAGGAGGGAAAAGTACTTTACTGCAATGTGGCGGTGTTGAGATAATTCTTTGTACAACATTGTTTGATTAACATCCAATACCTTTATTGCTTGGCCTATTTTTCTTGGCTTGCTTTGGTGCTGATGAGCTTTGTCCTTGTTAAAATAGCTCCTCAAGGCTTATCAAGGAAGATCATCATCGGTGTGAGATAAATATTATGCAAGATGCACATAACGATAGTCGATGGACACGTTCGACACAAAAGACATTTATGCGTGCAATGCTCACACAATCACATGCTCTCGAGGCTCCAAAAAATGCAACAGTGGTATCTTGCGGGGAAACTAGCCTGCTAGTGTGAACCCAGATTTCCAGTTAGACTGGTGTTTTATCCATTGGGCTTCTATCAAGTGTTTTTACTATCCCATTTTCTTTTCTTTTCCAAACATAAATTGTATTCTTCTTTGGGCCTCTAGCCTTTTGTGATATCCCATTCTCTCTCTTGTAACTTCCAACATCAACTTGAAATGGTATACTTTGTATGTTTGCTTGCCTATTTTGATTTCTCTCCCCTCGGCTAAAATTTGGCATGTTTCTAGGACTTCCAAGCTCATGCTAGATTTCATTTCTCTTTGTCCCTTTTATAGTTCTAAATCATAATGCTAAATTTATATCCAAAATGACTTTTTCTACCTCATATTTTTTGGTGAATGCACCTTTAAGTGATAGTGGCCTTGCTAACCTCACATGGACTTGCACAATGAGGACGACAAACTCCTTTGTACTTGCAAAAGAGATTCATTTCTCTCTTTCCTTTGAGCTACCCATTCTCTCTCACACTCTATACCACATAGCTTTTCACTATCTCATTTTCCCTCTAAGTGGCTTAGGGTAGGTGAGAAATGTTCAAGAAAATCTCCTCTCAATACCTCCCAAGTAGAAATCTTTTGAAGTTGATTTTTTTTTCCATGGAATAAAACCACTCTAATGCTCCCTCACTAAGGGTAAATGGAAACCATGACTTCAACTCAGCTGGCTGCATATAGCCTCTGCAACAATGCATTGTAAAATAAATTGGTTCACATGTCTGTGTTTGCCTCATCCTCCTCAACTGCATTGTAGGGTTTGATCTCTAATTCTCCAGGTCTAGGGGTTTTGGTGTATGACCATTGACCTCCCTTTCCCAACCCTTTCTTCCTTACCCCCTCAAGCATAAGCTACCCTCAAAAAAGCTTTTGCAAGTGGTGCCATTTTGAGATCCCTTGATTGGGAAATCATATTCCATGTCCACATAGATGCCTCTACCTTCACAATTGGTTGTGTACTCACTCAACCTAGAGAACACAACATGGATTTCCCTATTAGCTTTCCCTGTCTCACCAATTAAACGAAGTGGAATGAAATTATACCACCACAGAAAGAGAAGGGTTGGCCATGGTCTGTAAAGCTTAAATGTTTGGTGATTACCTTTTGGCAACTAATTATTTTAATTTGTAGACCATCCACCGCTTCCTTATTTGGTGAATAAACCTTGCACCATGGGTAGAATCACCAGATGGCTCCTAGTTTTGCTAGAATTTGATTTTACCATTATGGTACATAAAGGCTACCAACATGTTTTGGCTGACCATATGTCACACACTCCTAACAGAGAGCCATCGATGGGTGTTAATGGTAACTTGCCAAATGTCCCCCTATTCCAACTATGCTTGAAGTTTCACACTTCCTAGATAATGGCCTATCGATTGAAACACCGATCAACAAGGATTGGGCAAGACGCCTCATCAATAAAGTCGCCCCTATCAATGTATTGCAGGGCAACTTTACAAATAAGAGAAGGATGGAATAATGAAATGTAGTGTCAGTGAGGATGAATACATCTCTATTTTAGAGCAAGGCCACTTTGGAGTCAAAGAGGCAGATACTTTGCAATGGATACCAATGCTCAAAAGATCCTTCTAGTAGGCTTACGGTGGTCTACCTTTTTTAGAGATGCAGAATATGTCAAAGGATGCGATGAATGCCAACAGACTATTCCACACACAATAAGGACAAGATGCAACTTCACCTCATCATGTCCTTACAAACGTTTGAGAAATGGGGCATCAATTTTATTGGTTCCATCGGTCTGATTTCTCGACACATCGAAGCTCGGTACATCATAGCGACGGCATGGACTACTGCACACAAAATGGGTTGAATCTTGAGCTATAAGAAAATATAAAGAAAGGTACACAACTAAATTCCTTTTCGAGTGCGTGATCACTGGCTTGGGGTTTCCCCTTGAGCTTGTCCCATGACAATGGTACCCACTTCATAAATGAGGTAATCTAGTTCTTGCTACAAGAATTCTTGGTCATGCACTGTAAATCTTCACCCTCCTATTACCCCCAAACCAATGCCCAAGTAAAAAGCATGAATAGATCCCTACATGCCATCTTGACCAAGATTGTAGAGGTGAGTCACAATGACTAGGAACAAAAGTTGCCAGTTGCACTATGGGCTGATCGCATTGCATATAAAGTGGCCATTAACATGACACCCTTCAACTTAACGTATGGAACTAAAGCGGTTATGCTTATAGAATTCTTGGTGCTAGCTTAAGGTTCTATTGAATGTTTAAACATTCTATTAAATGTTTAAGTGTTGTTTTTACAATTTTATCTCACATAAAAAATAACCCCTTGGAAGGCAAGTTCTATGTCATGCCTACACGGATAATGCAAGATGAAATCTAAGGAGGAGGATGGGACACAACCAATGTAACCGGTGTCCTATTGATTGGGATGCAAGGATGGCAACACTATAACTGGCCTCAGGGAAAGTTAATGTCCTTATGATAGATGAAGAGCCACAAAGGCCAATCTCATCTCCACAAGATGATAAATCCTCTTCAGCAACCATAACCCGCTGCTTACTGACAAACATAGAACCATGCCACCCAAAAAGATGCCTCTCCTTTACCAAGATCCCCCATCCAATAAAGTCTCTTCTAATAACAAGCTCACCAAAGAAGCGTACTAACACCACTAACTGCAGTAGGTACAAGCTCGCCCCCGTTCCACCCAAACTACTAACAAGCTCCGCAATATGTCAAACCTCACCAAAGAAGCGTACTAACACCACTAACTGCAGTAGGTACCAGCTCCCGTTCCACCCAAACCACTGATACTCACTTATTGGGGGTGCCCAAGAAGATCCTTGTTGCCCAACGTTATTACAATGGTGCTCGTGGGATGCACTACTAAGAAACCTTATGTATCACATGCATTCAAGGGATATTTAAAAAACCCCTTACCTTTGAATTTTTCATGAGTAAAATGACCCCTATTTCTTTATGGACTTACAGGTTTTTTTTCAAAATCGATTAAAAAAACCCCTTTGTAAATGTATTTTTTTAAATTTACCTTAAACTTTTGAATTAAAAAACCATTTCATTTCAACTTACATGGTATACTTACATATTTTAGGTGAGCCCCCTGAGTGAGGGTGCTACCACACTGTGGATCCCCTTAAGATCCAACCTCTTTCATCAAACCTCAGCAATCCCAAAGGTTTTGATACATCGACATACTATCCGAACCTCACATCAACCTCCGCCAAGGGAGAACATCCAACTTAGGCCCTGAAGCACCTATGAAAAGGCACCCAAATGGATTTATAGTGATTGACTCTACAAAGTTTTGGCAAACAAAGACACATCTATGCTACCTCCACATTGTGTGAACACTTTAATATTTTATTCTTGTATTTATTATATAGTTCATTGTGCATGTTTAATGAACACTTTAATTGCATTTAAATTAACACTTTAATTAATGCTTTATGTGTTCTTCTATACTAGGTTGTGTTTTAACCAAGCCTACATAACAAGAATTGGTGGTATATCATAGTTAGTACTCCTTGTGTTGTAAAGAGTAGTTTTCTAGAGGCGAATGAGGGAAAATGTTAACATGCTTATGAATGAAGTGGGAGTTTAAAATGAACATGCGGATAATCAAGTGCAAGATGCCAAGAGTGAGATACCACCAACCAATGAAGATGAAGGTGTCCCTATCTAAGATGAGGACAAAGCAACTAAATTTAAACACACCAATGATAATGATCTAAATGATGATAATGTGGAGTCCACTATAGCTAGCAATGGTGTGTAAAAAAAACCGTGCATGGATTTGGGCATCGTAATCAGTTCTCCCAGCGCGTCAAAGTTGGGTCCCAGCCAAGATAGTGCAAAATCGCCATAACAGAGTTTTGGGTCCGAAATGAGTCCGAATCGCATCTAAACACAACAAGAAAGATCCGCGTTGCTTGCCACACATTTGAGGATTGCATGATTTGATTTTCATGCCTCTTCGGTGCCGTTTGGGCCACGGTTGGAAATTTCCGCCATTTGGCATGCTCGTGCATCTTTTTCGAGAACCCGGATTCGGACAGTTTTTAGAAGTTGAGGATCCGGGACCCCATTAGAGAATGGACCACATGGAGTTGTGCTAGGGAAGTTGCTATATGTCCACATCACTCTGTGCACAGATTTGGGCATCTCACAGTCACTTCTCCCAGCTCGTCAACGTTGGGTCCCAGCGCCATTCAACACGCATGGTCTCTTCTTGGAGTAATTGGTTTTGTTGATTTGCACAGTACATAGCTAGATCAATGCATTCTAGCTCTACCGCATGGTAGAGCTAGACCTCAAATGCAATTCTAGCTCCACCACATGGTAGAGCTAGACCTCAAAGCAGTCTAGCTCTACGATGTGGTCTAGGTTGGATAGAGCTCTACCACGTGGTAGAGCTAGATCAAATGCAATTCTAGCTTCTTGGTTCTTGTCATGTGAAGTAGATAGCTCCTATGTTACCACAAGTTGGCAGAGTGCAACAAATCGTGTCCGTGTTTAGATGCATTCTCTCACTTTGTACTTGTTTCAAGAAATTTAATGCTGCCTTGTTGAGCCCTTCAATCAACATATCTAAGGATCGGAGCATTCTGGGGAACATTCCATACTAATAGTTTATCACCCCCATCTTGTGTTGCTTCTACAAGGAACCCATATCTGCAAAGAAACTTCTCATCAGCTCTGATACCAGATCATCCTGGCTGTCTACCCCATGAGGGAAATCCGATGAAGTGCTGGAGGCATCCTAGGGCATCACCTGGCTCTTCTGACCTTCGTGCTCTCTCATCCCAACCATCCCAACCATCCCATCCTCATGGCTAGAAATACTATTTGGATCATCTATGACATTCTGTGGGCTCTTGCATCCACACTGCTCCTCCACAACCTGACTGCTCTTGTCATGTATCTCAACACCATCTGAGACATCATCCACCATGCTCTCCGGCATACCTATCGGAGGGTTGTGCACATGGGAGGGAATTCCCGGGATCCCTCGGCCACACAACTCCTCCACTACCTCACCTTGTACCTCATCCATGGTTGTGTGATGCAACCTTTCCAGATCAATTATTCGAGCATCCTCAAAAGTGCCAAGACCACTGCATCCGGAACAACAACACATGGATTTCCATGCTCTTGATGACCTTAGCTCTATGGAATGGAGATCACATAGAGCTTTTCTGTGTGCAAGGATGTAGGCTAGATCCCTAGCATATCCGCTAGGATTCTTGGCAAATTACATACCCATATCCATGGGGTAATCCAGTTCATTCTCACTTTCATCAAACTCAAATTCATGTTCATACTTGTCACTCAAGGCATCCACTACTTCTTGAAACATTCGAATGCAATGAATGTTGGAGCAGGATTTGTTGCTTTTACCATCATGATCTGCATGCCAATGCTCTGCCTTATCGAGAAAATCTGAAAATTCTTCCAACTCCTCTTGTACTTCCTCCATTTCGTCATAGTCGGATGCATTCTCGAAGTTCTTCACAATCTAGTACAACTTCTTGCATAAATCCGGCCTGCAAAATTTGATGCATGTTTCTTTCTTGGAACATGGGTCACACAGGTATGGGCAATCTCCGGTGGAATGACCACGGTGCAAGCAAATAGCACACTCCTTCTTCTTGTTTTTAGCCATTCAAGCAAGGCTAGATCATGGCAAGGCTAGGCTATAAACCTTGTGAGGTTATGGCTAAAGGAAAAGGGGACCAAACTTTCTCAGGCACAAAAGGGAAACAAAGGATCTCATGCCTTCTGCGAGAAAAGACATTGAGCAAGATGATCTCTGCCAGAATGTTCCCAGTGGTAGGATTCCTGCTATGATGAACTCCTCATAGTGCCAAATGAACGGCCTTGCAAAAACGGAAGCGGATGAAAATAGTTGTGATGGGACACTCCTTGTGCTGGTTAATCCAATTGCCGATTAGAACATCCTTCTATGCTTCAAGAAGATTTGTGAGGATCAGGTCTTGCGTGGTATGCTTAGTCCTTGTGAAGGAATGCATCTGGAACATCATGAGTTTTCAATGAAGAGGCATGAATAGAGGTTGGCACTTGATGAAAAAGGCTAGGCTATGTCTCTCAAAGCCTTAATACTCTCAAGGAAAAGATTTTCTCAAGTGAATCTGAACGTGGCAGCCACATCATCTTTGAAACTTTTCCTATCATATGGTTTGTAGATAGCATCAACGAACTTTGCCCTTGGTATGGTTGACCTTGGGTGATCTCGGATTGAGAAGTGGTGCTTACTCGTTGGTCGGGAAGGCTTTGCAGACGTAGCCGATTCACGAGCATGTGAGGTGGTCCAGCGCTGGTGTAGCACCTTCTCATCAGTTTGACTTGAGGACTACCTACTCCTATGTCAGAGTGTGGTATCATGGGCTAGCTGCACTATCCCCACTTATGTTGCCTTCACTAATACTAAGGAATGCATCAAGGACACCGCCAAGAACCAGGGCGCATTGAACCCGACTAACCATCTTATTGGCTAGTATGTGCCGGGGTCAGCCGGCCAGCCTATGATTTCTGTCAAGTACAACCAATTTATAGAGCTAGCAAATGGTCATAGGTTCATATCAAATCTGTCAAGCAATGAGAGTATAGTGGGTGAGAGGGTGTAGTTATCAGGTGGCCAAAAGCAAGGATAGCAATAGCCAGAGAGAGCGATCTCAAGTAATTTCTGCTAAATGAGGCCACAAACACATTGGATGCAGAAGCAGAGCTACTGGTGCAAGAAGCAATGGAGAAGGAAGTTGTGGGGAGGATAATCTACTTAAGATTTTGGAGAAATTAGAGCTTCATCTCCCAAAGGGGTTATGGGTTTCTCTATCGTGGGTCGCCAAGGTGTTAATGGGGAAATGACCTAATAGAGAAACCAAAAAAAAGAAACAAGAAAAAGGAACAAAACACAGAGAAAAAAAGAAAGAGAGAAAGAGTCTCCATTGCTGCTTAGTCAAAATCCATGATTCTCAAAATGATACATAAGGCTCATACAAAAAGTTCCAAGGTAGATGATGGCCCAAGGTAGGTGAAGGGTGCCGGTCGTCAAGGTAGGTGAAGATTTATGGTGGCTAAGGGTGGTTTCCATGCAATGCACGTAGAAGCACGTAGAAGGTCTAACACTTAGCATCTCTCCACCATTATAAGAATGGCTGGAGAAAATGCCCAAATCTAGGTATCCCCCTTTGTGGCAATTGTGATTAGTCTTATCTTATGTCTATGATGTGAGATAGAGAGTTAAGAGAGAGAGAGAGAGAGAGAGAGAGAGAGCTTCATTTTTGGTGCAAGTTCCTCTTATGCTTGTACTCATGAGTGTGAGAGGAGAGAGGATTGAGTGTCCTTGTATGAGGAGAGACATCCTCATGATGATGAAAACTTGAGGAAGGAGGTAAAGGAGTGGATTTAGCTACTACTAGAAGAGCTTGGCGTTTTTAGAGATACGAGCTTGGATGATGCTGGCAAGTTTCCCATGATGTGTTAAGGTAAGCATTATTTGTTACATTTGGATAAGGGTAGTGCAACCTGTAACATTTTTGGCACCTGTTATTTTGGGGATGGAATCTCTAACAAGTAGAGGGATGTTAATCCCATTTTGAGGTTGGAATCTCTCTATCACATGAGATAGATAGCATAATAAGTGTCATCAAATGACACTATAAATGTTGAGAATGGTTGGCAATGCCCAAACCTATGTATCTTGTAGCCACACATTTTTCCTTGCATGATTTGAATTTCATGTCTCTTCAGCGCGGTTTGGGCCGCTGTGGAAATTTTCGCCATTTACCACGCTCATGCATCTTTTTCGAGAACCCGGATTCGGACAGTTAGAAGTTGAGGATCCGGGACCCCATGAGAGAACAGACCACACGGACTTGTGCTAGGGAAGTTGCTCTATGTCCACATCACTCCGTGCATGGATTTGGGCATCGCAATCACTTGTCAAAGTTGGGTCCCGGCAGAGATAGTGCAAAATCGCCATAACAGAGTTTCGGGTCCGAAATGAGTCCGAATCGCATCTGAACACAACAAGAAAGATCCAGGTTGCTTGCCACACATTTGTCCATGCATGATTTGATTTTCATGCCTCTTCGGTGCCGTTTGGGCCACGGTTGAAAATCTCCGCCATTTGGTATGCTCGTGCATCTTTTTCGAGAACCCGGATTCGGACAATTAGTAGTTGAGGATCCGGGACCCCATCAGAGAATGGACCACATGGACTTGTGCTAGGGAAGTTGCTATATGTCCACATCACTCCGTGCATGGATTTGGGCATCGCAATCACTTCTCCCAGCGCGTCAAAGTTGGGTCCCAGCGCCATTCAACACGCATGGTCTCTTCTTGGAGTAATTGGTTTTGTTGATTTGCATGGTACATAGCTAGATCAATGCATTCTAGCTCTACCGCATGGTAGAGCTAGACCTCAAATGCAATTCTAGCTCCACCACATGGTAGAGCTAGACCTCAAAGCAGTCTAGCTCTACGATGTGGTCTAGGTTGGATAGAGCTCTACCACGTGGTAGAGCTAGATCAAATGCAATTCTAGCTTCTTGGTTCTTGTCATGTGAAGTAGATATCTTCTTGGAGTAATTGATTTTGTTGATCTGCATGGTACACAGCTAGATCGATGCAATCTAGCTCCACCACATGGTAGAGCTAGATCGGATGCAATTGTAGCTCCTTGGTTCTCGTCATGTGAAGTAGGTCTCTTCTTAGAGTAATTGGTTTTGTTGATCTGCATGGTATACAGCTATATCTGGGTTGCTTGCCACACATTTGTGTTGATCTGCATGGTACACAGCTAGATCCGGGTATTTGATGGCCTCTATCGATAGCTCCAATGCTACCCACAAGCTTTCAAGCTGCAAGCAACCATGACTACATCCCAAAGCATGCCATCCGACAGCATCATGTTCAAACAAATCAGTGCTTTGTCACCTCGGTTGTAATCAGCATACCCAGTAATAAGTGCCGTCCATGAGAGGACACAAATGAACTGGCAGTGTGTCAAACACTCTTGGTTTTGTTGCAAGCCATGCCCACTTGGGAAACATATCGAGCAAAACATTGTCCATGATAGGATCTTGTTATAGCCCCTCTTTGACAATCCTTGCATGCACCTTCTCGCCCCTAGCTAGGGCTCCTATGTTACCACAAGTTGGCAGAGTGCAATAAATCGTGTTCGTGTTTAGATGCATTCTCTCACTTTGTACTTGTTTCAAGCAATTTAATGCTGCCTTGTTGAGCCCTTCAATCAACATATCTAAGGATCAGAGCACTCTGGGGAACATTCCATACTAATAGTTTATCACCCCCATCTCGTGTTGCTTCTACAAGGAACCCATATCTGCAAAGAAACTTCTCATCAGCTGATACCAGATCATCCTGGCTGTCTACCCCATGAGGGAAATCCCCGATGAAGTGCTGGATGCATCCTAGGGCATCGCCTGGCTCTTCTGACCTTTGTGCTCTCTCATCCCAACCATCCCAACCATCCCATCCTCATGGCTAGAAATACTATTTGGATCATCTATGACATTCTGTGGGCTCTTGCATCCACACTGCTCCTCCACAACCTGACTGCTCTTGTCATGTATCTCAACACCATCTGAGACATCATCCACCATGCTCTCCGGCATACCTATTGGAGGGTTGTGCACATGGGAGGGCATTCCCGGGATCCCTCGGCCACACAACTCCTCCACTACCTCACCTTGTACCTCATCCATGGTTGCGTGATGCAACCTTTCCAGATCAATTATTCGAGCATCCTCAAAAGTGCCAAGACCATTGCATCCGGAACAACAACACATGGATTTCCATGCTCTTGGGGAGCATCTGATGACCTTAGCCCTATGGAATGGAGATCACATAGAGCTTTTCTATGTGCAAGAATGTAGGCTAGATCCCTAGCATATCCGCTAGGATTCTTGGCAAATTACATACCCATATCCATGGGGTAATCCAGTTCATTCTCACTTTCATCAAACTCAAATTCATGTTCATACTTGTCACTCAAGGCATCCACTACTTCTTGAAACATTCGAATGCAACAAATGTTGGAGCAGGATTTGTTGCTTTTACCATCATGATCTGCATGCCAATGCTCTGCCTTATCGAGAAAATCTGAAAATTCTTCCAACTCCTCCTGTACTTCCTCCATTTCGTCATAGTCGGATGCATTCTCGAAGTTCTTCACAATCTAGTACAACTTCTTGCATAAATCCGGCCTGCAAAATTTGATGCATGTTTCTTTTTTGGAACATCGGTCACACAGGTATGGGCAATCTCTGGTGGAATGACCACGGTGCAAGCAAATAGCACACTCCTTCTTGTTTTTAGCCATTCAAGCAAGGCTAGATCATGGCAAGGCTAGGCTATAAACCTTGTGAGGTTATGGCTAAAGGAAAAGGGGACCAAACTTTCTCAGGCACAAAAGGGAAACAAAGGATCTCATGCCTTCCGAGAAAAGACATTGAGCAAGATGAGCTCTGCCAGAATGTTCCTAGTGGTAGGATTCCTGCTATGATGAACTCCTCATAGTGCCAAATGAACGGCCTTGCAACAGAAGCGGATGAAAATAGTTGTGATGGGACACTCCTTGTGCTGGTTAATCCAATTGCCGATTAGAACATCCTTCTATGCTTCAAGAAGATTTGTGAGGATCAGGTCTTGCGTGGTATGCTTAGTCCTTGTGAAGGAATGCATCTGGAACATCATGAGTTTTCAATGAAGAGGCATGAATAGAGGCTGGCACTTGATGAAAAAGGCTAGGATATGTCTCTCAAAACCTTAATACTCTCAAGGAAAAGATTTTCTCAAGTGAATCTGAACGTGGTAGCCACATCATCTTTAAAACTTTTCCTATCATATGGTTTGTAGATAGCATCAACGAACTTTGCCCTTGGTATGGTTGACCTTGGGTGATCTGGGATTGAGAAGTGGTGCTTACTCGTTGGTCGGGAAGGCTTTGCAGATGTAGCCAATTCACGAGCATGTGAGGTGGTCAAGCGCTGGTGTAGCAACTTCTCATCGATAATGACTTGAGGACTACCTACTCCTATGTCAGAGTGTGGTATCATGGGCTAGCTGCACTATCCCCACTTATGTTGCCTTCACTAATACTAAGGAATGCATCAAGGACACTGCCAAGAACCAGGGCGCATTGAACCCGACTAACCATCTTATTGGCTAGTACGTGCCGGCCAGCCAGCCAGCCTATGATTTCTGTCAAGTACAACCAATTTATAGAGCTAGCAAATGGTCATAGGTTCATATCAAATCTGTCAAGCAATGCGAGTATAGTGGGTGAGAGGGTGTGGTTATCAGGTGGCCAAAAGCAAGGATAGCAATAGCCAGAGAGAGTGATCTCAAGTAATTTCTGCTAAATGAGGCCACAAACACATTGGATGCAGAAGCAGAGCTACTGGTGCAAGAAGCAATGGAGAAGGAAGCTGTGGGGAGGATAATCTACTTAAGATTTTGGAGAAAGTACAGCTTCATCTCCCAAAGGGGTTATGGGTTTCTCTATCGTGGGTCGCAAGGTGTTAATGGGGATATTACCTAACAGAGAAACCAAAAAAAAGAAACAAGAAAAACGAACAAAACACAGAGAAAAAAACAAAGAGAGAAAGAGTCTCCATTGCTGCTTAGTCAAAATCCATGATTCTCAAAATGATACATAAGGCTCATACAAAAAGTTCCAAGGCAGATGATGGCCCAAGGTAGGTGAAGGGTGCCGTTCGTCAAGGTAGGTGAAGATTTATGGTGGCTAAGGGTGGTTTCCATGCAGTGCACGTAGAAGCACGTAGAAGGTCTAACACTTAGCATCTCTCCACCATTACATAAGAGAGATAGCATAATAAGTGTCATGAAATATAAGAATGGCTGGAGAAAATGCCCAAATCTATGTATCCCCCTTTGTGCCAATTGAGATTAGTCTTATCTTATGTCTATGATGTGAGATAGAGAGTTGAGAGAGAGAGAGAGAGAGAGAGAGAGAGCTTCATTTTTGGTGCAAGTTCCTCTTATGCTTGTACTCATGAGTGTGAGAGGAGAGAGGATTGAGTGTCCTTGTATGAGGAGAGACATCCTCATGATGATGAAAACTTGAGGAAGGAGGTAAAGGAGTGGATTCAGCTACTACTAGAAGAGCTTGGCATTTTTAGAGATACGAGCTTGGATGATGCTGGCAAGTTTCCCATGATGTGTTAAGGTAAGCATTATTTGTTACATTTGGATAAGGGAAGTGCAACCTGTAACATTTTTGGGACCTGTTATTTTGGGGATGGAATCTCTAACAAGTAGAGGGGATGTTAATCCCATTTTGAGGTTGGAATCTCTCTATCACATGAGATAGATAGCATAATAAGTGTCATGAAATGACACTATAAATGTTGAGAATGGTTGGCAATGCCCAAACCTATGTATCTTGTAGCCACACATTTTTCCTTGCATGATTCGAATTTCATGTCTCTTCGGCGCGGTTTGGGCCACTATTGGAAATTTTCGCCATGTACCACGCTCGTGCATCTTTTTCGAGAACCCAGATTCGGACAGTTAGAAGTTGAGGATCTGGGACCCCATGAGAGAACGGACCACACGGACTTGTGCTAGGGAAGTTGCTCTATGTCCACATCACTCCGTGCATGGATTTGGGCATTGCAATCACTTCTCCCAGCACGTCAAAGTTGGGTCCCGGCGAAGATAGTGCGAAATCGCCATAACAGAGTTTCGGGTCCGAAATGAGTCCGAATCGCATCTGAACACAACAAGAAAGATCCAGGTTGCTTGCCACACATTTCAGGATTGCATGATTTGATTTTCATGCCTCTTCGGTGCCGTTTGGGCCACGGTTGGAAATTTCCGCCATTTGGCATGCTCGTGCATCTTTTTCGAGAACCCGGATTCGGACAGTTTTTAGAAGTTGAGGATCCAGAACCCCATCAGAGAATGGACCACATGGACTTGTGCTAGGGAAGTTGCTATATGTCCACATCACTCCGTGCACAGATTTGGGCATCACAGTCACTTCTCCCAGCGTGTCAAAGTTGGGTCCCAGGGCCATTCAACACGCATGGTCTCTTCTTGGAGTAATTGGTTTTGTTGATTTGCATGGTACATAGCTAGATCAATGCATTCTAGCTCTTTCGCATGGTAGAGCTAGACCTCAAATGCAATTCTAGCTCCACCACATGGTGTAGAGCTAGACCTCAAAGCAGTCTAGCTCTACGATGTGGTCTAGGTTGGATAGAGCTCTACCACATGGTAGAGCTAGATCAAATGCAATTCTAGCTTCTTGGTTCTTGTCATGTGAAGTAGATATCTTCTTGGAGTAATTGATTTTGTTGATCTGCATGGTACACAGCTAGATCGATGCAATCTAGCTCCACCACATGGTAGATTTAGATCGGATGCAATTGTAGCTCCTTGTTTCTCGTCATGTGACGTAGGTCTCTTCTTAGAGTAATTGGTTTTGTTGATCTGCATGGTACACAGCTATATCTGGGTTGCTTGCCACACATTTGTGTTGATCTGCATGGTACACAGCTAGATCCAGGTATTTGACGGCCTCTGTCGATAGCTCCAATGCTACCCACAAGCTTTCAAGTTGCAAGCAACCATGACTACATCCCAAAGCATGACATCCGACAGCATCATGTTCAAACAAATCAGTGCTTTGTCACCTCGATTGTAATCAGCATACCCAGTAATAAGTGCAGTCCCATGAGAGGACACAATGAACTGGCAGTGTGTCCCATGAGAGGACACAATGAACTGGCAGTGTGTCAAACACTCTTGGTTTTGTTGCAAGCCATGCCCACTTGGGAAACATATCGAGCAAAACATTGTCCATGATAGGATCTTGTTATAGCCCCTCTTTGACAATCCTTGCATGCACCTTCTTGCCCCTAGCTAGGGCTCCTATGTTACCACAAGTTGGCAGAGTGCAACAAATCGTGTCCGTGTTTAGATGCATTCTCTCACTTTGTACTTGTTTCAAGAAATTTAATGCTGCCTTGTTGAGCCCTTCAATCAACATATCTAAGGATCGGAGCATTTTGGGGAACATTCCATACTAATAGTTTATCACCCCCATCTTGTGTTGCTTCTACAAGGAACCCATATCTGCAAAGAAACTTCTCATCAGCTGATACCAGATCATCCTGGCTGTCTACCCCATGAGGGAAATCCGATGAAGTGCTGGAGGCATCCTAGGGCATCACCTGCTGGCTCTTCTGACCTTCGTGCTCTCTCATCCCAACCATCCCAACCATCCCATCCTCATGGCTAGAAATACTATTTGGATCATCTATGACATTCTGTGGGCTCTTGCATCCACACTGCTCCTCCACAACCTGACTGCTCTTGTCATGTATCTCAGCACCATCTGAGACATCATCCACCATGCTCTCCGGCATACCTATCGGAGGGTTGTGCACATGGGAGGGCATTCCCGGGATCCCTCAGCCACACAACTCCTCCACTACCTCACCTTGTACCTCATCCATGGTTGCGTGATGCAACCTTTCCAGATCAATTATTCGAGCATCCTCAAAAGTGCCAAGACCACTGCATCCGGAACAACAACACATGGATTTCTATGCTCTTGGGGAGCATTTGATGACCTTAGCTCTATGGAATGGAGATCACATAGAGCTTTTCTATGTGCAAGGATGTAGGCTAGATCCCTACCATATCCGCTAGGATTCTTGGCAAATTACATACCCATATCCATGGGGTAATCCAGTTCATTCGATTCAGACAGTTAGAAGTTGAGGATCTGGGATCCCATTAGAGAACAGACCACACAGACTGGTGCTAGGGAAGTTGCTCTATGTCCACATCACTCCGTGCATGGATTTGGGCATCGCAATCACTTCTCCCGGCATGTCAAAGTTGGGTCCCGGCGAGCGAAGATAGTGCAAAATCAACATAACAGAGTTTTGGATCCGAAATGAGTCCGAATTGCATCTGAACACAACGAGAAAGATCCGGGTTGCTTGCCACATATTTGTCCATGCATGATTCGAATTTCATGCCTCTTCGGCGTCGTTTGGGCCACAGTTGGAAATTTTCGCCATTTGGCAGGCTCGTGCATCTTTTTCAAGAACCCAGATTCTGACAGTTAGAAGTTGAGGATCCGGGACCCCATCAGAAAACGGACCACACGGACTTGTGCTAGGGAAGTTTTTCTATGTCCACATCACTCCCTGCATGGATTTGGACATCACAATCAATTCTCCCAGCGCATCAAAGTTGGGTCCCGGCGAAGATAATGCAAAATCGCCATAACAGAGTTTCGAATCCGAAATGAGTCCGAATCGCATCTGAACACAACAAGAAAGATCCGGGTTGCTTGCCACACATTTGTCCTTGCATGATTCGAATTTCAGGCCTCTTCGTCGCTGTTTGGGCCCTTGTTGGAAATTTCCACCATTTGGCACAATCGTGCATCTTTTTTGAGAACTCGAATTCGGACAGTTAGAAGTTGAGGATCCGGGACCCCATCAGAGAACGGACCACACTGACTTGTGCTAGGGAAGTTGCTCTATGTCCACATCACTCCGTGCATGGATTTGGGCATCGCAATCATTTCTCCCGGTGCGTCAAAGTTGGGTCCCGGCGAAGATAGTGCAAAATCGCCATAATAGAGTTTCGGATCCAAAATGAGTCCGAATCGCATCTGAACACAACAAGAAAGATCCGGGTTGCTTCCAAGCATTCGTCCATGCATGATTCAATTTTCATGCCTCTTCGGCGCCGTTTGGGCCACGGTTGGAAATTTTCTCCATTTGGCACGCTCGTGCATCTTTTTCGAGATCCCGGATTTGGAGAGTTAGAAGTTGAGGATCTGGGACCCCATCAGAGAACGGACCACACGGACTTGTGCTAGGGAAGTTGCTCTATGTCCACATCACTCCGTGCATAGATTTGGGCATCGCAATCAGTTCTCCAAGCACGTCAAAGTTGGGTCCTAGCCAAGATAGTGCAAAATCGCTATAACAGAGTTTCGGATCTGAAATGTGTTTGAATCACATCTGAACACAACAAGAAAGATCCGGGTTGCTTGCCACACATTTGTCCATGCATGATTCGATTTTCATGCCTCTTCGGCGCTGTTTGGGCCCCTATTAAAAATTTTTGCCATTTGGCACGCTCATGCATCTTTTTTGAGAACCCGGATTCGAATAGTTAGAAGTTGAGGATTCGGGACCCCATCAGAGAATGGACCACATGGACTTGTGCTAGGGAAGTTGCTATATGTCCACATCACTCCGTGCACGGATTTGTGCATCGCAATGACTTCTCCCAGCGCGTCAAAGTTGGGTCCCAGCGCCATTCAACACACTTGTTTATCTCCTTGGTTCTCGTCATGGTCTCTTCTTGGAGTAATTTGTTTTGTTGATTTGCATGGTACATAGCTAGATCAATGCATTCTAGCTCTACCACATGGTAGAGCTAGACCTCAAATGCAATTCTAGCTCCACCACATGGTAGAGCTAGACCTCAAAGCAGTCTAGCTCTACGATGTGGTCTAGGTTGGATATAGCTCTACCACGTGGTAGAGCTCGATCAAATGCAATTCTAGCTTCTTGGTTCTTGTCATGTGAAGTAGATCTCTTCTTGGAGTAATTGATTTTGTTGATCTGCATGGTACACAGCTATATCGATGCATTTTAGCTCCACCACATGGTAGAGCTAGATCGGATGCAATTGTAGCTCCTTGGTTCTCGTCATGTGAAGTAGGTCTCTTCTTAGAGTAATTGGTTTTGTTGATCTGCATGGTACACAGCTAGATCCGGGTTGCTTGCCACACATTTTTTCATGCATGATTCGATTTTCATGCCTCTTCGGCGCCGTTTGGGCCACTGTTGGAAATTTTCGCCATTTGGCACGATCGCTCATCTTTTTAGAGAACCTGGATTCGAATAGTTAGAAGTTGAGGATCCGAATCCCATCAGACAACGGACCACACAGACTTGGATTTGGGCATCGCAATCACTTCTCCCAACGCTTCAAAGTTGGGTCCCGACAAAGATAGTGTAAAATCGCCATAACAGTGTTTCGGATCCGAAATTAGTCCGAATCGTATGTGAACACTGTTATGGCGAAATTAGTCCGAAAGATCCGGGTTGCTTGCCACACATTTGTCCATGCATGATTCTATTTTCATGTCTCTTTGGCACCGTTTGGGCCACGGTTGGAAATTTCTGCCATTTACCACGCTCGTGCATCTTTTTTGAGAACCCGGATTCGGATAGTTAGAAGTTGAGGATCTGGGATCCCATCAGAGAACGGACCACACGGCCTTGTGCTAGGGAAGTTGCTCTATGTCCACATCACTCCGTGCATGGATTTGCGCATCGCAATCACTTCTCCCAGCACGTCAAAGTTGGGTCCCGGGGCGAAGATAGTGCAAAATCGCCATAATAGAGTTTCCGGTTCGAAATGAGTCCGAATCGCATCTAAACACAACAAGTAAGATCCAGATTGCTTTTCACACATTTGTCCATGCATGATTCGAATTTCTTGCGTCTTCGGCACCGTTTGGGCCACGGTTGGAAATTTTCGCCATTTGGCACGCTCGTGCATCTTTTTCGAGAACCCAAATTCGGACAGTTAGAAGTTGAGGATCCGGGACCCCATCAGAGAACAGACCACACGAACTTGTGCTAGGGAAGCTGCTCTATGTCCACATCACTCCGTGCATGCATTGGGCATCGCAATCAGTTCTCCTTGTGCGTCAAAGTTGGGTCCCGGCGGCCAAGATAGTGCAAAATCGCCATAACAAAGTTTCGAAACCGAAATGAGTCCGAATCGCATCTGAACACAATAAGAAAGATCCGGGTTGCTTGCCACACATTTTTCCATGCATGATTCGATTTTCATGCCTCTTCGGCGCCGTTTGGGCCACTGTTGGAAATTTCTGCCATTTATCACGCTCGTGCATCTTTTTCGAGAACCCGGATTCGGACAGTTAGAAGTTGAGGATCCAGGAGTACCCCATCAGAGAATGCACCACACGAACTTGTGCTAGGGAAGTTGCTCTATGTCCACATCATTCCGTGCATGGACTTGGGCATTGCAATCACTTCTCCTAGCACCTCGGGGGGGTCACTATATGTAGAATACCCCTATCGCGTGCGTTCAAGGCCTATATTTTAAATCCTTTATCTGTGAATTTTTTTATCCATATAATATCCCCTTTTCTTTATGAATCTGTAAATTTTTTTAAAAAATTTTTAAATCATACCCTTATGTAAATATATTTCTGTAAGTTTCATAAATTAAAAATATGCTTCTGTTGAACGCACGTGATATTTACATTTTTTTGTGAGTGACCCCCCCGAGCCTAGCACGTCAAAGTTGGGTCCCGACGAAGATAGTGCAAAATCGACATAATAGAGTTTCGAATCCAAAATGAGTCTGAATCGCATCTGAACACAACAAGAAAGATCCGGGTTGCTTGCCACACATTTTTCCATGCATGATTCGATTTTCATGCCTCTTCGACGCGGTTTGGGCCACGGTTGGAAATTCTGCCATTTGGCACGCTCGTGTATCTTTTTCGAGAACCCGGATTCGGACAGTTAGAAGTTCAGGATCCGGGACCCCATCAGAGAATGGACCACACGAACTTGTGCGCTAGGGAAGTTGCTCTATGTCCACATCACTCCGTGCATGAATTTGAACATCACAATCAATTCTCCCAGCGCATCAAAGTTGTTGGGTCCCGCGGGCGAAGATAGTGCAAAATCGCCATAACAGAGTTTCGGATCCGAAATAAGTCCGAATCATATCTGAACACAACAAGAAAGATCCGGGTTGCTTGCCACACATTTATCCTTGCATGATTCGAATTTCATGCCTCTTCGGCGTCGTTTGGGCCCCACTTGGAAATTTTCGCCATTTGGCACGATCGTGTATCTTTTTCGAGAACCCAGATTCGGACAAGTAGAAGTTAAGGATCCAGGACCCCATCAGAGAACGGACCACACGGACTTGTGCTAGGGAAGTTGCTCTATGTCCACATCACTCCGTGCATGGATTTGGGCATCGCAATCACTTTTCCCGGTGCGTCAAAGTTGGGTCCTGGCAAAGATAGTGCAAAATCGCTATAACTTAGTTTCGGATCCGAAATGAGTCCGAATCGCATCTGAATACACCAAGAAAGACCCGGGTTGCTTGCCTCAAATTTGTCCATGCATGATTCGATTTTCATGCCTTTTCGGCGCCGTTTGGGCCACGGTTGGAAATTTCTACCATTTGGCACACTCGTGTATCTTTTTCGAGAACCCGGATTCGGACAGTTAGAAGTTGAAGATCTGGGGCCCCATCAGAGAACGGACCACACGGACTTGTGCTAGGGAAGTTTCTCTATGTCCACATCACTCCGTGCACGGATTTGGGCATCGCAATCAGTTCTCCCAGCGCGTCAAAGTTGGGTCCCGGTGAAGATAGTGCAAAATCGCCATAACAGAGTTTCAGATCCGAAATGAGTCCGAAATCGCATCTGAACATAACAAGAAAGATCTGGGTTGGTTGCCACACATTTGTCCATGCATGATTCGATTTTCATGCCTCTTCGGCGCCGTTTGGGCCACATTTGGAAATTTCCACCATTTGGCACGCTCGTGCATCTTTTTCGAGAACTCGGATTCAGACAGTTAGAAGTTGAGGATCTGGAACCCCATGAGAGAACGGACCACACAGACTTGTGCTAGGAAAGTTGCTCGATGTCCATATCACTCGGTGCATGGATTTGGGAATCGCAATCAGTTCTCCCAGCACGTCAAAGTTGGGTCCTGACGAAGATAGTGCAAAATCGCCCTAACAGAGTTTCGAGTCCGAAATAAGTCCGAATCGCATATGAACACAACAAGAAAGATCCGGGTTGCTTGCCACACATTTGTCCATGCATGATTCAAATTTCATGCCTTTTCGGCGCCGTTTGGGCCACGGTTGGAAATTTCTGCCATTTGGCACGCTCGTGCATCTTTTTCGAGAACCCGGATTCAGACAGTTAAAAGTTGAGAATCCGGGACCCCATTAGAGAACGGACCACCTGGACTTGTGCTAGGGAAGTTTCTCTATGTCCACATCACTCCGTGCATGGATTTGGGCATCGCAATCAGTTCTCCCAGTGCGTCAAAGTTGGGTCCTGATGAAGATAGTGCAAAATCGCCATAACAGAGTTTCGGGTCCGTAATGAGTCCGAATCGCATCTGAACACATCAAGAAAGATCCGGGTTGCTTGCCACACATTTTTCCATACATGATTTGATTTTCATGCCTCTTCGGTGCCGTTTGGGCCACGGTTCGAAATTTCCACCATTTGGCACGCTCGTGCATCTTTTTTGAGAACCCGGATTCGGACACTTAAAAGTTGAGGATCCGGGACGCCATCAGAGAGAAGAGACCACATGGACTTGTGCTAGGGAAGTTGCTATATGTCCACATCACTCCGTGCATGGATTTGGGCATTGCAATCACTTCTCCCAGCGTGTCAAAGTTGGGTCCCGGCGAAGATAGTGCAAAATCGCCATTACAGATTTTCGGGTCCGAAATGAGTCCGAATCGCATCTGAACACAACAAGAAAGATCCTGGTTGCTTGCCACACATTTGTCCATGCATGATTCGAATTTCATGCCTCTTCGGCACCGTTTGGACCACGGTTGGAAATTTCCACTATTTGCCACGCTAGACCTTAAATGAATTCTAGCTCCACCACATGGTAAAGCTAGAACTCAAAGCATTCTTGCTCTACAATGTGGTCTAGGTAGAACACAGCTCTATTGCATGGTAGAGCCAGATCAAATGTAATTCTAGCTCCTTGGTTCTCGTCATGGTCTCTTCTTGAAGTAATTGGTTTTGTTAATTTGCATGGTACACAGCTAGATCAATGCATTCTAGCTCTACCACGCGGTAGAGCTAGACCTTAAAGCATTCTAGTTCTATGATGTGGTCTAGGTCAATGCATTCTAGCTCCACCACATGGTAGAGCTACATCGAATGCAATTGTAGCTCCTTGGTTCTCGTCATGTGTAGTTGGTCTCTTCTTAGAGTAATTGGTTTTGTTGATCTGCATGGTACACAGCTAGATCGATGAATTCTAGCTCCACCACATGGTTCTCGTCATGTGTAGTTGGTCTCTTCTTAGAGTAATTGGTTTTGTTGATCTGCATGGTACACAGCTAGATCGATGAATTCTAGCTCCACCACATGGTAGAGCTAGACCTAAAATGCAATTCTAGCTCCACCACATGGTAGAGCTAGACCTCAAAGCATTCTAGCTCTACGATGTGGTCTAGGTAGAATACAGGTCTACCACATGGTATAGTTAGATCAAATGCAATTCTAATAATTAGTTTTGTTGATCTGCATGGTACACAGCTAGATCGATGCATTCTAGCTCTACCACATGGTAGAGCTAGACTTCAAATGCAATTCTAGCTCCACCACATGATAGAGCTAGAGACCTAAAAACATTCTAGCTCTACGATATGGTCTAGGTTGGATACAGCTCTGTCACGTGGTAGAGCTAGATCAAATGCAATTCTAGCTTCTTGGTTCTTGTCATGTGAAGTAGGTCTCTTCTTGGAGTAATTGATTTTGTTAATCCGCATGGTACACAGCTAGATCGATGCATTCTAGCTTCACCACATGATAGAGCTAGACCTCAAATTAATTCTAGCTCCACCACATGATAGAGCTAGATCGATGCATTCTAGCTTCACCACATGATAGAGCTAGACCTCAAATTAATTCTAGCTCCACCACATGGTATAGCTAGACTTAAAAGCATTCTTGCTCTAAAATGTGGTCTAGGTTGAATACAGCTCTACCGCGTGTGGTAGAGCTAGATCAAATGTAATTCTAGCTCCTTGATTCTCGTCATGGTCTCTTCTTGGAGTAATTGGTTTTGTTGATTTGCATGGTACACAGCTAGATCAATGCATTCTAGCTCTACCATATGGTAGAGCTAGACCTCAAATGCAATTCCAGATCCACCACATGGTAGAGCTAGACCTCAAAGCATTCTAGCTCTACGATGTGGTCCAAGTTGGATACAGATCTACCACGTTAGATAAAATGCAATTCTAGCTCTACCACATGGTAGAGCTAGACCTCAACTGCAATTCTATTTTGTTCTGTTTTTAAAGTAGTGGCAAATGTATTACTCTTCAGATAATTTTATAAATGTTGGAGTGCACTCTACTATAAGCCTCCTAATTTGAAAATGTATGGAAGCTTGATCTTTGTCTTATGATTTTAATTCCTACATATTTGGACTATAGTAGAGCTAGATCAATGCCTTCTAGCTCCACCTCATGGTAGAGCTAGACTTCAAAGCATTCTAGCTCCACGACATGGTAGAGCTATACTTGAAAGCGTTCTAGCTCTACCATATGGTAGAGCTAGATCAATGCATTCTAGCTCTTCCACGTCACCACATGGTTGAGTTGGACTTCAAACCATTCTAGTCCTACCATGGGGTCTAGCTAAAATATTTTGATACAGCTCTACCACGTGCTAGAGCTAGACTTCAAATATTATTTCTAATTTTGCCATGGGATCGAGCTAGAATACTTTGACATAGCTCTATCACATGGTAGAACTAGATTTAAAAATATTCTAGCCCTACCACATAGTTGAGCTAGAACAGTGCATTCTAGCTCAACCACGTGGTTGATCTAGATCAATGCATTCTAATTTCACCACATTCTGATACCTGCTAGCACATTTTGTCGCATCTTTTTAGAATCAAATGGAAAGAGTCTTTGCATCTTGGGTCATTTTGTAATGCAACTAAAGTCACATTTTGGAACAGTATATAGTTTAATGTTAGCGTGCATAGTCACATTTGTTTTGTAATTGTTTAAAATCTATCTTTGCATAAGAGTAGTTATAACATGCCTTCCCCCACATGCCCACCTTTATCATTAAGCATGCTCATTGTTTTCCAGGTCATGTGATTGATTCTAGTTGGCAGAGGCGACTTCTTCGTCATCACAGAGCATTAGTACGTCACATGTCTAAGAAAATCCAGAGTGTATGAAGACAGTTGGTTTAGCGCCGTCTTGACTGTCTACGGGAAATTGATGCAAGGTTGCGCTTTGTGCATCCCTCTGAGGGGGTTATCATACTGACATGGTATTTGTCAGACCCAATATGCATACCCCTACGCAAAGAGGATGATAGGAGGGCTATTATTCAAACCTCAATGGTTTGTTGTGCTATGTTGTCGAAACCCAATATGATGAGAAGGATCCTCCTTATAGCAACGAGTTGGTAAAATACCCAATTAACCAATATCGTTATGTCCTATGTCACAAGGATGCACATGAGTTCTTAGATTGGTGTATTCAATTCTTTTATGTTTTTATTTGGAGCGCATGTAGGAGAACTAAGCTCTGTGGAATAATTGACACAGTATTTCCACAACAAAAGCCCAAGTTTGCAGGTGTTCTCTCACAAGAGCATTGTTCAAAATCCACATGGGTTGTGCAAAATAGACAATTTTCTTTAAAAAGCTTGAGACCTTTTGGGGTCTCCATCCTTTGTACAACAAGAAAAATACATTGATAATTGATGATAGCTACTATAAGGTGTTTAAGACTGAGCGAGGAACCTGGTTAATAGTCCCAGAATTGTACCATCAACCTTCCAAGGAAAGGTATAGTTTTTTGATAGAAGAATTAAGAAATTGGTTGTTTTTATGGCTACAGAATGAAGATCAGCAAGAGTATACATGGGATAATGCCTTTGAAGAAAAACCTAACCAATTCTCAGATGATGTGATGAAGAAATGGCTTGAAGAAGAGAAATTGGAAGTAGAGAATAGGAAAAAGGTAGAGGTGTGGAAGCGACAGCAGGAGGCTGATGCTGAGGCGGCAGAGAGGCAAGAACAACTTGAAATTCAAAGAAAGCAACGAGAGGAGGCTGAACTTGAGGCACAGAGGCAAGCAGAGAGTGAAAATTAAGCAAAGCAACAAGAGGAGGCATCATGAAAGTAATACACCACCATGAAGCTCATTTTGTTTGTCCGTAATATAATCAAATGTAGGATGCAAGTAATTTGGACTTTTTTTAATGTAATAAAGTCCATATATTGAAATATGATATTGTAATTAGGCCTCTTATGGAGCATACTGTTCAAATGTTTGCCTTTGCAAAGCATTGAACAAATTCTAGCATAAGCAATAAATTCATGTTCATTTACAATGTCTTATTATAATTGAGTCATAAATGGAGTGCATCCTTCTCTAAGGGGACTCCTTTTATCCTTCTCTAAGGGGACTCCTTTTATCCTTTTATCTTTTGGTCAAACTTTGTAAATTATTATTATTTTAGTAGAGTAGGTGAAGACTTTTAACTATCATTTTGACAAAGGGCATCCTACTGCAAGAAGACTCTTTCTATCTTTAATAATGTTAATTTGTAATAGTTGTGTATATAAGGAAACTTTCACCATGTCAAATTATAAATTCTTGTTTATTTAGTCTTTGTTCATTACAATGCAGTCTTAAAATTGGAGAGTGCATTCTACTCTAAGGGGACTCTCAATATACAATCTCCTGTATCAATGTTTTTACTTGGGGGTCTAGATTGAACAAATGGTAGATCTTGGTTCTTTCAATGTGTTCTTGCTCCACGTGGTAGAGCTAGCTCAGAATTCTATCTCTACCATGTGGTAGAGCTAGAATCCCTTAAAATCAAGCTCCACCATATGGGATGGTAAAGCTAGAATTCTATGTCTATATCTACCATGTGGTGGAGCTACCATCCATTGAAGTCTAGCTGTATAATTTCATGGAGCTAGCTAGCTCCACCATGTGGTAGCTAGCTAGCTCCACCATGTGGTATCTTATTCAGCTCTAGCTCCACCATGTGGTGGAGGTAGCACCCATGGTCTCTTCATGGAATTTTGGCCTTACCACATGGTGGAGCTAGTATCCATGTGTGGTAGACCTAAACCTTTGGAATTCATACAATATGACTAGAATTTTGAGTCTAGATCTACCGTTTGGTGGAGCTTGCATCCACTGAAGTCTAGCTCTATAATGTCCAAGTGGTGGAATAGGATCTAGAATGGATAAGTCATGGATCAAGAAATCCTTTTCAGCTCTATAATAGACAAGTGCTAGATCTAAAGTGAAGAGATAAAGTGATTGACGTTGGACTGCTAGCCATGCTAGACACCTCAATATGAGCAACAAGGCAAATATCTCGCTACATTGTCCATTTCAGACAAATAAGTACACAAGTTTTCTTCAAAAAAGTTCATTTCTTTTGGGGTCTCCATGTTTTGTACAACAACAAGAATACATTGAAACTCGATGATAGCTACTATAATGTGTTAAACAATCAAGATGATAATCAAGATAATAATTGAGAGAATAATCTAAGTGTGTGATCTTGTGAGTACACAAAATGAACAAGCTTAAAAAGAAGCTCAATACCTCATTCAACCAATACACCCCCATGACACTATCACATTTTGTTACTCCCTTTTGTAATTGAATGTAAATGGTCTTGTAAATGGTCTCTATTATAATAAAATATAAAGGGTCTTTGCAATTTGGCCATCTTCGGGAGCGTGCTGTTTAACTGTGTGCCTTTTGCAAGGCATTGAACATATTTTAACACAAAAAAATAAATTCATTTTCATTTACAATGTTTTATTATAATGGAGTCGTAGATGGAGTGCATCCTACTCTAAGGAGACTCCTTTTATCTATTGACAAAGTGCATCATACTTTAAGGGGACTCTTCAGTAGAATAAGCTTCATCAAAATGAAATCTTTCAACCGTAATTTTGACAAAGTGCATCTCCAGGAGACTCTTTCTATCTTTAATAATGTTAATCTGTAGCGATTGTATATATAAGTATACCTTCACCACCTCAATTTATAAAATCTTGTTCATTTTGTCTTGTTCATTACAATGAAGCTTTAAAATTGGAGAGTGCATCCTACTCTAAGGGGACTCTCAATATACAATCTCTTGTATCAATGTTTGTAATTGGGGGTCTAGATCAATCAAATGTTATATCTTGGTTTCTTATGGACTGTAGAATGGCCAAGTGGTGGATCTAAAAATCTTTAAATCCTCCTCAATGTGTTGTAGCTCCACATGGTAGAGCTAGCTCAAAATTCTAGCTCTACCATGTGGTGAAGCTAGAACCCCTTAAAATCAAAATTACACCCCCATGATACTAGCACATTTTGTTACTCCCTTTTATAATTGAATGTAAATGGTCTTTGTAAATGGTCTCTATTATAACAAAATTTAGAGGGTCTTTGTAATTTGGCCAACTTTGGGAGCAGACTGTTCAATTGTGTATCTTTGCAATGCATTGAACAATTTTTAACACAATAAATAAATTCATAGATGGAGTGCATCCTAGTCTAAGGAGACTCCTCTTATGCATCCACAAAGTGCATCCTACTTTAAGGGGACTCCTTTTATCCTTTTATCTTTTGGTTGTTAATGCAAAAGTTTTATTATTTCTTTAGTAGAATAAGCTTCATCAAAATGAAAATTTATAATCGTAATTTTGACTGCAAAAGTTTTATTATTTCTTTAGTAGAATAAGCTTCATCAAAATGAAAATTTATAATCGTAATTTTGACAAGTGCATCCTACTCCAAGGAGACTCTTTCTATCCTTAATAATGTTAATTTGTAGTGGTTGTGTATATAAGGATACCTTCACCATGTCAATTTTTAAAATTCTTGTTCATTTAGTCTTGTTCATTACAAATGAAGTCTTAAATTAAAGAGTGCATCCTACTCTAAGGGGACTCTCAATATACAATCTCTTGTACCATTGTTTTTAATTGGGGGTGTAGGTTGACCAAATGGTAGAATTTGATCTTGGGTTCTTATGGACTGTAGAATGGCCAAGTGGTGGATCTAAAAATCCTCTTCAATTGTAAAATATACAAGTGGTGGATCTAAAAAATCTTGAAACCTTTCTATTTCTAAGATCAAGCTAGGTTCGATCTAGCATCACTTGATAAAGCAAACCATTTTTAAATTTTTTATAGGTTGAAAAAGGTAGATTCTAGATTAAATGCAGGATTTTTTCCACTTTACCTAATACGGTCTTTTATTATAAATTGGAGAATCCTAGTCCTATACTTTTTTCAATTTAGGCTTAAATTAATAACTTCTTTACATTTAAGCTTAAACTAATAACTTTTTCCATTTGAACTTAAACTAATATCTATCTCCTTGGAACTTAATCATATTTGCTGTCTAACTTTAAACCACTCAAGGAACTGAGTTTGATGATGAAAAACCAGCAAACTTCAACCTCTTTGGCTTATGGGATGAAGACAATGGCTTATGGTTGCACCATTTCTTGTTGGAAGCTTGCCAAGGTAAGCATAGAAGTAGTGGGTTGATGATGAAGACTTATAATGTGGTACTTATGGTGTGTGCCCGGCCTCCAATAATACTGATGAAGAAGAGCCTCCTTAGTGTTAAAGATCTCCTCCTTTGATGGTTATGACCACTATTAGTGTTAAGCAACACTATTAGTGCTTATAAGAACACTTTGAGAAGCTTTGTGCACTTGAAGATGTTCATGAAGCTTGATGACAATGAGGCTTATGTGAACACCTCATGGTGTATGCCCACCACTTCAAAAGGATATGGAAGAAAACCCTCACAAGAGCACTTAACTAATTAGTAGTCCTTTAATGATAATCATGAAAGCTAACTAGTGTTTAAAAACACTTTTATAAAAGTGTTTAAAAACACTTTTATAAAAGTGTTTAAAAACACTTTTATAAAGCTTTTATACAAGCTTCCATGGCAAAAAACACAGGGGCAACCTGGTTGTTCCTCTATTGCGCACGTGTCAGGCCACCATTAGGGCTAAGACTTGAGTAGAAGGGCCTTCAGACCATGGGCTTCAAAAGCCCTAAGGTCTTGGGGCTTATTCTTCCACGCACAAGAGGGACGGATGTACGGAATCGACGGCGGCAGGCAAAAAATTGTGCCGATTTGAAATGTCATAGCTAATGAGTGACGAAACCCACTAATTAGTGGTATGAATCAAAGCGCCATGATGTCCTTCACACTTTCTCTGTTAAAAGCTCGCCACCCACGATTAGGCCTCCACAAGATGCTAGAGCTCCTCCACTGGCAGGGGGTTCAGATCCACAAAAACGAGATAGAAGATGACCTAGTCTACACCACACAAGATGAGACTTAATCTACCCAAGCTCTAGATACCATGTTGAGAAAACGTGGTGCTTATGCTAGATCAAGAAGATGTGGAGGAGAGAGACCCAAAATACAAGAATGACTCTTGCTTATTAAGTTGCTTAAAATACAACTAGGCTTCATACAAATGCCTTTGGGCATGTGCCTTTAAATAGGCTTGCTAGTGGCCTAGGGTTAGGTGGCTCCCTTAGGACCATTCACACCCACATGCCTTCTACACCCACATGCCTTCTACACCCTTGTTCACTAAGGCTCCAAGGCCTATATCTTAATATTGCTCATGGGTGGTCGGGAGGCTCGAGGTATACACAAGAGTCTTCTTGTTATCTATTGTATGAAATATGGATATAATCAAAGACTCTATTCTCTCTTCTACTCCATCAAATCTTCTCTTATTATTATTTATCAGGTATTGTGTGAGTGGGAGCGTTACAAGTGGTATTAGAGCAAGCCGACTCCATAATTGGGTGAACATGGAAGATTTTGAAAAAAGAACCAGGGAACAATAAGAAACAATTGTTCCTGGCTTCAGACTTGAGAGCCAACGAGAGAGCGAAGAAGGCACCTATTGATGATGCAGTTATTTACATCGATTTTTGAATGGAGCATGTGGTTCTAACCCACCAAACAAACGATGGGAATAACCTGTGGATGACGACCCTACGGAATTAGCGTTAAAACAAGTCTCCAAGAAGGCCAAACTCAGTGAATTCAATTGCAAAAGAAGAAGATTGGAGAGGAGCTAGATATTGGCTATAACAACTCAAGGATTTCTTTGCTCTACGCAAACTCTCGGAAGAAGGAAAGGCCAAGATCGCAATTCTGTAAACTCCAAAGCATCACAAAGTTATGGTGGAAGTCATATATGCAGACGTGAGTACTATCAGGACCCGTTGGATGGGCATAATTTTGACTTCAAGTAGAAAAAAGGTATTATTCTCCTCATTATAACATGGAGAAGAAGATGTTACCCTCAAAAAAGCATATGACACCCTCAAAAAAGCATTTGCAAGTGCTCCCATTCTAAGATCCCTTGATTGGGAAATCATATTCCATGTCCACATAGATGCCTCTGCCTTCACAAATTGGTTGTGTTACTAGCTCAACCTGGAGAACACAACATGGATTTCCCTGTTAGCTTTGCATGTTGCCAATTAAACGAAGTGGAACGAAATTATACCACCACAGAAAGAGAAGGGTTGGCCATGGTCTATAAAGTTAAAAAGTTTCATCATTACCTTTTGGTAACTATTTTTTTTAATTCATAGACCATCCAACGCTTCTTTATTTGGTGAAT
The DNA here is from genome assembly GCF_041138505.1 of Cibotium barometz. Lineage (NCBI taxonomy): Eukaryota > Viridiplantae > Streptophyta > Polypodiopsida > Cyatheales > Cibotiaceae > Cibotium > Cibotium barometz. The sequence goes on from NC_141050.1 coordinate 48,667,325, forward strand.
AAACCTTGCACCACAGGTAGAATCACCAGATGGCTCCTAGTTCTGCTAGAATTTTATTTACTGTTATGGTACGTAAAGGCTCCCAACATGTTTTGGCTGACCATATGTCACACATTCCTAATGGAGAGCCATCGGTGGGTGTTAATGGTAACTTGCCAGATGTCCCCCTATTCCAACTTTGCTTGATTCCTGAATGGGGAGAGGAAGTTGCACACTTCCTAGCTAGTGGCCTATCGATTGAAGAATCCATCAATTTTGTGATATCCCATTCTCTCTCTTGTGACTTCCAACATCAACTTGAAATGGTATAATTTGTATGTTTGCTTGCCTATTTTGATTTCTCTACCCTAGGCTAAAATTTGGCATGGTTCTATGACTTCCAAGCTCATGCTGGATTTCATTTCTCTTTGGCTCTTGCATAGCTCTAAATCATAGTGCTAAATTTAATCCAAAATGGCTTTTTCTACGTCATATGTTTTGGTGAATGCACCTTTGAGTGATAGTGTCCTTGCTAACCTCACATGGACTTGCAATGAGGACGACAAACTCCTTTGTACTTGTAGAGAGCTTCATTTCTCTCTTTCCTTTGAGCTACCCATTCTCTCTCACACTCTATACCACATAGCTTTTCACTATCTCATTTTCCCCTTCAAAGAAACCTCCCAAGGCAACTAAGGCATCTAAGTGGCTTAGGGTAGGTGAGAAATGTTCAAGAAAAGCTCCTCTCAATACCTCCCAAGTAGAAATCTTTTGAAGTTGATTTTTTTTCCATGGGGTTGCAACGGTGATTTTACCATACCTAATGGCTAGTTGGATACTATCATCTCCTCATATGATTAAAGGGAAAACATAAGGACTGATACTACGCCATCCAATCTTTGTTATAGATCATATGATGGATTGCACCTATGTTGAAATATCATATAGTAGATTTTATGCAATTAGGTTGTAATATAGCCATAAACAATTGCATGGGAGATGGATCTTCTGATATAAGAGGATCGATTTCATCACCTATAGCTACATTGGTTTGTACAAGAGTATTGAGTAGCCCTTTGTTGGTTTACATCGCATGTGCCCTCTATCTGATGGTGAACCTTAGTACTAGTTATATTTCATGCTATTGGTTTATTAACCTTAGATGTGTTGTCCATTTACTGGCTTATACAATCTTGTGGCCCATTTAATATTTCCCTTGAATGATGAACTTCAAGAAATACTTCTCACACAAGCTTCGGAGCCAAGCTCACGCAAGAAACACCTAGAAAAGATGATAAAGATGTATGCAAGGCTATATCCTCAAAGTCCAAGGCAAACCCGCAAAGAGAAGTGCATGAATATTAAAGTGGCTGGTGTGTGAGTCAAGAATGTGAAATGCAAACCTCATGAATCAATTCTTGTCTTCTCCCCTTTCACTAACACTTGGATGCAATGATTTCTCAATGTTCATCAAAACTTGAATTTTATTTGTGGTACAAAGGATCAACTTGAATCATGTTACAATATGAGATAATGACAAGATAATATTAACATTGTATAAGCTTTTATAGTCACTTGCTAGACACAAATAATGATATTATTGGCAACACTGGAGAGTGAGAGATATTGAACATGTATATCATATTTATAGTATTATATATCACATATAAAACCATCTTAATATCACAAATAATAACAACTTGTTATCTGGTTTATCTCTCTTCTTGTTGTTGTGTTGGGTGTTGAACATGAGCTCTCTTCTCTTGCTTTATTATTGAGCCATTCTTGGGTGTATGTGTTCTCTCAATTGTTCAAGCCGTTCTTGGGTGTTTGTGTTCTCTCAATTGTTCAAGATATATAATCAATCAATATATAATGGACAATTGTTTTTATCAAGAACTTTTATGTGTGTAAAATCACAATGTATGGGTTGTGTGTGTTCTTTTTTTTTTTTAAGAGAGGCTCTCTAGAAACTACCACACACTGTGGGATTTATCTCATATAACATCAAGTCTAGAATTTGTATTTTGGAGTATATATATAACTTTGATCACACCTTATTCTCATCAAGAAGAGAGAGAGAGAGAGAGAGAGAGAGAGAGAGAGAGAGAGAGAGAGTTTACTCTCCTCGGCTACCTACCTGCACCATTCATTGGCATTGGTATTTCTGCGATTCTTGGGGCTATTGATTGTGTTCGATGTTGTTTTGGCCTTGCTGCTATTTTGTAACCTATGTTTCATCCATTGGTTGTGGCATTGTTGTGGTTGTTATGTTGTTGTGTGTTGTTCCTTAGCTAGGCTGTGTGCCCGGCTCCCTTTTTTGTTATTGTCCCACCACACCTTTGCTTTTTTTTGTTTGCAGCTCTCTCCACATCTCTCTCTCTAGTGACGCTTCCAAAAAGGTCATGCCTCTTCACATCGTGGGTATGCCATGTAAGGTTTCCCACCATCTTTCTCTCCTTGTGGCCTCTAAAACACTAATGTTTGATTTCCAAGGGTTGCAATGGTGATTTTACCATACCCAATGGCTAGTTGGATGCTATCATCTCCTCATATGATTAAAGGGAGAACATAAGTATTGATAGGATGCTATCATCTCCTCATATGATTAAAGGGAGAACATAAGTATTGATAGGATGCTATCCAATCTTTGTTTTGTAACCTATGTTCCATCCATTGGTTGTGGTGTTGTGGTTGTTACATTGTTGTGTGCTATTCCTTAGCTGGGCTATGTGTCCGCCTCCCTTTTTTTTGTTGTCCCACCACGTCTTTGTTTTTTTGGTTTGCAACTCCCTCTACGCATCTCTCTCTAGTAACACTTTTAAAAAGGTCATGCCTCTTTAAATTGTGGGTATGCCTCCGAAGGTTTTCCACCATCATTCTCTCCTTGTGGCCTCCAAAACACTAATTTTTGATTTCCAAGCTCTTGTGTTGATGCTGGATGCACGAGAATGGTTGAGGGATCTGCTTGCTGTTTCTTGGGCCTCCATTGGTGGAGTTCTTTGAGGAACTTGCATAGGTTTTTGTGGACGGTGTTGTGGAGTACTTTTTTTCTTCCTTTGGCTTTTGAGTGCTACGTTGAGAAAGAGGTTTTGACTGTTGAGGCACCCAAATTTGATTGGCACCTTCATAGTAGCCTTGAGCTACAAGTAGCTGCTTTTCCACCCACATTTTGATACTATTAAGATATCTTGATTGTGGTTGTTTCGTAGTGTAGTTTTCTTTTGGGATGATGTGGAAGGTTTGGGACCCTCCCCTTGACTTTGGTTGGCGCGGAGGCTACAGGTTTGAGACTCATGGGCATTGTTGATGATGATGAGGTTAGAGTCTCTTGTTGATGAGTGGCTTGCAATGATGAGGCCTTTGAGCATGTGGTTGTCTTCTTTGATGATGAGGTTTGTCGATGAAGATGCATAGGATTCGGGGCCTTTCCTTTGAGGTTCCTATTAGAGATAGATGGTTTGGCTGTGGGAATTTCTTCAGGAATAGATGTCGATTGTGAGGTCTTGGTATCGAACTTAATAGGTGAGGATGGGATTAAAGAAGTAGAGGCTTTATCGAAGTTAGTCGTTGACGCAGATGGTAGGTCATGGTGTAGAGGGACTTTTGTGGAAGAGGCTTGTATCCTTTTGCGTTTAGCATCATAGATATCCATTAAAGTTGGATCTTCTTCCTCGCAGTATGGTACTGTCAACTTTTTATCGTTGACCATCACGATGACTCTATCATCACTAGCAAAGCACAGTGGGGTGCTTGGGCAGCAATAGTCCATTTATGCCCCAAGATTAAATCTGCTTCTAACACATACTTAACCACAAAAAACTTGCAAGTGAGGGGATTAGTTTCAATATACACTGTATGTTCAAACTGTATGTTCAAAGTACCCCAAACATGGCATGTTCAAGTCTTGTGTAAAGGTTACAATCCTTTCAGGATGTGCCATAAGTGTTGGTTGACCTAACAAATCCCATAGCTCGAGGGTCATGAGATTGTATTCTCATTTTGGATAAAGCTGTGCTTGAGCTATGGTGATTTCATTTGAAATTTCCAATCCAGCCAAAATCCTAGGGATCTTTTGAGTAAGATATGTTGGAAGTTCTGGCTCCTACAAGGCTTCTTCCTCCCATAATAGCAATTATACATTGCATGCAGGAGTGGTCAAGGTGATTATTTGCATGGATTCATCTAGTGAATACAATGATTCAATTATCTAAGGTCCACCAAGGATGACATCATACTCAAGGGAATCTAGGGTGAAATGAAATGTAAATTTCATATCGCCATAGATTGTTTGAGTAGTGTAACTTCAATGTTTTGTTCATTGGTTCCTTTTGCAAGACTATTGCTTGTCGGGTGAGTTTAGGTTGTCCCAATGGCACCCAAGTGTCTATTGTCACATGATGTGATGACTTGCTCGAGGGCTAATCAATGCGCGTTTGCGTTGAACATCATTTTCAGTAAGGAAATCCAACCATACCATGATAGAGTCTTCCAAAGGAACCATGGGTCTTATCAGTTAATGTTTCAGCTTTAGATCCTGTGTCTGTTTCATATTCCCATTCACTTTCATCCTCGGTTTGGGTCTCATCTTTTTTAAGAGTACCCAATGCATACAATGACACACTTGGCCCTCTAACAATTCTTAATGAGGGCTATTGGGAAACTTGTGAATTCTCACAGTCCTGGTTTATGTAGTTTGAGCATTCCTCCGTATGAGGTTTTGAGAGACTGTTTTAATCTTGTAAGGGAATTATCGAATTCCGTACGTGCTTTCTCAAGCCTATAGTTCGTACAATCTATCTCAGCAAATGACTCTTCTGTAGAGAGTATGTATTCCTCTTGAAAGGGAAAGCGGTACTCCTCTAGGTTTTGTATCTTGGTTGCTGTTTTAGGTTTGACATTATGAGGCTCAATCACAACTGGTGACCCTGTAAGACATTCAACCATGCTAAGCATGCACTCCTGATCTCATTCTGCATATGTCATGTGATCATTATTATCCATTTGGGATGGTTGGGTGGGTTCTAGTTTCTTGATTGGTCTATGTGGTGGTGCACTGAGCAAAGAGTAAGAACTTGTCTCATCCTCACTTTGCATTCTGCATATGTCATGTGATCATTATTATCCATTTGGGATGGTTGGGTGGGTTCTAGTTTCTTGATTGGTCTATGTGGTGGTGCACTGAGCAAAGAGTAAGAACTTGTCTCATCCTCACTTTTAGTGATGTACTAGAACCTGTTTCATTCTCTCACTTCCTTTCGTTTATCAGTTTTTCAGTATGTTTACCCATGCAACGAGATCAAATTTTCTTTTTGGTTTTTCTATCCTATGTCGCACATATGGGTGTTAAAGTTTGTGTGGTAGTTTTGGATGTGGATGCTTCTGCATCATGTATAGATTTTGGCTCTATCTTGTTTATGTCCTGTTTTGGGTTTACTTCTACCAACTCCTTTTCCCTGTTTTTTACTTTGACCTTAGTTTCAACAGTTTGTTGTCCTTTGTTTTTCTTGGGTTTAGAAGGTTTTGTTTTCTCTTTTGGGTTTTGTTTTAAAGCATGTTCTTCTACCCATGTTGAGGTATTGTCTTTTACACTCTTCTTGATTGTTTGTCATGCCTTAGCTTGTAAGCGCGTAAGCACATTCAAGGGCACCGGGGCCAATTGCCTATTTTGTACACTTAAGATATTAAGAGTTGTATTTTGTGAGACAAGTTGCATTGAAGCAACTCGTCTTGGGCAATCTTGGAACATGTGATCAATGCCACATCGTTCACACATTGGTCGCAAGGTGTCAATGACTATGGGCATGGAAGTACTCCTGTGCAGTCTACCACCTTGTGAGGTCCAAGATAATAGAAACACTGAAGTGTCCAATTAACTGCTTCCTAAGTAGTTTCTACCCTTTGGACTATTTCTGTTTTGTGCACGAGAGGTTTTGAGTCCATCGTGGATGAAGCAGGACACTTTTTAGTATCATGGTCAAAGGTTTTACAATAGATGCAGTATAGAAAAACAGGTGCCTTATATGCACAATGAGGATTGGGATGGTCATAGTGATTGCATTCAACATAAGGCATTTCGCTCGTCCCTTTTATAGGCATTAAGGATGTCTATTTTTGAAGGTTTTCATCCTCTCCTCGAGATGTTGGCTGTAAGGTTTTAAGCAAGGCAGCATAAAATTCGAGAAATGTCAATTCCGAGATCGATCTTTCTTTTTCCATTGCTTCATTTGGTTTAGATGAGTAACATCTCGTAGCATGATCATCTTCTAGCATGTTGTCATCTAAACAACGTATTGCTTCTTTGCAACATTGATCAAATGTTTTCGGATTGGATACAATGATCAAGTTGTGTAAGCTGTTATTCTTTAAGCCCATCATGAAACATCTCCTCAATTGAACATCGTTTAATTTTTCCCATGACTCACAATGTGAGTCCAAGAGTTTTATCCCAAGGATAAAATCTCTAATGAATTCATTTGTTGGTTGACGCTCAATTGAATGGAGTTCTGTTGTTGCACTCCACCGATCACCTTGTCTAGAAAAGCCATGTTTGTTGGCATGGGGAGGTGAATTGGCAGCATGGATCTCAATGGCTTGAAGATGTCAGCCATTGGGTTCAATCCTTGTGTAATTGCAGGCAATCCCTCTATTGTGGCCATGTAAGAGTGCCTATATGTCATTTTATTTTTGCTTTTTATACTTTCCCATAGCACGTTTACAGCCTCAAGAAGCTTGGTGTACTCTTCGTTGGATCAAATGGGTGTCCGTTTGTCCTAAGTAGCTTAGGCGCTATATGCACGTGAAATGACCTGAGATATTTTTCCAAAAAAAGCGTACGCTAGAAACTTCCTAGATGGAAGAGGAGGTCCTTAAACCTATTTTCCATCATTGTCTCAAGACGGGAAAAAATTTCAAGAATTTTTTTCCTATTTTGCAGCACGTTTTTTAAGTGATCCAAAAAGAATTTTGAAAAACTGTGTATGAGGGAGCTGTAGTATTTTTGGAGTACTACAACTTTGTTTCCCTGATTTGTCTGTGATTTTGTTGTTTAGACCCTCAAAAAGTAGCCCGCATATGGTTCGTTGTCGTTTTCGCGCTGTTTTTGCAATTTTTTGTGGTTTCTGTTTTTTGCCTTGATTTTCAAGTCAAATTTTGAGGTTGCTGGGGGTCGGAGGCCAAAATGATCGATTTTGACTTTGGATGACCAAGTCCAAAGTCAAAGAGCTCGATGTCTAATTTTTTATGAGCCCTAGAGCACCTTCATCGAATATACAGTTTAGGAGATACGGGCCTTCAAACAGGGGTGGTTTCAAGAGTCTTTTTTATTTTTATTTTCTTTTGCCGCGTGAACTTCTATTTCACGCCGTGAAACACTCTTCATGTGTGAACCAGACTTCACGTGGAAATTAAATTTTGATTTTTATTTTTTATTTTTATCGCGTGAACTTATGTTTCACGCCGTGAAACACTCTTCACACATGAACTGAACTTCACATGGAAATTAAAATTTTGATATATATATAATTTTATTTTTTTATTTTGTTATCGCATGTGAACTTATGTGAACTGGTCCTCACGTGGAAATTAATTTTTGATTTTTTTTATTTTTTATTTTTTTCACGTGAACTTATGTTTCACGTCGTGAAACAGTCTTCACATGTGAACCGAACTTCACGTGGAAATTAAATTTTGATTTCTTTTTTTTTTTTGTACCGCGTGAACTTCTGTTTCACGCCTAGAAACACTCTTCATGGCGTGAACTCCAGGACCTCACGTGGAAATTAAATTTTATTTTTTTATTTTTTATTTTTTACAGCATGAACTTCTATTTCACGTCGCATGAAACACTCCACGCGTGAACCAGACTTCACGAGGAAATTATTATTATTATTTTTTACCACGTGAACTTCTATTTCACGCGTGAATCAAACTTCACGTGAAAATTAAATTTTAATTTTTTTTATTTTTTATTTTTTGCCATGTGAACTTCTGTTTCACGCCGTGAAACACTCTTCACACGTGAACCGGACTTCATGTGGAAATTAAATTTTGATTTTTTTTCACCGCGTGAACTTCTGTTTCACGTCGTGAAACACTCATCAAGCATGAACTTCTGTTTCACGGTGTGAAACACTCTTCACGCATGAACCGGACTTCACGTGGAAATTAAATTTAGACTTTTTTTATCACGTGAACTTCTGTTTCACACCGTGAAAAACTCTTCATGTGTGAACCAGACTTCACGTGGAAATTAAAGTTCGATTTTATTTTTATTTTTGCTGCATGAACGTTTGTTTCACGCCGTGAAACACTCTTCATGCGTGAACCGGACTTCACATGGAAATTAAATTTTCTTTTTTTTATTTTTTATTTTTTACCACGTGAACTTTTGTTTCACACCGTGAAACACTTTCACACATTAACTGGACTTCACGTGGAAATTAAATTTTTATTTTTTTTATTTTTTATTTTTTACCGCGTGAACTTCTGTTTCACGCTGTGAAACACTTTTCATGCATGAGCAAGACTTGATGTGAAATTAAATTTTATTTTTTTAATTTTTTTTTACCGCATGTCATGAACTTCTGTTTCACGCCATGAAACACTCTTCATGCGTGAATCGGACTTCACGTGGAAATTAAATTTTTATTTTTATTTTATTTTTTTTACTGCATGAATTGTTTCACGCCTTGAAACACTCTTTACGCGTGAATCGAACTTCACGTGAAAATTAAATTTTGATTTTTTAAAATTTTTTTTACTGCGTGAACTTCTTTTTCAAGCCGTGAAACACTCTTCATGTGTGAATAAAACTTCACGTGGAAATTATTATTATTATTATTATTTTACCACGTGAACTTTTGTTTCATGCTGTGAAACACTCTTCACGCGTGAATCGGACTTCACATGGAAATTAAATTTATATATATATATATATATATATATATATATATATTACGCGTGAACTTATGTTTGAGGCCGTGAAACACTCTTCACGCGTAAACTGGACTTTACGTGGAAATTTTATTTTGATTTTTTATATTCTTTTATTTTTTTATTTTTTATCTTGTGAACTTATGTTTCACGTCGTGTGAAACACTCTTCACGCGTGAACCGAACTTCACGTGGAAATTAAATTTTGATTTTTTTTTTGCCGTATAAACTTTTGTTTCACGCTGTGAAACACTCTTCACCCATGAACCAGACTTCACATGGAAATTAAATTTTAATTTTTTTATTTTTTTAAATTTTTATCATGTGAACTTCTGTTTTATGTCGTGAAATACTCTTCATGTGTGAACCGGACTTCATGTGGAAATTAAATTTTAATTTTTATATTTTTATTTCTTTTTTACGCGTGAACTTCTTTTTCACGCCAAGAAACTCTTCACGCATGAACTGGACTTCATCTACAAATTAAACTTTGATTTCTTATATTTTTATTTTGCCACATGAACTTCTATTTCACGCCATGAAACACTCCTCATCATCACGCGTGAACCGAACTTTACATGAAAATTAAATTTAGATTTTATGTATATGTTTTTTCACATGTGAACTTCTGTTTCACGCCGTGAAACAGTCTTCACACCTGAACCAGACTTCAAGTGGAAATTAAATTTTGATTTCTTTAAATTTTGATTTCTTTAAATTTTTTATCGCGTGAACTTCTGTTTCACACCGAGAAACACTCTTCACATGTGAACCGAACTTCACGTGGAAATAATTTTTTTTAATTTTTATTTTTTACTACGTTAAACTTCTATTTCACGCCGTGAAACAATCTTCGTGTGTGCGTGAACAGGACTTCACGTGGAAATTAGATTTTAATTTTAATTTTTTTTAAACCGCGCGAACTTCTGTTTCACGCCATGAAACACTCTTCACGCATGAACCGGACTTCACGTGGAAATAAAATTTCAATACATATATATATGTATACTTTTTTAAAAAAAAAATTAAAGTTTTTTTATTACCGCATGAACTTATGTTTGACGCTACGAAACACTCCATGCGTAAACCGGCCTTCACATGGAAATTAATTTTTAATTTTTTTAATTTTTTAATTTTTGCCGTGTCAACATATGTTTCACGTCCTGAAACACTCTTCACGCAGCATGAACGGAACTTCACAACGTCGAAATTAAATTTCGATTTCTTTGTTTTTTTTCACATGAACTTCTATTTCATGCCGTGATCTTCACACATGAACTGGACCTCATGTGGAAATTAAATTTTGATTTTTTTTAAAAAAACCGAGTGAACTTCTGTTTCACGCCTTGAAACACTCTTCACGCGTGAATCGAACTTCACGTGGAAATTAAATTTAGTTTTTTTTTACATGTGAACTTCTGTTTCACGTCGTGAAACATTCTTCACACGTGAATCGGACTTCACGTGAAAAATAAATTTTGATTTCTTTTACTTTTTTGCCGCGTAAACTTTTGTTTCATGCCGAGAAACACTCTTCACGCGTGAACGGGACATTAAATTTTGATTTTTTTTTTGCCGCATTGAAATTCTGTTTCATGCCTTGAAACACTCTTCACACGTGAACTGGACTTCACGTGCAAAATAAATTATAATTTTTTATTTTTTTTATACCGCGCGAACTTGTGTTTCACGCCGTGAAACACTTTTCACGCGTGAACCGGACTTCACGTGGAAATTAAATTTCAATACATATACATATGTATACTTTTCTAAAAGAAAATTAAACTTTTTTTATTACTGCCTGAACGACGTCGCAAAACACTTTTCACGCGTGAACCGGCCTTCATATGGAAATTTATTTTTTATTATTTTTATTTTTTATTTTTTATCGCGTGAACTTATGTTTCACGTCGTGAAACACTATTCACACGCGGCGTGAACCAAACTTCACGTCGAAATTAAATTTCAATTTCTTTGTTTTTTTTGTCGCGTGAACTTCTGTTTCATGCCGTGAAACACTCTTCACGTGTGAACCGAACCTCACCTGGAAATTAAATTTCGATTTTTATTTTTATTTTTTTAAACCATGTGAACTTCTGTTTCACGCCTTGAAACACTCTTCACGCGTGAACCAGACTTCATGTGGAAATTAAATTTAGATTTTTTTTAATTACGCGTGAACTTCTGTTTCACACTGTGAAACAGTCTTCACACATGAACCGGACTTCAAGTGGAAATTAAATTTTGAGTTCTTTTATTTTTTTATCGCGTGAACTTCTGTTGCACGCCGAAAAACACTCTTCATGCGTGAACCGAACTTCACATGGAAATTAAATTTTGATTTTTTTTATTTTTATTTTTTACCGTGTTAAACTTCTCTTTCACGCCATGAAACACTCTTCGTGCGTGAACTGGACTTTACATGGAAATTAGATTTTAATTATTTTTATATTTTTTTACCCTGTGAACTTCTATTTCACGTTGTGAGACACTCTTTACGCGTGAACCGGACTTCACGTGAAAATTAAATTTCAATACATATAAATATGTATGCTTTTAAAAAAAATTATTATTACTGCGTGAACTTATGTTTGACGCTGCAAAACACTCCACGCGTGAACCGGCCTTCATATAAAAATTAATTTTTTATTTATTTTTTAATTTTTAGTTTTTACCGCGTGAACTTATGTTTCATGCCGTGAAACACTCTTCACGCGGCATGAAGAGAACTTCACGACATCAAAATTAAATTTTGATTTCTTTGTTTTTTGTACCACGTGAAATTCTGTTTTCTCACGTCGTGAAACACTCTTCACACATGAACCGCACCTCACGTGGAAATCAAATTTCGATTTTTATTTTTTATTTATTTTTACCATGTGAACTTCTGTTTTACGCCTTGAAACACTCTTCACGCGTGAACAAGACTTCACGTGGAAATTAAATTTAGATTTTTTTAAAAAAAATTGACATGCAAATTTCTGTTTCAGGCCGTGAAAGATTCTTCACACGTGAAAAATTGACATGCGAATTTCTGTTTCAAGCCGTGAAAGATTCTTCACACGTGAACCAGACTTCAAGTGGAAAATTAAATTTTGATTTCTTTTACTTTTTTGCTGCATAAACTTTTGTTTCACGCGAGGAAACACTCTTCAAGCGTGAAGAACGGGACTTCACGTGGAAATTAAATTTTGATTTTTTTTAAATTTTTATTTTTTACCGTGTTGAACTTCTATTTCATGCCTTGAAACACTCTTCACGGGTGAACCGGACTTCACGTGCAAATTAAAATTTTATTTTTTTATTTTTTTTAAACTGCGCGAACTTTTGTTTCATGCCATGAAACACTTTTCACACGTGAACCGGACTTCACGTGGAAATTAAATTTCAATACATATATATATGTATACTTTTTTAAAAGAAAATTAAAATTTTTTTATTACTACGTGAACTTATGTTTGATGCCGCAAAACACTCTTCACGCGCGTGAATCGTTCTTCATATGGAAATTAATTTTTTATTTTTTATCGCGTGAACTTATGTTTCACGCCATGAAACACTCTTCATGCAGCGTGAACCAAACTTCACGTCGAAATTAAATTTCAATTTCTTTTTTTTAAAACTGCGTGAACTTCTGTTTCACGTCGTGAAACACTCTTCACGCGTGAACCGAACCTAACATGAAAATTAAATTTTGATTTTGATTTTGATTTATTTTTGATTGCGTGAACTTTGGTTGCATGCCTTCCCCAAAAAGAGAAATTTGTATTTTCCACTAAACTCCAATAATAATAATAACAATAAAATTAAAATTTAATTTGCACGTGAAGTCCGGTTCATGCCTGAAGAGTATTTCACGGCATGAAACAAAAGTTCACGTGTCAAAAAAAATTCAATATTTAATTTCCACGTGAAGTCCAGTTCACGCGTGAAGAGTGTTTCACGGCGGCATAGGACAAAAGTTCACATGGCAAAAAAAAATCAAAATTTAATTTTCATGTGAAGTCCAGCTCACGTGTAAAGAGTGTTTCAAGGTGTGAAATATAAGTTCACGCGACCAAAAAAAACAAAACCAAACAAAATTTAATTTCCACGTGAAGTCCGGATCACACGTGAAGAGTTTCACGGCATTAAAACTAAGTTCACGCGTAAAAAAAAATTAATTTCTACGTGAAGTCTGGTTCACGCGTGAAGAGTGTTTCATAGCGTGATACAAAAGTTCACGTGTGAAGAGTGTTTCACAGTGTGAAACATAAGTTCATGCTGCCAAAAAAAACTTAAAAAACCAAAAGTTAATTTTAACGTGAAGTCTGGTTCACGCGTAAAGAGTGTGTGAGACACTCTTCATGCGGCAAAAAACAAAACAAAAATCAAAATTCAATTTCCATGGGAAGTCCGGTTCACGCGTGAAGAGTATTTCACGCCGTGAAACACAAGTTCACGTGTCAAATAAATAAATTAAAAAAATTAAAATTTAATTTCCATGTGAAGTCTAGTTCACATGTGAAGAGTGTTTCACGACGTGAAATAGAAGTTCACGTGGCAAAAAAAACAAAATTTAATTTCCACGTAAAGTTCGGTTCACGCGTGAAGAGTGTTTTACGACGTAAAACAGAAGTTCACGTAGTAAAAAAAGAATTAAAAAAGAAATTTAAAAAATCAAAATTTAATTTTCATGTGAAGTCAGGTTCACGCCGTGAAACACAAGTTCACGTGTCAAATAAATAAATTAAAAAAATTAAAATTTAATTTCCATGTGAAGTCTAGTTCACATGTGAAGAGTGTTTCACGACGTGAAATAGAAGTTCACGTGGCAAAAAAAACAAAATTTAATTTCCACGTAAAGTTCGATTCACGCGTGAAGAGTGTTTTACGATGTAAAACAGAAGTTCACGTAATAAAAAAAGAATTAAAAAAGAAATTTAAAAAATCAAAATTTAATTTTCATGTGAAGTCAGGTTCACGCGTGAAACAGAAGTTCATGCGACCAAAAATAAAAATAAAATAAAAAATCAAAATTTAATTTCCACGTGAAGTCCGGTTCACGCGAAAAAAAAATCAAAATTTAATTTCCATATTAAGTCCGGTTCATGCGTGAAGAGTGTTTCACAATGTGAAACATAAGTTCTCGAGGTAAAAATAAAAATAAAAATAATCAAAATATAATTTCCACGTGAATTTTGGTTCACACATAAACAGTATTACACGACGTGCAACATAAGTTCACGCGACAAAAAAGGAAAAAAAAACAAAATTTAATTTCCACGTGAAGTCCGGTTCACACATGAAGAGTGTTTCACAGCGTGAAACAAAAGTTCATGACGTAAAATAATAATAATAATAATAAAATCAAACTTTAATTTCCATTTGAAGTCCGGTTCACGCATGAAGAGTGTTTCACCATGCGAAACAGACGTTCAACACGGTAAAAAAAATAAAAAAATAAAATTTAATTTCCACGTGAACTCCGTTCCACGCGTAAAGAGTGTTTCATGGCATGAAACAGAAGTTCACGCGTCAAAAAAAATAATCCTTAAAAAAATCAAAATTTAATGTCCACATGAAGTCCAGTTCATGCGTAAAGAAAGTTTCACAGCGTGAAGCATAAGATTCAGGCGGAAAAAATAAAAAATAAAAATAATAAAATTTAATTTTCACGTGAAGAGTTCACGTGAAAGAAAGTAACAGGGGTGGGTTAGTCCCTCACCAAGGGAGTGGCTCATGAAGGAGTCACCACTTAGCATCTCACGGGAGAAGCTCACCATTGATTCTTGGATTAGATAACATTATCATGAATGACCCATAATCCCATTTACATTGGTATTTATACTCCACCCAAGAGTTCACACCTACTTACTAGTTGTCCATGGCCTTGGGCCCATAATGCTTTCTTACAAACCATCCCTTCCCCAATGGTTTCGTCCTCGAAACCTCAAATGAATACCCCAAATTCGGAGAAGAATGTTCCATGTGGCTGAATTTACACCAACCCATATTGCTCTATCAATGCTTCATATCCCTCCAATGCTGAAATAGGTTGCCATGAAGCTTCTTCCTTAGGTAAACCTTTCCATTGAACAAGATACTCCACCAAGGTACGAGTGCGAAGTACCTTTTTCCTTGTACCCAAGATAGCTTCTCGAATGTATTCAATCATTCCCTCTTCATTCATTGGAGGTAACTCATCAACCATTTGATCGATCATACCCACATATCCTTTCAAGTGAGAGACATGAAACACATCATGAATCTTTGTTGTAGATGGAAGTAAGAGTTGATATGCAACCTCCCCAACTCTTCGTATCACTTGATAAGGACCATAATAGCGATGAGCTAGTTTGGTGTTGGTGCTTCCCTTCAAAGACGCATATCTTGACTTTGGTATTCTCAAAAGAACCCAATCTCCCACTTTGAATTCCAATGGTCTTCGATGAACATTGGCATATTGTCTCATTTTCTCTTGTGCAACCTTCAAATTACTTTTGCATTGTTGCAACAAAGCTTGCATCCTTTCAGCTTCCTCCTTGGCATTATGGTTAGAAGTCTCATATGTACCCACCAACATAGGCAAATTGACCTTGTAACCATATAAAGCCTCAAAGGGTGACATGCCAATGCTCACATGATATGTTGAGTTGTAAGCAAACTCAGCCAAAGGTAACCAATCATCCCATGTGCTTTGAGTATCATGACAATAGTGGCGTAGATATGTTTCCACCCATTTGTTTACTCTTTCTGTTTGACCATCGATTTCGGGATGATAGGCGGTGCTTGGAGTAAGCTTGGTTCCCATATATTCAAACAAACACCATATTGGGGAATATGGGAATTTCCCATAAGTTTGGGACATGTGGTCAAATCTTTGGATTAATCATAACTCGAACACCGTTACTCCAAATTGAGCGCTCTATAGCTCACTAGATTCCATTTCCCAAGCGCTTTCCAACAATAGGTCACATGATATGGTTTTGAAAAACTTATAGGCATGTTATCCAGGTCCCACCTTTTTAGTATTCAAAAAATGGGAGTTGGGAAATTCCCAAACTCACGAATATAATGTTAACAATGTTCTCCAAAAAGTGCTCATGAATTTGACATCACGATCACTCACAATTTGTGACGGCATACCATGCAACTTGAAAACCCCATCAACAAATTGCTTGGCAACATTTTGGGCTGAATATGTGACCTTGGAAGGAATGAAATGGGCCACTTTGGTCAATCTATCCACCACAACATACAAGCTGTCCCACCCTTTCTTTGTGCGCGGAAGGTTAGTAATGAAATCCATTGATATATGACTCCATTTGCCTTCGGGAATGGGCAATGGCTGAAGCAAACCTCCCGGTTTATGTGTAGGATCCTTGTTCAATTGACATGACCGGCACCCACTTACATAAGCATGAATGCTCTTCCACATCCCCTTCCAAAAGAAACTTTTCCTTATTGCATCAAAGGTTTTGTAGACACCCAAATGACCAGCCATAGGAGTACAATGCATCTCTTCCATGATCTTCTTGATAAATGATGAAGTAGGAACCAAGTAGACTTTTCCTTTGTAGTAGAGGAGACCATTTTTCAACTCATAATGGGGTAACTCTTCACATACACCTTGCTGTAATTTCTGCACTATTTGTGAGGTTTCTTCATCAAACAAGTACTCTTCTTGTATCTCCATGATCCAATCTTTATGCACCTCAGAAATAGCATACAATGAGCAGGCCCACATACGAGACAAGGAATCGGCAACCACATTTTCTTTGCCCTTTGTGTATGTGATTTCAAAATCATAGTTTTGTAGTGTTGCTACCCACCTTCTTTGCTTAGGAGACAAATTGGGTTGTGTGAGGAAATACTTCAGCACCCTATGATCACTTCTCACATAAAAATGACTCCCATATAAGTAATGGTGCCATTTCTTGATAGCATGGAGTATAGCAATCATCTCTTGCTCATACACATGGAGTTCTCTTTCTTTGTCATTCAGCTTTCTACTTTCATAAGCAATGACTCCATGGTCTTGGTAAAATACCGCACCAATCCCTCTTCCACTTGCATCCGCCCTTATTGTGAAAGGTTTGGTGAAGTCTGGACATACCAAAATAGGTGCTGATGTGAGCATCTTCTTCATATCTTCAAAGCTTTTGTTGGCAATGGCATCCCAAAAGAAGGTTTCCTTCTTCAATTTGTCCATCATTGGGGCTGCAATTTCTGCATAGTGGGCAATAAAGCGCCTATAGAATGAAGATAATCCCAAAAATCCCCTCAATTGAGTAGTGTTTGAAGGAACCGGCCAATTCCTAATACATTCCACTTTCTTTGGATCCACACAAATGCCATCCTTGCTCACAATGTGACCCAAATATTCCACCTCATTGTTACCATATTATAGTAGTGATGTGTGTGAACACACTTAGGACCGCCGGGGCACTTTTTCCCTCACTAGGAGGTTTTTTCCCCCGTGCATTGTATATACGCCCATTATCTTCTAGGGCTGGTGATCTTTCATTTTTGGCACTCATAATACACTACAGTGTTGTGCTCAAGCTTCCTCATCTTCTTGAAGTTGTGTGTGCATTCCTGCAACCCTAATTCCAACAATTGGTATCAGAGCAGGCTTCCTCCTCCCGGGCAGCATCACCGGCACCTGCCGCTTCATCTCCTCCGATTGCAACGAGGTTTCACGAGCGTTTGTAGGTTAGTATATGCCGTGGGAGAGCCCATAGGGCTAGTCATTTCAGAATTTTGATCTGAAGTCATTTCGCCCTCCGTTTTTGCATTCCAAGTAATGCGCAGGCAAAATCGTCCTACTGTGCAGATTTTCTGTCAAGATTAAAATCTGCAGGACAGGTGCCCATTCGTCTGTTTTGGGCTGTGCTACATAGCACAGGTCGATTTTATACAGGTTTACCTCTTACAGACAGCATTTACATCTAGTAGTACAGTCATTGGCCATGGCTGACAACAATGATGTATTCCGCATGTTGGCTGCTGAGGATAAGTTGGATGGCACCAACTATCCATTGTGGGCATATATGATGCGACATGTATTGGTAGCAAAGGGGTTATGGAACATTGTGCAGGGTATTGATGCACGTCCTATTGTGGCTGGGAATGCTGCAAACACATCAGAAACAGGTACTGTTGATGATGGTGCAGGCACAAGTGCTGTAGCAGCTGTTCGAGAACCACCACTTTCAGCAGAGCAGATTCGATGGGATGGTAGAGATGCGCAGGCTCATGCCTTGATTGCGCTGTCTGTCAAACGTACCATTATCCCACATATTCGCTCCTGCAGGACTTCTAAGGATGCTTGGGATGTACTTGCCACATTGTATCAGGCAAGAAATGAGGCTCGTGTTGCTTATCTCCGAAAACAGTTGGAGAGTGAGCATATGAACGAAGGTGATTCTATGGATAGCTTTTTGACAAAGATCAAGGATTTCAAAGAGCAGCTCATTTCTGCAGATGAAATCCTGTCAGACAGTTCACTTGTGCAGACTGTTTTGAATGGTCTACCAGATTCTTATCAGGGTTTTGCTTCCACTCTTCGCTTGATGATGAAAGGCAATCCCAATGCCTTATCATTTGAGGAGTTAGTTTCTGTTTTGCTGCAAGAAGACCAGTCAAGGCAAAACAGGAATATTATGCGTGTCGCAGATCAAGCTTTCGTTGCTAGTCAGAGAAGCGGGAAAGGTAAAGCTGGCTTTTCTTCTAGTAAGCAGAAATCTGCAAATGCTGCGCAACCAAAGAAGGAAGACAAAGATGAGAAGAAGGGTGACAAACAGAAGACATTTTGCAAGTACTGTAAGGGAAATGATCATGTCATCAAAGCGTGTCCTAAGCTGGCTGCGAAAGAGGCTAAGAAGAAAGAGGCTGGTATGGCTTGCAGATGCCTCTCCTTCTAACAATGAATCTGCTAATGTTGTGCTAGATACAGAATGGGCATTCAATGCGCAGTGCAGTTATGACCCATCTTTGCATGACACATGTATGTCTGCAGTAGATTCAGATGTATGGTACTTTGACAGTGGTGCCACTAAGCATATCACCTCGCAGCGCAGTTTATTCACTTTCCTTGAGTCTGCTCCCACAGGGAATACTGTCACTTGTGCCAATAACTCCTCTTATCCCGTTGAAGGAGTTGGACAGATTGTGCTGAATGTTGCAAATGGCAACACCGTTACACTTTTTGATGCATTGTATGTGCCAAGGATCAAAAAGAATCTGCTGTCAGTCTCCGCATTTGCCAAAACAGGTTTGGTTGTAAAATTTGTGGATGACAGATGTACTGTTCATGATCTCTCTTGTGGTGACAACATTGTAGCATCTGGTTCACTATGTCGAGGGCTGTATAAGCTCAATATGGATGGCAAATGTGTAGAGGATTCAGCATGTGCTATTATGGATACGCAGGCTATTTCAGATGCAAAACTGTGGCATGCACGTTTTGGTCATCTGAATTTTGCAAGTTTGCTGCGCCTGCAGAAATCTGAAATGGTGTCTTCTTTGCCTAAGCTTGAGGCACCTGTCAAGCATGTTTGTGAGGGCTGCATATTGGGTAAAATGCAGCGTGCTTCCTTTCCCAAAGATGGATCAGTGAGAGCTGAACGCAGATTGCAGCTTGTTCACAGTGATGTTTGTGGTCCCATGCAAACTCCATCATTTGGAAACTACCTTTACTTCGTGACTTTCATTGATGATTTTACCAGGCATGCATGGGTATATCCTTTGAAGGCAAAGTCCGAAGTGTTTTTGTGCTTCAAACAGTTTTTGGTTATGGCTGAAAATGTGTCAGAAAGTAAGTTGGGCACCCTCCGTTCAGATCGAGGGGGGGAGTATATGTCTTCAGAATTTAATGCATTTCTGGCTGAGCGTGGGATAAAACACCAATGTACAGTGCCGTATACACCACAGCAAAATGGTGTGGCTGAGAGAAAAAACAGGTCTCTCATGGAAATGGCAAGATGTATGGTTAAGAGTCAAAGTCTACCACATGGTTTTTGGCTTGAGGCTGTCATGTGTGCCACTTATGTACTAAACAGGTGTCCCACCAAAGCATTACAGGTTGTCACTCCATATGAGGCTTGGCATGGCCGCAAGCCATCTGTTGGCCATTTACGTGTTTTTGGTTGCCTGGCATATGCATTAGTGCCTGTGCAACATCGCAGAAAATTGGATGACAAAGCTGTCAAATGTATTTTTGTTGGATATAGTGCTGAGAGCAAAGGCTATCGTTTGTATCATCCACAGACAAAGCGCATTTTGGTTAGCCGTGATGTTGTATTTGTGGAAGATGCAGTTCAGCCCTTGGTTTCATGTACTAAGGAGACAGATATCAGCTCACGTGATGTCTATGATACATTGTTGCCTCTTTTCAGTGGTGCACAGTCAAGTGCAATACCTCATGAGGCAGTTTTTCAGCCTATGCAGGTTTTAAATGATGGCACAGATCAGCCTATATCTGATGCAGATGTGCATGATGCACTTGAGGATGAGAGACAAGAGATTGAGGGCTCTAGGAATATGCCTAGATGGCTGGTGCAGACTTTGCGTGACAGCAAGTTGGATGCCCCTTTGTCTAGTCGCACTCGTTCTGGCTCTCATGGTGCCTCTTATGCGTCAGATTGTTATGCATTGGCTGTTTCTAGTATGTGCGATGAAAGTGAGCCTGTTTCATTTGATGAGGCACAAAGTTCAGAAAATTGGATGGCTGCTATGTAAGCAGAATACGATGCTATTATGAAGAATGGTACATGGTCTTTATGTGACTTGCCCCCTGGCAAGAAGGCCATTGGCACTAAGTGGGTATACAAATTGAAGCGTAAGCCTGATGGCACAGTGGATCGCCATAAGGCTAGGCTTGTTGCAAAAGGTTATGCTCAAGAGAAGGGCATTGATTTTAATGAGACTTTTGCTCCCACATGTCGTATGACCACTGTTCGTAGCATCTGTGCATTAGCAGCTCATAATGGTTGGAATGTACATCAGCTGGACATAAAGACTGCGTTCTTAAATGGAGATTTGCATGAGGAGGTGTATGTATCGCAGCCTCGTGGTTTTGTTCAAAGAGGGCAGGAAAACAAAGTGTGCAGGTTAAAAAAGGCTTTATATGGTTTAAAGCAAGCTCCACGAGCTTGGTATGAAAAAATACATGCATATTTGACTGCACATGGGTTTCAGAATAGTCCAACAGAAAGCACTTTGTATGTTAAACGTGTGGATGGTGTACATCTAATCATTGCTCTCTATGTCGATGACATGCTGCTCACAGGACCAAATGAGAGTCATATTGCTGATTTTAAGGCTGATTTGAATGCCTCTTTTGAGATGTCAGATTTGGGGCATTTGCATCATTATTTGGGGATACAATTTAAGCAGTGTGATGGAGGTATTGCTTTGTGTCAGACAAAGTATATTGAAACATTGTTGCGGAGATTTGGCCTTGAAGACTGTAAGCCTATTGCTACTCCAATGGAGACAGGTTTGAAGTTGAGTCTTCATGATGCTGGAGATCACTTTGATGTCACACTCTATCAGACAGCTGTTGGTTGCCTCATTTATGTATGCATTACGAGGCCAGACATTCAGTTTGCAGTCTCACAGGTGAGCAGATTTATGCATAGCCCAGGCATTAAGCATTGGCAGGCAGTGAAGCGTATCTTTCGCTATTTGAGTGGTACTCGGCATCTTGGGTTGTTTTATCCCAAGGGGGGATCATTGCCGCCAGATTTACATGCTTTTTCAGATTCTGACTGGGCTGGTTGTTATGACACACGCGTGTCCACGAGTGGTTTTTGCTTCATGCTTGGAAGCTCATGCATATCATGGTTGAGCAAGAAGCAGCCTACTGTGGCCACTTCTAGTTGTGAAGCTGAGTACAGGGCAGCTTTCACAGCTACGGTTGAGTGTGTGTGGCTCAGACGCCTTATGGCTGATTTGGGTGTTGGGCAGCCATCTGCCACCACCCTCTTCACTGACAGTCAGAGCGCATTGGCAGTTGCGCGGAACCCAGTGTTCCATGCTCGTACGAAGCACATTGAGGTGCACTACCATTATGTCAGGGAGAGACTCTCTGCAGGAGAGATCAGTTTGGCTTATGTGCCAACACAGGATAACCTTGCAGACCTTTTCACAAAGGCTCTGCCTCGTGAGAAGTTCGAAGCTTTTCGCAAAGCTTTGGGCTTACTCCCTTTTGTGGATTCGTCCACATAGCTAGACACTTCCCTATACATGAGTGCTAGCTCTTGTTCACCGCATCACTCCAGGGGGGATTTGTTACCATATTATAGTAGTGATGTGTGTGAACACACTTAGGACCGCCGGGGCACTTTTTCCCTCACTAGGAGGTTTTTTCCCCCGTGCATTGTATATACGCCCATTATCTTCTAGGGCTGGTGATCTTTCATTTTTGGCACTCATAATACACTACAGTGTTGTGCTCAAGCTTCCTCATCTTCTTGAAGTTGTGTGTGCATTCCTGCAACCCTAATTCCAACACTCATGTGCCATGAAGGTACATTTTGTCTCCTTAACATACAACTTGTTTTTCCTCAAGACCTCCAAAACCTCTTTCACGTGCTTCAAATGCACTTCCTCATGTTTGCTATAGATAAGTATGTCGTCGAAAAAGACCAATACAAACTTGTAGAGGAAAGGTTGAAGCACTTTGTTCATCAATGCTTGAAAAGTTGCCGGTGCATTGCATAATCCAAACGGCATAACCATGAATTGGTAAAGACCCCTTTCTGTACGAAATGCTGTTTTGAACTCATCACCACTTTTCATCCTTATTTGATGGTATCCAGAACGCAAATCAATCTTTGAAAAGCATGTGGCACCCTTCAACTCATCCAAAAGATCATCCACCCTTGGTATTGGAAAACGATTTTTAATGGTGATCTTATTCAAATCACGGTAATCAATGCACATGTGGAAAGTACCATCCTTTTTCTTCACAAGTAGCACCGGAGAAGCAAAAGGAGATTGACTTGGTTCAACCCATCCCATGTCAATGAGTTCTTTGACTTGCTTTGCCACCTCTTCCTTTTCAACCTTTGACAAACGATAGGGAGGCTTGTTGATTGGTTTGGCATTTGGTTCCAAATCAATAGCGTGATCAACACTCCTCTTTGGCGGCATTGATTTTGGCATGGTAAACACATCTTCATAATCCTTGAGTAGCTTAACCATGTCCACATTTTCGATGCAATCCTTTTTGCTATTATCTTCCTCTTTGCAAAGCTGTAGTACATAAACATAGCCCTCTTTCTTGAACTCTTTCTTCATTTGAGTAGCATTGATCATGAAGAGCTTGGACCCTTGCATTCCATTCAATGTAATAACCCCTCCATGATGCACAAAACTCATGAAACTTTTCTGTAAGTTCATGGTAAAAGAGTTCAAAGTGGACAGCCAATCACATCCAAGTACTATGTCAATTGGTCCCAACTCAATCACCAAAAGATCAACTTTGCAAGAGTAGCTCTTGGACAACTCCAGTTCTGTACTTTGACACTTCATATTGCAACCCATTGAATCACCATTGGCTACTTGCACCATGTGCTTGTTTGGTAAAGAAGTTGGTTGCATTTTGAGAGTGTTCAAAGACCTTTTATTGACAAAACTATGTGTGCTTCCAGTATCAATGAGTGCATATGCTGTTCTCCCATTCACCTTGATCTTCAATCTCAATGTGTTGGCACCCTTACTTCCCGCATAAGCATCATGAGAGATTGTACACAAGGTAGTATGTGCACTATTGTTTTCATTCCACATGCATAGAGGCATCCCATCATCCATTTTGTCATGAGCAAACTTAAGTTTCCCACCCGGATCAAAAGGAAACTCGGGATTTTCTTCATCAAAACCATCATCATGAGAACCTCCACCCTCATGAGGATCTCCCCATCCTAAGGCATCATTGCATTCAAGGAATTCCTCCTCCTCATGATTAGCATTGTCCTCAGTGATAATGTAGCTTATGGAAATATCCTTGGATTTGCATACTTTGAAGTGATCTTAGTTCCATTTTTCTCCACATTTGAAACATAGACCTTTGAGTCTCATTTCATGCAAACGGTCCTCCTTGATAACCTTGCTTTTTGAACCCCCATTTGCTGGCTTGGACTCATTGTATGTAGCTTTGTTGGACATAAATGGTGGTTTAAATGGAAGTCTATTAGACCCTCTACCATACACGGTAGGAAATCTTGGAAGATTAGGTCTTGTGTTTGCATGAGAACCCATGTCAGTCCTTGTGATCACTTCCCCTTTGATATTCCCTTTGCTAGCCCACTTTGTCAAGTACTTCTCTTCATGAATTTCTGCAACCATCATTGCCTTCTTCAAAGTGGCGGGTTCATGAGACTTGACATCACCACCAATAGGAGCTTTCAAGCCCCTTATATACTTGACAACAAGATAATGCTCATCAAAGTCGTCCAAGTATAATAGAAGCTTTAGAAACTTATGAGAATATTCCTTCACGGTAGTGATTTGCTCTAGCTTGTCCCATTCCACAATGTGATTGTCCCTTTGCATGTGAGAAGTAAACTCTTCTGCCATGTCATTCTTGAATTCTTCCCAAGTAGTGATGACATAACCATGAGATTGCTTCCTCCTCCACCAAGTGTGAGAAAAACCTTCAAGATGAAGTGAGGCGAAGTAGACTTTGGCAATCTCACTCCTTGGGCTGATTTCGAAGTAGAGATCCATCTTGTTTGCCCACTCTTCAAAGTCTTCGATAGAATTTGATTCTCCTTTGAACTTATTAAATATGATTTTGTCCTTCACAGCATTGTCAAAATCACCATGCATTCTTGAACCCCTCTGCCGTGCTCTTGGATCATCAAATCCTCTTCCTTCACCCAAGTGTCTATGCATTTGCTCATCTTCCAATTGCCAATCACCTGCATCTTTAAATCCCTTCTGTTCATACCCTCTTCTTGCATCTTGCATAAAGAATGAAGTTCTTGGAATACTGGCATTGGATCTCTCATAAGAAGCATCACCCATAGGTCTCTTGCCCTTGTCCATGTAAGAAGAATGTGGCATCATTTGAGGTGGCATCATTTGTCTTACTTTGTTCTCTTCTGGCATAGAAGGCTTTCCATCATGTTTGGCATCATAATGTACACCATCCATTGCATTCATATCGGCTTCTTGGTTGAGCTTGAGAGGAGCCAATGCACTAATGGCTTTCTCCAAGTCTTTTAACCCTCTTTGCATCACGTCATCCAGGTAGTGGTGTCGCTTGTCAAACCGTTCCATGAGGTGTTCACCAAATTGTTGTTGCCGATTTGTTTGGTTATTTTCAATCCTTTGAAACATACTCTCCATAGCCATTAACATCATGTCCACTGTTAGCGGAGTAGTTCCCAAAGATTGAGGCATTTCCACTGGCTGAGATTCATCTGGAGATGGTGCTTTTATGGTTGAACTTTCTTCATTCCTCGTTGATGAACTCGTTGCCATCATTGCTTCCGGTTGTCTTTGATCATTTTCATTCCGGGCTCCCTTGTTTTGACCTCCTCTAGTCATTTCCATGCGCGTAATTGATCCCTCCTTGCAAAGACCACTTACTTGATTTTTTTTTCTCTATTCAAACGGTATCCGATTTGGGTGATCTTTATATCGATGCGAAGCTCTTGACGAGACGAATAAGAATCCCCAAAAACAGATCTGAAAAAGTCAACAGCCTTTGACCAGTCAACTATATCGGCTGAAAGTCAACTCTTGATGTTAACCGCTCAATTCTTATCCGATTTGGGTGATCTTTATATCGATGCGAAGCTCTTGACGAGACGAGTAAGGATCCCCAAAAACTGATTTGAAAAAGTCAACAGCCTTTGACCAGTCAACTGTTCTAGCTGAAAGTCAACTCTTAACTTTGACTGCTCAATACTACTCCGATTTGAGTGATCTTTAGCTTGTTTGAAAGAGGTTTTCGGGTAGATTGAAGAGCTTTCAGGACAGATTTGAAAAGCTTTTGAAAAACCCTAGAAATTCAAGGATTTGTCCTGGCTGCAAGTAGACAAATTTTGCAAAAATTTTGCCATGGTCTCCCCTCTTTTTGCACCAAATCTCAATCAAATCAAAGCATCTCAATCAAGTATTAAAATCCTTATGCATTTGACCACTGTAAGCAAATCAATCCTCAATCATTTTTTCATCTGAGCATGTGACCTTATGGCATCAATTTTGTCCTTTTGCATAAGAAGTCGATGTAGAGGATTTGCTTGTTTGCTCAAGTCGAATGAAGTGGTCGATGAAGCGCGTCGATGCTTGCCGATCTCCCGGCCAAGCACTTCAATTCTAGGAATAAAATCGTGAGTTACAAGCTCAAATGAATGAGTAGAGTTGACTTACAATTGATTTATAGCATGACTCATGCTCATTCATATCATAATACATGGTTCATAGTGCTTCCTTCATCACATCCACTCATGGCAATGTCAATACATTTCCACATACATCAACAACATCCAAGTGTCACGGAGCGGTGATCTCGGGTCGTGTTCAGGGCGCGAGTTCCTGCTCGGGACTAGAAAATCCAGTACAAAAGTGAAAACAGAGAGCACTTGCTGAATCCTGCACCTCAAGACCTATAGCTCATCTCGAAGAGGACGACGAGCCGGTCGTTTTGAGTACTAGAACTCCAAAAACGGAGTTCGTATGAGAGAGTTATGACCAAAAACGTGCAACCAGCAATGGAAAACGGTGTCACCAAAAAGTGGACTACCAACCCAAAACATTTTATTCAATCCCCCAAATGTGCCAAAAGCTATGCTCACTTATGCCAATATGCAAGGCATAGCATTGAATGGCTATGTGTAGCATTCAAGCATTCATAATGCATAAAGAGCAGCATGAATGGCCACGATTAAAGTCCAATTTCTGAAAATTAGGATTTTATGTGTAATAAAACCCTAATTCACTCCATAGCTTGAAAGAATGCTTCAAAATTGTAAGGAAGTGATGGAGCAACTCACTAATGTCACCCGGGAAGCCTTAATGCTTGAATTTGTTGAAGGAGATGAAGATTAGGGTCACTTTGGTGAAAAACGTGGGCAGCTTTGGTAGTGATTTTCAGCCACATTGGGAGCCCCATTGCTCATGGAAAATAAGTGAAATACTTCATAAAACATTGCTAGATACATGAGAGACTCAATGCCCTTTGCTCATGTTGAGATTCCATGGCTAGGGTTTGCAAGAAAGCTCCCAAACAAAAAACGTTTTTGATTAACAACTGCTAATCAAGATTAGAAATTTTCCCCAATTTGGTCCACTCATTCAAAAAAAATAGGTCCATGTGCTCAGATTTGAACCACAAACTCTACCTTGGCCATATCCCCTTCCCCCATGAATCAAATGAAGCAGAAATTTCACGAAATGAGAAGAAGAAAAGAAAAAGTAAAAATCATGGATCAAAAGCCAGGCTCTGATACCAATGAAAGAAAGTAACAGGGGTGGGTTAGTCCCTCACCAAGGGAGTGGCTCATGAAGGAGTCACCACTTAGCATCTCACGGGAGAAGCTCACCATTGATTCTTGGAACAGATAACATTATCATGAATGACCCATAATCCCATTTACATTGGTATTTATACTCCACCCAAGAGTTCACACCTACTTACTAGTTGTCCATGGCCTTGGGCCCATAATGCTTTCTTACATCACGCGTGGAATTTCCATGTGAAGTCCGGTTCACGCATGAAGAGTGTTTCATCGCATGAAACAGAAGTTCAAGCAATAAAAAATAAAAAAAATCAAAATTTTATTTCCACGTGCGACCGCGTGAAACAGAAGTTCACGCGATTAAAATAATAATAATAATAAAATTGAACTTTAATTTCCACGTGAAGTCCGGTTCACACGTGAAGAGTCTTTCACGGAGTGAAATAGAAGTTCACGGGGAAAAACTTTATTTGAAAAAAAATCAAAATTTATTTTCCACGTGTAGTCCAGTTCACGCGTGAAGAGTGTTTCACGATGTGAAACAGAAGTTCACGCGTCAAAAAATAAAAATTAGAAAAATCAAAATTTAATTTCCACCTGAAGTCCGGTTCACGTGTGAAGAGTGTTTCACGGCATGGAGGAACCAAAGTTCACGCGTGAAGAGTGTTCATGGCATGGAATAAAAGTTCACGCGCGGTTAAAAAAATAATAATAAAGAAATTTAAAAAAAGTAAAATTTAATTTCCACGTGAAGTGTTTCATGGCGTGAAACAAAAGTTCATATGGCAAAAAAATTAAAAAAATTAAAATTTAATATCCACATGAAGTCTAGTTCACGCGTGAAGAGTGTTTTACGGCGTGAAATAAAAAGTTCATGCTGTAAAAAATATATAATTAAAATTTAATTTCCACGTGAAGTCAGGTTCATGCATGTAGAGTGTTTCATGCTGTGAAAGAGAAGTTCACGCGACAAAAATAATAATAAAATAAAATAAATCAAAATTTAATTTCCATGTGAAGTCCAGTTCATGCTGCATGAAGAGTCTTTCTCACGGTTTAAAACAGAAGTTCACGCATTAAAAAAAATAGAAATTTAATTTCAACGTGAAGTCTGGTTCACGCGTGAAGAGTATGTCACGGTGTGAAACATAAGCTCACGCGATAAAAATATTTTTTTTCCAAATGAATTCTGGTTCACGCGTGAAGAGTATGTCACGGTGTGAAACATAAGCTCACGCGATAAAAATATTTTTTTTCCAAATGAAGTTTGATTCATGCATGAAGAGTGTTTCATGGTGTAAAATAAAAAGTTCATGCAATAAAAAATTAAGTAATTAAAAAATTAAAATTTGATTTCCACTTAAAGTAGTCTAGTTCACACCTGAAGAGTGTTGCACGGTGTGAAACATAAGTTCACGTGGCAAAAAAATCAAAATTAAAATTTAATTTCCACATGAAGTTCGGTTCACGCGCGAAGAGTGTTTCACGGCATGAAATAGAAGTTCACGCAGCAAAAAAAAAGAAAACAAATCCAAATATAATTTCCACATGAATTCTCATTCACACGTGAAGAGTGTTTCATGGCATGCAACCTAAGTTCATGCGGCAAAAAAGGAAAAAAAATTTGAAATTTAATTTCCACGTGAAGTGTGTGTGGTTCACGCATGAAGAGTGTTTCACGCCGTGAAACATAAGTTCATGTGGAAAAAAATCAAAAATCAAAAATCAAAATTTTATTTCCACTTGAAGTCCGGTTCACGCGTGAAGAGTGTTTGATTTCGACGTGAAGTCCGGTTCATGCGTGAAGAGTGTTTCACGGCATGAAACAAAAGTTCATGCAGCAAAAAAAATAAAAATTGAAATTTAATTTCCACATGAAGTCCGGTTCACGTGTGAAGAGTGTTTCACACGACAAGAAAGAGAAGTTCACGTAATTAAAAAAATAAAATCAAAATTTAATTTTCACGTGAAGTCTGGTTCAAGCGTGAAGAGTGTTTCACGGCGTGAAACAGAAGTTCATGCCGCGACAAAAATAATAAGAATAATAATAAAATCAAACTTTAATTTCCATGTGAAGTTCGGTTCACGCGTGTGAAGAGTGTTTCATGGCGTGAAACAGAAGTTCACGATGTGATAAAAAATAATAATAATAAAATCAAACTTTAATTTTCACGTGAAGTCCGGTTCACGTGTGAAGAGTGTTTGACAGAGTGCAACAAAAGTTCATGTGCTAAAAAATTATTTTTTTTAAAAAAAATTAAAATTTAATTTCCACATGAAGTCTGGTTCACGCGTGAAGAGTGCATCAAAAAAAAAATTTATTTCCACGTGAAGTCCGGTTCACAAATGAAGAGTGTTTCATGGAGTGAAACAAAAGTTCACGCAGAAGAAAATTATTTTTTTTAAAAAATAATTAAAATTTAATTTCCACAAGAAGTCCGATTCATGCGTGAAGAGTGTTTCACGGCGTGAAACTAAAGTTCACGCGTCAAAAAAAATAATTTAAAAAAATAAAATTTAATCTCCACAAGAATTCTGGTTCACCCGTGAGAGTGAAGAGTGTTTCACGGCATGAAACATAAGTTCATGTTGTTTAAAAAAATATATAAAAAAATTAAAATTTAATTTTCACCTGAAGTCCGGTTCACGCGTGAAGAGTGTTTCACGGCATGGAACAGAAGTTCATGTGGCAAAAATAATAATAACAAAGAAATTTTAAAAATCAAAATTTAATTTCCATGTGTGAAGTTCGGTTTACACGTTAAGAGTGTTTCACAGCGTGAAACAAAATTCACATGAAATTTTTTTTATAAAAAATCAAGTTTTAATTTCCACATGAAGTCCGGTTCACGTGTGAAGAGTGTTTCATGGCGTGAAATAAAAAGTTCACGTGGTAAAAAATAAATAAAAATAAAAATAAAAAAAATTAAAGTATAATTTCCACGCCCGGTTTGCCCATGAAGAGTGTTGCACGGCGTGAAACATAAGTTCATTTGGCCAAAAAAAAAGAAATTCAATTTCCACATGAAGTCCGGTTCACGCGTGAAGAGTGTTTCAGGGCGTGAAACAGAAGTTCACGTAGCCAAAAAAAAAGAAAAAAATCAAAATATAATTTCGACGTGAATTCCGATTCACATGTGAAGAGTGTTTCACGGCGTGCAACATACGTTCATGCGGTAAAAAAGTATGGTTCACGTGCAAAAAAATAATAAAAATAAAAAATTAAAATTTGATTTCCACGTGAAGTCTGGTTCACCCGTGAAGAGTGTTTCACGGCATGAAATAATAGTTCATTGAGTGAAAAAAACAAAATTCAAAATTTAATTTCCATATGAAGTATGATTCAAGCGTGAAGAGTGTTTCATACAGCGTGAACCAGAAGTTCACGTGGTTTTTAAAAAAAATGAAATAAAATCAAAATTTAATTTTCACGTGAAGTTCGGTTCACGCATGAAGAGTATTTCATGACGTGAAACAAAAAGTCATGTGGTAAAAATTAAAAAATGAAAAAAAAATAAAAAATAAAAAATCAAATTTAATTTCCACGTGAGGCTTGGTTCACGGGGTCAAGAGTGTTTCACGGTGTGAAACAAAAGTTCATGTGGCAAAAAAAAGTAATCGAAATTTAATTTCCATGTGAAGTTTGGTTCACGCGTGAAGAGTGTTCCACACTGTGAAACATAAGTTTATGCAATAAAAAATAAATAAATCAATCAAAAATCAAAAATCAAAATTAAATTTCCACGTGAAGTCCGGTTTATGCATGAAGAGTGTTTCACGGCGTCAAACATAAGTTCACGGGGTAAAATATATATATATATATATGTATGTATATATATCAATATTTAATTTCCACGTAAAGTCCGATTCACGCGTGAAGAGTGTTTCATAACATGAAACAAAAGTTCACGTGGTAAAAAAGAAAATAAAAAAAATTAATTTAATTTTCACGTGTGAAGTCCTTCCTATTCACGCATGAAGAGTGTTTCACAACGTGAAACAGAAGTTTTCACGTGTGAAATCCTTCCTATTCACGCATGAAGAGTATTTCACGACGTGAAATAGAAGTTTACGCAATAAAAAATAATAATAATAATAAATCAAAATTTAATTTCCACATGAACTTGGCTCATGCATCAAGACTGTTCACGGTGTGAAAGAAAAGTTCAAGCAAAAAATAAATTTAAAAAAAATCAAAATTTAATTTCCACATGAAGTCTGGTTCACGTGTGAAGAGTGTTTTACGACATGAAACAGAAGTTCACTATGCGGTTAAATAAAAATAAAATAAATTTAAATTTAATTTCATGTGAAGTCTTGCTCACGCATGAAGAGTGTTTCATGGAGTGAAACAGAAGTTCATGCAGTAAAAAATAAAAAATAAAAAATCAAGAAATCAAAATTTAATTTCCACGTGAAGTTCAATTAACGTGTGAAAGTGTTTCATGGTGTGAAACAGAAATTCACGTGGTAAAAATTTAAAAAAAATTAAAATCTAATTTCCATGTGAAGTCGGGTTCATGCATGGAGTGTTTCACGATGTGAAACAAACGTTCATGCAGTAAAAATAATAATAAAATCGAACTTTAATTTCCACGTGAAGTCTGGTTCACACGTGAAGAGTGTTTCATAGCGTGAAACAAAAGTTCACGTGGCAAAAAAAAATTTAAAAAATCAAAATTTAATATTTTCACGTGAAGTGCGATTCACGCGTGAACAGTGTTTCACGGTGTGAAACAGAAGTTCATACGGTAAAAAAATAAATAAAACAAATCTAAATTTAATTTCCACGTGAAGTCCAGTTCACGCGTGAAGAGTGTTTCAAGGCGTGAAATAGAAGTTCACGCGGTAAAAAAATAATAAAAAATAAAATTTAATTTCCACATGACATCCGATTCACGCGTGAAGAGTGTTTCATGGCGTGAAGAAATAGAAGTTCACGCGGTAAAAAAAAACAAAGAAATCAAAATTAAATTTGGACGTGAAGTTCGGTTCACGTCGCGTGAAGAGTATTTCACGGCGTGAACCATAAGTTCACGCGGTAAAAAATAAAAAATAAAAAAACCAAAAATTAATTTCCATGTCAAGGCTGGTGTCAAACATAAGTTCACGCGGTAATAAAAAAATTTATTTTTTTAAAAAAAGTATACATATATATATATATATATATTGAAATTTAATTTCCACGTGAAGTCCAGTTCGCGTATGAAGAGTGTTTCACGGCGTGAAACAGAAGTTTGTGCGGTAAAAAAAATAAAAAATAAAAAAAATAATTTCCACGTGAAGTCCTGTTCACGCACGAAGAGTGTTTCACGGCGTGAAATAGAAGTTCAATGCGGCAAAAAATAAAAATTAAAAAAAATCAAAATTTAATTTCCACGTGAAGTCTCGTTCACGCGTGAAGAGTGTTTCCCGACGAGAAACAGAAGTTCACGCGACAAAAAAGTACAAGAAATCAAAATTTAATTTCCACTTGAAGTTCGGTTCACGTGTGAAGAGTGTTTCACGACATGAAACAAAAGTTCACGTGTAATTAAAAAAATATCTAAATTTAATTTCCACATGAAGTCTGGTTCATGCGTGAAGAGTGTTTTGGAATATTTTTCTGAATTTAGAATGAAAGGGATATAGGCATTTTTCCCAAAAAGGTAAGTGGAATCAAAAAAGTCAACCCTTTAATGACACACCTTATACTCTTCTTAAATGACCCCCCAAATGGATAAATTGACAACTCATGAGCATCTTCTCATTGAATGCTCATTAGCCTTAATGAGTTATGTAAAAAGGTGATTAAGGATTAATCTATGATTAATCTTTTCACTAATCTTTTCCTCTTTTATACTAATCAAGGGCTCTAATTAACCACTAATCTTTAATTAATTCACAACACAATTGAGCATATCATTGGATAGAGCAAGGAAAAACTAATCTATGTGTAGTATCAACAATTGTATAAATTTATCTAAATTAGGAGATTAATTAGACTCTTAATTATAGTCTCCTTTTTAAGACAAAATTAAGCAAAGAGAGTCAAATTTCTCCAATTGATCAAACAATTGATGTGATTATGTGTTTTGATGCATCTAGATGATCTTAAAACACTCAAAAATCCCAATTTCGACTACTCATATGATCAATTTAGACCCCAATTAGCACATTTTCTAAATTTTTAGCCTCTTGAACAACATTAATCACCCTTAATGACAAAAAACCAATCCATTAAGAGAAATTAATCAAATTCAAGAGTTTTTTATGGTTTTAAGAAATTTTTTCAGAGATTAACCTACTCCTAATGCTTGCTAATACTCTAATCCAAACAATTTCAATAAAAAAACTCACAATTAAACTAAAATTAATGATCTTAGATCTATGTTTAAACTAAAGAGAGCTAGCATTCACTATAAGAAATGCATTCTATTGCATTGTTTGATGCAATGGATGCAAACTAAGCCTAATACAAACTATGTGCAAGTCCTAAGAACATGAAAAACCACAAAAACAACAACAAGAACAAAAAATTAATCTAAAAATTAAGCAAAAAGCATTCTTTTCAAAAACAAAAAAGAGAGCTATTCTACACCAAATCTCACACAAATTACCATCAAATCCACATCTTTTTCATGGGAAACCATTAATCAAGATAATGGGCAATGGGTTATGCGTAGATTAGAGACAAAACAATGGAAAAAGCTAAGGGATGGCTCCTCAGCAGCGGCGCCAAAAATGTTATGGCTCACCCTAACCCTCCTTGAAACACATCCAAAAAGAGATTACCTGGTGAACCGTATGTCATGAGGATCTTTCCAATGGACATGCATTGGGTGCTCCAGTGCATGTCGGTAGCTCCCGATGCATGACGTTAGTTTACGGACATGCATTAGAAGCGACCAACATATATAAGTAGCACTCATGGGTGGTCCCAGTGCATGCCGGTAGTTCTCAATACATGTCAGTAGTTATGTATGCATTGGAAGCTACCAACATGACTAGGTAGCACCCGACATGCATTGGGTGCTCTCGATCAATGTCGGAAGCTCCTGGTGTATGTCGGTAGTTACCAGCATGCATTAGAAGATATTGACATACTTGTTAGAAAACATGGGAGCTCAAGGATGGATTAAGCACATGATTAGAGCAAGGATTGAGAACTAAGAAGCAAGACTATGCTTAAGCATGGCCAGATTAGCTAAAGACAAATCATATGAGCATAATGAAAATGTGAATAAGGCAAAAACTAAAGTATCTTCTTCATTAGATGAGGAGCCTTTAAATAGGCTGAAGTACAAAAGTATTGAGGAGGAGATTAGGATCTAATCCTAATCAAGATGCTTATCACTTGCCTAGAAGTGAGCACCCAAAGCCTAGAGTAGAGAGCAAGAAGTAGAGATTCTCCACTAAGGCATATAAAAAAGCTGAAAATAGGACCATCCAAAAAGGAGCTACTAACCCTTAGAGAAATAATCTGCTAAGGTCCAAATCTAAAGCCAAGCTACTAAACCTTAGAGAAATAATCTACTAAAAGGTCCACTACTAAAGCCATGTAGAGGGGCCATAAATTCCAATACCCTCCCTGGACCTCAACATGGCCTGAAAATAAGGCAAGAGCGTCCAAGAAGTGTGAAGGAATACCAAAATACCCTCCCATGTTCCAAACACTAACTATAACCAAAAAGATTTGCCCTCCCAGGAGGCAAATGTCTAAAACGTTACATGCACTACATCATCATGTGGTGCTTAGAGGGAACCATACAAAAGTCCCACTACTACTACTAAGAAAGTTACATGAGCTACATCATGTGGTGCTCAGAGGTAACCATACAAAAGTCCCACTACTACTACTAAGAAAGTTACATGAGCTACATCACATGTGGTGCTCAGAGGTAACATACATCAAAAAGACTTCAAAAAGCCCAATCAGAATCAATAGAAGCAAAATTTGCTTCTTCTTCCTTCGTCAAAACTTCTTTTTCCTCAACCAAGTGTGCTTTATTCTTCTTTTTAAAGCAAAAATTCTCTTAATGACCTTTAAGACCACAAAAACTGCATATCATCTTCAACCTGCATGTGTCAACTTTGTGTCCTGACTTTCCACAGTGGGAGCAGGATACTTTTGATTTGCCTACTACCATTGCATTGTCAACTTGAAAGAGACTTTCTTTGCCCATCTTTCTTTCTTCTTCCAGGATAGAAGATTCTACCTTTTTCAAGGTTAGATCTGGTACATTTTTTAAAGTGGTGATCAAAATGCTGTAAGTGGAAGGTAAACTTTTAAGCAAAACAGTAATGACTATTTCATCTTTCAAAACTTCTCCTTCACCGACAAGCTGAGAGAGAAGGCTTTTAGCCTTATTGAGGTGAGTTGAGAAACTTTCATTAGCTTGCATCATTATTCCAAAAATAGTGATTAATATCCACTAATCACTCATTAGTGATTAAGTTCACTATTTTGAAAAACCAAAAAATTGGGCCACCTTGGAGTGAAAGAATGAATGCCTTTCACTAAACATTTTCAAAAAAATCTTCAACATGCTTAAATAGCAATGTGTCCACATGATAATCATCACCCTAAACACTTGATTAAGCAAAGAAATCATTACTTAATCTCTGTTTTGACCAAAGTGCCTTCTGTAGTTGCCACAGTGCTAGAGGAGCTACAAGCAAACATTTTCAGCTAGATCTGATGCTACATGCGTGTTTGCCATGCCCAAGAACCCCCAAGGCTAAGAGGAATTAGATCAATTCGTGGTGATTGGCTCAATTTTTGCAAAAAACTAGATTTTTTCCTTCAGGATGGCGATGGCGATTTCGCCTGTTGGTTGTGAGCATCGTTTTGCTTCGGGCCTCCACATAGAGGGTTGCCTAGGGGTTATCTTGAAGTCCCTAAGAGGGCTTGATCATTGTTGAAGTGGTTCGTGCATAGCAAGGCAATGTTCAGTTGTGGGTGCACATGGGCTATGGTGAGAAGAGGTAATAGTGACTTAATTAATGAGGGCTGATTAGCAAATGAGATTAGGGACTACACACAGCTTGAGGGTGACTTACACAGCTCTGATACCATGTTAGAAAACATGGGAGCTCAAGGATGGATTGAGCACATGATTAGAGCAAGGATTAAGAACTAGGAAGCAAGACTATGTTTAAGCATGGCTATATTAGCTAAAGAGAAATCATATGAGCATAATGACAATGTGAATAAGGCAAAAACTAAAGTATCTTCTTCATTAGATTAGGAGCCTTTAAATAGGCTGAAGTACAAAAGGATTAAGGAGGAGATTAGGATCTAATCCTAATCAAGATGCTTATCACTTGCCTAGAAGTGAGCACCCAAAGCCTAGAGTAGAGAGCAAGAAGTAGAGATTCTCCACTAAGGCATATAAAAAAGCTGAAAATAGGACCATCCAAAAAGGAGCTACTAACCCTTAGAGAAATAATCTGCTAAGGTCCAAATCTAAAGCCAAGCTACTAAACCTTAGAGAAATAATCTACTAAGGTCCACTACTAAAGCCATGTAGAGGGGCCATAAATCCCAATAATACTTAGGTAGTACTTGGTATGTGTTGAGAGCTCCCCGTGTATGTTTGGTAGTTTTTGACATGCATGCGGGTAGCTTCATGAAACACTGTATGTAATAACTAGATTTCCACCAGAGAGAGTTCTCTACCAGAACTTCCCAAAATTGCTGAAAATATCTTGAGTGACCAAATGAAGACTAAAACATAATTCTGCATGTGTGGAGGTGCCTGTGTGGTATGTAGTACTTTGTACTGAAGTTAGTCTACTTGATTGGCTGGCCGCATTTAATGCATACAAGCGTTTAGGCCACTAGCCAAAAAAGTCTAGAAGCTTGTCAATACCCATTTTTGGATAAGTTTTGAGTGGTTGGACACACTTAATGCATGCAGACCCAAGGTAAGGATTCCAGGAATACTCTTTTCCAGTGGGGAAATGTAAACCGTAAACCAGAAATCGTAAAAAAAAAGTAAAAAGAAAAAATCAAAAGAGGTTTTAAAAAAATGGAGAAAAAGTAGAAGGGAAAAGATAAGGTTCAGGGACAAAAAGTTTTTTTTAAAAAAATATCTAGCATGAGCTTGGAAGTCCTAAAAACATGCCAAATTTTAGCTTAGGTGTTATATGCACATTATGTGTGCATATACTAGGAGGCTAACCCACATTAGGCTTGTGAGCATGGGAGCATGGGAACAAGATCTAGTGGAGCATGGGTTAGAAGGACTAACCTTAAGGGTTAAAGTTAGGGTCAGGCATCCAAGGGTCACACATGGGAAACGGAGAGTCAAGAGTCACTTGAGGGCCCTCCTATATAATAGGGGCATGGGGCACACTCAAGGGGGGCTTGGATGCCAAGGCTATGTTATCTTGAGGCTTAGGCTATGTCTCTTGATGTTAGCTTGAGGCTAGGTTATGTTATGCTCTCCTCTGTAGAGGATCATAACTACTCACCTACCATTTCACACTATAGCTACATGCTATTGGATTGGAGTTATACCTCTCTTGATGGTATGGGACATCAAGGTAAAGGTATGATGTATTTCATTATTATTCATGTGTGCATCCCTTGGGCTTGGGGGTGGTCGAGTGGATAAGTTTATGCCTGATTTATGCATGTTTATGCATAACTTTATCTAGAGAGATCTTAGGGTTTTAACACTAGGGGAGAGAAATCAAAATAGGCAAGCAAACATACAAAGTATACCATTTCAAGTTGATGTTGGAAGTCACAAGAGAGAGAATGGGATATCACAAAAGGTTAGAGTCCAAAAGAAGATTTATGTTTGGAAAAGAAAAGAAAATGGGATAGTAAAAACACTTGATAGAAGCCCAATGGATAAAACACCAGTCTCATCGGAAATCTGGGTTCACACTAGCTGCTTGGTCATGTGGTTTCAGAGAATGGAATTGAAGCAAATCCTAAAAGGGTAAAAGCTTTTCTTTTATTGGAAGGTCCTCAAGATATGAAGCAGTTGTTGGCTTTACTCACAAGGTAAGATATCTTGCCAAGTTCATCTTTCTTTTGTCTCACACTTTACATCCACTACAACAGGCATCCCAAAGGGATGCTTTCAGTTGGAAAGATAGGGAGGAAGAGGCCTTTATGCAAGTGAAGGATGTTGAGATGTCAAACTCAATATGAGCTGACATTCATGAGGCGCCTGCATGACCGTTCGACATTTATATCACTAGCACCGACATATCTTCGCCAGAGATTCTACAGCTGGACTACACCGACTAGTCCACATTTACCCACTACTCTTACCGTGTTCACATTATGGACCACTCGTATATAATCTATTATGTGTGTTAGTCACTTTATCTTCTTTGTAGACTTCTTTTGTTGTGTGAAGAAGAAGAAAAAATTTTAGCCTTTCACCTTGTGTGTTCTTTTCTAGGGTTTGTGTGAGTGTGTGTGTGCGTGCAAGAGCTCAAGCTCTCTTCTCCCCTGCATCTTCTCAAAGGAGATCCTAGGTACTTTGCCAGTAGTCATGCCTAGTGTGTGGGTGAGGATGTTGTGGAAGCACTGCTATTGTAGTTAGGGAAGGAACACTCTTATATGTGACCTGTATATTTTGTTAGCAAAACAAACAAAGACACAATGGGAGAGGACATATTCTAAGTGAGAGGCAGAGTAGGTGATGGTAGCTGTGGTGTTTGCTCTGAGGAAATTTAGGTCCTATCTACTCCCAAAGCCTTTTACTATTCTTACCCATTATTCTATGATTCCTCATCTGATTCAATTAGATATTTCTTCCAAGATGTTGTCCAATTCATTGATTGAATTGCAGGAATTCCAGTTTACTTGCATGGTGGAGGATTGAACTAGGGTTACACTAGATGATATTCTCACATATATGCAGAATCCAATAGTGTTGAAGGAGGAAACAATGGTAAAGAAGAAGGTGCCTAGGTGGAAGGACCTTAAAACAGGGCTGTCAGATGCTTTCACTCTGTTTTTTGATGGGGCTTTTGAGAGAAGCTCAGGAGTGGCTAGTGGAGGTAAAGTTTTATTGGACCTAGAGGGTAAGGAAGTATTTAAAGAAGGAATTAAATTGCAGGTGCAGACTAGCAATGAGGCTGAGTATGCTACCTTGGAGTATGGTCTATAGCAATGTATCAAGAGGGGAATCAGAAGACTGATTATCAAAGGAGATAGCTTGTTGGTCATTAGACAGCTTCAAGCTCGTTAGAAAGCTAAGAACCCTAAATTGAAGGAATGGAATTTTCAAAGAAGAAGGATGTTGCATAGATTTCAAGAAGCACATATACAACATGTGAAGAGAGAGTAGAATCAAGTTGTTGATGCATTAGCAAAGAAGGAGTTGTGTAATGATCTGGAGGTACATTCCATCACTATAGCCCATCCTAGCTATGTTGGAAGAGATAATTTATAGAAGATTGAAGATTTTTTCCAATGATACATAGCATGATGGGAAATTTTGAGTAATCAAGAAGTGGCATGTTACATGCCATGTCATTCACCAATTCAGGGACTTCTTGAACTCAAATTTAGAAATTTTGGAAAATATACACAATTTTGGGACAATTCTTTGTTAGATCCAATACAATGTTTACTGTGCAATATGCAAGATTTATTATTGGATGTTCTCAACAAGCATTTGAATAATGCGATATGATTTATATACTATTGTACATTTGTAACAAGTATCTATGATGTTGGTGGGATGTAAATTTGCCTGCACACACACACACACACGCACACCAAGAATTAAGCTTGTTTATATCACATAGCCTCTAGTTGACCATCAAACACAGAAACTTTAACAAAGAAAGGATATTCAATGTAACTTTAAGTTGTAAGAAAGTCTAGATGATAGAATTAAAAAGATCACCATCTGTATTGAATCAAAATTCTTGAACAATGGGTGAACCATAAATCTAAAAGCTTAAGAAAGCCTTACAATCTGAATAATGATTGAACTATGAGTTTGGTAGCTTCATACAACATTGCTAAAAGATTACGAAGCTAGTTGCCCATGTGCTAACAAATCATTCTTGCTCAACTGCATTGACATGTTGATTCAATTGATTCTGTTTGGCCTTCAATATTATAGCCTTTGGAATCTTGATTTTCTCTGGAAGTCATCCACCCTTGGGCTTCCATGCCCAAATGATGCAGCTAGTGTCTTCCCAGCGCTGAGGATCATTTCTGTTGTCTCACCAATACTTGTTCCAGAAATCCTTATAAACCTCCACATCACTTGCATTCTTCTTCTTTGAAATTGGTGCCCAATATTGTATCTGAACTTGTAGGTAGTTTATCGAGTTGTTGTTTTGATCAACATCACTTGTTGTCACTCCCAACCATATTGGGTAATTTGCATCACAAGGTTGTACAAGCACAAAATCTCCTTTAGACACATCAAGAGTCAGGTTGAACTCTTCAGCAGGTTTGTTGCGCATTGGACCACAATAATGGTCCTCATTTACATCAAACCCTTCATCTACATTATCCTCCACTTGAAGGTTAAGAGGCTCAGCTTTTTCGCATACACTCCTTGGCCAAAAGTCATGAAATCCAATGTCTTCCCTTGCACTAGGAGTTTGCATGTTTAGCATAAGATTCTCCCAATAGGCAAGGACCGGATTGATCCACTTAGCATAATCACTTTGGTCTCCTTTCTCTTGCAAGTGCTCTTTCCACCAATTGACATGTTTTTTTAAGCCCTCCACAACCTTCTCATTTTCCTTAACATACTCAAAGGGTGGCAATACTTTTGGAAAACCTTCAGGAAGCTTGGGTCCTCCTTGGTCATTTCTCTTCCATAACTCTATACCGCTTTCTGGTAACCAATCAACATTTTTGGGGTGTACTTTGTATTGCATCAAAGGTATTCCATCACTCATATAAAACCTGAATTGCAATGGCTTTGAATGTCTAATCAAGCTATCGGCTCCATCATGTAAGCATCCCTTGACAAAGCCTTTGAAGTTTGCCACCTTTTGTAGGAGAAAGGGTGCTGGATGCACACTCATTAAAGATCTTCATCAAATGTGGAAATGTGAAAATGTGAAAATGGTTTGTTTCCTCAACTTCTCAGAGAAGCGATTAAACAATGCATCAATATCTTCATGAGTATGACCAACCATAAGAAAACCAAGCTGCACCATGTCAAACACTCCTCGTGCAACCAATAGGGATAGATAGGCAAATACATAATGGTTCTTATTTTCAGAACCACAATTGTCAAGTTGCAACAACAACATTCTTGGCAATCTCTTAAAAAATGTCCTTGAATTTGATGGCATTAAACTTGAGGCATTTCCATTGTCCCTATCCTGCACATGTGTGTTAGTATGAAAGACTGACTGCATATGTGAAGAACAATTTCCCTTTATATCCACATTTGTTTCTGTCTCTGCATCTACATCCTCAATGCTCTGCTTGCAATATGCATTTCTCTCCTTCAGTACTTCCATATGCTGATACAGGGCCATAGTAGACAAAACACAATCAAAGAGATCTGTTCGTGGTTCAGCATCTGAGTTTTGTGAGCTCAAGTCACCATACATGTGTTGCTCTCCTCTTTCTAAGTTTCTAAAACATTTTGAGAGAGATGAAATTGTGAAGTTGGGATCACTTGGCCATAACCCCAAGGCAAAGTGACCATAAGCTGTTTGTCCATGTCCATGAGTGAGCATTCCTATCAAGGATACTGGAAGCCTCTTAACCCCATTGAGAGATTTAGGAACTGGTTTAATTTGTGGTATGACAGTCTTGCTCTGGTCCATCTTATCATGTATAATACACAAATACCTGTTTGGGTTCATTTCGAAAGAGCTCCTCCAAGCATAGTATAGATTTCTATAACTCATTTGTTGCAACATGTGTGCCCTTCTTTGTGCCATGTATCTGGCACGCTCCTCTTGATTTTTTGTTGATTCCAACTTGACCTTGATTGCCGTACAAATGTCGCATTTTGAGAAGGTGCTAGTTTTTTATAAACTAACTGTCTTGAACTCTGTGTTTCACAATCTTGAGAATGATGGTTGTGACAGTGTGTCATTCACTTCACACAATATGTCCACCTGTTTGTACATTGTTGGTAGAACACATTGGGTCTCGCGGGCTCCATGCATAGTTGTCCTTGACCTATGTGGCATTGGATTGGCATTATTATCTATGAAGCCCTGTATGATTGATTTTGCCATCTCAACATGTGTCATGCCCTTCCGTATTATCCCACTGTTGCCATGACTGACATTACATGCACCATTCAAGAACTTCTTTCTGAGCCTATAGAATGTTGACTTACCGATGCCATGCATTACATACCATGCTTTACTACAAACCTTCTTCCCATCAAATGTGAACTCAAAGCACTCATCATCTTGACCTTGTCTATAGGCCATGCCCATGCAATCTAGTACAAATGTGTATCGTGTACTATAGCTCTGTCCCCAAAAGTGTACCCTAGCTTGCATTATTTTGGATCTATCTCCAATTTGACAACATCGGTTCTCGCAACAATCAATGGTTGCGACATTGTGAATGTTTGCAACATCACATTTTTTGCTAGCTCCATGGGTTTTATCGTAATTTTTTATTACCCTTACCCTATGGACATAGCTCCTTTTCTTATTTGTCCCTTCAATGATATCATAGTCAGTGATCATGGCATCATGGTGTCTGTCATCAGAACTATCGCCATCATTGCCCTCTACATCATCATCCTCTTTTTCATCACTTGAATTGTTCAGTCTATCAATATTTTTTTGCATGAAGTGATCTTGAATACCCTCATCAATAGAAGAAGATTCTGTGTCCTTCACTAATGGTTCACCATTCTCAAATGTGAGTTGCCTGATCGGCCAACTAACCAAATTCAAACCTGAAACACAAGTTAAACTTGGATGCAAAGATCCTTCTATAATGACACCCAAGCTACTCTCCCCTAGTTCTCTACAATTTATAGCCTCGTATGGGTGGACCAACAATACTACTCCATTGCCAAGTTTTGTAGATCTGTTGTCATCCCAGAGGATGACACTTTTCTCTTTCCAGCTCTCCCTATCTATAAAGTGATCTTCTTGATCAACAAGAAGTTCCGCAAAATTATCCTCTTTGGTATTAGTAATGTCTCTGTCCATAACAAGGTTGACCAATGGCCATTTGATGATGCTTCCAACTGCTTGAGACATTGTTCTTGCATCCATTGTGGCAAATGGAATGAGAAATGTGTCATCAAAGCTTTGTTGAACATGTATTGCTGCACATGTCTCACCAATGAATTGAAAACCACATGTTTGAGATGCATC
Organism: Cibotium barometz; assembly: GCF_041138505.1. NCBI lineage: Eukaryota > Viridiplantae > Streptophyta > Polypodiopsida > Cyatheales > Cibotiaceae > Cibotium > Cibotium barometz. The sequence goes on from NC_141050.1 coordinate 48,710,986, forward strand.
AATGGAATGAATAACCCCGCGTGCCTTCCTTGTAGAACCATCAATGAGAAACAGTGAAGCACCTTGTTTTAGACCCTGCAATCCCTGAGAAAATCAAAATCTCAATAAGAAAGATTGAAGCGATGTTTTGTTTTTTGGTAGTACACAAAACTATAAATGTAATTCAATCTCAACATGAGTTTGGACTCCAACCAAAGTTTGAATCTCACCTATCAATGCTAATTTGCTAGGAGGCTAGGCTCCATCTAAAGCTTGAGCCTTTGCCTGCATATGCTAGCTTGTTAGTAGGAGGCTCCATGAGGCTCACCATCATATGTTAGTTTGCTAGGAGCCTCTAGTTAAAGTTATCATCCTCACTTGCATTATATATTAGTTTGCATATGTTATAGCTAGAATGGTAGACTCCTCCAACAAAAGTTTAAGCCTCACCCGCGGATGCTAGTTCGCTTCTAGGAAGCTGAAAGTAAAGTTTGAACCTGACCCACAAATGCTAGTTTGCTTGGAGGCTCCAACCAAAGTTTGAGCCTCACCTTCATATGCTAGTTTGCTATTAAGAGGTCCCAATTGAAGTGATAATCCTCACCTCATGTATATGCTAGTTTCCCAAGAGGTAGGCTTCATCACCCTCTGCATCTGGCCACACCGTTTCATTGGGATATTGAGTCAAGATATGATGTCAATTAGCCATCAATGTTTCATAGCTACAAAAGGCAAAGGTGAGTGGTTACAACAGCAGCAAAGGCAAAGAGAAAGCAATAGAGAGAAACAATATGCTAGTGAAGAGAATGTGACATGGAAATGAGCAAATGGACATTGGATTTGAGACTCTTCTCCTTCGTGAGACTCAAACTCAAGTTTGAGCCATTGTACATTATATAGATTTTAGTTGAATTCTTAATCGCATAGTTTATAAGTATATTTGGTTGTATGGGGGAAGAAAAGAAGAAATCTCAAGCTCAAGGCTCAAACTTGAGTTTGAGCCTTGTCTATTACACAAGTAAGTAGGAATAGAGAGGGAAGCTAGGATAATCCAATAGAACAAGTGGGGTGTGGGTGAAGATGGGTATATAACCAAAAGTGAAAGTAACTATAATCAAAAGACCTGGGACCTGGGACCTGGGCCTGGGCTTGGGCTTGGGGAATGAGCCATTGTGCATTATATAGATTTTAGTTGAATTTTTAATCGCATAGTTTATAAGTGTGTATGGGGAAAGAGGGAAGAAAAGAAGAAATCTCAAGCTCAAGGTCAAGCTCAAGGCTCGAACTTGAGTTTGAGCCTTGTCTATTACACAAGTAGGAATAGAGAGGGAAGCTAGGATAATCCAATAGAACAAGTGGGGTGTGGGTGAAGATGGGTATATAACCAAAAGTGAAAGTAACTATAATCAAAAGACCTGGGACCTGGGCCTGGGCTTGGGCTTGGGGAATGAGCCATTGTGTATTATATAGATTTTAGTTGAATTTTTAATCGCATAGTTTATAAGTATATTTGGGTGTATGGGGAAAGAGGGAAGAAAAGAAGAAATCTCAAGCTCAAGGTCAAGCTCGAGGCTCGAACTTGAGTTTGAGCCTTGTCTATTACATAAGTAAGTAGGAATAGAGGGGGAAGCTAGGATAATCCCATAGAACAAGTGGGGTGTAGGTGAAGATGGGTATATAACCAAAAGTGAAAGTAACTATTATCAAAAGACCTGGGACCTGGGCCTTGGGCCTGGGCTTAGGCTTGGGGAATGAAACCGAAACCCAGCTTTCTGCCACCGCACTGGGTTCGGCCCGGCCCTCCCATGCACACCCCCTCCTCCGTGCTTCGGTGCACGCCCCCTACGCCCTCCTCCTCCTCTCCCGGTGCACGCATGCCCCTCCTCCTCTCTCTCCCGATGTACAAACTTCCCCTCCTCCGTGCTTCAGTGCATGCCCCCTACGCCCTCCCATGCACGCCCCCTCCTCCTCTCTCTCCCGGCGGCGCAGCCTGCACGCCCACACCGTCGCCCCCGGGATTTGAAAATTCAAACTTTCCCTTGAAATTCAAAATTCGAATTTCCCCCCGCCCGCCCCCTGAAATTCAAACCTCCCCCCGAAATTCGAAATTCGAACTTCCCCCCACCGAAATTCGAAATTCAAATTTCCCCCCGCCCGCCCCCTGAAATTTGAAATTCGAACTTCCCCCCACCGACCCTAATAATTTTTGCTTTCCCCCCACCGACCTCACAACGAAAAATTGCGTTTCAACCAGACAAACCTCGCACAAAAAAAAAGACGGCCGACCTCGCGTTTCAACCAGACAAAAGGCTGTGAACCCTGGAGCAATTCTCTGTGCGCAATAATCATCTCTGTTTTCTGTGTCTCTGCAACCCTGCGTTTCAAATAGTTTCTTTTCCTCCCACAGTCTGCGTTGGTTCCGACCTCTGTTTCCTGCAGAACCATCATGCCATCGGATACTTCAAGCATCCGTCACACTATGTGCGACATCGGAGCCTTTCATGCATCCATCTGCGTTTCGTGTGTTTCCTCATCTAATTGAATACTTTACGTAGCAAGTAAATTCTTCTTTAATTGATTGTCTATATCAATATAAACGCTTACTTGATTACACGCTAAGTGTGCCATTTGTCAATCGTTGCTCGTCGTAGATTGTTTGCACCTCATGCTGCTCTCTTTTGTATCTTCACATATGTCGAGAACCTGTAAAGCTGATCTTTGTGCACAAGGGTTCCCTATATAAACATGGTATATGTGTCACATATCTAAGTGCACAACTTGGATATAGACTCCACCTTAAGTTCAAGCCTCCCTTACATAGAACTTATGTGTTAATGCTCGACCTAGATTGAGTCTTTGTTCTCCATGTTAGTGCACCGGCCTTAAGGCTCGAACTTGAGTTTGAGCCTTTGCTCTCCATGCTAGTGCACCCCGACCTTAAGGCTCGAACTTGAGTTTTGTTGAAATATACAAGTGAATAGGGTGTGTGTGGGAACAAGCTCTTGGATAGAGGCTGTAAAAGAGGAGATGTAATTGTGGAAGAACCTATGAAAAGGTTAGAAGAATCTACTGGGAGAGAATAATGGGTAGCATGAGGGAATTTAAGAGGTGGAGATATTCTGGGAGTGAATCATGGAGAAATCAATGGGATTAGATGCTTGATGTAAACTCTATAAATTGAGGCATAGCCCTAATGAGAATTTGTTGGTTTTTGAGTATCCATGCCTACATTAATCTATGTGCTAATTATTCACTAATTATGTCTTAATCATTTGCTAATCACTTTGTTAATTATGTTGATTCTAGTGTTTGATCCACCATAGCTCATCATTTTGCTCAAATTTCAACATGGTATCAGAGCCATGCCTAGAATCTATCAGATTTATGAGCCCATTAGTTAATTAATTAGGATTAGTAGAAGATTAGCAAAAAATCAAATTTTAGTGAGTTTTTCACCTTCCTCTTCACCCCCAGCCAGTGGAGGACTCCATTCTCCTTGCACAGTCAAAATTAGCCCTAGTGCTTCTAACACAAGCTAGCTAACCTACTTGGCTTCAAGCCCATCTACTCCACGCAGCAAACCGCCGACGGATGCAGCCGGAATGACGTTTTTAGCAGGCGCCATTTTTTTGAGATGAATTGGTGATTTCTACTTCCACAGATCAAAGGTTTCTAATTCCTCTTAGCACAAGGGGTAATCAAGCATGCTCTACAAGGTGGTGAAGACAGAAATCAATTTCATCAAGTCTACAGTGAGATCCAAGCTCTTCATCAAATCTGCAGGTGACTTTGGTAAAACAGAGATTAAGCTTTCATTATTTGGTCAAATCTTGTGTTTCTTGGTTTAATCCTCTACTAGACTCATTGCTATTGATGCCTTTGAAGGCATTTGAGCTCATTTGAAGTGGAAGGCACCAGATCTGGGCTCCCCGCATACTATGTTTTCTGCACACAAACCAGAGCATTAATTTGCTAATCAATGATTAATCAGTACTAATCACTGTATTTTGGTACAATTGAGGGTTCAAATTAACCATTAGGTATCTGATACAGATCCCTAAAGCTTCATATTTCAAATCGGAGTTGGTTTGATACTCCAACCATCCCGTACAAATTGGTTACCCTCAATTTAATGTAATTTCTGGTGATTTTATGCTGATAAAATTGTTGTAATCATCTATTAAACACCAGATTGAGTTGTAAAAGGGTAGACACTGCCCTTGAATCTTGAATTTGGATCAAGAGGTAAGACCCCCTTCACATCACCATGAGTTCAGCACAGGAAATAGCCAAATTTAATGGGGAACAGTTTTATACATGGCAGACAAAAACCATGTATTTGCTGATGAGGAAAAATCTGTGGGGATTAGTTGAAGGGAGAGATGAATGCCCAGAGAGAGGAGAAAATGAGTGGAAGAGTAGGAATGAAAAAGCATTGGGACTTATTGCACTCAGTTTAAATGATGAAATCATTCATCACATCACAGGGATACAGTGGGCAAAAGATGCATGGGATGAACTCAATAAATTATTTGGTACACAAGCAAAAAATTCCAAGATAAATCTATTAATGCAATTTTACAAATTGGACATGAAGGAAAGTGAACCTTTAATCACACACTTGAACAAATATAAAAGCATTAAGCAACAGCTGGCAGCTATTGGCAAAAAGGTAGAAGATGATGAAGCATTAGCTGTACTTTTGAAGAGTGTGGACAAAGGAGATTATGAAAACATTGTAGCAACACTAAAGAATGTACCTGAATTGAAGATACATGAGATAGAAGTAGCTCTACTGGAGCAAGAGAGTAGAGGCAAAGAGAAGAAAGGGCTCAACTTAACAGCAGGAGAAGAAAAAGCATTCTTCACCCGAGGAGGATTCTCTCGAGGACGAGGACGAGGAAGAGGCAGAGTAGGAGGGAGGACCTTCACTTGCCACAAATGTGGAAAGCCAGGACACATGGCGAGAGACTGCTACAGCAAACCCAGTGAAGAAGGAACGACATCGGCAAACTTCATGGAGGCTCCAAAGGAAGTGGAGTCGGATCATCTTTTCTGAGAGAGAGAGAGAGAGAGAGAGAGACCCCACAACCCAATGTAACCTGTCCCAATAAAGTAAAACCACCTCTGAGCCACCGATGATGTAGGCCACGTGGTAGATGTATGTGTGAGCACTTTAGTCAAGGTCGCGGGCACTTATAGTAGCCTTGGACACATAGAGAGAGAGAGTGTCAAGGACTATGGAGTTTAGGGACTTGAGGCACTGGTCGCGGGCTATCAAGTAAGAGGGAAACTTGATACAGGGTCCAGGTGTGCTAGGATTATTCACTTGAGGGGAGGTGTTGAAATATACAAGTGAATAGGGTGTGTGTGGAAACAAGCTCTTGGATAGAGGCTGTAAAAGAGGAGATGTAATTGTGGAAGAACCTGTGAAAAGGTTAAAAGAATCTACTGGGAGAGAATAATGGGTAGCATGAGGGAATTTAGGAGTGTGGAGATATTCTGGGAGATATTCAGGGAAAAGAGAAGAGGTGGAGAGAATCAGGCAAGAGGTGGAGATATTCTGGGAGTGAATCATGGAGAAATCAATGGGATTAGATGCTTGATGTAAACTCTATAAATTGAGGCATAGCCCTAATGAGAATTTGCTGGTTTTTGAGTATCCATGCCTACATTAATCTATGTGCTAATTATTAATTACATCTTAATCATTTGCTAATCACTTTGTTAATTATGTTGATTCTAGTGTTTGATCCACCATAGCTCATCATTTTGCTCAAATTTCAACAAGTTTGAGCCTTTGCTCTCCATGCTAGTGCACCCCGGCCCCTTAAGGCTCGAACTCCAGTTTGAGCCTTTGCTCTCCATGCTAGTGCATCTCGGTCCCTTATTTAAGACTCAAACTTCAGATTGAGCCTTTGCTCTCCATGCTAGTGCATCCCGGCCCCTTAAGGCTCGAACTTAAGTTTGAGCCTTTACTCTCCATGCTAGTGCACCTCGGCCTTAAGGCTCGAACTTCAGATTGAGCCTTCGTTCTCCATGCTAGTGTACACCGGCCTTAAGGCTCGAACTTGAGTTGGAGCCTTGGCTTTCCATGCTAGTACACCCCGATGTTAAGGCTCGACCTTCAGATTGAGCCTTTGTTCTCCATGCTAGTGTACCCGGCCGGCCTTAAGGCTCGAACTTGAGTTTGAGCCTTTGCTCTCCATGCTAGTGCACCCCGGCCCCTTAAGGCTCGAACTCCAGTTTGAGCCTTTGCTCTCCATGCTAGTGCATCTCGGTCCCTTATTTAAGGCTCAAACTTCAGATTGAGCCTTTGCTCTCCATGCTAGTGCATCCCGGCCCCTTAAGGCTCGAACTCCAGTTTGAGCCTTTGCTCTCCACCATAGCTCATCATTTTGCTCAAATTTCAACAAGTTTGAGCCTTTGCTCTCCATGCTAGTGCACCCCGGCCCCTTAAGGCTCGAACTCCAGTTTGAGCCTTTGCTCTCCATGCTAGTGCATCTCGGTCCCTTATTTAAGACTCGAACTTCAGATTGAGCCTTTGCTCTCCATGCTAGTGCATCCCGGCCCCTTAAGGCTCGAACTTAAGTTTGAGCCTTTACTCTCCATGCTAGTGCACCTCGGCCTTAAGGCTCGAACTTCAGATTGAGCCTTCGTTCTCCATGCTAGTGTACACCGGCCTTAAGGCTCAAACTTGAGTTGGAGCCTTGGCTTTCCATGCTAGTACACCCCGGTGTTAAGGCTCGACCTTCAGATTGAGCCTTTGTTCTCCATGCTAGTGTACCCGACCGGCCTTAAGGCTCGAACTTGAGTTTGAGCCTTTGCTCTCCATGCTAGTGCACCCCGGCCCCTTAAGGCTTGAACTTCAGATTGAGCCTTTGCTCTCCATGCTAGTGCACCCCGGCCCCTTAAGGCTCGAACTTAAGTTTGAGCCTTTGCTCTCCATGCTAGTGCACCTCGGCCGCCTTAAGGCTCGAACTTCAGATTGAGCCTTCGTTCTCCATGCTAGTGTACACACATCGGCCTTAAGGCTCGAACTTGAGTTGGAGCCTTTGTTCTCCATGCTAGTGTACACCCGCCTTAAGGCTCGAACTTGAGTTAGAGCCTTGGCTCTCGATGCTAGTGTACACCGGCCTTAAGGCTCAAACTTCACATTGAGCCTTTGTTCTCCATGCTAGTGTACCCTAGGCTCAAGGCTTGAACTTGAGTTTGAGCCTTTTCTCTCCATGCTAGTGCACCCCTAGCATCTGAGTGCACAACTTGGATATAGACCCCACCTTAAGATCGAACCTCCTCTACATGGAACTTATGTGTTAAGGCTCATTCTCCATGCTTAACTTTACATGGAACTTGGCCTTAAGGCTCCAACTTGAGTTCGAGCCTTGCCTATCTATGCTAGCGTATCCCTAGCATATGAGTGCACAACTTGGATTTAGGCTCCAGCTTAAGTTTGAGCCTCTCCTACATAAAACTTGGCCTTAAGGCTCGAACTTGAGCTTGAGCCTTGTCTCTATATGCTGGTGTACCCTTGTCATATGAGTGCACAACTTGGATCTAGGCTCTAGCTTAAGTTCGGGTTTCCCCTATATATGGAACTTGGCCTTAAGGCTCCAATATACTAGTGTGCCCCTAGCATATGAGTGCACAACTTGGATCTAGACTCCAACTTAAGTTCAAGCCTTCCATACATGGAACTTCGCCTTAAGGCTCAAACTTGAGTTCGAGCCTTGTCTCTCTATGCTAGCGTACCCCTAGCATATGAGTGCACAACTTGGATCTAGGCTCCAGCTTAAGTTGAGCTTCTGTATAGATTAAGTAAATGCAAGTGAGGCCCCCGCTATTCAAGAAAACTTTTTGTAGCATGCATTAAGTTTCTAAAGTTTGATAGGTTTTGATTTGATATGTAGCATTTAAATCCATTTTTTTCTAAGGTTTTGAAACTTTTTTTGTGCTTCACAGGAATGGAAGCTAGTAGAGCGCCCGCTACCTCGCAACCACATGGTGTACCAATCTTTACTCTGGATGCTCTCGAAACAACAACTCAAGCTAAAAGTGTCACTCCTAGAATTAAGGTGGATAAAACCTTCGAATTGAGTAACAAAGAAGGAGTAAAATGGTTTGTGGATAGCTACGATGCTAGTGCAAACTTCAAAGGAGTCCTCCATTTGTTTCTGTCTCAAGGTGATACATCATATGGAGATATGGGGATTGTGGTAGGCACTAAGGATGATGTGGATGCAAGAGCAAACCCATGCTTCACATGCACTGTATTGCCAGAAGGAGAAACTACAAAAGCAAATAAGTTTTGCTTATCATTGGAAACTTTTCACCACCCAGCAGACATGATTGGCAGTAAACTAGGAAAGGACAATTCTATTGTAAAGCTAGGATTGAAGATCATTGACTTCTCCAATCAAGAAGACTCAGGGATGGATAATGTGGAGGACAGCGGTGAGGCATGCAAAGAAGGCTTTGGATTCACAAAAATAGTCCATACCTGAAAAGGAGACAACAACTACTCAAGTTAGGAAAATTGTGGAAAAAAAAGGTAGGGCCATAGTGAAGAGTGCACTTGAAGCATCTACAAATGCTGGTGCAACTTCTTCAAAACATAAAAAGGAGGGTGACAAAATAAAAGTCCTTGATGTAAGCACAATAGCAACTAAAGACATGGCAGGCTCTCAGGTGCAAGAAGAGGAGCAAGCACTTGCAAAGAAGACAAAGGCAAAGTACTCTACAAAGGTTCAAGAAATCTCTTTAAAGAGGCAAAGGACAAAACCAGTAAGTGGTTCAAAGGAGATAGATGCGTCCGATGACGAGCTAATGGAGGTTGAGACTCTAAACAAGGGCAGCAAAGCAATTATCTCATTAGAAATAAAGAAGGGATATTATCCCTTTGGTCTAAATGAGGTCTTCAGCATTGATGTGATGAAATGTTATCCTGCTCCTTCAAACTATGTGTATAGAAGGTTAAATAAGGATTGGGTTCGTATTTTGACCCAAGACTTTATTGAGGACCCAAAACAAGAGAAGATACTTGCAATTTTGATGCCCAGTAATCGTGCTACAAAATAACCCCTTGATAAACTCGCAAAAGAAGATATTTATAAAGTTAAATATTGGATTATCTCTGGTCAACACTCCATTAATGCTGCAAAAAGCTTGCAGGCTCTAAATATGGCTAAAGTGACCCCTCCACCAAGTCAGCAGTTTAGGTTCAGGAGATCAAAGATAATTGTAAATTGCCCGCCCAAGATTTCTCGTGACATTTCCAAGGATGCGAATTTATCTATTGCAAAGTCAATGTAAAAGGAGCCATTCCTCGATCAACTTCTACAAGCTCGAGCACAATGGCATGCAAACGGTCGTCCTAGTAAACCTTTGTCTGGTCGTCCTAGTAAACCTTTGCCTGGTGTCAATCAACCCAAGATGGACGAGTCTTGGAAGGTACTCTTTTGATTCTTTGCTATATCTTGGTAAATCATAGACCTACATTACTTCTTCTTTGCTTCTTCATAGATCTATAGTTTTAAGTGTAGCAGTAGCATAAGAAAGATGCATGTGAGGCTTCTTCTCAAACTGCATAAATTTAATAGTTTGGTTTGAAATTGAACTTCAAGCCTCACCTCTCTGTGATGGTGTAGCACTTGCATATCTAATTGTGGCTCGAACTTAAGTTGGAGCCTCACTTGCAAGTGCTAGATTTGCATACGGAGGTGACGCTCAAACCTAAGATCAAGCATCACCATTATATACTAGCTTAGCACTGCAAGTGAGGCTCAAACTCAAGTTTGAGCATAAGCTCCAAATGATTGAAAACCCATAGATGCATAATTCCTCCTAATATTTTGTGATATCTATAGTGAGGGAGCTAACTTCTTACTTTGCAGCTTTGCAGCTTTGCAGGCCTTTGTGGAGACCACGGAGTACACACTACATAAGAATTTTGTCAAAAATGATTTACACTTGCTTCTATGTGATGATGATGTATAGCAGAATTGGGTTAAGATCATGAGGCTATATGCGGCTTGCTACCAAATACAAAGGGCGAAACTCAAACTAAAGGTCGATCAAAATCCCAAACTTCCAACTTTGAAGAGTAGGCAAATTCAGGCACCAAGAACAGTCACACTAGGCCCAACATTGTTTAGGTGCATTTTAGGCCTTCAAAAGAGTGAAGTTTTGGACATTCAAATAGCACTTCTTGACAAGAGAATATTGCTTAAAAAGGGAAAGCAAACCCATCAAAGAATGGATATGGAGGAGATGGCTTGGAAGCTAAAAACAGATCGAGTTCTCAAAGATGCAATAACTGCCTTCTATTTTGATTTGACAAGGGAAAAGATGACTTGGGAATAGGTGTGTGAGACATATAAGCTAGGGGAGTATGAGTATAATCAATTGAGGAGCTACAGCCAGTCCTTTGTTAGGGATGCTCTCAATCATTCAAAAAAAATCCTTCACTTCCAAAAAGTGTAGTAACTTTACTCAATCACCTATATAGAGCATCTATGGGTATTGTATCTCAACAAGAGTCTATTCCTTGGATAATTAGGGGGGTGGGTTTTGATATGACAAAGATTATAGCCTTCTGTAGTGAAGAGCATGTACCATTTTAACTGGCAATCATGGACCTACATGGTACAAAGGAGCAGCTCTCGTCAGAATTTTTCTCCAAGTTGGCACTTGCTTTGAACACACTAAACTCACAATATGAATATATTCTTGTGTGTTTTGTCGATTTCATCACCATTGGAATGCTTATCGAAGGGATTTCTAGCCAGTCAACAAAGGTGCACTATGAATTTGGCGTGATCCACACATAAAAAGACGATGCTTGGACATCTGGAACAGTTGAGAATGCAACTGTTATTCTTTTCATCAACAAGGTTGACAAGTTTGAGGCCATTGATAAGGTTCTCACAAAAAATGTATTCATCTCAGGCTCTAGTGGCCAAAATAGAGAATTCATTGACAAAGGCTTTATTGATGGTCTCATCACAGGGTTTTATCCTGAACAGAGCTATGTTGTAGAGATATATTGTGGTGGAGTTGTGCTAGAGGAGAGCTTGCTAAAGAAGAGACGATGTATTGCTTTATGCAAAGATGATTTGGAAGCGATGGCATTAGAATCAAAGTGCTCTGCTCTTTTAGATGGTCACCCATCCTTGCAAGAGTGGTGTGGTGCAAGTGGCGGCACAAAAAAGCAAACACTAGATGATGCAGAAAAAAAGAACCTTCAAAATCTTCACATTGATGACCCACCAAGTACAGAGGACGAAGACAAAGGTGATGATATTGACAACAAAAATGACACAAATGATGATAAAGAAGTTGGGGATGCTATAGACTTTGAAGATGCAGGGCAAAGGAATGAAGAGGACCAAGGGAATGATGCTCTATTCAATGAGGATGCCGAAGACAATTTTGAAGATATTAGAAGGCATGAAAATGATGATAAAGGTGGAAATGGTGATGATATATTGGATACTGCAAAAGCCATGGAAGCTAAAAATGTTGGGGTTTCTATGGCCGTTGAGAAGATTGGGGATACAGATGTCAACAAGGCTTTCCATGCTCATAGCCCATCAAGCTCTCAACCAAAGAAAGGTAGAAAAGTGCATTGATAGTGCTTATTATGAATGTACAACGAATGGTGATCATTTAAAGGATCTTATCAACAACTAATATTAGCATAGGTTTTGTTCAAAGTGTGGATTTGTTGAAATAATTATTAGTCTTTTGATTAATACATTGACTTTTTTGGATTCACTTTTAACATTTTTCTATTAAAGTGAATATTTCTATTCTATTTATCCTTTATTTCATGCCAACGTCTAGTACAAATGATGATGCACACTTACTATTAAGAAATTACTCCATATCCTAGTGTAGCAGTGAGGCTCAAAATTAAGTTTGAGCCTAATACAAATGATGACGCACACTTACTCTATTAAGAAATTACACTTACTCCATATCCTAGTGTAGCGGCGGTGAGGCTCAAACTTAATTTTGAGCCTAATACAAATGATGACGCACACTTACTCTATTAAGAAATTACACTTACTCCATATCCTAGTGTAGCGGCGGTGAGGCTCAAACTTAAGTTTCAACCGTACCTCCACTTATGTCCAACCTTGGGGATGTCTTCCAACACAAGACAATCTCAAGTTGAGCGATCTTTACGTTGCCCTTGTAAGTGAGGCTCAAACTCAAGTTTGACTCTTATTTTATGGTTCCTAATTCATTATAGTACATCACTCGAAGTTGAGTAATCTAAGTTTGGATACAAAGTATATGTGTAGATATAAAAATGACTAGTATTGTATTAGCCTTGGTGTATTATTTAAATCCTAAAAGTAATAGCATTTTATTTTAATCTTACAGATATATACAAAGAAGGGAAAGACGAAGATAACATTGCTCAACTAGAACATCATCATGAAAGCCCTACTAGAGATATCAACTCTCATGATTCAAATGCTAGAGACAACATGGTGGAGGTAGATCACATCGATGATTCAGCTTTGCAAACATCTTCAACTTCAAGTGATAGGACTAAAGAGACTAAGGACATTCCTAATTTGCAAGTTAATGTTGAGGTTAGTGAGAATAAAGATAAAGTTAATGAAGAGCTTCAAGAGACTTTTGCAACCAAGGAGAGACAAGAAGAGATTGTTGAACAAATTGATGAGGCTACATATGCTACAAATAAAGGGGAAATAGTTGAAATCAAGGACTCTTTGGGGCAGAGGGTGTTGAAGAAATTGATGAGGCTACATATGCTACGAATAAAGAGAGAATAGTTGAAATCAAGGACTCTGTGGCCCGGCAGAGGGTGCCAAGAAAAGTAAAGGTATATCTTTTTCAATAGGATGTTATTTAAGATGATTTATTCAGCAATTTTGTGTGTTAAAAAGTATGTTTCTCAGCGAGAGTTGTTTTTGTAGGTAGCTGCTTCTAACAATCACAAGTTAAGTGCGCAAGAAATAGAGCAACGTGTTGAGGAGCTACGTTCTGATACACAAAAGAGTAGGCCTCTAGGAAGTTTATATTCTTTTGAGAGAGATGGAGATAGATTAGTATTTTAATCTTCACCAATCAATAGGGAAACACAATCAAGTCTAGGAGCCATCATCATAGATGAGTATGGGAGCATGAAACAAAAGTAAACTTGTGGATGTTTTGTTGTAATGAGCTCTCATTGATAATATAGGATCACTTGTTTTAATATTGTTAAGTATGTAAACACATTAAAGTGTTATCATTCTTCTGTATTGTATGCAAAAAATATTCCTCGTGCAATCACCATAAAGAAACATGCACTTATACTTGATCTTAATGGAGTTTTACTCAACAAGGAAGAGAAGAGGCATCCACAAACAAATTGTATTCGAATTGATATTGGTCGCACCACAGTTGTTATTCGCCCCGGCGGGTGTTTTGAATTTTTGGATGAGATTTGCCAATACTTTCACGTTGGTATTTGGTCCACCATGCTATACAAGAATGTTTGTGCCTATGTAAACACTCTTGAATAGTATGCACATAAGAAATATCATTTCTTTATGGTGTGGGGACAAGAAGAATGTTATATCCATAATCTTCAAAAAGTGTATAGGCCAGATAAGCCTACTGTTGAGGCTATGTTTAAACCTTTACTCAAGGTTTGGAATCAGTGCCAAGATATTTGCAATAAGAAGAATACATTACTTATTGATGATAGCCCTTTCAAGGGATGTGTTAATCCAAAAGACAACTATCTCTTCCCTGAAAGTTTTCAAGGAGGGCACGACTACGTACTGTGCAATGACCTTCTACCCTACCTTTTAAATCTAAATAATACAAATGACATTAGGTCTATTATTTTTCTTAATCGGCTAGGTTAATCTCCTATCACACATAGCCATAATTTATTTTTCGATTTTCAAGATGTACTGGAAGAATGACTCCACTTCACGTCCCTATTTTTGCGAGAAGAGCTCAATGAATATTCAGATGAAGTGGAAAACTCATCTTCTGCATCTTCACACTTACCATTGTATGGTGATAAACTAAAGTATGTCCAATCAAGAAGGAAAAAAAGAGAAGTAGAATCTATAAGCAAGGATCTAGCAATGTTGGCATCTAAAGCTGGAGTACCATTACTATCCAAAGACTAGCTAAGCTTGTTAAAAGTGTGTTACAAAAGAAGGATTTTGAGTGATCAACACGCTATTGCTTATGCTACTCGCTTGGGATATGATCGTGGTCATCTCATAAGTGGAGTTGCAGCAAAAGCATACATATCAAGGCTACAAAAGGCTTACTTGAGCTCATGGGTAGGATAATGTCTGGTTTCATTAAACATTGAGTGATAGTATAATCAGATTCCAACCTAACCCATACTAGTTGTTGCTGCAGGTCCAAGGAAACCATTTTTGAGGTCTAAACGTGCAGTTTGAAGTATGGGATCTGCACAAATATCAAGACTTGTTGGGTGCAGAATGTTTGGAGCCATTTTGTACTAAAAGCCCATAAGATAGACTTAGGCTTTGGCCAAAACAATGTGCTTAGATGGGTTTAATTTTTGGATTGTACGAGCCAAATCTTTACACTATTGTATCAAGAAATTAAATGCCTCCAAACTTACTGTCATTTGATTATCTCTTTTGTCAATATTTGCAATTCGATTGCAATGAAGATGTGTTTGTTTTTTATTGAAGATATTGCCTTGTCAAGGTGTAAGGCTATGAATATCATAATAATTTAATTTGGATAGACTCAATTATCTCAATAGTGAAAATCTTTTATACATCATATTCAATAAATTTGATGAAATTTAGCATTGACAATATACTCGCTCTTTTATTTTTTTGGTTGAACTAATGAGGTATTGGAGCGTTTGTCTATGAAGGCTTAAGGCCATCCGTATCATGGATGAATTTATGTTGTTGGCACATAATATATTTATTCAAAATTTTGAATGTCCATTAACCAAACATTTTGTTTTCAACAGGATATGTTGAAGCATATAGCTTTGATTTCAAGTGTACAGAAAACTTACTATTGAGGTGGCACCAATCATTGGTGACTTATGTACCTAGAAGCAAAAGAGTTCCACCACCCCCAGATACAATAAGGAAACAAAGAAGAGTATTGATACTTGAACTCTGGTGTTTTACTTAAGACCATTGAGATGCAACATGGTGATGTATGTCCAGACTGGGCTAAACATATGCATCTTGTGGAAGAGAATACAAGTGTTTGGCATTTGATTCGCAAAGATGCATTCACTTTCCTTGATTTTTGTATGCAATGGTTTGAGGTATGGATTTGGAGTACTAATATACTACAAAGGACTCGACGCATTCTTGAGTTGTACTTTCCTCGGCACCATCAAAAGTTTAAGGTCGTAGCAGGATAGGCAGCATGTCAAAAGACGGATCTTCTTATTGGATATCGATTTGTATACCACAAAAACTTGGATGTAGCATGGAGAATTTTTCATGACCTGGATGGAAATAACACGCTAATTTTTTATGATACCCTCTACAATATAATGTGGAATATGCCCGAAACCTACTTGATTTTTCCAAAGATGTGGAATCAAAATATAGAGGAGCTTCAAAGTTTTTTGGAGACAACAATCAGTGCATGGTTACTTGGTTGGAATTATGCAAAGAACAAACGGGAGTATACTTGCAACACTTTAGTAAATGAAGCAGCTTATGATAGAGAAACTTTGTATGTTGGAGAGACGGAAGACTCTTTACACTTGTAGCAAGAGTAGCATGATCCGCGTGTAGCTCAATCCAATGGGATTTGCATCCCTTTCGGAGCTAGGGATTCAACCCGTACCGGTGCATAGAAGCTTATCCCTTTCAGGAGAGAATGCTATGAACACCACTACCTTGATATAGACTTTACACACACAAGCTCAATCTTGCCATAGCTCATTCACTCATCATCCCACTCATTCATACATCCAATACAAGAAGAAGGCTAAGCTAATGCACACACAAGCTCAAGCACACTTCATTCTCAAGCACTTACTTCCCTAGCATGCACACAAACCTTGAAGCTTAATGGAACTTGAAATAAACATGCATTCTCATTCACTACTCAAGCAATGCCTTGACCATGGATAAGCTACAAGATATGGAGAAGCTTAAGCTTGAATCCACTACCACACAAAGCCTAATAGAGAATCCACAAAGCCTAATAGAGAATCCACAAGCATCAACAAAGAAGCCTGCACACTAGAGAATAGAGATGAGAAGAGAGAAAAACATCATCTCATTGCATTGAATTAGAAGAGCATTGCTCATACAATAGTGTAGATGGGGAGAGAGAAGAGCTTGCACCTCTATGAACAAGAGGGAGAGCTAGTCTCAAGAGAGCTCAAGTATGAGTTTAGCCCAAATGTATCTGTGAGCTCTCAAATGAGCCACTATTTATACTAAAACTCCTAAAACTCCCAAAACTTCCCATGTGGGATTATTCTCAAGCGCACTCCCACACTCACCCACAACTCTAGAAGAGCCCTAAATAAGAATGTCAAGTCTCTTGTTTTCCTGCTTCCATCTTTGTGTTGCATCCTTGCATTGATCACCACTCGTCACACAACATTCCCCCCTTCCTATTTTGCGCACGTCCTCGAGCGCATAGATGCCAAGGAAGAGTAGAATCTCCAGTGTGTACCTGCAAGCAAAATGATAGGTGGTTTGTGTGTTCTCTTTTTTTTTTTTTTGAAAGCAAAAGTATTCAGACAATAACAAAACAAGCAATTTTATTGAATAAGACATGGCAATAAACGTCCAATTAGCTAGAGGAAGGAAACATTGAAGCAGTGTAGAGATTGAATAGGTTAGTTCAAGTCTTAATAATTACTACCTGCAGCTAACTAAAGTAAAGAATGTTTTATGCCAAATGTATTGTTCTTTTCCTAGAAGGCAAAAGACAACAGTTAATCGAGGGACTATCAAGTAGTATACTGAGCCTATGCTAAGTCAAAGATGTCGGTTCAACATTAAAAAATCTAGCATAATTATGTAGTGGCAGACTCTTGATATTGCTTAGTGTTTGGTTTAATATTTTAAGCACAACGGCGACCATCCTGGATTAGACAAGCATTTCTCTTGGTGCCTTTCTGTCCTTTTTTACTTTCTTTTTTTTTTCTTTTTTTTTTGGACAGGGCTTTCTTCAAGAGTATGTTTGCGCACTCGCGGTATGGCTATTCCTTACTACACAAGGCATTGGTCTAGGAAAGGTATAGACCTCCCTCGCCTACCATGAATAACAAGGCAATAGGCCACAAACATATACACTTTTCTTTTATTTTTGTCATGCCAATTTTTGTTATGGAAGGTTTATTAGATTGTCCCTAAGCAATGTCCTAGTAAGGGCAAGATATCCACTGACGGTCCTATGTATTGCTAAACGAGTAAAAACAATTACGGTCAAACTTACACTATCAAGTCTAAAGCCACTAGAATGCTATCCCTACTCTAGACCAAAGGAGATGCATATTGCCATGCTTAGTAAAGTAAAATTTATAAACAATCAAGCAATAAGAAAAATACAGAAAACATTAGAGATTGGCATGAGTTCACCTGTTTCTGTTAAAGCGTTGGTTGGTGAAGAATTGTTTGCACTTGATTGTATGACTGCTGTCAGTTGTGGAACTGAAGCAGAAGATGTAGTTTGGTGCTTGTATCTGTTTTATTCCGACAAAACAAACTAAAGAGAAAGAAAATTTAAAAAAAACAAAAAATAAGAAACATTGATGCTAAACACCGGATTTGGCCGAGGGAAAAAACCCAATGGGAAAAAGTGCCCTGGCTTCTAGTTCTTATTAAGAGAGTACAAGTGCTAGTCTTGCACTGGGGGTGGATGTATATCTGCATTCTCAGGTGGGTGGAAATCAATAGCTTTAGGATGTAAAGATAACCTAGAACGTAATCCTACCCATGGAGAAGATGGCAAGGGAAGAAGTGCATCTTCACTAACATATGGTATGGGCACAGTAGGAAGGCTAAAGAGGCACCTATTGTTTTGAAACCGTTCTAAAGTCTCACTCACATTGAGCCAAAACTGACATGTAGATTCATGGGAAAGAAGAACCTACAAAATGGGAGGGTTTAGCAAACGAAGGGTGTCTTCGCGCAATGTTTGAGCTCTTTCCTCTTCCGAGAGTCTTTGTTGGTTGGGTCCACGTTGCGGCATCGTAATTGCCCAGAGATTATGTCGTTGAGGTGTGACCCCCATGATCTGCTGCATCATACCAGTGCCATAGCGATAGAAGTATGTGCGACACTGCCAACATACATGGGAAGCATTCCCCAATACCATACGAGCACAGTCGCAGCAGTGTGGAAACGGATGATGTTGCTTGTAGTATAACTCCACAAATTGTCTTCCACAGCAATCCTCACCCACTGGGGCATAAAAATATCGGGAGTGCGTCTGAAAAGGTGCAATGCTGTAGCCCCCTTGATGGTTAGGGTTAGTGCTATCTAGGTCCAAAGATAGACTGCATATGTCCAGCCAAGTCTCCATTTGGTTATTCTACACAACACATAAGGAAGTGTTCATATTTTTTTATTTAATGCAAGTTGAACGAAGAATGCTAGTATGTACAGGCATGACGGAAATAGAGCTAATAGATTCGATAGATGAATTGCCAAAAAGTAGCTTTTGTAGCATGATAGCTCTTTCAAGAATGAGTTTGTTTTTGGATGTAACATTATGCAAATTGTTTGTGGGGTGTTGACGTATGGCACAGGTTCCTTTTTGTTGGACTCTTTTTGGTACCCATTTCAGAGTACGTACAAGAGATTGAAGTTTAGTCGAAGGTGAGATTTTAGTGATAGGCATAGGAATGCATTGGGACAAATAGGAGGAGGTGTGAATGGAGATGTTTGAACACTTCTAGGCTTTGGCAACCATATGGCAGCTGTGTTCTTGCCATCCCATTGGGCTTTCCAAATTTTCTTGGGTCTTCAGAGTGCCCAACTCTAACACCTATGCATGTAGACTTGTGGCTAGTAATGTAATTTGATTAGGGAAAGAGTAGAATACCGACGACATTTCAAATAGTTGGAGTTGTAGGAAGAACGCTCTTTCCTGATAGTCAGGGAGTCTACTTGTGTAGGAGCCTGATTGAAAGTTATCGGCTTTGTAAGACAAACTTTGACATTGCTTGTGTTTTGAGGAATAGACTCTGAACTTGATTCGGTTGCAATATCCTCCTTCTGATCTATTGCCTCTTTGAGATAGAAGTGAGTAAAGGTACCCACTTGCCTTTTTCTTCCCATGTCAGTTTGGAGTATCCCTTCCTGTTTGAGACCTTCTGATGATGTCCGATTGACGCGTCAGCTTGTGTTTCCACCTGGACTCTTTCAGGCTTGGTAAGGCGTGGTTTCCAGTATTGATTTGGTTTCTATAAGTGAGGTGGTATTGATTGCTTTTGATCTTGAGTAGATTCAGGAACATAATTATGTTTTGCTATAGTAGTCCTTGCATTCTTTTTTGGTAGCCACAAGGTAGTAGCACCCTTGTAGTAGCCTTGTGCTTGCAGAACCTTCTTTGGGATCCGCTGTTATTGAGTGGTCTTGTTGGAGGTGGAACTGTTGGTTTTGGTGAACCTCCTCTTTAGCTTTGTATTCCTTGGATGTTCCTTGGCAGCATTGGGTCTTGGCTTGCGAGCTGCTTTAGGTAACCAGATTTGAATTCTAAGTGCTTCCCCCCTTCCGTAGCCTTGTGCATATAAGAGAGATGTTGGCACATGCCATCCTTGAGTATTGTCATTGTCATTATTCACCCAAATCATTGGATCTTTTGAGGTTGTCTCTATCACAGTAGGGATGGTTTCCACCTTTTGAAAAGATGGGAGTGCCGAAGCACTTGATCCTGTAAGGTGAGTAGAATTTACCAACAAGGTGTATTGTCATGAGTTCCAGTCCATACCACATCTACTGGTTCTAATCCATGATCTGCCTAGAACAACATCCACCACTGCTTGGCTCTTGTTAGCAACATAAAAAGTCACGTGCATAGATTGATCCTGAATGGACATATTAATACAACACTTGCCTACGGCTGGGGTTTCATCACCAGAGAAACTCTGGAAGTTCAATGATGCATTGGTGAGCAAAGGTTGGCCTAATGATATCCACGCTTCATAAGACAAAACATTGCAGTCAGCTCCCGAACCTATAAGTGTAGACGCTGCAAAGATTGCTCTTTGAGTAGGGATCCTTACTTTAATATGAAAGGGATCTATAAAGTCTTCATCATCATTCAAGTGGATGGCCATGATAGCTGCCTTGCGGCGCTCTCGTGCTAGTGCTACTCTAGCCTTAGCTTCTTCTTTTGCTTGACTTTGTAACAAAGCTTGAGCTTTTTTACGTATCTGACTAGCATGTATGCGTATCAGTATATCATCTGTTAGAGGTTCTTCATAGCACTTCAAGCGGCTACCATTGATGAAGTTAGTCATTGGCTCTTCGTCTAAGGTTTCCAACCTTACTGCACCACTCGCACTAAGCTCATTGATCACAAATGGACCAAGTCCTCGCATTTTCAGTTTGCGTTTTTGTTTCTTCAATGTGTAAAGCAACACTAGATCACCTCTCCTGAAGCGACCTTTCTTCACATGCATATCATGCCAACGCTTTTGGCGTCGTTTTTCAGCATACATGCCAATGACTGCCAATAGCCTGTCTTCATCTAGCCTCTCCAATTCATCGATCCGTGTAGAGAATTCATGATTCGTCCACTCAAGTTGTTTTGCAACTCGAAGTGTAGGTACAATAAATTCTATCGGAAGGATAGCATCCAATCCAAAAACTAGATTGAAAGGTGTCGTGCCTATGGACATTTTGTAAGCAATTTGGTAAGCCCATAGAACTGAGTGAAGTTTCTGTTCCCAATTTGTTCTATGTCCCTCAACAATCTTTGTAAGCGCAGTGCAAAGAGTCTTGTTTGTGCTCTCAGCTTGACCTCTTATGGATGACCATAAAGTCTTCCAAAAGAAAGGTAATAACTTCATTGATAAAATGCACACCTTGGTCACTCACAATCTCAATAGGTAAACCATAGCATGTAAACACATGTTCGTATAAAAACTTTGCAGTGGTCCTAGCATCGTTTTTTACTGTGGCTTTTGCTTCTACCCACTTCGTAAGATAATCTGTGGCTACAATGATATACTCAGCATGTGTATGGCATGCTGGTGGTTTAATCGGTCCCACAAAATCAATTCCCCATTTGGCAAAAGCTCTAACCTCCATAATTGGTCTCAATGGCATGTCCTCATACTTGGTAGGAGGTTTGGCTCTTTGACATTGATCACATCGTTTGACATACTCTGTTGCATCATGAAAAAGCATAGGCCACCATAGTCCTGACCATAGTATAAGTTTGGCAGTAGTTTCTCCACAGAAATGTCCACCCCCAACTCCTGAATGTGCATGAGTCAATACGCTAAGGTAGTCACTCTCACAAACACAAGTCCGTAGGTTTCCATCTTTGCCCCTTTTATACAGCTGGCCTTCAATAATCTGAAAACTCGCTGCTTCTACCTCTATGGCTCTCTTTCTATGCCTAGGCATCTTATCGTCCGTATGACCCTGCGTCAAATACTTCACAATGTACGAACTCCAATTGGGTGTTGTTGAAATATAAAATAGAGTCACATGAGGAATGGGTTTCCTTTGTTGACAAATTTTACAATTCCGTACGTACTCTTCTGTATCAGCATGAAGTGTTGGCCACCAATATCCTTCCCACAAAACTCTTTTAACCGTATCCTTTCCAGATACATGTCTGCCTCCTAAGCTCACGTGGACATATGAGATAATCTCATATGAGATAATCTCATCATATTGATCAGGGTCAGGGCATAGACGAAGTATTCCATCTTTTCCTAATTTATACAATCGTCCAAAAAGAAGCTTATAAGGAGCACAATGCTCTATGGTCATTATCTTTTCATTGGTGGGACTAATGGAGTTAACAAATCCTGTCGTTAAAACTTGAATGATGGGTTCTGCCCATCTTGGTGCTGTCTCAACCAAGAATAGAGTAGCGTTAGGAATATCATCATCTATACCAATGGGTGCTTCTCTTGAAGTTATCCTAGAAAGATGATCAGCCCGCTGATGCATTTTTCCCTTCTTTACTGCTACTTCAAATTCAAATTCAAGTAGAATAACAAACCAGCGTACAATCCTTCCGGTTGCACATGGCTTACAAGGTAAAGCAAAGCTTGATGATCTACGAAGAATGTAAATTTGTTGGCCAAAAGGTAATGCCGAAACTTCTTCACAGCATAGATCATAGCTAAGCCTTCTCTTTTCGTGGTGGTGTAATTCTTTTCAGCACTATTCAACTGGCGGCTAGCATATGAGACTGGAAAGTCCATTTTGTTCTCGCCTGGTTGAGCTAAAATACAGCCAATTGCAAAAGCCGTAGCATCTATATGTACGTGGAATAAATTATCCCAATCCGACGACCTGAGAATAGGTGCTGTCACTAATGCTTTCTTCAGCTTTTCAAAGGCTTCTTCACAATCCTCTATCCATTCAAATACAACAAGGAGTGCGTACAATGGCCGTGCTATTTCAGCGTACATGTAGATAAATCTACGATAGTAGCCGCAATGACCCATGAAAACTTGTGCCCCTTTTGCATTGTAAGGTCTAGGTAGCTCAACAATAACAGCTATCTTTTCCGCATACGTGGATATACCATTCCTAGACACAATGTGGCCTAGAATCTTCCCTTGCCTAACCATAAACTTGCATTTATCAGGGTTAAGGCATATGCGATACACTCTGCATTTCTCAAAGATTTTTTTGAGATGCTCTATGTGTTCTTCTCTGTTTATGGAATGCACACACGTCATCCATGAATATTTCAAGAAATAATCGCAGGTATTCTTTGAACGCATGGCTCATCAACCTCTGAAAGGTGGCTGGAGCATTAGTCAAACCAAAAGGCATGACTCTATATGCAAACACTCCCCATAGCAAATGCGGTTTTGTATTGATCCTTTGGATCAATAGATACCTGGTTGTAGCCTGAAAATCCATCAAGAAAACTGTATGCCTTCTTACCAGCTACTCTCTCCAATAGATGATTAGTGAGTGGAAGCGGATAGTGGTCCCGGACAGTAGTAGCATTTACTTTCTTTAGATTGACACATACTCATAGTTTTCCATTCTTCTTAGGTACTACCACAATCGGTGAAACCCATTCTGTATGTTCAATCTCATAAATAAATTCAGCCGCCGCTAACATCTTGTCAATCTCTTCTTTGATCTTTTTGGCAAAATTATCATTATACGTGTAAGGACGTTGCTTGGACGGCTTGGCATCCTCTTGCATGGGAATTGTATGTTTGCAGATCTTTGGATCTATCCCCTTAAGGTCTTTGTAACTCCAAGCAAATATATCTCGATACTCTCTCTTAGAGTAGAGATTAGCGATTCTTCCTCCGCTTGGGTTAAGTCTGTGGTGGCAATCCACACGTTACGTGGCTCTTCGCTTGGTTCTGCCAGGTCTATTTTCTTGGTGTCCTCAGGGGCCATCATAGGAAACTCCTGGTTCCTCAGGTTTCTGTCAAATAAGTTGTTGCAAGACTATTTTTCGATATTGTATGGTGAATTTCTTGAAGTTTCAAGGGATATTTGTGGTATCCTCTTCTTCCTTTGAGTCATCACTCATGGAAGACGATGCTACTTTTAGCATTCTCTTCCTTTCTTGCACTAGAGCTTTACGCTCCACTCTCGTCATGGTACTTTGTCCAGTCTTACTGAAGCCTTAGATTTTAGCTTCGGTTTCCTTTTCCTCTTCTTCTTTGGGTTGTCATTCTCCTTCTCATTTAGCTTTTGCACTAATTGAAAGCCGTATCTCCATTTCATCTCGTCTGATGCAATCATCAGCTCCCAAGTAGTACAAGTACTCGTTCTTACCTACAAAGGTTGGAGGTGGAATAAAGTCTTCTTTATCCACATCTTTTCTTTCTTTTTGTTGTTGTTGTCTCTTTTCCTTGACTTTCTATTTGCAAAACTTCCGGTGACTTGCAAAACTTACGTTTCGGTTTGTCACTAGGAATACTCAGCAAGACCTCTCTGCCCTTTAACAACAATCTTATCTTCTCTAACTCTGATTCAGGGACTATGGCATTGTTCATCAGAATCCTTCCCATCAGAGGATTTTAAGCATCTATCCTCATCTCCTTCGTCAACTGAGCTGTACTCAAGAGGGGATACTTCCTCTACAGATACTATATCTCCTAGCCTATAATGATTTGTTTGCTTCATACCTAGGGGCTTCTTGAGGTTCCTCTGCATAGATTGGTCTTAGCATTCTTACGGGAATAATGTCATACCCATCTGGATCACAGAACTGTGTTTGCCTTGGCAATGCACAAGTGTCTATGGTAGCTAAAACATGGTTCCATTCTAAGGGATCTATCAAGTTCTCAGGAAAAGGTATAGGGATATACGCCTCATCCGTCACACTTCTGTCTATGGTAACATTTCCAGGTTGCAAGTCTCAACAAGATGCTCCACAGATCCATAGATTAGCTCTTCCTTCAGACATAGTTGCTCTCGATGCTTCTGAAGAAGCGGAATCAAACTCATCCACAGGAGAGTGTGTCACATCTCGATAAGCATGGTTTTTCAGATTCACCCTCGTGGTTACATTTTCATGTCTGAGGTACAAGTAATTGTAACCCCAGTCTTGAATCATTTTGAATTGGCACATAAATGGCCTTCCTAGGATCACTTTGTAATTTGTGTTCTTGCCAAAGTCTACGATAGCAAAGGTATGTCCGTACTCAATGCCACATGACTTGACTATAACGTTCTCAAGCAATCCTATGGGACTCTCTAGATTTTCGTCTGCCAATTGCAAACTCATCCTTGTACTTCTAATTTGCAGGTTTTTTCCACATTTTCCATACAGTTTTTGTTGCTATACTCACCCTTGCTCCGCTATCTAGAATAGCTATAGATTCAATCTTGTTGATCTCCACAGGAAGCGTAGTATTTCCTTCATCGTCCTCACAATGCTTGCCAACTTTTTTCACAGGAACCGGAATTGTTTTCTTAAGCATTAGCTCAGAAGCCTTTGCCTTCAACAACTCCTTAACTTGGATGTTTTGGTTCCACAATCCTTGCTCAGTTAATTGTGTAGCCACTTCTCCCCACAATCTTGGCCTAAGCTTTAAGAACTCTGCGAGTGGAATGGTGCACGTAACTGGTGCCGACATTAAAGCTTTAAGAACTCTGCGAGTGGAATGGTGCACGTAACTGGTGCCGACATTAAAGCTTGCAAACTCCCTATGTCTCGTTCCTGATGAGGTTGTCGTGTCATTGATGGTACTCGCATGATTTGGCTATGTGCTTCGTACTGTCCTAAATATGAGGGTAGTGTCTTGCAAGTGAGCTTGTTGCTTCGAGCTGAGACAACAGTCTGAGCATCATCTGGTATAGATAAAGCATCTAATTCTTGACCCCTTTGATTCGAGAATTCTACTATAGAGAACGGTGGTGACTTGTCAGAAGAGATGCTAGATCCTCAACTTGTTTTTGCACCGCTTCCCACATCTCCCTTGCTACTGCTTCCTCTATTTCAAGAATTTCATCTCCAAAATCCACGGTAGTCAATGGTTTTGACTCGTCTGCATTGGTATGAGGTAAATCATCTCCTTCAGGCATTTCTGGGAAATGTAGAGATACAACTTCACTTCCCTTTTCCATGCTTGGCGTGGCTTCTGGTATCGTCTCTAAGTTAGGCTTCAGAGAAGCAGGTCCTCTTGCATACATAGGTGGTGGGCTGTCTATTAGAGTCTGAGTATCCCTAATCAACTGCTTATGGATAGCTAAGTTGATTGTCTCTTCACGAGGGTTGGGATATTCTTGCAGCTTCTTAGGCAGCTCGGTCAGAGCTGTGATCCTACTATTATACGCTTGAAGCGCTGCATCTAAAGGCTTGTACACCTTGTCCACAAGGGCTGATCCTCCTGAGCTTTCCTTAGACTCAGATGCTTTTCCCTTTTGCTCAGTTTGAGTTTTCTCTCCTATTTGTTTTGTTTTCAACATTCCTTCTAGCTCTTTTGGGATAGAATTTCCTCCATCAGAGCTCTTCTGCTCCTTCGACTTCTTACTCCTCTTGCTGCGTGGTTTACGTCGAGTTGATTTCTTTCTCTCTTTTCCATCTTTGGTTAGAACCTTAATCTCAGAGGGTTTCTCAACAACCTCTTTGACATTCTTTTGTGCTTGGGCTCTAGTCACTACTCTTAGCGACACTAGTTTGTTCTCCTCCTCAGATGTCGTGGGTGATGGAATCACTTCAACATAGTTGACGGGCGCTTTAGCTTTTTGTGCTGCCGGATCTGCAGGCTTTCTCATGGTTCACAACTTGCTGTCTAGGTGCAGAGTTGGCTGCTTGTTCCCTTTGTATCCTTACAATGTGATTGCAGTCCAAAGTCACATGTGTGTAGTTCCATTTACAAAGCTAGCACCACTTCTTTGTTGGTTGACTGCAATGTGATTACAGTCCGAAGTCACATGTGTGTAGTTCCATTTACAAAGCTGGCACCACTTCTTTGTTGGTTGATTGCCAACCAATGGTGAGAAGGTTGGGCACTGCTCGGTTTTATGGCTACCTCCACATCCTCCACAGACGTAGGGGCCTGTAGGTACAGTATGCATGTATGATGGTTGGGGTCGGTAGGAAGGTCTGTAGTATTGCCCCATCTTTTTCAATACTATCTCGGCAAATCGAATGTGGAGGAGTGGCAGAATGCAGAGTGCATCAGTGGAAGAAGTAATGTCTTCTATATAGAGATAGGCACATTGCTATATGATAACCCACCCAGCCATTTAGCAGCACATAGAATCTTCTTTTATAATTCCATGTATGTTTTGGCTAATGTAAACGATAATGTTGGGTAGAGTGGAGTCTATCCTACTACCACCATTATCTAGCCAAGAATGGGTTTGTTCTTGCATAGACATCATTGCAACATACACTTGAATGGGTTTGTTCTTGCATAGACATCATTGCAACATACAAGAATAAGATAAGAATAGATATGCGTGTAGCAATGAAATCATCAACAGGTTCTAAGGACATCTATTTGAGTTGGTTTATACTATTTAGCATCTTTGCACAGATGTTTACATCATGTAAGGGTGTCAAGAAAACAAAGTTTACATATCAAGTGAGGTCCCTTTTGATAATGATTGGATGAACCAGTTTTTGGGGGAGGGATGGGGTGTAAAGAGGACCTTTATAGAAGATGCCATTGAATGCAAAGTAACAATGCAAGATGTTACATTCAGGTGAAATTAGAACATAAAGTTTGTTTGTTCTTGTAGGCAAATTTTGTTAGGGTGACACCCGTTAATTTTCAGCATTGGTTATTTCTGTGACCAGGTATTTTATTGGGAGGCAAACATTATGCATACGGTTTCATTACAGAAGATGGCCATTAGGCAAAATATGGACTCTTGTTTTTTCCCCTTAAGGATTTTCACACTTCCTCTCTCTAGAGAAATGGGCTCATGGTGAAATTTTTAAAATTTTTATAAATCAAATCAAAAGTTGGCAAAGATTACACATTTGGAATCTACTCAACGAGACCTTTCCAATGATATATAGCATGACGGTAAATTTTGATTATTCAAGAAGACAAATTTAGGAATTTTGGGAATTATTCGAGTCCCATTTCTTATAGGATTGGTTGGAAACTCGGTATTTTTGTGTAGTTTGAGCTAACATCTATTTGTTGGTGCACTCTTTGTGCCAATAGATTATATCTTGACACAACTATTTGGCATATTTGTTTGTAGTTGTATATATACATACGTCAATGCAACAATATTGGAAGGACAAGGGAAACATAACACTAAACTTAATTGAGATTATACAACACCTTTCATATAAAGAAGATAATGTTAAATACTATCTCCACTTTGAGACATTGAAGTAAAAACATGGAGTTTATTTAATTTGCCAAAAGAATTCTAAATATCATTATAAAAAGGAACCTTAGAAATGAGAGATCTCTAAAGGGTGTGGTGTTAGAAACAACAAAACAAAAAGTAAATCTCAATGATAGTAACAATGTGCTAAGTTTACGATTGATCCACAGATAAAAACCCATCTTAGACACTATATCAAGATTATAAACCATCATATATATGCTCAAATTTGAGGGACATTGAAGTAAAAACATGGGATGATAATGCTAAAGAACACTTGTAACATTCAATGAGATTGTTACATTCAAGTTTACAATTGATCCGAAGACAAAAACCCTTCGTCAAGATAATAATTGAGTACAAATTGTATCTCAAACATAGCATTTTCTCATGTATTGCTCCAATACATATGTTGCGAGTGGTGATCAATGCAAGGATGCAACACAAAGATGGAAGCAGGAAAACAAGAGACTTGACATTCTTATTTAGGGCTCTTGTAGAGAGTTCCAAGTTGTGGGTGAGTGTGGGAGTGGGCTTGAGAATAATCCCACATGGGAAGTTTTGGGAGTTTTAGGAGTTTTAGTATAAATAGTGGCTCATTTGAGAGCTCACAGATACATTTGGGCTAAACTCATACTTGAGCTCTCTTGAGACTAGCTCTCCCTCTTGTTCATAGAGGTGCAAGCTCTTCTCTCTCCCCATCTACACTATTGTATGAGCAATGCTCTTCTAATTCAATGCAATGAGATGATGTTTTTCTCTCTTCTCATCTCTATTCTCTAGTGTACATGCTTCTTTGTTGATGCTTGTGGATTCTCTATTAGGCTTTGTGTGATAGTGGATTCAAGCTTAAGCTTCTCCATAGCTTGTAGCTTATCCATGGTGGGCAAGGCATTGCTTGAGTAGTGAATGAGAATGCATGTTTATTTCAAGTTCCCTTAAGCTTCAAGGTTTGTGTGCATGCTAGGGAAGTAAGTGCTTGAGAATGAAGTGTGCTTGAGCTTGTATGTGCATTAGCTTAGCCTTCTTCTTGTATTGGATGTATGAATGAGTGGGATGATGAGTGAATGAGCTATGGCAAGATTGAGCTTGTGTGTGTAAAGTCTATGTCAAGGTAGTGGTGTTCATAGCATTCTCTCTCGAAAGGGATAAGCTTCCGTGCACCAGTACGGGTTGAATCCCTAGCTTCGAAAGGGATGCAAATCCCATTGGATTGAGCTACACGCGGATCATGCTACTCTTGCTACAAGTGTAAAGAGTCTTCCGTCTCTCCATTGGCGCTGCTGTCGGGGAGAAGACTCAAAACCGGTTGAGAAGCTTGCATTACTACCACTAATTCTTTTTGTTTTTAGGTTTAGGGTTAGCAGGAGTGTGGAATCTCGGAGCTAGTGATTAGAAGAGAAAAAGTAGATTAGTACTTACTTGTGCGGTTGAGATCTACTCCCGCTAATGTTTTTTGTTTATTGCAATGCTTTCATTCATGTTTATGCTTTCCTTGGCTTGGCTTCAGCATAGCAAGACTGTTTCATTTTCTCCATAGCCAAACCTTCAAATCAATGGCCGGCTATGGTAAACGTAGTGGTAGTTGTAGTCCGCCAAGACCCTTTCCTTGGAGGGGGCAGGTGAAGGCAGCCATCGCCGCCAGCTTTGTGCGTTCCCCTCCGACCTTTTCAAGGACATGAAAGTAGACGGTGCCTGGCCTTCCAACATCTCTCATAGCCAAAAGGTGCTTCAGCTGGTGGCCGCGAGGAGGTGAAGGCACCCGCAGCAAAGAGAGAGGAGGAGAGGCGGATAAGGCGGCCATCTCTGCCTCACCCGTAGAAGCAGAGAGGGCGGCGGTGGCATCAGCAAAGGTGGCTACGGAAGAGAAGGCGAAGCAGAGGAAGCGAATGGCGGTGTCGCCAAGAGGAGGAGAAGGCGAGGCTCGTTGAGTAGCTTCAGCTGCTGGCTACGGAAGAGAAGGCGAAGGCAGAGGAGGCTCTCTTGCGGGCGAGCTAATTGACTGGCTTTAGCTGCTGGCCGCTGAAGGCAGCAGAGAAGCCAAGGAAGCGAAGGTGGCCGCAAGGAGGCTCTCTTGCGTGCGAGTTCATTGTCGGCTTCAGCTCTGCAGAGAGAGCGAGGCGCCTCACCTGAAGCAGAGGAGGCGAAGGAGAAGAAGGCGAAGGCAAGCAGGCTTCAGCTGTGCTGGCCGAAGCAGAGGAGGCGAAGGAGGAGAAGGCGAAGGTGAGGAGGCGCCGGACGTGGCCGCAGCGCAGAGAGATTCGGAGGCGATAAGGCTGCACAGCAGCAGAGAGAGCGAAGGTGCCGGCTGCTGCAGCAGATTCGCGAGGATAAGGTTAGTATTTTATTTTTTATTTTTTATGTTTTTTGTAATTTTTAATTTTTTAAAATTTACAATTTTCGCATACCAATTTTCATGTTTTTTGTATTTAAAAAAATAAAATAAAATAAAAAGTAAAAAAAAATAAAACAATAAAAATAATTAATTTTTTTGATAAATTATGTGTTTTCTTAGGAGTCCATATTTTTGCATATTTTGTATTTTTTTAAATTTTTATAATTTTTTGCATAATTAGTGTAATCTACATAATTAGTATTTTTGTGTAATTAGTAAAAAATAAAAATAAAATAAAATATGTATTTATACACATATTCATGTTAGTTGCATTTAGTGGTTAGGTAATGTTATATATATATATATATATATATATTAAAAAAATAAAAAATAATAAAAATATAATAATAAAAATTCAAAAACTGGACACTGTAACGTGCTAAAAATAGCGTATGCATCTATGCTCGGGAATAATACTAGGGGGACGTAACACTAGTGCACCATCTAGGGTAACCACTCAAGGGAGCGGCACTCAATCGATTGTTGGCAACTTGGAGAGCATTCTCGAGACATCTTCGGAGTCTCAAACAGAGAGCCTCTCAAGAATCAAGAGTGATATTTCAATGGACATAAATGAGTCATTTGGCATGAATAGACCATCCACACCCATTGGTATGGCAGATTCTGCTAATCCATTTGAAATCCCAGATGGGGAGTTGATTGACAACATGAGACTCCATTTCTTGTATACAAACGTTGTCGTGACGTGTGCGGTCTAGCCGGGAACACACTGGGTGTCTGGCTGTGAGAGTAGTGGTTGAACTTCAAGGGGCATCTCCAGCAAAAGCTAGAATCATCATAAATTTAAGACTCAGCCATACATGGGTAGTCAAAGCAAACGAAAGCCTCATGATCCAAGCCAAAAACTGGCATTAACATAGTTTGATTCATAAACTCAACACATCAAACCCCAGAAAAACATCTCATAGGTATATACATCCAAGATTCACGGCAAGCATTGGCACCATAGCTCATATCAAAGACATGATGATGGTAGTAGACCTACACCAATTATCAATAGCTGATGCAAAAATTGCCAAATCAGTAGATTGTCTGCACAACAAAACTGAGGAATCAAATTTCCTGAAACCCTGTGGTATTGATATTAGAACGCTCAAGAGTGCCATGGAATAATATATTCTCTGCACATTGCTTTTTATTCAGAAGGCCTGCCAGTCGACCTAGCTACTGCATATCTCTGAATAAGTTAGGCACTGCTGTTTCTTGTAGTGTGTACACGAGTTCAAGGCTATCAGTGGTCTTGACACGTTTCTAATCCTTCCTCAAGCTTGAAAGGATATTTTTAATTATGCAATCGCATGGGAAAAGGTGCAACTATGACATATGTGGTATCCTGTCAGCAGTGTGCAGCTCTTCATTCCCAGCTGCAACTCTTTCATGCCCACGATCACACCAAAGTCTTCAATGGTTGCAGTACTTCTTCTCAGACACGACAGTGCGATGTACAGCTCTTCCCAAGCCCGATTTCTATCATGATGCACAATTAGCTTCTTCTTGAATGGTACAGCAGCAGGTTCCTTCTCTCACAGTTCAAGCTAATCTCCGTCAGGCGGCTTCCTTCAGAATGACCCCCAGGCGGCTCTCAGTCATACAAGGCGGCTATGCTCCTTTCTTCACGCCTCTGTCTACTGCACCAACCCTTCAGGCGGCTACTCCACCACGCTTGTTGTCTTCCCTTTGGCCTTCTCAGTCAGTAGAATTCCCCTCCCAGTATTACCAGCCCGGCCGCCTTCTCTACACGTCCCCTCTGCAGCTCTCACACCAGAACACACGGGGCTCCCTTCAGCGCCTGCTATCGCGACCCCTCCACTGTCTTCTACCCGGCACTGTTTTTGTCCAGAAGCGGCCCTCTTCAGCACCAGTGGTGGCTGCTGCTAGCTAGCTCCAAAAACACACGGCCCCCCCCCTTTTCTGTCACAAGGCTCCCGCCTCTGCAGCAAGCGGTCCCCTCCACTGCAACAACACCCCGGCTCTCACCTTCCTTTTTCTGCAGCAGCTGCCGCGCCCTTTCTCCTAGAATTCCCTTGGCCCACTCGACCGAAGCCGCCATAATTTCAACATGATCCCGCCACCTTCTAGTCGTTGCGCTGCAGCCCATACAAGGCTCCACACCTTGTTTCTTTTTATGGCCATTTGTGATATATATCAATTATTTAAAAGCTCAAAAATAGACCATCCAACACAATGACTCTTCCCTACTTGAATTTCAAGTTCACATGCTGAACCTCTTTCAAAAATAATGATGCCCACGGTGCCATGTCCAATACCCTGTCATCAGGAACATCATCAGCTTTCCAAACAATGCTGCCAACTGTCATCATCCACATCATCAACACTTGACATGCTTCCTGAAAAATCATCAAACCTGTACATCTGCCAGGGGCTTTCATGACAAAGCTTTATTTATCACACCATACATCCATATGTACACAAGCACTTAATCCCATGCATCTGGATTTGTATTTAATGGCCTCACATGCATGGTTTCACACCATAGACGTGCCGTGGTACGACATCCACCCCCTCTAAACCTGCACATCCTCTGGTATGTGCCACACAGGTCCTGGAACTCACTGCCCAGGCATTATTTGCACACCAACATTGGTATATGTACAAGCATCAGCAATCACATCTGAATGGTTCTGCTTTCCCACCTGGATCAAATACCAATCGCTTTTGGCATATGTGCCATATCCTTTGCTCATATGAAGCCCTGTCCTCACTTAGATTCTCTGCATATGCATGATTACCCTCATCATTCAAAGTGGGATGCTCTTCAAAATGATTTGCTTCAAAAATTTCCTCAAGCCATGTTTGAAGCCTTTGCACCACATATTGTATGGCCACACCAAATAACAACTGCATTAACAGCATGGAACACACATTTGGTAACATCCCATCCAAATCTACCCTGCCTGGATCCAGCTCACCCACTGACAAACATTCATTCTTCTCATCCAAAGACGGGAAAGCATCAACACATACAAAATCCAACAAGGCATCATGGAGAATAGCCTCTAGATCTGAATCAATCTCATCACAATCATTTGGCTTACATAACACCTGCTTATCCTCACTTGCAACCAACAGTTGACTAGCATCAAGCATAGAAGAGTCCAAAGCTGATGGGGATCTATCATATACCATGAAATCCTCCAATGCATCATCTAAGATAGCATCCAATCCAGGATCAATCGCATTGAAGCCATTATCATCTTGCAATCCCACATGTTGATTATCATGAACATTCATACCCCCATAGCTATATCCATTTGGTTGCTCATATGCAGCCTCATGAGGCTCTGTGACCACACTTTGCATATCCTGCATGTTATCTCCCAGTATTTCTTGATACATGTCTGCAGATGGGCTTAGAACTATGGGTCCCTCACCCAAGTACCCTTGAATCTGTATATCATTGAACCCTGCATGATCCAAAAAGACAGATTCAATTTCCCTCTCCAAATCATCATCATAAACAGGCTTCCAAGCTCGAGATTGTTGCTCATAAATGTGGTTGCAAGGTAACCCTGACACTGATGACATAGCATCACCCTGTTTATTGTTGGAACACCCTGTTAGCATTCCAAGATAACCCAAATCCAAAGAACCTTGGCAACCAGCTTCAGAAGCAACATCACTGTTGGAATCACCCATATCACTCACCCCCTCTAAATCAATCACACATACTTGTGGCCCGTCTGCATATTCATGTACATCATCCTGCTTATAAGCATCATAACCAGATAAGAATGCAGTAATGATAGCATCTTCTTCTTGTCTTAGATCTTCAAACTCTGCAATCATGCTTTCAGCAAGAAGCATTGGTTCCTGCTGTTCTTCACACATATGATATGACACCTGAGGAATACCCTTCGAAACACCTGTCCTGAAGCTCTCTGAATCAAGTGTCTCCTCAAGCATAGGCATACATACATCATGTGGTATGATCATAGGACCCTGTATGTCTGCACCCTCAGAAAACAGATTATACTTGCACAGTTCACCCATTGCATCTTTATGAGGCTGTAGCAAAGCATCCCTTTTGGCATTGTGAAAGCCTTGTTGCTCACTAATGGCTTTTTGCAGTCCCAATTTAGCATAAACAGCCTCCACAATCTCTGTATCAGCCTTGAATAGCAATTGATTGTCCTCCATAAGACATGCATCAACAACCGCTTCTAAATTGGCTCGGATTGTTGCTGGAACACTATCACAACTCACATTATACCTGGAACTCGCATAAATAAGTGCATCTGCAAAATCATTCCATCGTTTGGAGTGATACTCTGCTAGTTCCAGCACTTCATCTTTTAAATCAGGACTTACAAGGTATGCAAAAGATGCAATCATCATGTTTTCTGGAACCCCTTGATTCTTCATCTCTGTCTCATAACACCTTAGATAGCTTTCTGGATCGTAACCATCAAATATATTGACCCTGTCATATACCAATTGCACCGCAATTTCCACTGCTTCCTGCATTTGCTTTTCTTCTTCAATCTTCCTGAACCGCTCTTCAAGCTCTTTCATCTCTGTATATAAATGCTCCATTTTGCTAGCCATCTCTACGTACTCTCACCCCAGCGGTTTCACGTCGGGTTCACCAAAGCTGTCGTGACGTGTGCGGTCTAGCCGGGAACACACTGGGTGTCTGGCTGTGAGAGTAGTGGTTGAACTTCAAGGGGCATCTCCAGCAAAAGCTAGAATCATCATAAATTTAAGACTCAGCCATACATGGGTAGTCAAAGCAAACGAAAGCCTCATGATCCAAGCCAAAAACTGGCATTAACATAGTTTGATTCATAAACTCAACACATCAAACCCCAGAAAAACATCTCATAGGTATATACATCCAAGATTCACGGCAAGCATTGGCACCATAGCTCATATCAAAGACATGATGATGGTAGTAGACCTACACCAATTATCAATAGCTGATGCAAAAATTGCCAAATCAGTAGATTGTCTGCACAACAAAACTGAGGAATCAAATTTCCTGAAACCCTGTGGTATTGATATTAGAACGCTCAAGAGTGCCATGGAATAATATATTCTCTGCACATTGCTTTTTATTCAGAAGGCCTGCCAGTCGACCTAGCTACTGCATATCTCTGAATAAGTTAGGCACTGCTGTTTCTTGTAGTGTGTACACGAGTTCAAGGCTATCAGTGGTCTTGACACGTTTCTAATCCTTCCTCAAGCTTGAAAGGATATTTTTAATTATGCAATCGCATGGGAAAAGGTGCAACTATGACATATGTGGTATCCTGTCAGCAGTGTGCAGCTCTTCATTCCCAGCTGCAACTCTTTCATGCCCGCGATCACACCAAAGTCTTCAATGGTTGCAGTACTTCTTCTCAGACACGACAGTGCGATGTACAGCTCTTCCCAAGCCCGATTTCTATCATGATGCACAATTAGCTTCTTCTTGAATGGTACAGCAGCAGGTTCCTTCTCTCACAGTTCAAGCTAATCTCCGTCAGGCGGCTTCCTTCAGAATGACCCCCAGGCGGCTCTCAGTCATACAAGGCGGCTATGCTCCTTTCTTCACGCCTCTGTCTACTGCACCAACCCTTCAGGCGGCTACTCCACCACGCTTGTTGTCTTCCCTTTGGCCTTCTCAGTCAGTAGAATTCCCCTCCCAGTATTACCAGCCCGGCCGCCTTCTCTACACGTCCCCTCTGCAGCTCTCACACCAGAACACACGGGGCTCCCTTCAGCGCCTGCTATCGCGACCCCTCCACTGTCTTCTACCCGGCACTGTTTTTGTCCAGAAGCGGCCCTCTTCAGCACCAGTGGTGGCTGCTGCTAGCTAGCTCCAAAAACACACGGCCCCCCCCCTTTTCTGTCACAAGGCTCCCGCCTCTGCAGCAAGCGGTCCCCTCCACTGCAACAACACCCCGGCTCTCACCTTCCTTTTTCTGCAGCAGCTGCCGCGCCCTTTCTCCTAGAATTCCCTTGGCCCACTCGACCGAAGCCGCCATAATTTCAACATGATCCCGCCACCTTCTAGTCGTTGCGCTGCAGCCCATACAAGGCTCCACACCTTGTTTCTTTTTATGGCCATTTGTGATATATATCAATTATTTAAAAGCTCAAAAATAGACCATCCAACACAATGACTCTTCCCTACTTGAATTTCAAGTTCACATGCTGAACCTCTTTCAAAAATAATGATGCCCACGGTGCCATGTCCAATACCCTGTCATCAGGAACATCATCAGCTTTCCAAACAATGCTGCCAACTGTCATCATCCACATCATCAACACTTGACATGCTTCCTGAAAAATCATCAAACCTGTACATCTGCCAGGGGCTTTCATGACAAAGCTTTATTTATCACACCATACATCCATATGTACACAAGCACTTAATCCCATGCATCTGGATTTGTATTTAATGGCCTCACATGCATGGTTTCACACCATAGACGTGCCGTGGCACGACAACGTGCATGGCAGTGAGATCTACAAAGATCCAATGAGCTGGTTTGTTGTTAAAATTGCAGACATTCATTCTGTGTTTGAACCAACACCATGGGTAAACTACCAGGACGATATGTACATGGGTAGAAATGGAGTACGCTACGAGGTCACCAAAAATCCTGAACAAGTGGATGCTTTGGGTGTACTTCAACCTAGCGCCGCTCAAGCAAAGCAGAAGAAGGAGCTTCCATCGGACCCAAATGTGCCAGGAACATCGCGCAGACCTGGTACGCCCATTTCTTTACTTGAAGAATTGTTTTCCGACAGGAATTGGGAGGATAGAGAAAGAACTGGAAAAGAAAAAGAGACCAAGAAAAACCCATGGGACATAGTAAAAGAAATTCCAGTAGTTAAAATCTATCAAGATGACCCAATTAAAGAGGTGTATAGGGATGTGGTAGAAACCTACTATGCAACCACTAAGCACCCGAGTTTAGAGCTTCTAGTCATGCATACAATAACTATAGAGCATCTAGAAGGTTTCACTAAGCGTGTTCATGATAGATGGGGGAACGACTTTAGAACCCTTGAATGGTCAGAGGTTAGGGAAATGACATGGAAAGGAAGGCCCCTTTTCACTGCCGTGTCTACCTTAGACACGGCACGTCCAGATGAATCTGCCTTTCGAGGAGAAACACTAGCACCACCATGGGCTAGAACCCAGTGTGGCTCGACCAGCACCTTCCATGCGAACAACTGCTAAAGGACCAGTCTTTCCAACGATTGATCCTATGAGGAGAACCGGGGCTATTAGAGAATCTAGGGGAGAAGAAAGACCACGAGCAAGTGGATATGTACCTCCAAGAGAACCCCATAGACCAAGTGAACTGACTTTTGAAGAGCCTAGAGTTAGAGGCCGAGACTCATATAGGAGACATGACGATGAATATTCTAGAAAAGTGAGACCATCTACGTTGCAAAAGCTTGTCAAGAAGTATGACGGATCCGGTGACCCATATGACCATATAGCAGCTTTTAAGCAAGCTATACATGCTGAGCAAGTCACGGATACGCATACGCAAATCGAAGGATTTGGCTTGACACTAGAGAGTAAGTCTTTATCATGGTTTCAGTCTTTAGAGCCTGAGAGGCAAAGCGATCTTTCGATGTGCTGGAAAAGAGCTTTATAGCTACGTTTTCAAAAATGGGAATTAAGCACAATGTGGTAGCTCAAATTTATGCCTTTAAGCAAAAAGATCAAGAATCTGTGCGAGATTGCGTAAATAGGCTAAAGCAGTACATCAACCTGACGATGAGAAGCCAAGCCAAGGAAGATTAATTTCTATCTTCTTGGAAGGCTTACGAAACAAGACGCTTCACGCTCACTTGTACGCAAAGAAGCATGTCATCTTCAATGAGTGTTGCATGGATGCCATGGATTACGATGACAACTTTGACATGACTGGCATGGGAAACCAAGATAGTCATCCGATGGGCTGTGTATGTGTGAGAGAGAGAGAGAGAGAGAGAGAGAGAGAGAGATAATTCTAACATAGCATAATGGAGAGTAAAATAACTACTTTGGGTACCTTAGGTAAACAAGAGTGAGAGGAGAAACCAATAAACTACTGAAAAAGACTGTTTTGAGGACGGTTTGCGAAGGGGACAAAACGATGATCTTTCCTTAAGGCAGCCATTATTA
Organism: Cibotium barometz; assembly: GCF_041138505.1. NCBI lineage: Eukaryota > Viridiplantae > Streptophyta > Polypodiopsida > Cyatheales > Cibotiaceae > Cibotium > Cibotium barometz. The sequence goes on from NC_141050.1 coordinate 48,749,501, forward strand.
TGGTAGACCAGGAAGATTTCGGGCCAGCTTTCTCTCCGTTATATGACAATTATTAATGGTTGCAACTTTGCACTAGCCATCTAATGGTCGGTTGTGCCCAAAATATAATAGACTAGCTGCGTTGGGAAGAGGTGGAACACGTGTTTTGATTCTATTTGGGTTTCGACCTGGAGAGGTTGAGATCATGGATATCACCTGAAAGGATGACCATATATTACAGGCACCAATTGGAATTGGTCAAAGCGCATGTAATGAGTTGTTGTTTGGAGAGTGCCGTGGAGTGGCGGGGAAAACAGAAGGGGGTGGGGCGCGGGCAGAAGTGTGGATTCCTCATCTCCAAGAGCAACGCTACGTGACTTTGCTGCAAGTGACTAGGCTTGCATAAAAGTTTGAAGAAATCAAATGATGCTAAGTACACCGGTTGCTTCTCATAAGGAAAGGCTTCTTGGGCAGTATATAAAATGCCTCCTCGCCCTAGTACTGCTTCTGTATCTGGAGACTGCATCGTGCTCTACCGATGTACACTCTTCCTCCCTGGTCCAGGCTTAATTAGGTTTACTTTGCCAGCTTGTTCAATCAGCTAGCTCAAGAAACTATGTCCAATTTGCTAATCTAGCTAGTAGCTCTTAAGGTTTGCCTTGTGTTTGATCTTGTTGACGACTGCAGTGGGTTAATCATGGCGGCAACATCTTGAACCACCGCAGCTCTGCGTCCAAAATAGGAGTTGGCAATGTGCGCGGTCTGGCTCTCAAGTGGAAATTCAGCGTGGGCGGAGACGTGACGGCCACTCCCTCCATATCCGCCCGCGACGGGGTAATCTATTTTCCGAGCTTCAATGGGATGCTGTACGCGCTCAGCGCCCACAGCGGGCGGGTAGTGTGGCAGCGCAACCTGAGCAGCCTGGAGCCGGGCGGTCTGGCGCGAGCTACGCCCGTCATCGCCGGGCACGTCCTGCTTGTCAACCTCCTCTACCCGCCCACTGTCATGGCCTTGAACCGATCGACCGGGGATCGCATCTGGGCAACCCCACGCCTCGATGCAAACCCCGCTGCCATCATCACAATGTCAGGGACTGTGCATGACGGGTAAGCTCTCGTCCCCCCTTGTCCTCTCGAGTCTCTCTTTCATAGATTCATAATCCGTTGCTCTCTCTCTCTCTCTCTCTCTCTCTCTCTCTCTGTCTCTCAAAAGGAACGGTCAGAATTATGAAAACAAACGTCTAAGATTTTTTCATTGCCTTTATTTTAATTCTTTTAAGGATTCGCACCCTCCCGATGGATCACAACTTCATGGATGATGTATTGTCCTCGTATATGGTCCCTATTTCCTTGACTTTGGTCTATCTTTATCAAATTATATGATATGTAGTTCCCCGGGGTTAGGAAAACAATTTTAGGGAAAAGGATCTAAATCTTTTTCACCACTAAATGAGAAGGAAATTGCTATTTTTGAGATGGTATTTTCTATGTGAACTTAGGAAATATAACTAAAACTTGTAAAATTTGAAAGGGTTTTATTTCCTTCTCATAAGAATTTGAGAAGGATTTCCCCAAAGTTGAACAAGTTCTAAACTAAAGTGAACCCGTCTTTTCCCGAACCCTGGTTTCCCCCTTCCTTCACTACCTACTCACACGCTCCACTGGCCACTTTTTATAGGCAAAATAAGTGCTATTTCTTCCGTTGTCATGCTTACAGGTGTCTTCTCTTTCCTTCGACACACACCCCCTTAGACACACACACCCCTCCCTTCCCTTCACTACCTACTCACACACTCCACTGGCCACTTTTTATGGGCAAGATAAGTGCTATTTCTTCCTTTGTCATGCTTACAGATGTCCTCTCTCTCTCTCTCTCTCTCTCTCTCTCTCTCTCTCTCTGTGCACACCACATAGAGGGCACGGTTATAAAATTTTTTACTCGTTTTGTTAGTTCAGCAAGTTTTGTTATGTTGCTAGATAAGTCATTTATTTACTTCCTTAGTTCAATAAGTTTGGTAATGTTGTAAGAAGTTTAATTGCATTGTTGAGACCATTCAATCATAAAGGACCAATCGAGAGATCCCGGGTTCACACTTGCCCTTGGAATATTTCAGTGCGCTAAGAATTAAAGAGGTGAAGGAGGTCTCATTCTTTTCTGTGAACAAAATTTGGAGATCTAAAAATGGAGGGCTAGTTTATTTTGCAGATTTTATTATGTGGGGACATCTTCGGTGGAGGAGACATTGGCAACAGATTGTTGTACGTTCCAAGGAAGCCTCCTGAAGGTGAGGGTGTCCACGGGAGAAGTGATGTGGCGGACGTCAATGCTGCCGGACAATGGGGGGCGCCCGGGAGGCTATGCGGGGGCAGCTGTGTGGGGCAGCAGCCCTTCTATTGACAAAGCCCACGGGCTTGTCTTCATCGCCACAGGTGGCCAGCTTGCAGCAGCTAAGAATAATTTCCAGCTTTGGCACTTAAGATGTTAATCACGGCTTCATTGAACAGTAAGGTCTTGATTATGCTTTTAATTAGGTGCTTGATGTCGTTGCTCATGTTGGTTTAAGGTAACAACTATCAGGTGCCGTCCTCCGTGGTACGCTGCCAGGAGAAAGCTGGCAACAACAGCTCGACTGATGTGCGTGCTGCTGCAGAACACCCATGCCTTGATCCTGGGAACAATGCGGAGTCTATCGTTGCATTGGAGCTGGGATCTGGCCGCATCGTTTGGAGCAGGCATTTGGGTGGTTATGACGTTTTTAGCGCCGTTTGTGCCAATGCTTCTACTAAACCGGCCCAATGCGCATCGACGCTTGGGCCAGACTATGATTTTGGAGAAGCACCCATGGTTTTGCACATTAATGAGGGGAGTTCAAGCAAAAAATGCATCGTTGTTGCAGGACAAAAGAGTGGCATTGTGTGGGCATTGGAGTGCACAACAGGGCGGATTGTTTGGTGGAAGGTACGTGCGTATAACTATGATATGATTTCTATCCATGCACAACAATTACTTAAATTTTGTAGCAAAGGGGTTACATCTAACAAAGTAGTTGTGTGTTTGCAGAAGGCAGGACCTGGCAGCGCACTAGGGGGAGCCTCGTGGGGATCAGCGACGGATAGAAAGCACGTATTTACTAATATAGCGAACTATTACAACCTCGATTTTCCATTATTGAGTTTAGATATTGGCGACGGCAAACATGTCACCACCACCACCACAAAGGGTGGTGGTTGGGTAGCCCTTGATGCTATGACAGGTGATTTGCTGTGGGCGGTTGCCAACCCTGCACCGAACATGAACTCATCTATCGATGGGGGCGCACCTGCCTTTGGTCCTGTGAGTACTAGCCATGGTGTGCTTTGGGCCACATCATTTGATGTGGATGGTCATGTATATGCACTTCATGCTCGCACCGGCGCCGTCCTTTGGAGCTATCACACCGGTGCTACAGTTTATGGTGGATTCTCTGTAGGCAATTCTTGTGTCTATGTAGGACATGGCTACTCAGAAAGTGCTGCCATTGGTGGCACCAATGGCACCTTCTTGTTCGCCTTTTGCCTTCCCTCTTGAGTATTCTTTACTAGAAGGTTTGTGGTCGTTGGTAGTAATATGAGCAGCCTGTATTTTGTTTATTTCCACCCATATGTATGCTTGTTGTCCCCTTGTTATAAAAAAACTGACTTGAGCTCGCTACATTCTCAAATTGCTCGCTATACATTGTACAATCTCAAAAAATTACCGACATATGCCTGGTAGAACCATGCCACTCCAGCCAATGCAGGGAAAGATCTGATGAGATTTAGTAGAGGGGAAAAAATGAGAGTTTATCATTCTCAAATTTCAAAATTAGCTTTCCAAAATGTTACAACTAATTAGATAAATAATTTATCTTAAGACGTATTGCAGCTTGTAAACGAATTCTTACTTTGTGTGATGGATAAAGGTATTCCATAAGCTTCTAAATAATGAAAAGCCTATGGTCAAGTTGAAGGGCTGAGTTGAATAAGCTGCATAGATACTAATTTTACACTTAGGGGTTAAGAGATTCATTTATTTGGTATTTTAAAGAGTTTAGGGTGCTCTTAATAAGTCATGTATAGAGAGATTCTCCTTTTCAGATGAAACAAAGTAGAATTTTATTGTTTATTGATGGATTGGAGTACATATACAACACAAGATAAAACCCTTCTATGTAATTTCAACCCATAGCATAGAAAATAGAGTGTGAAATACTAGTACTTTGATTCAAGGATGATTGCATAAGGGTTGAAGTTCCAAATACTTAACAATAAGGATTGTGGTTCCAAATACATAACCATCCAATATGCCAATATCTAGTGGTGCACCTTGCATAGATTGTCTTGAAAATTCTAAAACTTTGGGAATGACACCTTTTTTCTACTCCTTGACAAACACAGGTAATGGTTTAATTAGATTTGCTACTACTTGCTGGTTATGTGGCGCTATATATTAATTAGATGGAATTGAGCAATTATAGTGACTACATCAGAATGGTGTTATGGGTTTTGATATCATTTGTTTCTCAATAACAAGTTTCCCAACTTGGAGGAAAAAGAACAATGACTATACATGGTTGTTCCCTTTGTTTAGCAATATTTGACTTATAATAGAGTGGTTGGGCCCTTGCCTCCATTTCCATTTAACTAAAATTTCCTCTTAAACCATTCTACTGAGGTTGTATCTTGATTTGCCACATATACAATAGTAGCACCATATCTTGTTGCTTGTCCCCTTATTAGAAAAACTCCATTAAGCTTGGTACATTCACAAATTTCAAGCTATACATTGTACAACCTCAGAAAATTACTAACATTCTTGGTAGAACCATGTCACTCCACCAAATGTAGAGAGCTCCTCCAAGATTTAACGAGATATAGAAGAGTGAAAAGCTTATCATTCTCTTCCAAAAATCAACGAGACATAGAAGAGGGAAAATCTTACCATTCTCTTCCAAGATTCAACGAGATATAGAAGAGGGAAAAATGAGAGTTTATCATTCTCAAATTTCAAAATCAGGTTAGCACTAATTCTTACTTTGTGTGATGGATAATGGTGAGGTAGTCTGTGAGCTTATTTACTCATAGAGAGTTAAGAGGTAGCCTTGAAACCTAGTTTGAGCCTAGTAGCTGACATTCCGATGGGTCCAAACCAAGCTATAAGAAGTGCACGGCTTCTATGAAGAGAATCCCTACATTTGGGCTCCAAAGTCAAGAAAACCCACACCACAAGCCTCTATATCCATACTAACAAATACTAAACCAAAGATAGAGAATAGAGACCTTTGCGATACCAACCCAAAAACTTAAGCAGGAATGGATAGAGTGGCATCCACCTCGATTCATGAGCTAATACCACCTTCAGAGAAGTTGAAAGATTCCATGAACACCAAGTAGAGCAGAGACAAACTTGGCCCATGTGTAGTGCCGCGGGTTTGGTAGCTAGCACTGACATATCTTCACTAGAGATTCTACAGCTAGACTACACCAACTAGTCCACACCTATATCCACTCCACTTAGTGTGTTCACATTATGGATCACTTGTATATACTCTAATATATGTGTTAGTCATTTTATCTCCTTTGTAGACCTCTTTTGTTGAATAAGAGAAGAAGAACAATTTTCAGCCTCTCACCTTGTGTGTTCTCCTCCTCTAGGGTTTGTGCGAGTGTGTGTGTGTGTGCTTAATTACAAGAGGTCATGCTCCCTTCTCTCTTGCATATTTTCATAGTATCAAAGCCTAGTTTATGATAAGAGCTGAGCAGCAAACAAGAGAAGAATAGGAAACGGTACGAGGGTAAGAGATTCATCTATAATTCCCCTCTTGTGTTGGCTACTACACCCTTGTCGAGAGCTCTTCGAGAGGCACCAAACGAACTCCGATGGAGAAGTTTTCTCGGGAGAGGATCTTAAGGGGGGCAACTATACTGTCCTTTGGACGATAATTTTTCAAGCGAAAAATACGTTTCGAGTGCATCTGGACCTCCAATTTTCAATTTCCAGTTGTTCACGGGCATTGTGGGTAAGTTTCGATTCTCTACTGAATTTTATTTTTGGTACTGCAGGAAGGGCGATTGGTTGTGCAAACATTGTGTGTACCGTAAAGAGGTCTTACAGGTGCTATTGGGTGCATATATGAAGGTTGAGGTCACTTGTTATGATAGTTTGGGTGGAGCATAGTACCGCTACAAAGAATACAACAGTTTATGCAGGTCAAACAAGAGTGTTGTTTTTGGTGAGTTTGGCTGTAGACAAGATGTCGAATGATGGAATTGACCAGATTTTTGCAGAAAAGCTTGAGACTTTCATGCTTGGAGATTTAGATTTATAAATTTCCTGATGGGAAAAGGCTATTGGGTCTACATTGAAGGTGAACATGAGGAGGCACCAGAGATACTAAAGATTAATCCAACTGCTACAGATGTAAAAGAATACAAGGATTGGAATCAAGGAGTAAGGAAATTCATTTATTGGCTTTCTATTAGCATACAAGACACGATGATTGGGCATATACAGGATGCCAAGTGACCCAAGGAGGCATGGGACACCTTGGTGAAGCTATATGAAACTAACACCAAGGCACAAAAGATTCAATAAAGAATGAGCTTCATACTGTGGAGAAGCACAGTATGTCTATGAATGATTATGCCACCTTGAAGATCAAGGGCATTGTGGAATCCCTTGCATCTATTGGTGTTTCTGTTGATGATGATGATAAGATGCACTACAAGGAAAAGCGATCGTAGGCACGTTTATAGACGCGTTTTGACAACGTGATTTAAGATGTTACGGGTGCGGTTATAAGCACGTCTATCGATAGGCGTCGATATGTGCGTCTATAAGCGTGTCTATATCAGTATAGACACACGTATAGATGCGCTTATAGATGCGCATATAGATGCACGTATAGCCTCTATTATAGATGCGCTCAAGGAATTTAAAAAAATTTCTAAAGAGCTACTTGTGTAGATGTACAACTGTATTTTCTGCACATGCAGTTGCATTTTCTACACAGGCAGCTCTCTCGTTTAAGGTTTTGCTTACTTGTACATAGACGAATCAAGATCAGCAAAGATATCAACATAAAAACTTAAATTAAAGATAAATATGCACAAAAAGATTTGGTCGAATATTGATTAAAGAAGATGAGAAATTACATTTTATATCCAAAAATTTGTCATACATGATCGTATAGGCACATAAGGCTGGAATAAAAACATAGATACATAAAAAAGATGAAAAATTTCATCTTATATCCAAGAAGTTGTCCATACATGATAGTAGCCACATAAGGCTTGAAAAAGAAACATAGTTGAATAAACCAAAACTATATATGAAGAAAACTAGCGGGCGACTACTCGGAGAAGTCATCACTCTCCGAGTCATCTTGTCCACCTTATGCCTACACAAAGTGAAGATATATATAAATAAAAATAGAAAGTATTATAAAGGTAGAAACATGTTTTGTAAATAAAAATGAAAAGTATTACCTGCATTGGTGTTCTCCTTGCTCGATTATATTGTTCGTCGAAGATGATCCCTTCATCGTGAAGGTAATCCCATGCATCTCCTCTACTGTGGTGGGTGACGATGGTAGCCAGTTTTTGCTGGGGTAGGATCTCTACCCACAATGTCACGCTACATCACAAGATAAACGTTATAACACAACTCAAATAGAGGGAATACAAAGAAAAGACATGAAGTTGCACTATACATACAAACTCGGCCTCCCATGATATCCAGATCCGAAGTGCGAGGATCCATATCGCTCCATTTATATTCGTTGTGCTTCTCTTTGTTACTGGTTCACTACTCCTAAGCTCCTTCTTGGCTTTCTTCCACTCGCCCTTATGAGTAGTAGATGGCTTACTGTGTCCATTTTGACCGGCATCTATTTGGGCTTTCTCCTCCTTTTGCATGTCTCCTTATTAGAGACCTCCTATTCTTAAGTATGTCTTTGATTTTGTGTCATGCCCATCTACTATTAAACCTTTGGTTTGTGAGAATTAGGATACTTCTTGTGGACAAATTTAATGCAATCATCCACTAGACTCTCCCTTTGCTGCTTAAAATGTATAAAGCAGTTTTTATAGTGTGCAAAAACTACTTGGCGCAAGTAGTTTACCACCTCCTTCCCACAAGAGTCATCAACTATGCCACCCACATCTGTGATATTATAATATGATATATCACCATGATGTGGTGGTGACTCTGAAGAACTATCCCCCGCCCGTAAAGCACTGCCCTAGGCATCCTCTATCTCCTCTATCTCCTCTACCTCCACTGTCAGTGCTAGTACGACGTGAGGTACAACCGCCACTATCTTCACGACATGAGATACCATATTTAACGAGACGAGTAGTTGGTATGCTGCTGTGAAGAAGATGTTATTGGGGCGGATGTAAGTAAAAATGTGGTTGCACAGAATGCAAGTTAGCAAATCATAGTCATTGAGTGGACCAGGAGAGTCCTCATGCAGCAATTCTGTTGATAGACCATGGAGTGGCAGGCAGCATCATAATACCAGTCCTGAAAATGTAGTTAGTACATCACATAAAGGAAAAGAGAAAGTGGTTGAGCCCCTTAGTATGCCTGATATTTCTGTAGGGCGTTCCCTTGTTGATGGAGAGTCTAGTGGCTCGGAGATGAGCCTTAATGAGGAGCTTGGGACTCCAGCAATGAGGACACCTAGTGTAAAGAAGGTTTTGGAAGCCATGAATTTGGGGTTGTATGTGTGGAGAGAAAGGTTGTCATATATTGTGACAATCTTAGCAGTATACAGTTGGCCAGGAATCCAATTTTCCATGTGTGAACGAAACACATTGAGGTACATTACCACTTTATCAAGGAGAGAGTCTTAGCAGGCAACATCGACTTGGCCTACGTCAGTACACAAGATCAGGTCACTGACATCTTCATGAATGCCTTAGGAGCTAAGAAGCTCCGCAGATTTCAAGATATGCTTGGAGTTCACAAGCTAGAGTTGAGCTTCAGGGGAGTGTTGAGATGTTAAGCTCAACATGAGCTGACATTTACGAGGCGCCTGTATAACCATTCAATATTTATATCACTGGCGGGTTTGGTAGCTGGCACCAACATATCTTCACCACCAGAGATTCTACAGCTAGACTACACCGACTAGTCCATACCTATCCACTCTACTTAGCGTGTTCACATTATGGACTGCTTGTATATACTCTAGTATGTGTGTTAGTCACTTTATCTCCTTTGTAGACCTCTTTTGTTAAAGAAGAAGAACAATAATTTTCAGCCTCTCACCTTGTGTGTTCTCATCTAGGGTTTGTGAAAGCGTGTGTGTATTTGCAAGAGCTCAAGCTCCCTTCTCCCCTACATCTTTTCACCCCGGCGACCTTCCCATCAAAGAAGAGCTACACATAGTGCCATCAAAGAAGAGCTATACATAGTGCCATACCGCAAAGATAGCTACACATACACTCCCTTGGCATAGTGCCATCAAAGAAGAGCTACACTCCACAGATAGCTATACATATACTCCCTTGGCAGCATCGTCGAGCATACCCAAGGGGATCACCATGACCCTATAACATGGGCAAGCAGTTCTTTGCCTTCACTCAGTGATAAGCCACTCTACAAGCTGAAACCTTAAACCACCGTTGTACATACATACGTAATGCACCTCTTATAATGTACCTTTTACCAAATATACATACGTAGTGCACCCCTATTGTACTACGTAATGTAGCTCTTACCAAATATACATACACATATAAAAACAATAAAAACTAAAATAAATGCACATGCACACCTACATGTGCACCTATACTTACGTGCACATGGACACATATTGACATTGCACATGTGTATGCATGCACATGCACACATTTATATATGTGCATGCACACACACGTATGTTCACATTCCCTGAAAATTAAAAACCCCCATATGTGCACCCCTAACTGCACATACATACACCCTCCCCATGTATCAGCACATTGTACACCATAGATACTTGTGTCCACAACCCACTCCCTCCCCTCTAACTTTTTCAACTTCCACAACCCACTCCCTCCCCTCCCTAGAATGTTTCTATCCTTCCCCTTATTTTTCCCTGATTTTCACCCCTCCTTTCTTTTTTTTTTGTTTCTTTTATTTTTATTTGTCCTTTGCCCTATTTCATTTTTCTCAAAAAGATAAACAAAAATAAATATAGAAGAATTATTATTAAAAATAAGTATTTAAAAAATGAGGACGCTAAGGCAAAAGAGGCGGCCTAAAGGAGTTGTTCACGCCTACCAGTGGCCATGCCACTAGTGGGTTTTTGGTTCACTCGCCTACTACATTGGTGTTACAAGGCCATGCCCACCGTCAGTCGTCACCATCTGATCCCCAATTGGCAGCACGCACAGAGAGAGAGAGAGAGACAGAGAGAGGGGGGGAGGTCCCGCCACCAGCATGGTATACACTAGAGGCCCAAACACAAGGCGAGAAAAGCAGAGTTGGGAACCAAGGGAAAAGTAGGAGACAAAGAAGGAGGCCAAGCATCGGCGGCGGCCAAGCACAAGAGAAGAAGGCCGCAACGCACGGTCACGAACATCGAGAACCATACCAAGGCAGCCAAGAACAAGAAGTAAAACCCAGTGATTAAAAAAAACCTGGCATGTTAAATGGGGGAGAAAAGAAATAGAAACAAAAACAAAGGCCGCTACAAGCACACCAATCGCCAATGAGCAAGCAGCACCCGGCCACAAGCACAGCCGAAAAGAGACACTAAGGCCGGGTCCACACGATGAAGAAGTGAAGATCGAGGAAAAGAATCGACAACGCAAAGGAAGCTAGAAGAAAAAGCCCATGCACCAACCGGTAGCTTCAACAAAAGTAGACCCCTCTCCCCTTGCAAAGTAGTGCTGGTTGTTTTGCAGGTACTTTGCTTGGATAGTCCAAATGCTAAACAACCCACAAGTCTCGCTGAGTCCAAACCCAAATCAGCTTCCACTTACAAATAGACTCTTGCATGTTTTTCAACCCTTTTCACACACATCATATCACCACAACAAGAACTTATGATCCAAGAAGTGTGTCTGACCAAGCAGTCAGTCTATCACTAATACACGCATCCATGTCTCCTACCAGTTGCACCCATGCCTCCTACTAGTCACATGCACACCTTGATCTAGATACTCCAACACTACAACAAAATGAGGGTGTAGCAACGGAAATAGCAATGCTTTTATAACTAGAAGGGTAAAGAGATGTCAGGCTCATTTCACTGCTAAAAAAGCTGCTATTTTCGCTACAACGACAGATCGCTGCTCGTCACCACCAGCAGCGAAAGAACTGCATGGAAAAAAAACTGGGGGGCAGACTGGGGAGTCTGCACAAGACTACCCAGTCTTCCCCAGCTCTTTTTTTTTAATACAAAGTCACAATTTTGTGATACAAACATAAACTTGAAAAAGACATAAATTGAGACGAATGCCAGTGAACCCAATATGTATTATATTTCTCGAATTATTGGGCCTTTGGCCATATATACAAAAAATAAATCAAAGAAAAGAAGTCTACTCAGAATCCTCATCAGATTCTAAGTGCTTATCATTGTCTTCATCCTCCTCTTCACTTCCGTCTCCCACTTCATGCTTGTAGTCTGGATCTTGCTCTTCCTCTTCTCCTTGATCCTACATACATGCAAACAAGAGCAAGGTAAGTGTAAAACAATAAAAGACGATTAGATACAGATAAGAGAAGGGTTGTTTCACTACTTATCTCATCTGCTTGAGTCCCCAAAATAGACTCGTCCAAGCGTATGCCTTGTGTACGCATCCACGCCCACAATTGCGGACGAGAGGCTCTGTATCCATAATTGTACTCCTCCTTTATTGGGTCACGCCCAATAACCTCCCTCTACAAAAAATAATCAAGAAAATATATAATTAGTTAAACAAAATAATATAGTACAAAATAAAATGAAAGAGGATAAGAAAATAATTAGTAAAACAGGTACTTACAAAGCCAAAGGCAAATTATCTTTTACAGGAGAAGGATAGTGAAAAGATCAAGGGCTCACCCTCCACTATAGCCACACACTCGCAGCAGATAACCACTCTTAACTTGACCTAACCAACATTCTAGATGGTCTACAAAAATGCCCCATATCTCTATACATAAGCCTTATGCATAAGCTCTACGCATAGAGCCTTATGCATAAAGCTCTATGCATAGAGGTTTATGCATAGGCTTTATGTATAAGCTCTATGCATAAGGCTTATGTATAAGCTCTATGCATATATGACTTATGCGTAAATCTTGTATAAGATTGCATAAGGCTTATGCATATGCTATAAGCCTTATGCACTATGCTAAACTCTAAACCCAATACCCAAGGGTGCAATAAAAATGAGCTTGCAGCAATAACAATTACATGAATAAGAGAGCTTACCTTGACAATGTCAAGCCAAAGGAGGGGACAACAATGCAAAACCTACAAAACATATAATGAAAAGAAATGATTACTAACACATTTATGCAAAAAGATCTATGCATGATCTATATACATGGATGCATAAAGCCTATGTATGCTCTAATATGTGAGAGGATCCCACTTCATAATATTTTCTTAACCTCCTTATATTAGCATGCAAAGTCACTTCTCACTAAACTCTAATGAAAAAATGTGAATTTAGATTCGAAAAGAAGAGAGAGAAACCCAATATAATGTTTAAAGGACCCATTTGAAGCCCAAATTTTTCCTACTGTGAAACAAAAATAATAAAACCCATGGTACTCGAGAGTGTAGAAAAAAACTAGCAAGGCACAAGGATAAAGAAAAATTCCTTTTGGTGGGAGCTTTGCCATTGGAAATTGAAGAGAGGGTGAATAGAGCTCTCATATCAAGCAAACCTCCTTCAAGCAGAATACGATCAAGCCAAACTTGGAGGTAAAATCATTTTTTATGGGTTTTTTTTTAATTTTCTCAATAACTTTCTTTTTCTCAACCCCTCTCAAGCTTGAGAAGCTTTCTAAATGATTGTTTTAATCCAAATCAAGATTTTTCTTAAAGTCTTAATGTTTAATTAAGAGAATTTTAAAAACTACTCTAATTCATTCTAAATGAGAAATGGATTATCCTAACAAATTGGAAAAAGAGGAATGTTGAAATTAGATCAATCTAGTGGGATAATCATAGTTATGTTTAATTTTAAGATTAAAATTATGATTTAAATTCATAGTTTGACTTTAAGCATAAAAGAGAAGCTACTATCATATTTTCATTACAAGCTTTTATTCTTTTAGAAAAGAAATTAAGAATTATCAGTAATAGCGAAGCTATGGCAAAATTTTCAGAAAATAATACATATCTTATTTTTTATGCATAATGCTAAAAGAGGACTTCCTACCATATTCTAGGATTGGACATCCTATGAAAAAAGAATGATTTTTATCATATTCATGAGAATTAATTCTTTTGTAATTATGCATAATTAATTGATTATGAGAAAAGAGTAATTTTTGGTAAATTTATTTTTATGCAAAAAAAGAGGAATTCCCATGATATTTGAGATCCAAGTAATTAAATGGTAAAAGATAAATTTTTGGCATAATTCAAATTATAAGTATTTATCAAAGCGGAACTTTGAGCATTATTAATTTTATTGGAAAATATGGGTAGAATTGATTTTTGTAAATCCCATGAATCTTTTACTCAAAAAGAAGAATATTGAATATATTTTACTTAAGAAATTTGAGAAAGAATATGAAAATATCCATCAAGAAAACTTGGATAATTCTTATTCCGAAAAGAGAATCTGGAATCCCTGGGAGGATCGAGGATCCAATGAGTAAACAGAAGTTTAAAATTAATGCTCATTAATGAAACTTAAGGAATGAAAATACAATGCTTAAATGCTCTTTCTGCTATATTCAATTCTGATAAGGTTTATTTTCCTTTTCTAAACCTTCAACAACACTCTGATACGTAGATTCAATGGGATCGAGAAAAAGTACCTTTAACTAGGCAAAGCAATTGGCAAAAACTTAGAAAAGTCCTATCAAGTATCGAAAGTAGAAAACGGAACTAAAAGTGGATGTGATAAGATGTGATGTGGATTTGAATGAATGTAAATGAATGTGATGGGATGCGATGTGATTAGATGAGAGATGAATGTGATAAGACAAGATGTGAATGTGATGTGATAAGATGTGATGAGATGTGGATGAGATGTGATGTGATGTAAATGGATGTGGATGTGAATGTGAGGAGATGTGGATGAGATGTGATGTGATGTAAATAGATGTGGATGTGAATGTGAATGTGACGAGATGTGGATGAGATGTGATGAGATGTGGATGTGAATGTGATGAGATGTGATGATATGTGATGATATGTGATGTGATGAAAATGGATGGGAATGAGATATAATGTGATAAATGTGCATGTGAATGAATAAATGGATATGGATGGATGTGATGAGATGTGAATGAATGTGGGATGTGAATGGGTGTGAATGGATGCGATAAGATGTGAGTGGATGTGGAGAGATATGGTGAGATGTGACTGTGATGTAATGAGATGTGACTGTGATGTAATGAGATGTGAATGGATGTGATGTGATGTGGATCTGGTTAGATATGAATGGATGAGATATGATGCTGATAGATGAGATGTGATGTGATGTGGACTTAGGTAGATGTGAATGGATATGAAGTGATGTAAATAGAAGTGAACGTGATGTGATGATATGTGGATGTGATATGGATCTGAATGAATGTAGATGGATGTGATGTGATATGAATGGATGAGATGTGATGTGGATATGTTGTGACGTGATGTGATGAGGATAGATGCGGATAGATGTGGTGAGATATAATAGGATGTGATTGGATGAGAATAGATAAAGGATGATGAGATATAATAGGATCTGATTGGATGAGAATAGATGAAGGATGATGGGAATACATATGAGATATAACAGCTTCTGGTAGAGTGGATGAGAGACCAAGGAAGCGGCCTATGAGTGAAGCACTAGGTGACTTGCAAAGGAGCCTAGAGGGTGCTGACTATGCAGTGGGTCGCCGGGAAGATACCCACACGTGCGTCAAGGAAGAAAATGGAATAAGGAGTTAGAGTTGTTTTCTGAACTCGGGTATGGATCCGGTTGATTGGCCTTGCTGGTTCTCAAACAGATGAGTCCATGACTCTTTTATATGGATCTATTGGTTGATCTTGCTGATCTTCAACGAAGAGTCCATGACTCTTTTATATGGATCTGTTGGTTGATCTTGCTAATCTTCAACGAAGAGTCCATCTCGATTTTTCTTATGTGATTATATTTCTGGGTACTATGAGATAGGAACTATTGAAAAGACCCCTGAGAGAACAGGTGGTGAGCGTTCTTGTTGCCAATGATGCCATAGATACACCGATGAAGTAATGATTGTAAATTAGAATTCAAGCTAGATATTTTGGAGGATTATGATTAGTGATACTATGGTTTCATTAAAAGATTGTTTTAAAAATAGCTGAATCTGTGAAACATGCAATTTCATATTGGGTGTGTAAGTGGTGTGACTATCTTGAAGTTTGCTTGAAGCGCCGACTAGGGGGCATGGGAACTCTTTTCCCTGGTGTGACTATCTTGAAGTTTGCTTGAAGCGCCGACTAGGGGACATGGGAACTCTTTTCCCTGGTACTCGGGGCAAAACATAACCAAATTCCTAAATGGATCCTATCACTACAGTGTTAACCCATGGGATTGGATGGGGTTAGGCTGGACTGATGGATCCCTCAAATGAGACTCAATTCTGTTAAGTTATGAAAGTTGAAGTAAATCCCGGATAACCCTTGTTCTATGGAAAAGAATCAACGGTTGTGCCTCTTGATGAGGAAAAAAGCATTGGTCTCTATGATCCAAGTGTAAGTCTCTTCCCTTGATTTGACCATGTGACTTATAGATTCGGTTGGATCAGTTTGGTTAGTTAAAGCTCTTGACTACGAAAGAATAAATTATCCCGAAGGAATCACCTGTGCTTTCTGGGCACGAGGGAAGTTTTTCTGGGTTTGGCTTTGGAAGAACCGAGGGATTACTCTCTTGTCTGGATATCCGTGGGTGAGGCCCCGAGTTCAGAGAGTGGTTGCAGGATCAGGGTGCCCAGTTTTGTCCACTTAGGCTCCCTCTGTAAACAGTTAAAAAATAGGCATTTGTTTACCTTTAGTGGCTAATCTCTCCTAGCTAACGAAGGAATTTTCTTTAAACTTCTTTTGTTGAACATCACATGCAAAGTTGGGAATATAATTGCATTCTCCGATTAAACATTAGATAGTTGAAAGTCCTCATTTCCTTAGATACAAAGTCAATGTATATACCCTGTCCCAAATTTGGACTGATTCCGTGAAATGCCAATTGAGTCAAACTGAACCTGGAAAATTCTAGAACTTAGTTGGACTTGGTTAGTGGCCTCCCTCACCTATAAATAGACCCTCAGTAATTTGTAATAAAATACTAGAGCTATACCATGCAGTTTTATATTAAAATAATCATATTTCTTATTATCCCTTAAATTTTTCTCTCTCTTGGAAGCTTGGAGCTCTCTCTCTCTACAACAACTGATGTGAATGTGATGAGATGTGAAATGATGTGGTGTGATGAAAATGAATGAGAATGAGATATATTGTGAGATAAATGTGCATGTGAATGAATGAATGAGTGAACGTGATGTGATGATATGTGGATGTGATATGGATCTAAATGAATGTAGATGGATGTGATATGATATGAATGGATGAGATGTGATGTGGATATGTTGTAACATGATGTGATATGAATGGATGAGATGTGATGTGGATATGTTGTAACGTGATGTGATGAGGATAGATGTGATGAGATGTAATATGATGTGATTGGATGAGAATGGATGAAGGACGATGGGAATACATATGACTCGATGTGGAATACAAATGACTGGATGTGGAATAAGTAATGTGAATAGAAGAATGTGGAATAACGAGAAATAATGTGGAACAATGAGAAAAGATGACAGTTTGTTAGAAATTGTATTTATGACCTGTTTTTAAATGACTGTTTTATGTCAAGAATGTTGGGGAAGCATTTTGACCATCTTGTGTGAATGAGGTCGTGGAGACCTAAGTGATAAAGTTGCAACAGCTGATGGAGAGTCAATGGAGGACATCTTGCATAGCAAGGTCGGCTGAGGTCTTGTGACTAGCCTCGGTTCGATTTAAATGGTGAGCTTTCGGGTACGGTGGATGAGGGACCAAGGAAGCCGCCCATGAGTGAAGCGCGAGCAGGTGACCTACAAAAGGAGCCTAGAGGGTGCTAACCATACGGTGCTCGGGCTCTGGGTCGCCCCGAAGATACCCACGCGTGCATCAAGGAAGAAAATGAAATAAGGAGTTAGAGTTCTTTTCTGAACTCGGGGAGAGTCCATCTGGATTTTTCTTATGTGATTATATTTTCAAGTAATATGAGCTAGAAACTATTACAAAGGCCCCTGAGAGAACAGGTGGTGAGCGTTCTTGTTGCCAATGATGCCATAGGTACACCGATGAAGTAATGATTATAAATTAGAATTCAAGCTAGACATTTTGGAGGATTATGATCAGTGATACTATGGTTTCATTAAAAGATTGTTTTAAAGACATCTGAATCTGTGAAATAGGCAATTTTATATTGGGTGTGTAAGTGGTGTGACTATCTTGAAGTTTGCTTGAAGCACAGGCTAGGGAGCCTGGGAACTCTTTTCCCCAGGTACTCAAGACAAAACATAACCGAATTCCTAAATGGATCCTATCACTACAATGGTTGGGCAGTTGGCTAACCCATGGGATTGGATGGGGTTAGGTTGGACTGATGGATTCCTAAAATGAGACTCAATTCTGTTAAGTTACGATAGTTGAAGTAAATCCTAGATAACCCTTGTTCTATGGAAAAGAATCAATGACTGTGCCTCTTGATGAGGAAAAAAGCGTTGGTCTCTATGATCCAAGTGCAAGTCTCTTCCCTTGATCTGACCATGTGACTTACAGGTTTGGTTGGATCAGTTTGGTTAGTTAAAGCTCTTGACTACGAAAGAATAAATTATCTCGGAGAAATCCCCCGTGCTTTCTGGGTGAGGGAAGTTTTTCTGGGTTTGGTTTTGGAAGAACTGAGGGATTAGTCTCTTGTCCGAATATCCGTGTGGGAGAAGCCCCGAGTGAGAGGCTCTGCCCTACATATAAGAAGTGCTACTTCCGCTGCTAGCACCCCCAAATTCGTTGGCGCAGAGGGGGCAAGGATTGATAAAGTTTGGCATTTTGTTACAAAAGGTTGAGCGTTTATAACAAATGGAAAAAATTTTGGCAAGCCAACGAATACATCTTCAAGAAGCCACATTCCTTTGCAAGACACCACCACCACCAACCCACTAATTGGATACCTTTAATAATTTCTCCATTAATTTTCCAACCTATAAAATCAACCCTTTAATTATTAGAAATAAATCGAGGTAATCAACAATAAACATAAAGTAACTAGTATGTCCCTAACATTAACCATATTTCTAGCAGTGATTTAAAAACTTGCATTTCAGGATCAAGTGTTGCTCATTCACATTGAACAAATTTATTGCATTTGAGGATCACGTAATGCTCATTCACATTGAAAAACTTCATGGACTTATTTACAAAAACATGTTTGGCAATTTCAATCTGGCATTGCTCAATAGGTGTATCTATTTTTCATTAACTCTAAGGGTAGCCAAGTGGCACATTTCTTCATCCCCGATAATAGAAACTCGCGTACAATAAGAAGCATATAATCAAGTAACAAAATGTGAAACTTGAAAGTACCACTCTACACAAGAGTACACATCACCCTCCTTTAGCACCACGTTTGTCTTCTTATCCCAACCTTCTCCAAGAGAATTTATCATAAATTTCTCAGTAAAACAGTTTTGCAAATGAACATGGATAGGTTGCAAAGTGGATTGATTACTTTCAAAAAGGTAAACAAAACCTATACAAGAACAAACCAAGAGAGTCGTATAGGCCTTGTAGCTTTAGAGAACTTTAAAGATCTATGGATATCATTTGAAACCTTGGCCTTCAAGATTTCGAAAGACCGTTGATCAAGGATTGTCCATTCTATAGAAAACCATGTTTTCATCATTTGGGCCAGGATTCAAATATTGTGCAGTATATACACGTTGCACACTTGCAAAAGTAGACCACATTCTTTTGACTCGTTCAAAATGATCAGCCTTCCCTTCCAATGACCTTTAAGTATCCCTCGTTGTCGTCCATGGGGATCTATGATACTAGAGTAGACTACATGAAAACCCAATAGTCTTTTTTGAATGTTTCTCCCTTCCAATGTCCATTGCCATCTTTGACATTATGCAGAATATTAAAGAGATGGAGTCCTTATAGCGGTTTGTGGAACCTACATAAAACATGATGAGGGGATAGGAAAAGAGCTTGAATAGGAAAACTCTAAATCTCCCCTAACCCTAAAATTAGACAAGTGAGTGGAAAATCTTAAAGTAGATGAGGGAATAGAAAAAAGAAGGGAGTGAATCCTCAACAAAAACATAGGAGGAGTAAACAAGCAAGACTAGTGGTAAGAAAATAGAGATGTGGAAGGCTAATAAAAAAAGGTTGGCTTTATGGAGAATATGGAGAAAAATAGGTATTAAAAAAAAGCATAGTGTTACAGGTATATATTTTATCATATTTTTTATGCATAACGATTGTAGAAAAATATGGTTGATTTAATGTGTGCAAAAATTAGCTTAATGAAATGTGTGAATGTGCGCAAGGTTATCTATGAATGAGCACAAGGTTATTGTATGAGTTATTTTTGTTGGCCATGTGCTAAATTTTTAAACAAATTCTTTATGCACGCTTTTGCATGGCGTTGCTATATTCCTAGCACATATGCTAGAAGAGTTTTAATATTTACACTTAGTGTGTGAACAAGCTCTAGTACTTGAGCTATTTTTGTGAAAAGTGTAAAAGAAAAGTCCAATTTTGTATGCACAACTATTAATAGCTCCTTGGGCTATTTATTGAATACAATTCTCAAAATACTCATGGAAGTGGAAGTGGAGCTACATGCATGAGGAGGGACATTGCACCCAATATTGGAGTCGTGCTTGTTAATTTGTATTATTTGTTATTCTCTCAAATATTAAAATATGTTGAACATGTGGTATTTGATAAGTTATTTGATTTGATTTAATCAATTGTTGCTAATTTCTTTTAACTCTATTTTCCTAGAAGTTTAGATCTGTAACAGTGGTATAGCAAGGATCTAGGAAGATGGAGGCAAGATTTGAAGGCCTGAAGGCTTGATTCAAAGGTTTTTGAAGGTTGCACTCTATTATCCAAGGGGCATAGATCAAAGGATAAAGGGGGTGGTAAACCACTCTGCAAAAAACCATTAAACCATCTTCTTCTTCTTCAAAAATAGTTTTCCTCAATCCAAACCCTCTCAATGATCCAAGTGTATGGATTGAATGAGCTTCTAAAGGAGGTTTGAGTTCCACAATTCAATTGCTAAACCACTAATGGAGAGAAAAGTCCATAATGAAGGGTGCTTGTGCCTCTACAAATCAATTTATGGAGAATACACTTGCGGGTTGAATTTTCTTTTTGGGAATTAAAAAGAAAAGCTTCAAAAATTCTTCTCCAACGAGCAACAACGCTATTTTTCATTCCTCTCTCTTGTCTTTCTCCATGACGACGACGGTGCGATTGAAATTACTATGCCTCCTTCTCTATTGTGTGTTGCGCGCAATAGTTTCTAGAGGTGTTATTGCTTCTGTTTTTAAAAAAGTTTTCTAAGCTTTACAAAGCAAAGCTTTAATATTTAAACTTTACAGCTTAAAGCTAAATCTTTATAAGCTTATATTAGCTTTAAAAAGATTATTTTCAAAGGCCTTCGAAGGGGGTTCAAGAGGAAGAAGAGGCTCTGCATAAAAGAGAGAAAAAAAAAATTAAAGAATTTTAGATTGCAAAAAATTCAAAAAAAATAAATTTTTCAAATTACAAAAAATTCACCAAAAAAAATAAAATAATGATTTCTTCTCTTCTTACAAAAAATTGAGAGAGCCTCTTGCGCAATAAAGTTTTCGGACATCCAAGAGCATCAAAGGAATATCGACATTCGACGATTCTTGGAGCACGCTGACTAGACCAATCAATTGACAACGAATTCAATGATTCTAGAGCTAAGTTTTTCATCTCCATTTATTTATTTGCATTATTAAATTTCATTGTCTTTATCTATATTTTAACCTTAAAGCTTTTACAATCTTAAACCTTTCAATTTCCAAGAGACCACAAGTCTTGAAAATTTCAATGGACTCAAATCACATTCAAGAAAGTTGAAGGTTTCTTACATCATCAATCCCACAAGAAGAGTTCATCCATACCTCATGTTCGAATAGCTGCGAATTTATTGAAGAGCGATTTTATTTTCTTACCTTCATTGCAATTGGTTTTAAATTTAGTATTATTTCAGTATATCAAGAAATTCTTATCCTGGTTATCCTCTTTGATAATTTTTCAACTCTTTTTACGACTTCTTCGACAAGTTGTATTATTCGATTTATTGTTCTTATTGGGCAACATCAAAGGTTTATTTGATTATTATTCCTCGTTGGATGCCAACCACTTCGAGTGCTTCAACAAAGCTTCATTTGAATATACGAAACTGAAATAAGTTTGCTACTTTTCCTATTTTATTCCTGCACTCATATTATTTTTCTTCCTTCTTCTACAATCGTAAACTATCCTCTACCCCCAACCATTCAAGAACAACTTTAGTCACTTCAAAAGAAGATTCTTGCTGAGAAGAAGTTGAGGATACATTTAGAAGACATCTTATCTCACAAAAAGAGGTATAGACATGTCAGTGCTACATCTTCGGATTTCGATGGTGAACAAATTCAGCGAACCGTACAAGCTACTCTCAGAGCTCAAGAGTCTACAAAAGAAAAGAAGATAAGTCGCAAAGCTTTTACTTTTTTAAAATTTTTATCGCAAAAAGGATGCTCATACCATACTTGCTTGGCTCAATCAACTAGATGATTATTTTTCAGGGAAGAAATTCTCTGAGAAAGATAAAATCAAATGTGCTACTAAATCACTTGGTGGACAATGCACCATTATGGCGAAATGTCACTAGAACCAACAATCACAAACCAAAATCTTAGAAGAGATTTCAAAAACTCATAAAGAAAGATTTTTTACTTTTACAATATAAAGCTGAAGCTCGACAATGATTGTCTATATCAGACAGCTTGACAAAGAGAATATATCGACTTATATGGATAGGTTTTGAAAAACTTTATTGCAAATATAGGTAATTGAGAAGGTTCACACCAAGGATAAAAGAAGAAGTTCATAGCAGATTTGAAATCTACAACGATTAGAGGTAAATATGTTTCAACCACATTCTCTTAGCTCAACTATTTCATTAGCCTTAAGAAAAATGATTTTTCCAAGAAACCAATGGCACACCAAACCTCAACATCAACATTTTAAAAGCCTAAACCCTCTCCAAAATCAATTGATACATCTCTTAATGACCATAACACAAGTATTGAAAGCTCGTGAACATGATTCAAAGAAGTGTTACAGGTGTAACGAGATTGAATATATCACATCAAATTCTCCACAAAAGTCAAAGTTTATTTCACTAGGACTCAATATGATCAATGACGATGAAGAAGAAAAATACTCCTTAAAGAATTTTACTTTTGATACATAAAAAAAACTCTCCTTAAAATTAAATTATTAAACAATCAAATGAAATAAATATGTTATCTCAAAAGACGGAATAACGGACCCTTCCATCTTGAATTATACTTTATGAATTTTTTCACTATGTATTAGTCTTGTGGGGTATGAGACACAAGATTAATCATGTGTGAAGGATTCCGACGCATACTTATTTCTAGATCTGTGTGGGATAATTTCTGGTGCTAAGGGACACTAGAATTAATTACATATAGAAGTACTTGATATGATATCGTTTATTATAATTAGAGAACATACTCAAATTTATGTATTATAAGACAGTTGTTCTCCTTTGCTCGCAATAAGAAAACACGCACTTGAGGTCAGTTGGAGGTCAGTTGCTTATCCAAGAAGAAGGGACGTTACAAAATGTCCACCCTTTATAGTTGTACGAGGATACCCAGATGCTAGTGTGCCATCCTTGTGAATTGGTATCGTAGGTGACTCCACATTAAATACTGATTACCTAGTGGTATTGATATAGCTTGAGATCATGCTTGATGCGTGTATGTTGTTGAGGTAACTACATACGATCAAAGTGAAACAAGTGGTTTACATGTGCCATGCTCATTGGAGTGGAACAAGTGGTAACTTACTCCATGCTAGATGATGTGTATAATGATACAATGTTTGTTTATGCATGCTTGTGCATGGTGTTACTATATTTCTAGCACATATTTTTGATTATTTACACTTAGTGTGTAAACAAGCTCTGGTGCTTGAGCTATTTTTGTAAAAAGTGTAAAAGCAAAGTCCAATTTTGTATACACAACTATAAATAGCTCCTTGAACTATTTATTGAATATAATTCTCAAAATACTCATATCGTGGAAGTGGAGCTACACGCATGAGAGAGGAGATTGCACCCAATCTTGGAGTCGTGCTTGTGAGCGAAGTATTATTTGTATTCTCTTAAATATTGAAATATGTTGAACATGTGGTATTTGATAAGTTACTTGATTTGATTTAATCAATTCTTGCTAGTTTCTTTTAACTCTATTTTTCTAGAAGAGTATAGAGCATAATATGATGATACTAGTAGCTTTAAAAAACCATATGTAACTGGTGTAAGACGGCTTTCGGAAAAGTTATGTTGCTTTTTGAAGTATTTTTAATTTTACATTTTTGGCACGTTATTGGCCGCACTGCGACAATTTGTGTAGAAAACGATCATGATATGATCCTTGTGCCAATCATGCTTGATCTTTCCTTGCCTTGGCCAAGGTCTTTCTAGTAGCATCGGATAAGAGGATAAGTAGGGCATTTCAAAGGGAGGGAGGGAGGGAGGGAGGGCGGGGGGGGACGGACAAACGGACGGAGGGAAACTAGAGAGTGAGTGAGTAGCCGGGAGACAAACTAAAAGTTGGATCAAAGAGCTGTGAGACTACTTTTGAACTTGTGGATAAAAAGTGCACTCCACTTCCCCTTCCATTGGTCCACCTCAAATATTCTATCATTAGAAGATGGATTAAGAAATAAGACTAAAGGCCCATTGTTAGTCCATTTCTCCCCTAAATGGGGAAGAAACACCTCAACAAAAACATAGGAATAAACAAGAGAGAGTCATGGTAAGAAAATAGAGACATAGGAGGCTAATAAAAAAAGCTTGGTTCCATGGAGAATATGAAGCAAAATGGCCAAAAAAAAAAAACACGACCACACAAGTTTGAACAAAGATTATGGAGCACAAAAAGCAAATGCTGGTAGCTTTAAATAACCATATGTAAGTGTAAAAGGGATTTTCAAAAACTTGCAAGTAGCTTTAAATAACCATATATAAGTGTAAAAGGGCTTTTGGGAAACTTATGCTACTACTTTGGGGGATTTTCATTTTTATTTTTTTGGCCGACTTAAACTCAAGGAGGTTGCATTTGCCTAAAGGACAAGATCTACTAGATGATGTTCAAGGAACTATCGGGACTCTCTAAACAAGAAAGTTGCATTTCAAGACATACGGCCACAGAAACTCCAACTATGAGTCCAAAGAAATCCAAGAGGCAAAACAAGGAACTACGTGTCAAAGTGGGGCTCCAATAAATTTGTGGGTCATACTACAGGTGTATATTAGTTCCAAGTCAATTACAAAGAAGCTCATTGACTATCACCATGGAGATATAGCCCCCATTAGTGTTTGGCGGTAGGCTACTGCATACTAGAAAAAAAGGCAAGCTTAGGCTTCTGCTTGCCTTTACAACCAAGTGGGGGTTTGAAGACTCACTTTAGCAACATCTTCTAAATGCAAGCGACCTAGGTTTGTTTTGCTTTGCCGCCCCAAATTGATGTCTTCTTTTGTTACTCTCCTAATTTTAATTGAAAGAGATAATATGTGTCTACTATTGATAAGTGAATTCTCTAGAAATCATCAAATTATATCAAAAGTCACTTCACTTTCATAAGGAATAAATCAAGATAATAAGTTTTGTGATAAGAGGCCTAAAACCTTGCAAGGATAAGCTATGCTATCTACCAAGCTACCTCAAGCCTCATGATAAATTTAAAAACGTCATGCTCCACCCACTTAATCTCCCCCCATCTCAAATAGCTAGCAAACACTTTAAGCCTTTCACAAATGTGGATCTCCTATGGCCTTTTTTCACATCTCAAAATGTTGTATGGGGACCCTAATGTGATTAATGGCAATCCTCGCAACATGTGACATGTGTCTTTGAATCTCAATCTTTGAACAAAATCGTGAATGCCAATAGTTGAAAATGATCTTTGTTAAATTATAACTTTGTTAAAAAAAGGGGGATGGATCAATCCAACTATAAAGCTAGAGGGTGACCATGCATATGAACCAATTCAATTCATGTTTTTGCTAAGATGGAGGTTGACAGCATCAAGGCTATATACTTGAAGGTGGCAATTTATCTACTCAAATGCCTCGACAAAGGACTTGTCTACTAGTTTTATAACTCCACCTTATACGAAGGTAAATGATTATTTGAAAGATTACATCAACTTCAAGGGGCTAAACTCCAAACTTTACAAGGGTGAAATCATGTGGCACTTGAGGACTACTAATGAGCTTTGGAGAAACATCATGATACGCAATCTCCCAATCTTGCCCTTTTTTTTTTGACCCAATTGAAGTGAGAATGTTTTAAATATCAGCGTTAAGACCCACAAACAACAAGCTTACTAATTGAGTCCATGGTTCTACCAACTACAATGTATGGGTACATTTCTAGCATATGGCATATATAGCAAACTACAGTGCATAAACCATGAGAAGTCATAAACAATAAACGATCACACACAAAGTATGCATATTTAATACTGTTGAGCTCACATTCATCAACTTAAGGCCTTGGATCCACCAACTTTGACTTCTTGAAATCTTTAATAAGCCTCCTCAAAGCAATATCTACTCTACTCTACTCCCCTTTGTTACAATTGTGCTTACATGAACACCTCACAATTACTAAGGGTAGTGTCGTAGGGCTCAAAGATGGGAACTACCACAAAAGTGCTAAAATGAGGGAAGAGTGGTTGTATCACTAGCACCATTTTTTTATTATGCTGCTTGGATTAACCATCCACTGTGTCAGTAACTGCTATTATCAGCGAGTGTAAAATAACTGTACCTAGGAACAGCACAGGTTGTGAAGCTTGTAGCACTCGTCTTGGAACAGCAAAGGCAATCAGGTCCAGGCGAGGAATTCTTAGAAATTTTAGTTCTATAGGAAAGCAAGCTTGTTTACCCTGTTGTCAGCCAAGCAATTCAAAATCTGTGGACTTCAAAAGGAGACCGAAGATCACTGACAATTCATCAAAAGCTACCACCCTGCTCAGATGATGCTACAAACCAAGAGAATACACTCAAGAGGACACAGAAGATACTAAGCCACATGCATAATAGAGACTACTGGCAGAGTAAATAGTTTTTTTTTTTTGGCAAATTTTACGACTCTTAAAGCTGTGCAGCCAAGGATCAAACCCAGCACCTGCATTGGCAGGCTGGGCCACTGCCACTCAGACTAGAGCCCGCTGGCAGTACAGAAAACAGATTATTTTGCTTCAATACTACAATATTACCATGCAATGAATAAAGGGCATTACCCAACCTGCCACATGTTTACAAAAGGAAGACATACAGAAGTTCATTAATTCAGGACCCTATTCCTATCATGTGCTCACCAAAAATTTTACCCAGTAATTAAAAATTGTTTCTATACAGAAGATTTACAACCTAAATGTGCCATTGCCATTGACGCAAAGAAGGAAAAGCATAACCTTTGCCTGATCTACAGCTGCAGCCCTGTTCTACGTCTTGTTGCTCTTCCATCTACTTCTCTGTGCTAAGAACTCAGATTCCTCAATTGTACAACAATAATACTCATGTTATCACAACCTTCACCCGGCACAGTACTTGGAGCCAGGCAATGGTCAAGAAGCCTCTCACAAACCGCTGATAGACATGATGCCTGTAATGCACATTGCAAGCTTCAGAATGTGAGTACCTTGGCAACCAAAAGACCATTACAAACCTTACTCTTTTAACCAAATACCACAGCTCAAAAATTTAGCATAATCGCTTACATTAAACCTTTTCCGTCATAGCATACCGTTTGAATGTGCTCGTGAAAGAAGTCCACTACACCTTGACTTGACATGACATCCCTGACATAAGAAAGCACGATATCATTGTGATTCCTAGATGGAATTCAGTAGACAGCATCCTTAACTAGGTTTAAACAAGCTGATGCAATTTCAAAAACAGAAACAGACTTGTCTACCTTCAAAGGTGGACTGCAGTTAAAAAGCTCTTACCTACAGCGATGTTGGTACTCGAAAAAGTAAGCAGGTCTCCCCCTCTAGCTTGTAGCCTTCTGACCTAATAGTGCACTAGACAGAACCAGGCCCAACCCTACTCACAAGATGGCAGCTTAGCCCCCACAAGGCCTGTCTAGCTAGCTAACTGTACACACATCTAGAATGCTGCAATAATTGGGCTTCATTTGTAATTATACAAGCCATGATCTCAATCATCATCACACAACCTGCACACAACGACTGCCTGGACAGAGGTGCTATACAAGATCACCATGAGCTCTAGCCATGCAAGGGGATACAATTATTGATTCAAGAAAGATTTGGCCTGACTAATGGGATGATCAGGAACATGTACCTCTTGGTTTTAGGGTTAGCAGACCAGCAGCTATGGAGGCTCAAACTGATACATGGTGATTTGTGTAGTAAAGTGAGAATGAGAAATGTAACAAACTGAGAGAAGATAATTGCACCATACAATGCTTTTTAGGGGTTGAATGCCTTATCCTTCTCAACACACTACTCATGAGGCAGTGACACTTGGCTAAACTAATGACATCATTCCTTACACAAACAAACACTCTCGTGGCTATAAGCCCTTGTTCACACACACACACTTTCACCTCTAAGAAGTGTTCACACACAAGAAACTTTGAATACCCAACAATCACCCCTTCGGAGTTAGGATGGTGTTATGACAAATAGCCTTCATACTTGGGGTAATTTGGGCTCACTAACACCACGTGATGCAAAAGATCACAATGGCCATACCTGCGATGATACAACATATCACGATCAAGCTTGCAAATGGAGCTTGACCACACATAAGATTCTTAAGCTTCCATAACTATCCCCTGACTCAAAACAAAGATAACATAGGAATGGAACCTTTTATAAAATAACGCGTCACAAGCATATAAGAGAGAAAACACACAGTTTATTTAATTCAGATTCCAAGGAACATCCCACGCAGAAAACCCTTGACTCACACATACGCACAAAAAGGAAAACTTTTGGAAGTTTTAATGACTTCCACAGTGTATGTCGATAAAGAACAATCTCTAAAGCGGCGTTTCCAAGATTCCGACACTCGATGGTGACGTGTGGGATATGTAGTTGCAAGGAGGAGATGCTTTGTGATGGTGCTTGCACTACTGCTAGGTACATTCCTTTTTGGCATAAAAGCCAAGCAAGAGAACCCGAGAGAAAGGTTGAACTCCTCCATGATACTTTATCTCAAAATATTAATGATATGAGCACTTAGTACTGACATATGATGTTAATGGAGAGGAGCACCATGAAGACTTTGACCTGCTCAAACAAAGCATGGAGCAGGTGGTTGTTGCACATAAGAGAGGCAGAAGGAGCAAGTTGAGGAGGTGCAACCAAGCGATACAAGCACAGAAGAGGTGTACTAGAAGCTGAATCAGGCCTTCGTAAGGGTTGTGGCACGGGTGCTTAGCTTATCTTCAAGAAAACAACAATTTCACACGTAAAACCTTGAGAAAATCTAAAAATAAACAAAAGAAAGAGAGTAGAGAAAAAAGACACCACACTAGGGGTTGAAATAGCCTTGGGTCGACACCCCCCCGTCCAACCCCTTCCGAGTTATATTAGATAAAACTCCTAGGAGGAGTCTTGAGTACAAGTTCTTAAAGCTAGAGAGCTCTCTTGTCTTTTTACATGCCTCGACAATGAGAGAAAACTGAATTTAGAGTTCTTGCCCAAAAGCACTTGAGAAAAGTGCTTTAAACTCACTTATAGTCCAAGAAGCATCTTTTTAATAATAAAAGCTCTTCTCTTTTGGTTTTTTAAAAAGCTTTTAATCTTTTGCTTTCCAAAAGCTAGTTGCATCATTCCAAGCATGTAAGGTGACCTTGTGCTACTTTCCCACCACGTGCCAATGCCACATCACCAAGCCACATCATCAACGCCATGCCACTTTTTTTTAAATTTATTTAGCATGTTGTGTTTTTGCATATCAACAACCTGTAATTTGATGCTTCAATGATATCTCTCCAACTTATTAAACAGTTGTTCTCAACTGTTAAGTCTTGCTTTTCTCTGCTTTTTTTTGTGGGCTTAGCTCTTCTCTCTGGCTCTTGAGACATGGTTCTTCATGCGGAATGTCGTCCTCTTCTCTTGTGCTTGGCTTTGGGGAGCATCTTGCCCTCATGGTTTTCACCCTTCACATAGAGTGATCTTGGGTTTTGACCCCTCTCGCAAATACTCCCATCACTTGCACCTCTAGAGTCACCTTAAGGCAGGAGTTTCCCAGCATAATTCTTTTCCTCTCAAGATCAACATGCACCCGTTATATGTTCGAAGACACAAACACGTGCACACATGCTCATCCTTGGGTTTAACCGGGAGTCCCTGACCCTTGGCACACAAACAAATAAACAAATCAATGCACCAACAATTCCTTGGTTTTGACACCCATTTCTTGGTTTTTACAGGAGTTCCTACTGTAGTCCAACTACCCATGTCATTGTCTAACTATGGTAGACTAACAGTATTCATATCCATGTACTCAGTTCTGATTTCCTTCACTAATAAACAATGTCTCCATGAGATGGCTAGTTTGATGGCTCTTATACAAAAGATTTAGTGTTGAGAGGAGAGTATATGTCAAAAGAGTTTCATGTATATATGGCTAAAAGAGGCATATACACACCTCAGCAAAATGGTGTGACTGAGAGGAAGTATATATCTCTCATGGAGATGGCACGTTGCATGGTTAAAAGCTAGGATTTACCTCATGTTTTTTTGGTTGGAGGTAGTTATGTGTATCACTTATGTGCTGAATAGATGCCGCACCAAGGCTTTCCGGCAGACTAGTAAAATTGCTCGTTTGGATACAACTTGGACAACAACCCTCGAGTTCTAGAATACTCAATTCCCTTCAGTGGAATATAAACTTTCAGCATTACCCTTTGTTCTTGGATCCTTGGATGTGAAAATACAAAGACCGGTGACTTCACCTCGGCTTCTAATCAATTGTCGTCAACTGAAAAGCTTCCTAATATGCCTGTAAAACCTGTGGATACTCCGCAAAGAAGTCCTCATCCATCCACTTGGCATCCATAGCTGAATAATTCTTTAACTTGACAAGGTACTTTCTATTAACCTTGCCATGCCATCCCCTTTTGTCCTTATGAAAGACAATCTGCTCTAGTTGAAGAGCTTCCTCTAGCTCTTCAACTTTTGGTGGATTCTCATTCACTGGTTCAAAAGGTTCGGGACCCTTATAAGCTCTTAGGAGACTCGCATGAAAAGTATTATGAATCCTCCAATGATTGGGTAATGCTAGTCTGAAAGCCACATCGTTGATCTTTTTCAATATTTGGAAAGCTCCATAGTACCTATTGGACAACTTAGGATAAACCTTCTCTTTGCTCTTCTTCTTGTGAAGCCTTGCTTTCTCAAACTCCAATAATACCCAATCACCTTCCTTGCACTCCATCGCCCTTCTATGCTTATCCCGCAGCCTTTTTCTACTTAGCCCTTGACCCTCTATGGCTGTTTGCACCTGTGCAAAAACCGTATCCAAATCTCTGACATATTCATCTGCTGCAAAGATCTCATCCTTAGTCATTAGAAGTGGTGGTAGTACAACTTTGCCATAAACAACCTCAAATCGTGCCTTTCCTGTGGAACTATGCACTGTATTGTTGTAGGCAAACTCTACTAGTGAAAGATACTTCTCCCACTCCGTTTTCTGTTCTACCACATAGCACTTGAACAAACCCAATACAGCTAAATTTGCTCTCACTCTAGAAATCCGTATGTGGATGATATGAGGAAAAAATTCCAATTTCATCCCCATATTATCAAACAATGCCCTCCAAAACAGACTGATGGTCCTAGGATCTCCATCACACGAACGATAGACTTAGGCATTCCATGATGTTTGAACACTTGTGCCAGAAAATCCTTGCCATGTGGTTTGCCTTGATGGTTTGCCTTACTAGAATGAAATGAGCTCGCTTATTGAACCTGTCCAAAATGGTCCAAATACCATTGTTCCCAAACTTTGACTTCGGCAAGTCAAAAATGAAGTCCATCACTATACTTTCCCATGGCCTCTCGGGCACGGGTAGAGGCATAAGCACTCCTGGAGTCTTTCGACGATTATACTTAACCTTTTGACAAACACTTGGATACATACTTGTCAATATCCTTTCTCACGCTAGGCCAATAGAAGTATCATTCCAATTCCTGCATAGTAGAAGAAATACCTCTATGCCCTACATACATAGCTCATATCATACGTTTCATACTGTCATTCTTCAGGGAGAATGATAAGTATGAAAAGGTATGATTCAGCCCCTGGTGGAGTTTCATACATGGCCCTTTTGGAGCCATATATGCCTGTGGGAGTTGGGACAGTAGACTTTGTAGTATATGTACTATGTAGATACATGAAGGCTAAAAGCTTGAAACTTTGAAAGTTGATACTTGAAACACAAGAGAGGAAAATTCATTAAACTTGAAAGTTAACAAAGATGATTGCAAACATTGCACATCATAAACCAAAAGACAAAAATCACACAACTTTACACTTCACACCACTACATAGATGCATCACGCCATGAGTCATGACTCCTCTGTCATCATTCTCCTTCCTCATCATCATCTTCTTCCTCCACATGAGAGGGAGATGAAGCATCCTTATCATCATCTGTCTCATCATCACCTTGCTTTGCAGTGGCAACTTTCACTATTGCATTTCTGCCTCCCAATCCCTCATCCTCCTCAAGCTCTTGAATTTCTTGCAAGGCAATCAGCCTTTCATCATCTTTCTCTTTGTTGATCATCTCCAAAGTCACCTCCATCTTCTCATACCCTCTAGCCTTGATTTTAGGTATGAGTCAAAGATTTGTGTGTATATAAACCAGCTTCTCCATGTTTGTGGCCTTCAACCTGTTTCTTCTTTTTGTATGAATGAGAGAGAAAGTGCTCCAATTTCTCTTACATGGAGAAGATGTACTCCCTTGAGCAAGGACAAATTGCAAGCTGCTGCAATTTGGGAGAACTTGCATCAAATGCCTCCCACCACTTGATTGCTTGATGCGTTCTCTTCTCATCTTTCGCAAGTGCACGAGAGAAGGAACCCCCCTCTGATCTGTACACATCCAACTCATATGTTAGCACTCCTTGCTCATCCACATTATATCCACAATAGTGCTCTATGAGGATCATCCATCCATTATAAACCTGTCTATCTGATTCTTGCTCCCTCCCTCTCCGAATAGGATGCAATACAAACCCTGCAGCATTCAAGGGAGAGTGCATCATGTCCCACCGTTCAACACACAAATCCTTTATTTCTCCAAGCTTGGTAGCATCAACACCACTATATTTTGTCTCTCTCTACCATGCGATCTGTGAGCTCATAAATCAGCCCCATTGTTGCTCCCTCCCTGTCAGCCAAGCGAAGAATCTTCAAGATTGGGGCAAAAAGCTTCACAATCAGCTTGGCATCTTGCCAAAAAGAGCTTCCCAATATGATACTTGATACCTCCTCTACAACTATTGTGCGGAAAGTCTTCCATGAACACCACTCATCACATACCACCAATCTTCTCCAGCCGTATACCCTGTCATCCAATAAATTTGCAAGCACTATGAATGTGTATGCAAATCGTGTTTCAGCTGGCTTTAAAAGTTTCTTTTGTGCTATGCTTTCTAAACAGAGCCAAAGCTTTTGCTTCCCAGTAATAAACTTCACTATCTTCTTTCCTTTCTCCAACATTGGAGCAATCCAATCCAACTTACCAATATCCTCGAACAACAAGTCCAAGCAATGGCAATTACAACAGGTGAAGAAGATAAATGACCATTCTTCCTCTATGAGCTCTCCTGCACACAATTTGAGGCATTGTCCATGCATACTTGAACCACATTTGCACGACCAACTTCAAGAATAACGTCTTTCAAGATGCCAAAAATATATTCTCCTAACTTGTATTGGCCACTCGTATCCACAGGCTTGAGAAACATTGTGCCATGGATAGAAGAGGCAAGAACATTATGTCCGACCAGCCATCACATACAGTAGAGCAACCATACTTCTTCCACTTTTTTCTAACCCCAAGCAAATCTTTTTCCACACATTTAACTTCCTCTTTGAGGTCCTTTATACGCAAAGCGTCATAGGAAGGTGGCTTGAAGCTAGGCCCCACTTCCCCAATGGCTCTTACCATATCAAGAAAGTAGGGACTATTGATCTTATAGAGCGGGATATCCTCTGCATAAAAGAATCTCCTTGTGGTCATTGTGGCATTTTTCCTTGCTTGCAACTGCCATGCATTTGCCAAATTGTCTTGCATTTGACTACTTTTAAAGACTTTCTCTCTCTTACCTGCATGTCCTACACCTTCACTCACATTGCAAGAGCCACCTGCTTCTCCCACATCTGCTACTTGAGCTTCAATATCATGAGCTCCATCTTTGGGCAACAAGCCCACATGCAATCTTTTGCATACATCTTTCGCATTTTGGGGGCACTAGTGCATTTGCCCACAACATGGCCAATAATGCATAAAATATGGGCCCTCATGCGCAAAAGGACTGTTGGTCATTTTAGTCCATGTCTGCCCGGCCGTTTATGGTGTGAACCCTCTCTATCCCCAGGCACTTTTTCCCTGACTGGACAAGGGTTTTTTTCCCGTGGGAACACACTTTTGTGTGTGGGCACTTTGCCCTAGAGTACTTTAGTACTCATCCTTTGTAATTTCATTATATCATTATTGAGTACATCTTGACCAACACTCTCACGTTTCTCTATGCTTGAGCTTGTGTGTGTGTGTGTGTGTGTGTGTGTAAGCTAGCTGCCCTCCTACCCAACAGGGCCACCATTCCACTCACGCTCAATATATTTGCACCTGCATGTAAACATACCCTTACCTGCGGGTCTCACAATAGTCACGTGCTCCCATTTGAGGCCTTTGGTTCTGCCCATCTTGAATTTGGAATCATGCAAAGCCCCAAAATTCACCAAAATCAATTCATGGTTGTATTTAGCCCTTCGTGGCTGGTTCATTGTTAACTACTAGAAGGACAGAAAAACAAAAAAAAAAGGATACATAATTTTACTACTATAGTGCATTAATTGGGAGCAATACCTCGATGTACAAGCCTGCCAACTAAGGCCAAGGCTGAGCTGAAACAGAACTACAGAATGATTCGCTACATAACCCCAGGAACAACCTAAGTCTCAGAAGATCTCTACTTGCTAAGCAACACCCGCTATCCTGTTGGTCGCCGCTGCTTTAGGCTGCACTGGAACACGACAGGAGACTTTATATGGGCCCCCCTACAGCAGGAAATCTGGTTGGCCTGCTGTCTGCTGCTGCAAATGACTGCAGACAGCTGGCCTTTGCTACCCTGAACCTGTTCGGCCTGTCCACACTTCAGCCCCCTTCCTATCTGGACCTGTCCACTGCCCACAGCAACCACCCAACTTTCCCAAAGCTGTCAGTCCAGCAGCAATCAATGCTGGTCTTTGCCAGCCTGCTCCCATCTGCCCATCCCAGGCTGACCCTGACAGAGGTTGCCCACCTGATGGACAATGGAACCTTCTGACGCTAACAATTGGCTAAATTTGGACTAGATTGGAGAAGTGTGTCACATTAACACTACCTTTAGACTCCCTGGCCAGTGGCCCAGGACGAACCATTGTTTTCCAATTATTTGTGAGAACTGCAGTTATTTTCCATGATCGTAAAGAACTCAAATTATCGCTTCTGATTTTTCAGAGCTAGAGTTATTGCCCATGATTGTTAAAAACTACCAATCTAAACCAATCCATAAACTTAAGCTCAAGCCTGCTTGCTCAACTTGGGGAAGCCAGCCATCTCAATTAAACAAGGAACATCTATAACTTTCCTCCCATGCAATTTAAATCCAGCTGACATGGAAATTTGTTGTACATCAATCAACCAATAAACTCTTACCACACACCATCACATGCCAATATAAGAAATTCATCATCTGCAGTTCGCTCAATCTGCAAGTTAATTAAGCAGGTATTCCGCCCATCAGGAACATGTTCACTGAAGACAAAAAAAAAAGGCTACTATCAAGTGACAAAGGCAATTGAAATGCTAGAAACGCACTTACTATCTGTATATCTGGCCAGGCAGTCACTATTTGTTTATCAGGGGACAAGTATTTGTTTTGCTTGAACTCCACATCACCTGAGTAAAGAGAATTCAGAAGATTCTGAAACAGTACAAAATGATACAAGAGGGTAGGCGGTATGGTATGCATTTAAAACCCTCATAAGGGAAAACCAAGGTGATTTAACTATTGCTCTTGCCAAATTTAAGCTGCCATTCACTCGGCCACCATAAATAAATCCAAGAGGGTAGGCGGTATGGTACGAAATGATACAAGAGGGTAGGTGATATGGTATACATTTAAAACCCTCATAAGTGAAATCCAAGATGATTTACCTATTGCTCTTGCCAAATTTAAGCTGCCATTCACTCGGCCACCATAAATAAATCCACCAGCTTGTGTTATCCTGTCCCTTTCAATTTCGAGATCAGGTTTGTGATCCCTCGACAAGTCAAAGGCCTGCCCACAAAATGTGTTGCAGAAAACTTTTCAATAAACTAGAAAACGGCACTTTGCAAGTGGCAGTTGATTTTACACACCACAAATGTTCTGATATCGATGTAACAGCAAGTTGGTTTCATAGACCACCAGTGGTAGCATATGAAAAATCATAAATCATTTGCAAATTTGCATACTTTGCCACCCCTTGCAAGAACACAACGGGAGTCCCCAGCATTGGCTACTACAATCTTGTCATTCTGTAAAAGTGCCACCACAGCTGTGCTTCCACAAGAAGGCCCAGCAAAGTCCGAATGTGCACCCTGCCAGACATAGAACATTCACAATTAAAATAAAGCATAAAAGATCAAAATAAATGAAGATTGGATGAGAATCTTTAGACTGCTAGATTTATGTCTAGTTTAAAACCTGAAACCTGCCAACCAAAACATCTCCACTCAATGGTCCACAACAATTAACAATTTTTTTATGACAGCATAAACAAATCATCACAAGAACCATTTGTCCACAGTGAGCAGATAAAATTTGCTCATGACCTTGTCTATCCTGTAGGTCGGAATTAGCAGCATGTAAAGAAAACAACAGTGAGAGAGCAGAGTGTACACAACAAGAAGAAGAGAAAAGTGAGGGAGAAGAGTACATACAAGAAAACGAAAGTCAAAACAAAGACCACTTGACCACGTCCCATAAAAACAAGCCCCAGCCACACACCCAAGAGAGAAAAAAAGTGCTTCCACTGCCGGCTGACGGGGTGGCCCTACTCCTATGGACCGGCTGACGGGGTGGTACACCGCCAGCTGATGGGGCGGCAGCCCATTGGAGCATTAAAATTTGGGGCTTTTCGCATATGTGTGCATTAGCACATCAAACAGCTCATTGGTGCACAAAAATTAGGGGCTTTTTACTCTGCAAGTCTTGTTTGGATGTTTGTGCATCGAATGTGTAGGGATTTGCATTGCAGCCCTATATTTGGAGCAAAAAGTTTTCTCAGGAACTTGTCATTGCCTGGCATAGCACTCCGGTGCATTGGGATTTTTCCTGCATGTGTTTTTTACAGCACACTTGGTTGCAAGTGTTTGCATATCTCTTAGTAGAGAGATTTCATCATTATGGCTAGAAATGCTACTGATATATTTGGGGTTTTGTCCCAAGAGGACAAATTGTGGCAGTAAATACTCCCTATGGAGTTTCATGGTCCGAAACCTTCGTGTGGCCAAAGGTTTATGGGATTATGTATCAAGTAAAGATCTACGACCTACAAACATAGCACCTAACACACCCGTTTCCACACCACTCACTCTATCTATGCAGGGAAACTCGGAACCAATCTTATTTAAATAGCTGGTTGGTTTGTTGCTACAGGAGGAGCAGAATTGGAAGAACAAATCTTCCGTCATGTGTGGCAATGAAAGGGCTTTTCTTGACCAAGGCAAGGACAAAGGAAAAGCCAAAAGCAATTTTCAGCCAAAGACCGATTTGGGACAGCCTTCACAAAAGGCTAACAATGATGCAAGCAAGCCTAAGAAAAAGGGCAAGCATCATTATTGCAAAAAGCCAGGTCACTATAAATGAGTGTTGAAAGCGGCTTGCAAAGGAAAAGAAAAAGGAAAATGGCATGGTTGTAGATTCTTCTTCATCATCTACAATGAAAGATGATGCATCAGTAAATCTCGTGCAGGATGAGTGGACTTTTCTTGCTTGCACTTATGATACATCATTAGAGCATATGTCTCTCAATGTCAATGAAAGACCAACCTGACACATGGTACTTTGACAGTGGTGCTTCTAAACACAACCTCACAAAGGAAGATTCCCGTGAGGGCAAACGGGTAACATGTGCAACCAATTCTTCTTATCCAGTCAAGGGAGTTGGTGAGGTGATCCTCACAACAGCAGATGGTGCAGACATATGTCTTCTAGATGTATTGTATGTGCCTGGGATTAAGAAGAATTCAATGTTAGTCTCCTCTTTTGCTAAAAGAAGTTATGCAATGAGCTTTGAAGATGACAGGTGCAAAGTCGGAGACCGTGAGAGTCTCACATCCGGCACATTGTACCCGCCTGATAGGTTTGACAAGAGAGAGTACGATGCTCATATGGTTTCCACTCTTAACACTGGGAAAAATTGTGGCGTACCACGTTTGGGCATGTGAATTATGGCAGTCTATCGTATTGCAAAAGCATCAAGACATGCCTCGTATAGAGCTACCACCAAAGCATGTATGTGAAGGGTGCATATAGGGTAAAATGCATTTCCAAAAGATGGATCAACAAGCGCTATCCAGAAATTACAGCTTGTGCATAGCGATGTGTGTAGTCCTATGCGAACACCATCGATTGGGAAGCATTTATACTTTGTAACCTTTATCATTGATGACTCCAAATTTGCTTGGGTATATCCCTTGAAAGCAAAATCTGACGTATTTGCATGTTTTCAGCATTATGTGGTATAGACTGAAAATCAAACAAGTTGCGAATTGCATTCCCTCCGAACAGAACAAGGGGGGGAATATATGTCTATTGCTTTCAAAGCTTTTTTGGCAAAAAAGGGCATAAAGCATCAATGCACGATGCCATACTCTCCTCAGTAAAATGGTGTTGCTGCGAGAAAGAATAGGTCATTGCTGGAAATGGCTATTACAAATCTTTTTTTTTGGGAGACAACCCAGGAAAAGAACTCTTTATTGATTCAACACACAAGTAAACTAGAATGCCCAATCATAGTCTTCCATTGAGGGAGACTTGGGTTGTTGCTGGAGCTATCTCTTCAGTGAGACAAGTGCCAAGCTTCAGAGAGCACACGTCGTGGTAGACTTTAGCTCAGAAGATACTCCACTACCCCAAAAGAGGGACATCCCAGCCAGTATGTACTTGAGGCCAGAGAGCGAGAGACAAGCTCAAATCAGCAAGTGGTGGTGAGCAACCCCAGAATCAGAGGCTGAACCGCGACGTAAAGGCGGCGTTCCAAGGTCGCACTTGGAGGTGGCAAACTGTTGGAGGAGGAGCAGATCCCTTGGCACTAGTGCCCCCCGATTTCAGCGACTGCCACCCAGCACTAGTGCCACCCAAAATCGACAGCAATTAGCTGGACAAGCGGTGCTCGGCTCTAGGCAGGTGGCTCCCGGCTCTGGAATGGTAGCGAGACAGACTCTAGGCAACAGCATGAGAACATGGATCCGGTGCCATTTGTGGGAGATTAGGGTTAGCACAGAAGTAGCTATGGAGGATCAAACAGATCGTGGTGTTTGGTAGTGTGCGCAAAGAGAGAAAGCTAGAGACGAACTTGATTAGAAAGAAAGAAAGAAAGAAAGAAAGAAAGAAAGATTTTATTAACGTCTTCCAAAAGACCGAACTCGGCCTATGAGACAAATCGGAGTACCTATATGGGGTATCCTCTGTCATCCCAACAAAATGAAAAAGTAATGAACAAAAAAGCTAAATCTGGGTGTGCAGGGGATGGAGCTCTACTACTAGGAGAATGCAAAGCTATATGCATGGAGTATACAATCATGATATGCAACCTAGCTAGCTCCATCCTGTACCATACTGGGGGTATAAAATGGTATACATCAGTGAAGGGGGTGTCCACAGCTCCTTGAAGAACATGCCTGGGTGTGCTCTGAAGCGAGCCAGTCGCTCCGCACCCTCTCTGTGAAACTGAGCTCTGATCTCTGTCATCTCTCTCTGGTATAGGCGTGGTGTCCGAAAGCCAGGTGTCCTCTGTCTCCTGCGGGCTCTAGGTGTCTCTGCTCTCTAGAGAGTAGAGACACTTAGAGTATATGCACGACTCAATGATACTTTTTATTGATTAATAACCATCAAGTACATGCTTTTATAGGCTAGCAGCCTTATCTTTGACACATCACATTAAAGGGACAAATGACACATGGCTAGGCCTATGACATCGATGCTTATGACTTTCACACAAAAAACGGCTACAAGAGGTGGTTCACATACACATACTCACTTATGCACAAAAGTGAGTTCACACAAATATACAAGGGTTGTTCACACACAGATACAAGCGGGTACACGAATACGATGGGTGGATACACACGCAAAGACTCCGAAATACCCAACAACCATGATGCTTAAAAGCACTAACAGTCATGTATGCAAGATTAGGTTCCACACAGGAAGAAGAAAGATCCTAGGCCCTAATACCAATAACAGTCATGTATGCAAGATTAGGTTCCACACAGGAAGAAGAAAGATCCTAGGCTCTAATACCAATAAAATACTGCCGCTCAAGGTTGAGCACAATCTTGACACACTTAAAACTATTAATACTAATAAACAATAGGAAATGACATAACACAATACAAAATAACAATGCTGAAAATACAAACGACACTAGCAATAGGGCTGGAAAGGGCCGACCCCCCTTGTAATATAAGTATTCTCAAGGATTTCCTGCGATACACACTTCACAGGCAATGAATGCCAAATTTTCAATGACACTATATGCAATGAAAACAGATACCAAACATGTTTCTGTCAATGTCAATGTCGAAATCCAAAGCTTTAGGGCAAGCAATCCCTCACTCTCCAATCCACAGTGACTCCTCATATGCAACTATTCTCATGGAAAAGACATGATTAAAAACCCCAACTACGGCTGAGAGAAGAAACAGCAGCCCTGTAAGTGCTACAGCCGCCCCTTTGACAAGGGCTGTGTTGAGAAAGTAGAGAAATTGACACACACTGTGTTGAGAAAGTAGAGAAATTGACACACATTGTGTGAGAGTGCACTGTAGGAGTGCAATGAGCTATGGTGGCTCATAGTTAATCACAAGCTTAAGAGACATGATTAAGATTAAGCCGAGTTGAACAAGAGAGAGAGTGCGCACAAGATAAGGGCAAAAGATAATATCTTTTATTCATGTGTGGAATGCCTCTTTACAGGCTAAAGGTACATTGTGTCAATGACATCACTTATGATGTAAGCTGTGGATAGGTGCCCTTTCACACACTCAATGGATGATTGATTTGACCCTTTTACAGGATGATTGACTTGACCCTTTTACATATGGAGAACCACGTGGGGTAAGGCTGCTTTTACATTGAGACTAAGTGGGATAAGGTGTGTTCTTGTGTCCAATACATGAAGCCTTCACACTAGCAATGTGTGTTTGCCTATTTCAACACCCCCCCTCAAACACAAAGGACCCACCCAATGATGCAGTTGGTCATGCTGACTCCCATGAGTCTAATTATCTACCCAATGCTCAATGATAATGTAAACCGGCCTTCAGAAAGCAAAGGGCGGTGGAACAAACACTCGCACATAAAACACTTCAACACCATTGAGGACCTAGAAAAGGAAAACAAACAGGGGGAGCTAGAGTGCTCCTGCAAATAGTACACGGACACCGATTGGCCCCAAATCGCAGTGGCGCCCCTTGCGGTATTTCTTTAATTGATTATAAGAGCTTTTATTACAATATAAGGCTGGCAACTCAGCCGTCCCAGTAGAACTCCTGAAGCCTGCAAAGAACCTGCATCTGGCTTCTAATCCACACGGCATCCACAAACAAGTCCAGCCATTGTTCACATCGAAAGACTCTTCTCACATTGAGTCTGCATACAGAAGCTTTCTCCCAAGATCAAGGCTGCCACAACCATCCATAGCCTCTCACACTATGACCAGCATCAAACCCTGACACATCCAGTGCTCCTGCATCACAACACAGACTCCCAAACTGTCTCTCAAGAGAGTATCACAGCACAGCATACCATACAGTTGACACACCTGTACAAACCCTCTCTACCATCCAAGGGTACTATCCATCTCTGTCATGGATTCCCTGTCCCCTGTCTAATCAGTAGCAAGGCTGTACCATACATGTGTCCACTCCTGTACCTTCTACCTGCATGTGACCTATCTCCTGGAGAAACCCAAAAACATGTCTCTTCGAGAAAACCTACAACCTGTTTCCACATGAAACCCTTAGGCCTGTTTCCCTCTGAAACTTATGTCCTGTTTCCATACATCTAGTTACCTGTTCCCACATGAAACATCTGGCAACATAGAGATTCCCGTACTGTAGGTCCCACTGTTCCTTTCTAGCAGGAAGAAAACAATCTGCTCCATGAGCACGCAGCCATGCGAGCTTGCATCGCTCCCATGCCAAGAAAAATAACCAAAAGACCTGTGCCTGTAGCCAAAAACCCAAGCACACATAACTGAATTTGCAGCCAAGCAAAAACAGCCCATAAACTGTC
Organism: Cibotium barometz; assembly: GCF_041138505.1. Lineage (NCBI taxonomy): Eukaryota > Viridiplantae > Streptophyta > Polypodiopsida > Cyatheales > Cibotiaceae > Cibotium > Cibotium barometz. The sequence goes on from NC_141050.1 coordinate 48,791,856, forward strand.
CCAAAACAGTCCCGAATCCAAAGCAAAGAGAAACTGAAAGTTCCATCAGATGAACGCCATCAACATGATGTCTATGTTCATGGAAATCCAGTCTCTGTCCACCTTTGTATCAAGAGAAACCAACCCTTGTCTACTCTTCAGCAGAGGGAGAGAGAGAGAAAAGAGAGCATGTGCCGCAGCTTCAGCCCTTCTACTATTTCTCCTGCAACTTGCCACCCTCCGGAAGAGATCTTGTCGGCCAACAGTACTGACCACATGGAATCCAAGGCTGTACTTTTCTGCAGACCAGCCAGCCGCCTGGAGAGAGAAAGAAAACACATCCTCCAAGAGCTAGAGAGAGAAAGAGAGAGAGAGAGAGAGAAAGCGCTGCAGTCTGCCAGCTTCCCAAAAAGGGGGATAAAGAGTGGGTGAGCTTGCTGAGCTGTGCGCTGCCCTGCAATCTGCCCACCTGTGCTCCTTGGTGACCAGCCGTCAAAGAAGAAGCACCCCCGTCTGCTGGCCCGACTTGTAGCTAGAGAGGGAGAACCTCCACATGCTGTTCAGCCCCCATATGCCACCTGTAAACAGTCCGCCTGCCTGCTGCTCAACTCTGTCCCTCTGTCCAGCCCACGTGCAGTCCATCCACGTGGAGGTTCAGGCCATCAGTCGCGACAGAGAAAGGCTCCTTCAGAATTCAGCAGCCTGTATGCGCCCTGTTTCCAGAAAAGCTCTCCTCTCTCATGCGCTGCCTGCCAGCCTTCCTCTTTCCCCAAAAAGCACAGGTGGCCCCAAAATAGCTTATGGGCCACGTTTTCTTCATAAATGGGATTAAAAATTACTTTAAAGGTTTTTAAAACCTTTTAAGTTAAAATTCCTTTGCCCCCTTTCACACATGGGGTTATCCACACATGGGCTTCCATCTTCACTCCCACCTGATGCCATTCACACTGTCTACCATGTCCCCGTGCACATCTGCATCTTGTCCAGAGAAAAACACAGGGTCATGACATACCCCCCTCTTGAAAAATGGCAAGCGTCCTCGATTGCACTCAATGGCACAGTAAAGCATCTTATGAGCTAAGACACCCCATATGGCAAAAACAATGGCCTTCCAATGCATCTGGGTGATAAAAACAATCATCCTGCACAATAAGCCACACTGTCCTCTTGCTTGTTCCTTCCGAACCTACAGCAAAAGTCTAAAACCAAATGGAAACACGTTAACTGTGTTAACAAAACCATGCATCATTCTACATATGAAAAACATATGCATGACACATATATGCATTCGCAAACAATATGCTCCTCAAAATGCTCTACCTACTCCAAAGTAACAGTCTACGGGCTGCTCGCAAGCCTTATGCCCATGGGCATCCCGCAGGACCCATGACTGAAGGTAAAACATGAGCATATGAAAGCACTCAATGCATCCAAACACTACATCTACCAAGTACTTTCCCACATATGTCTCATGGCCATCCCGCAGGAGTTACACCCATGAACATAATAAAGCACTTGATGAATCATACCAACATACATGCAGCACATGACACAATGCAGAGTATTTCCCAATGTATTCTCAATGGTACCAGGATCCAATGGCACCAGAATACAAACTGGGGTCTACCACCTGTTGTATATGAAAAGAATGGCCCAAGGGCCGTTCTTGGAAGCCCCATGGCCATTCTATACCTCTACGTCAAAAAGTGTATGCATACATGCACAAACAGAGTTCGATCCATATTTCCATGAACCAAACCAATTCTAGGACTGCTCGCAAGACTTATGTCCTCCATAGAGTTATCCATAGTTGCAGTTATAGTTCCAGGTGCGCGCGACTGTGAACCAAACCCAACTTTACCATCTCATGTGTCTAGAACACAAGATCATAGAAGTCCCATAAGCAGATGTACTGTCAGCCTCAGTACCTTCGGGTGAATACAAAGATGTCACCAAGCGACTCCTAGATAACAAATGAGCCTGTCTGTAACAAGGGAGCGGAGGTGCTACCCCCCTCTTGAGCATCAGGCAATGCTCCAGACCTATGCTCTGCTGAACCTGAATGAGCCGTAACAAGAGTCGACTCCAACTCATAGGCATCAAGATAAAGCTGCAACTCCTGAGGTGAATCTGCTAAGTCACCCTCCTCCATCCACTTCGCATCCATCAGTGAAACTCCTCCATCCACTTCGTATCCATCAGTGAACAGCTCTTGAACTTCACAGGATAGCAACGGGAAACTTTACCCTGTACCTTTCTTTCCTTATGTGCCAGTATATGCTCACGAATAAGAATCTCGTCAAGTTCCTCCACTTCCATCTGAGCCTCATCTGATACATCCTCAGGCACCCAAAACCTGCTTGCACTCCACCCAAGTGGTAAGCACAAGTCCTCGATGAAGCATAGTAGATCACCACTAACATAGAAAGAAAATGTCTTCCGAACCCATGAAGCCTCTATGAAGATACCACCGGTGACAAACTGTCGAAAGCCATAGTCTTCAACGCATCTCCTGCACCATAACACTTCAACTGCTTCTTGTTCCTGGCCGACTACTTCTTGTCCTTGGTGTCTTTTCTCCTGAGCTTCATCTTCAGCTCTTGCTCTTCACCTCATATAGGCAAAGACACAAAATCCTGTACTGTGTCCTGCACTTCCTTTTCACTTTCCTCATGTTGAAGCTTTTGATGTGACTCTCATGAGACAACCACGACCTCGTCCCCTTAGGAAAGTTGGCGATTGTCCCGACCAAAGCAACCACGGACTCGCCTCCTTGAGAAAGTCGACGATGTGTCCCGGCCAACGGAACCTTGTAAACCGGCCTTCAGAAAGCAAAGGGCGGTGGAACAAACACTCGCACATAAAACACTTCAACACCATTGAGGACCTAGAAAAGGAAAACAAACAGGGGGAGCTAGAGTGCTCCTGCAAATAGTACACGGACACCGATTGGCCCCAAATCGCAGTGGCGCCCCTTGCGGTATTTCTTTAATTGATTATAAGAGCTTTTATTACAATATAAGGCTGGCAACTCAGCCGTCCCAGTAGAACTCCTGAAGCCTGCAAAGAACCTGCATCTGGCTTCTAATCCACACGGCATCCACAAACAAGTCCAGCCATTGTTCACATCGAAAGACTCTTCTCACATTGAGTCTGCATACAGAAGCTTTCTCCCAAGATCAAGGCTGCCACAACCATCCATAGCCTCTCACACTATGAACAGCATCACACCCTGACACATCCAGTGCTCCTGCATCACAACACAGACTCCCAAACTGTCTCTCAAGAGAGTATCACAGCACAGCATACCATACAGTTGACACACCTGTACAAACCCTCTCTACCATCCAAGGGTACTATCCATCTCTGTCATGGATTCCCTGTCCCCTGTCTAATCAGTAGCAAGGCTATACCATACATGTGTCCACTCCTGTACCTTCTGCCTGCATGTGACCTATCTCCTGGAGAAACCCAAAAACATGTCTCTTCGAGAAAACCTACGACCTGTTTCCACATGAAACCCTTAGGCCTGTTTCCCTTTGAAACTTATGTCCTGTTTCCATACATCTAGTTACCTGTTCCCACATGAAACATCTGGCAACATAGAGATTCCCGTACTGTAGGTCCCACTGTTCCTTTCTAGCAGGAAGAAAACAATCTGCTCCATGAGCACGCAGCCATGCGAGCTTGCATCGCTCCCATGCCAAGAAACATAACCAAAAGACTTGTGCCTGTAGCCAAAAACCCAAGCACACATAACTGAATTTGCAGCCAAGCAAAAACAGCCCATAAACTGTCCCAAAACAGTCCCGAATCCAAAGCAAAGAGAAACTGAAAGTTCCATCAGATGAACGCCATCAACATGATGTCTATGTTCATGGAAATCCAGTCTCTGTCCACCTTTGTATCAAGAGAAACCAACCCTTGTCTACTCTTCAGCAGAGGGAGAGAGAGAGAGAAAAGAGAGCATGTGCCGCAGCTTCAGCCCTTCTACTATTTCTCCTGCAACTTGCCACCCTCCGGAAGAGATCTTGTCGGCCAACAGTACTGACCACATGGAATCCAAGGCTGTACTTTTCTGCAGACCAGCCAGCCGCCTGGAGAAATGAAATGAAATGAAATGTTATATTAACGTCTTCAAAAGGCCATAATGACCTATGAGACCAAAAGTTACATCATGGTGGATCTGATACAATGTCTGGATAAAAAAACCCAGAAAATGAAAAATAAAGATGATACTACAGGCACCAAGAAAATAAAACTCCAAATGGAAGGTAAACAGAAACCCTTATAGGGTGTGAATATAGTGAGGGGGGGGGGGGGGGGGGTACGCTATGGAGGTGAGTGGAATATAGTGAGGGGATACAATATCATGTGGGACGGAGGGGTACACTATGGAGGTGCCTCCATCTCATAATATGTGCCGCATCGGACGCTGGCGGATCTCCTCAATATCCTCCATGGTGAGTACTCTGACTGGACGTCTCCCATGCCGTGCTAGTATGGTCCTGATCCTCTGTTGTAGTCTCCGCCAGTGTCGAGATGGGCCTCTCATCTTGGGGCGCCTGGACCGCCCCAGCTCTATAGCCCGATCAATCAGTGTACCTCTGGTGCGGCTGTGCTCTGGGGCTAGCTGCAATGCCTGCTGACCTGACTGCTCAATCTCTGGTCGAAAGAAGTCTGTAATCTGCCTCTGTAGGTGTCTCTCCCTCTCTGATCCCCTCCCTCTCAGGAGACCCTCTCTATGTCTACGCAGCTCCAGCAAGTACAATCCAAGGCATCTCTGATCCTGGTATCTCATGACTCTAGAAAGTGGTCCAAAGCCCTCTCTGAACAGGCAGTGAAAACGGCCTCGTATCTCATAATATACTGGACAGTGACATATGTAATGTAACTCTGTCTCTGGCTCCATCTGGCACAGCTGACAAATCTTGGCCTCAGCTGGTACTCCTCTGAATCTGCCAGTCTCAATCTCTAGCTGGTGTGAGGATGTGCGCATCTGACCAATAGCACACCGTACCCCATGAGAAAGATGAGTATCCATGTAGCTGGGTCTAATCAAAAAACCCATCCTCCGTGAGCTGGAGAAGATGATCTCTATAGAAAGCCATCTTCGTACCAAGCTCGTGTGTCGGCTGTATCCATGTCCTCCTAGTGTCCAGCTGAGTCAAGTCCTGCCTGATAAGCCTGGTAATCTCTGCCCGTGTGAGAGAGAGGGAGGGTGCATCCAGGGAGTACTGAAATGGAGGTAGCCTGTCCATACTAAAGCCATGCAGTTGGAACCAATCTGTCATCTGTGCATACCAACATGATCCGTCTCCCTGTGATGCCAACTGTCGTGAAGACTCCAGGGCTAAGCGAGCATATCTGTCTCTAGGGAGAGCCCAAGTGCTATGTATAAAGGAGACTGATCGAGTGAGTGCCTCTACTACCAATGGGGGGGCAGCCATCTCTGCACGGATAATATCATGTGGTACGGAGGCCTTGGCCCTAATCATCCGGGAAATCGTAGAAACCAAGGGCCTCTCCATACGTCTCCATCCATCAGTGCTACCAGCTCGGCTGTGGTGATCCACTGAGGGTCCCCATATCTCCACTCCATACAGCATGGCTGAAGTGACCAAAGTGTCAAAGAGCCAGAGCTTTGTTCGAGGTTCCTGAAACTGAACCTGCGAACACATCCTCTCTAGTCTCCCCAATGCTGCATAAGCTCTGGTCAATCTGGTCTCCGCTGCTCTCCTCAAGGAAAATAGTGGGCCACTAAAAACCACACCAAGGTAAGTATATGCATCTGTATACTCCACTGTCTCCTGACCATATGTAAAGGTGGGCATTGACCTCCTAACCCACTGTGCTGTGGTGTTAAACACCATCACCTTGGTTTTACCAAGGTTAACAGACAATCCACTATCCTCTGCAAACATGTGCAATGCATCCAAATGACGCTGCATCCCCTCTGGAGAATCTGAAATCAGCACAATATCATCAGCATACAATAACAGCGGAATCCATGTCCCTGCTAGCTGTGCTCCTTTGTCACCCTCCCGCTCTACATAGTCCGAAACCTCATCCACATACATCCCAAATAAGGTGGGGGAAAGGGGGCAGCCTTGTTTCACCCCAACAGTGGACTGAACCATCTCAGATATACCCTGGGTAGTACGTACCTGCCCCACAATTGTCCTGTATAAAGCCATGATTCCCCAAATCAGCTCTGTGGGCACTCCCATCTCCTGTAGTCTGCGCATCAGCCTGGCTCTCGGTACTGTGTCAAAAGCTTTGCAGAAATCCACAAAGCAACAATAAATCCTCCTGCCTATAATCTGCCCTCCTCAATAATAGCTCTGAGTGTCAAGATATGGTCAAGAGTGGAGAAACCTCTCCTGAACCCTGCCTGCCCTGATGCACGTATGCCCTCTCTCTCTGCCCATCTACTCAACTCTTGCTCAAGAACAGATGCATATAATCTAGCCAATGTGTGACCAATCATGATGGTACGATAATTCCCAGGAAGCATGGGATCCCCTGACTTGAAGATAGGCACAATCGTGGACATATTCCAAGTCTCAGGAAAACCCTCACACATGGCTCGATTAAACATCATAGCAATAAGCTCTGCAAGCATATCTCTGGCATCAATAAAGTGCTTTGCTACCAAACCATCATGATCATATGCTCTCCCAATCCTCATCCTGTCAATAGCTTTCCTTACCATCTCAGCAGTAAAGAAAGCACATGTCTCTGGGCATGGCTCCGATGGGTCTGGCAGGGGCGGCTGTCCTGGTGCTGTGTACAGGGATGCTGCATACTCACCCCAAATCTCTGTGGAGGTAATGGCTGGTGATGGTGAATGCTCATGGAATAGTCTCCATGCCTCGCCTGAGTCCTGACTCATAAATAACTGGTACAAATCCCTCTCTAACTGAGCAAGATAAGCTCTCTTCTTCCGTCGCACTAGGTGCCGGAAGGTAATCCGTGACTGTCTGTGAGTGGTAACACCCATGAGCACCTCTCTCTGTAATCTGATCCTCATCTCTCTGCACTCCTCATCATACCAACTGTTCTGGGGCATGTTCCCAGATCGTCTCCGTGTAGGCTGACTATGGGGATATGCCTCTGATGCTGCAGCATGAAGCGTCTCTATCAATATCTGAGTGAGCTCATCTAATGGCCGTCCCGGCTCCTCGGCACATAGGCGTCTGTATATCTCATCCGTGTATACGGTGTCCGTCTCCCTCGTAAAGGTATAACGAGTGTGTGTGGAGACCTGTCCCAATGTAGCGGTGCTGAACTGAAATGTGAGAGTGAAGGACAAGATAGCATGATCCACTGCTATTCCAACCGGCCTAGTGCCTACCATAAAATCCTGAAAAGAGGGAATGAGACTGGGCTGAGCCATAACATAGTCCACTGTACTAGCACCATGCCGATGTGGAAAGCTAGTGAAACCGCCCGATGTCGAGAATCTCTGTAGGCCATTCAGGATGGCCAATCCATGTGCAGTCCCCATGTCTATCAAATACCGCCCATACACTCTATGTTCCTCATCCTGTGAGAGTCTAGATAGGCCCATATCCCTAACATCAAGCTCCCTCAACATCTCCTCTGAGGTATCATAAAATACTGTCTGGTTATGGGCGGTCCTAGCATTGAAGTCCCCCAGGAGAATGATGTCACCATCCCTGGAGAACTCCCAAATGTCATCATCCAAAATAGAAAAGGGAGACTGCCCGCTAGGTGATGCATACACTGATGTACTAGGAGCAAAATAGCATATAGCAATGTAGAGATATCTGCCGGTCTCTGCCCTCAATCTAACCCACATGTACCTAGCCTGCTCATCTCTGCGGACTATATGTATCAGTGGCTGTAGCTCCTCTCTAAACAATACTGCCACTCCTCCTGAGCCCCGTCCTCTATGCTCTGAACGAGTCTCCTGTCTACAAGCTGTCTCCCATCGGTATCCACTAACATGTGGCATGGACTGTCCAGGAGCCTGATGCGTCTCACAGTAGAAGATGATATCCCTCCCAGTGAAACTATCCTCAAAAGCCCCTACATCAAGGCGTAGAGATCCATTACAATTCCAAGTAGCAACTTTGAGTGTAGTCCCATAGGTCTCGCACCGTCATGAAGAGCGCCTCTCCATAATCACCACTCTACCATCTCTATAGAAGGCCACTTTCCCTTTCTCTCGGGCTGCCCTTATCTCGGGCATAACTTCTTTCATGTGGGCAAGTTGCGAGAGTGTGAGGTCATCTCCAAGAAATATTCCCGTTTGCTTGAGTGTAGGACGTCTCTTCAAGAAGTCCTCCTTCGCTTCCATGGAGGGCAAACGAATGATAAGTGCTCTCTCCTTAGAAGAAGATTCGCCACTACCTTCTCTCTTCTTTCCCACTCTCCATGCCTTTGTGTGCGTGGCTTCAATGCCCATCATAGAGAAGAGCTCCTTGGTTTCCCCTTCCGCGTCATCACGGTCTTTTAGACCGGACACTCGTACATGTAAGGCCCGGGTCTTCCTCCTTTGCTCCTCTTCAAGGGTCATGTTGATGATGGTGGGAGTGGGATGGGTGGCGATTCTTTACCTTTCCCTTTCTTGGCGACCTCGATCCATTTCTCGGCCTCATCCATCTTCTTTTGTGTCTTTGTGATCACCTCCACCCATGAAGATGTCTTCTGTTTATGTTGCTCCTCCTCCTCTCGAATGATGAGAGAGAAAGAAAACACATCCTCCAAGAGCTAGAGAGAGAAAGAGAGAGAGAGAGAGAGAGAGAGAAAGCGCTGCAGTCTGCCAGCTTCCCAAAAAGGGGGATAAAGAGTGGGTGAGCTTGCTGAGCTGTGCGCTGCCCTGCAATCTGCCCACCTGTGCTCCTTGGTGACCAGCCGTCAAAGAAGAAGCACCCCCGCCTGCTGGCCTGACTTGTAGCTAGAGAGGGAGAACCTCCACATGCTGTTCAGCCCCCATATGCCACCTGTAAACAGTCCGCCTGCCTGCTGCTCAACTCTGTCCCTCTGTCCAGCCCACGTGCAGTCCATCCACGTGGAGGTTCAGGCCATCAGTCGCGACAGAGAAAGGCTCCTTCAGAATTCAGCAGCCTGTATTGATACCATGTTGATAAAGTAGAGAAATCGACACAAACTGTGTGAGAGTGCACTGTAGGAGTGCAATGAGCTATGGTGGCTCATAGTTAATCACAAGCTTAAGAGACATGATTAAGATTAAGTCGAGTTGAACAAGAGAGAGAGTGCGTACAAGATAAGGGAAAAAGAAGATATCTTTTATTCATGAGTAGAATGCCTCTTTATAGGCTAAAGGTACATTGTGTCCATGACATCATCTATGATGTAAGCTGTGGATAGGTTCCCTTTCACACACTCAATGAATGATTGATTTGACACTTTTACCTATGGAGAACCACGTGGGGTAAGGATGCTTTTACATTGAGACTAAGTGGGATAAGGTGTGTTCTTGTGTCCAATACATGAAGCCTTCACACTAGCAATATAGTGCGTGTGTTTTCCTATTTCAACAGGCAGTCCCCTACTTAATTGTCCTCTAGTAATGCAAAACCAATGTTGTGTCCTTATCACTTAACTTCTTCATCATCATAGAGAAAGCCTGTTATTGTTATGTACACTTCATCAGTTTGCCATGAATGTAAAAGTAAACTCAGTGGACATCCAAGCTGTGCATGGAGGTTCAACAGTTCAGCCATGTGATTGGGAGAACAGAAGGAAGAAGAAGCTTTCAGCGATTGCACCTGTTCAAATGCCCACTGGTCATCATTGGCATATTTTGCCTCTGTGAAGCCTTTGTTCTCAGAGCCCCTTGGAGACATGAGACCTTCAATGAAATGGTTTATTTTGGTAAGCTTATCTCCGTTCAGCATTGATAGCTCTCTCCAGCCTCGATGGCCCCGCATCATGTCATCCATCCTACACAACCATTACTGTTTTTAGCAATGTGAAAAAGATATTCAATTGATTGTTGCAGATCAGAAGATACAAATTCAGATTTGTTGGTCGAAAAAAAGAGAAAACCTGCCCAGGGATGATTACTCTAGCAGTAAAAGAAAAGTGTTTCCATGACAGAGCCCATTTTTTTTCGCGAGTAAAACAGGGCTGATTAGATTACCACAAAATCTCGTACAAACACATGCTAAAGCGCCAAAAGATACAAGTGCGACCAACCACACTCAAAGGCAAAATTTATGCCAAAAAACAAAACCTACAGGAAATCTCAAGGAGGGAGATAAGAGATGTGTGACAAACCACTGTGGAGGAATGTACTTCCACCGTGGGGCACCGCCCTGTAAGTGGAAGAAAATCTGGTGATGACTCCAAGTCTCCAAGAAATGTTCTCTCCACAACTCACCACACCGAGAGGAGAGAGTCATCAAATAGTCCCAACCAAATATCTGCCAAAATCTGATGAGTGGAAGAAGATTCTCCTCCAAGAGTGTGGTGACATTTGGCCCTCCAAATGCACCAGCCAATACTAGCGCCTATGATACTAAAGGTCTCTGAGCTATTAGATGATTCCTGAGAATGCTGAACAAGACACGGGATATCACAAAAAAGCATGCGAGCAAAGATCGCATGCTCGACGTGGAAATCTACATCATCCGGAGCAGCCTCGTATCCAAGATAACTTGGCTGCAACCAGCAAAATGCACCCCGAGTAATGTAACCAAGATCCGGAGAAAGCCATTGGAGAAGCCCAAAAACACCTGTCCACACCATCTGAGAGGATTGGCAAGACCAAATACAATGATGAGGAATCCCCAGGATCCCACCTAAGCAAATTGAGCATGTGCCAGGAATGCCCATCTGCACTAGCGAACTGCCCACCGCCGGTAGACCAGCATGTGCCAACATCAGTCGTTATGCTCCAATCATAACAACACAAGGAGGTGAATCATCAAGCACACACATTGAAAAGAAAGAAAGAAAAAGACGAACACAAAATAAGGAACAGAAGGTACTAGGCCTAAAAGGACAACTCCATGCCTACTAGGCTTTGGAACTCTAATTGAAACTTCTCTATCTGATTTTGTTTTATTTCCAAAGAAATTTAGAAAAAAACAAGGAAAAGATGGAGAGGTGTATGTGGCCGTAAGCAAGAGGGAAGGCAAGAGCCATGTGGGCCAACGGGTGAGTTGTTGTTGTTGTTGTTGTTGTTGTGTGTGTAGAGGTGTGGGTGGGTCGCGCGCGAGGGGGGGGGGGGGGGGGAGGTGAGGAACTTGTCGAGAGAGAGAAAGAAAGAAAGATTGTATTAACGTCTCTCTCAGGCCAAAGAGAACTGGCCTATGAGACAAAACAACGTACAATGTATGTGGTATCTCTAAATATCAGATGGTGCTCAGTGCACAATACAACACCCGGAAGAAAACTAAAAGAAAACTGCTACTGTGAGGTCAGGATGTATGTACATATATAAGGATGGAGCATTACTGGGGTAAATGCACAACTATATGCCAGGGTGATATAACGAGAGAGAACCTGTCGAGTGACTGCATGAGAGACCTCCGTGCCGCGCGCTGTGCGATCACACGCATGCGTGTGTTGCGTGTCTTTGCGTGGAGAAGTCCCCTGTCTACACTTGTTCGTGCACCCTCGTCAAAAAGCACTGCTTTCTATTGTCCCCTATCTACACCTGTTCACGCACCCTCACCAAGCTCAGCACTACTCTCAATCCACCATTCCCTATGTCCTGCCGTCGCCAATAGTCCACCATTTGCATGTGTGTGTGTGTGTGTGTGTGTGTGTGTGTGTGTGTCTTGTTTCCCGCTACCTCTTCGTCCCTACTGTGTGTGTGCGTGCGCGCACGTGTGTGTGTGTGTGTGTGTGCGTGCGCGCACGTGTGTGTGTGTGACAGAGAAAGAAAGAAAGATAGAAAGATATATTAACGTCTATGAGAGGCCAAAGTCGGCCTATGAGACAAAAAATAATACAACTGTGTTCTTCCGGTCATCGGAAGAAAAGAAACAAAAGAAAAAGTGTGCATGTGTCTGGATACAACTGTGAATCATCATGAATCGGTGGAGCCCATATACAAACAATATAAGGGGGGTGGGGATGTGGATGGAGTGCTAAGGCAAGATGCATCTCTATATGCTGAAGGGGTAGTACAAGCATGCTATGCTGATCTATGTCTAACTCCATCCAGTGCCATAAGAGGGATATAAGATATCATACATCGCCGATGCTGAGGCTATGAATGGCATGAACATGTACCCTGAGTCTGAATGAAAGCGAGCTAGCCTCTCCTGTGTCTCCATCTGGTGTCTCATTCGGATAGCTGCTATCTGTCGGTGACGGAGTCGGGGTGCTCTATGTCCAGTCTGTCTAGGTCTCCTCCTGGCTCTCAATTCCTCTGCTCTCTGTGCGGTCACCCCACGTGGTACATCAGCTGGCACTGGCATAGCTCTCCGGAAGAAATCTGAGTTGGGACTGTCTCCCACCCCTAGTGGGAGCGGGTGTCTGGAGGAGTCTCTCTCGAGAACTATGAAGCTCTAGTAGTAGTCTGCCAAGCTGTCGCTGGTCCGAGGCCTCCATCAACTGATGTAGTGAAGAGTGCTCCTCAAACAATCCTGCATATCTATCTCTGACCCCCTGGTGGGCTCTACATCTACATACAAAATGATCCTCAGTCTCCACCTCCTCGCGGCACAATCTGCATATCCGCTCAGCTCTGGGAACCCGTGCCGCTCTCCCAGCCTCTATCTCTAGCTGATGTGATGAGACACGTAGCTGTCCAATAGCAACGCGAGAGCTGTGTGGCATGTATACATCCATGTACCGCGGTCAATGTATAAACCCATCCCCTGAGAGAGAGAGAGAGAGAGAGAGAGAGAGGGGGGGGCATTCATTGGGTATTCAACAAATTGAAGGCCAAGCTAGCATATTGGAAGCTTTCTACATGGCCTTTACATGTTAAGAATTGTTCAATTGATCATTATGGCCTATGTGCAATTTTATTTGCCGTTGTTGGATTTGGCGTAAAACTGATATGGATACTTTTATGTCTGATTCCTTGGAATTGTTGTGGAAAACCAAGCATCATACAAGAGCGCTACGTCTTCTAAGATGATCTTTGGTCTGCACTCCTAAAATGCATGGTGGATTAAATATACTTGATTTGCATTATCATCTCTTGGTAAGAAAGGCCACCATAAGCCAATGAGATGATAGCTCAAGTCGTGAAGGTGTTTGCCTAGGACCAAGAGGTCCTCGGTAGTGAGCTAGGAACAGCCTCGCAGAACTCCAGAGTACAAAAGCTTCTTCCGAATGATCAGAAGAAGAGGGGCGAGCTGCTACTCCAGGGAGATATCGATGCCCACCAGGCATCCAAGATAGCGGAATGGAGTGCCCCTCGGGATCCACTGAAAACCCTCAATCGGACGGCAAGTCGGGGCAGGTATGGAACCTACCCAAAAACCACAGGACTTGTGCAAATTGATCTGCGCTCTTAATGGACGACAAAAGATCACAATCGCCTCCGCAAATCTCTGGAGATTCCCCACATCTTCGGATAAGTATGCTGCAAACTCTGAGTCTAGCAGCTCCTCTTGAGTACGGATGGGGAGACGCAATCCTTGGAGCCCGATCTCCCATTGTCACCAGAAACATTTCAGGATTTTCGACGTTTTGGGTTTTTTGAGGTTTCGGGACAAAACGTTTGGTCTTTCGGCTAAGAAACGCACAGGTTTCGTAATTTCTTTTATATAAATACAATAAAATGGTTTAGAACTTGTAGTTCATAGAATTATTTGTAGGCCTACCTAGTGCTAGCTAGGCACCTAAAATATGGTAAAAGCTTAAGCAATTGTAGTCACAATTGGGCAATTGGGGAGTTGCGGAATTGTGACTCGTGAGAAATTGGGGATTTATGAGAAATTGGGCAATTGAGAATTTAGGGAATTGGGAATATTGGGAAATTTGTGTACACCAAGGGAAACATGTGGTATAAAGGGTGCTACCTGGGCATAATGGCATGAATTGCAGAGGAGTAACATGAGTCCGTGCAAGAGAGAGAGAAATGAAATGAAATGAAATGTTATATTAACGTCTTCAAAAGGCCATAATGACCTATGAGACCAAAAAGTTACATCATGGTGGATCTGATACAATGTCTGGATATAAAACCAAAAAATGAAAAATAAAGATGATACTACTGGCACCTAGAAAATGAAACTGGAACTGGAAGGTAAACAAAAACCCTTATAGGGTGTGAATATAGTGAAGGGGGGGGGGGGGGGGGGGGGGTGTACGCTATGGAGGTGAGTGGAGTACAGTGAGGGGATACAATATCATGTGGGACGGGGGGGTACACTATGGAGGTGCCTCCATCTCATAATATGTGCCGCATCGGACGCTGGCGGATCTCCTCAATATCCTCTGTGGTTAGCACCCTGACGGGGTGTCCCGCATGTCTCGCAAGAATAATCCGAATCCGCCGCTGCAACCTCCGTCTATGCTGGGATGCCCTCCTCCATAGTCGTGGGCATCGGGACCACCCAAGCTCAATCGCACGATCAATTAGTGTACAGCTAGTGTGGGCGGTATCCATGTCTTGCTGCTGCTGTGGTCCATCTGGCGCAGTGATGGCTGGACTAAAGAAGTTTGTAATGTGCCTCTGAGTCTGGCTCTCTATGCGCCTAAGCAGGCTATCTCTATATCTCCGCAGCTCAAGCAAGAACAATCCCAAACGCCTCTGGTCCTAGTACCCCATGACTCTAGAAAGTGGTCCAAAACCCTCTCTGAATAAACAGTGGAATCAACCACGTATCTCATAGTATGCAGTACAATGGCATATATAATGCAACTCTGTCTCTGGCTCCCCATGGCATACTCGACATATCCTGGCCTCAACTGGTATACCTCTATATCGGCCAATCTCAATCTCAAGCTGGTGTGAGGATGTGCGAATCTGACCAATAGCACATCGTACTGCATGAGACAAGTGTACATCCATGTAACTGGGTCTGATCACAAAACCATCTGCTGTGAGCTGAAGAAAATGCTCTCTGTAGAAAGCCATCTTCGTGCCCAGCTCCTCAGTCGGCTGTATCCATGTCCTCCTAATGTCCAGCGGAACTAAACCTGACGGATGAGTCTGGTAATCTCTGTCTGTGTGAGAGTGAGAGAGGGTGCCTCCAGAGAATACTGGAAGGGAGGCAATCTGTCCATGCTAAAACCATGTGCCTGGAACCAAGATGTTATCTGTCCATACCAACAAGCCGTGTCTCCCTGTAAAGCTAACTGTCGGGAGGACTCAAGGGCGAGGCGTGCATATCTGTCTCGGGGGAGATCCCACAAGCCATGTATGTAGGAGACTGATCTCGTAAGAGCCTCAATCACCAGAGGGGCAACCGCCAGCTCTGCTCGAATAATCTCATGAGGTACCAAGGCCTTGGCTCTAATAATCCTAGCAATCATAGATACCAAAGGCCTCTCCATACCTCTCCACCCGCCTGCGCTGTGATGGCCCACTGAAGGTCCCCATATCTGCACTCCATAAAGCATAGCTGATGTCACATTAGTGTCAAAAAGCCAAAGTTTCGTTCGAGGTTTCCTAAAACTGAACCTACGAACACATCATCTCCAAACCACCCAGGGTGGCATGTGCTCTAGTCAATCTAGTCTCTACTGCTCTCCTCATCGAAAACACTCGCCCACTGAATACTACCCCAAGATATGTATATGCATCTGTATACTCCACAATCTCCAGCCCATATGTAAATGTGGGAGCTGATCTCCTAACCCACTGTGGCGTCGTGTTAAACACCATAACCTTGGTTTTGCCAATGTTGACAGACAATCCACTATCATGTGCAAACTCATGTAAAGCATCCAGATGACACTGCATACCCTCAGGGGAGTCAGAGATCAACACAATATCATCAGCATATAACAATAGTGGGATCCATGTAGTGCTGCCTCTTTATAGGAAGAGGCTGTGGAGGATCAATTCATGTATGACGTGTGTATATCTATATCAATCGGTTCCTCTCCACACGAGAGAGTCTCATGGTTGGATGGTCCTCATCGTACTGAAACGGAGGGAGCCTGTCCATACTCATCCTATGTAGTGAAAACCACTGTAAAAACTCTGGATACCATGACTGTCGCCATGATGCTTCTACTCGCTCTGATGACTCTAGGGCCTGTCTCGGTAATCTATCTGGGGGCATGTGCCTAACCCGCTGAATAAATATCACTGTCTGAAAGAGTGCCTCCACTAGCATCGGCGCAGACACAAACTCTGCCAAAACTATCTCATGTGGCGTCGAGGTTTTACTATGAATCATCCGTGAGAACATAAGTATCTGTGTGGGCGCTCTAAACCTCGCCATCGTCTCGCTGATAGTCCTGGAGCCCAGGTGGGGGATGCATACATCAAGGCTGGTCTGACCATGGTATCAAAAAGCCATCCCTTTGTACGGGGTTCCTGAAAATGTGCCTAGTGGCATTGCCTCTCAAGTAAAGCTAAAGCTGCATACCCTCTGGCTACCCTGTCCTGAACTTTTTTTTCATGGAGAACCTCCCGCCAAGCTAGTAAAGGTGACACCCAAATATACATATGAAGTCACTACATCCACACGTCTGTCCTGGTACATGATATGGGTAGTATACACGCTTGACGGAGATCGACTTCCACAACTAGCACTAGAGTCCTCTATGCAATTATACGGCGAGAGGGAGAGGGAGAGGGAGAGGGAGCGATTGAGACGAGCTGGATGCCCTCCTCCTCAGCGACACGGCCACCACCATTACCAACACATGCATGGTACTCTGAGGTAGTCGAGAGGTTTCATGCACATAGCATCCAAATGGACCGTCTCCTCGTGTTTCAATATAGCTTGGATTCCCCATACCTTGATCTCTCACATCAGGAGATCAACCGGATCATCCGGTTGGATCTACTCGGGCTACACATACACCAGACATGGGTGTCTCCGCCGTCAAAGATTGGTAAGAAGTGTTAGTTCTACATAGATCACTTCTTGAGACTCTCAGAGGATGGATTCTTTGAGATCTTGGGATACATACAGATACACGTCACATGCCATGCGTATCACGATCAAAAAGCTCAGGGTATCCTTCCACCGCCTCAGAGTAGAGACTGGCAGAGCTGAGGATATCCCACATTAGGGGAGGACATGAATAGTATGCATCACAGGAGCAGTAGAGAATGAGGCCCATTATATGCTCATGTTTCCGGTTTACTATGAGATACACGGGAGATTTCACTGCCTCTTCCGAGAGGGATTCGGACCACTCACACAGGTGATACAATTTGAGGATCAGAGGTGCTTGGACATGTACTTGATGGAGCTCAGACGACACAGGGATGTAGTGTTGAGGCAACATGCTGAGAGATAGCCCCAGGTCCAACAGGACACCTCACAGAGAGCCATCCCAAATTTCTCTGTGGTACATACATCCACATTAGAATCCACTGCCCACAACAATTCCTCTACTATGACATCAGAGCCCACCACCTGTACCCACGCCCCAAAGGAGTTCTTAGTGAGAGAGCTTGATCCATTCCACGAGCCAGACGTCCCCGACCCAGAGCATTAAGACCCTCCACCACACAGAGACGGATTCGTGAGGTTCTAAGCCGACATGTCACGCTCCCATCACAGAGGCCTGACATTCACTCCACCATCAAATCGGTTCTAGACGAGGCGGGTATCATCATTAGCTGATCACAGCATATCTCACTCTACACAGGATCATCTGCTGATCACATGTACTGTCAAATGTTTTCATTTTACTTTTTCTTTCAATTTTCCATGGCTCAGTATATCCATGGTACCATTGTATTACTTTTGGTCTCATAGGCCCTTGGGGTCTTCTGTAGACGTTACTATAACTTTCTTTCTTTCTTTCTCTCTCTCATGACCTTGTGGTTGTATGCTTGCTTCTTGTGCTTGCATGCTTGATTGTTGGTGTGTGCTTGCAGGGATGGTGATGCTCTAGCTTCTCTCCTTCTCTCCCCTCACTTTGCTCTCTACCAAATCCCTCTTGCATGCAAGTGGCAAGAGGTGAAGGTTGAGTTTTCCATAGCTCCCTCCTCGTTGCTCTCTACCTAGCCATTGAATCTCTACTTGGGTGACACAAGAAGAGGTGGAGTGAGCCCCTAGCGATTTTACATCGAGGAGTTAACCCTCATTAGGGTTGGCTAAGTGCAACTCTCTAGACTCGACCCTTGCATGTTGTCTCTCTTCTCTTCTCTCTCCCTCTTGTGTGCAAGGTAGTATGTTAGGTTTAACACGGCGGGTACGCCCCTCCAAAATATGGTGCTCCTGGAGAAAGAGAATGTCAATAGGTCCCCCAACTGTAGCTCTATGGAGCCCTCCTCTTAGGACGCCTCGCCTCTAAAAGCATTGAGGCCCCTCCAAACCCTAAATGTTCCATGAGGCTATCCGCATATCAATCTCTATGGGAGGCAGAAGTATCGAAACTGCCTTCCACTAGAAGAGTCTTGGGCGTGGGTTTTGACGGGAAGTAGTCACAGTCAGTCCTGGAGTAAAGGTGCACCAGGTGGGCACGGATCCTATCCTCCATGTCTCTCACTCTCTCCGAGCACGAGAGTGTGCATACTCTGAACTCCATCGATCACAATGAAGATAGTTGTAGGAGGGGGAAAGGGATACTGCAACTGAGATATGAAGGAACACAAAAAACACCACCCCTCCAGGCTGGAGGACACCACCTCCTCGTCTTGGTCTCTATAGCATGCGCCTCCTAGCTCCATCCCAGCCACGAGCCACATATAGAAGAGTATGTTGGTGATGCGCATATCATGAAGATGGTGCGAGAGCTCTATTGCCTGCCCCCCCTGGATGGCGACAGCCACCGACTCCGAATCCCACTCCGTCCTTGGGACTGCACTCAAGGGAAAAAGAAGATCATTGCGCCACTCTCTAGCGTGCATGGCTTGGAATAATGAAACACCACACAGATCCAGATGGGAGCCACTGTATCCTCAAACATATCAGATCCTTCCACCCGAAGGCATCCGAAGAAACTGTAATCCGCTAGCAGCCCCAAGATCTTGTGGGGTGAGGGGGGGGGGGGGGGGTGGTTGTGGGGGGGTTGGCAGCACTTGGCAACTCTGGCAGGAGAGCCCTCACTGGGGAGGCAACGATGGTCATCTCTACCGACTCCGAGAATCGACGAATCAAACGGTGGACGGAGCTCGCCCATTGCCTCCGCTCCGGATCGGGCATTGCGGGAATGCTCAAGCGAGGCGAGGGAGAGCAGAGTGCAGGCTCAAAAGAAGAGGGCGGGGCGGGGGGGGACTATCTGCCTACAAATGAAACATTGGCCTAGGAGGCCTAAGTACTCCACTCTCTGCACGATGGGGTCTCCCCGGAGGCAATGAAGGGATATGATGTGAGAGGATGGAATCCCAATGGCTCCACCAATCACCGAGAGAAGAGGAAGGTATACCCTCCTTATGCTTGGGAAGTAGAATGTCACAAGAAAGCCTAAAACGCTCGCTAGTGGGTCGGATGCGGGGTCGAAGCTATGCTACCACCTCGCAAAGAAGGCCTGGGTCATCCGCAGTGCGACGGGGCACAGCTGCATGACACTATCTAACGCCGCTGGGCGAGTCAAACTCTACCTGGTAGTAGCCGGCAGCCGCGTCTCAAAGGATGAATGTTTGTGATTTGTGCAAGCGCTCCAAGGAGGGTAGACTGTAAAAGATCTCTGAGTTGTCTGCACGCCGAGCGGCTACCAACAATCTTGCAAACCAGCATGGAAGCCTCTAGGAGGCAACTGTTGCGGTGAGGAGCTAGAGGTCCACTTCTTGCAGAGGGGGGGAGGGGGGGGGGGGGATGGGGCGGCGCAAGTCGGGGGGAGGGATGGGAGAAGGCAAGAAGAGGAAGCGAAGGGAGGGAGGGGTGCAGGCAGCACACAGGTTCGCAGGGGGAGGGAGCTCCAGCTCAAGCACCAAACTAGATCCAGCTCTGAAGTGCAACCATTTTTCATACAAGGGGATAAAAGAAAGTCGACATTCTTTAAAGGTTCATATCTCTTTCAAGGCATTGAAATTCAAAAAAAAATAGCTTTGCTTGAATACACATAGTCCCAAAAAAAAAACCTTATCAAAAACCTTGGCAAGGAAGAGGGCATGAAAAAAGGTAACACCACGGCATAATAAATTGCTCTAACATTTATCAGCAATTTATCAGCATGTGTAAAAGTATCAGACATGTCCCTCTAAACAGCTCACATCTAAAAATAAAGTATGTCAAGGCATAGAAAAACCTTAAAAATGTATCTTGAAGACTCTGTGATAGGTCGCCTTTACTATATGCCTCATTGCGCAAAACTTGAGCATGAAGATGTTTTGCACAAAACCTTGATACTGCCTTCCCTGCATGAGCAAAAGCACCACAGAAGTGTCAAATATATACAATCATAAAACTAGTTGACTGTTAACCAAAGCTCAACAAGATATCCAAAGGATTGACTAAGTGCATAAATGTTTGAAAACAATAGAACACCATAAGGAGAACTCCAAAATAATAATAAATCTTACAAAGCTGGAAAGATCCTAAAATGCTATGAATAGATGTGGTTTTTAAACTTGATCCTATCTAGAAGCATCTAAACCGGCGAAATTCTCGCCAACAAAAATTCTAAGTTATAAATTTGCAACATTCTGATTTTGCAAGCCATGCAATGAGTTCCAATCTATCAAAGTAATTATTGGAATGATGCGCAAAGGAGGTAGGAAAGTGCCAACTCCCTTGGCTTCTTGCCCACTTCCCGTGCCATAGACTCAAAAGTTATATCTACCATTGCATCAGCTTTTCTAGCTTCAATGGCACTTTGCACATGGGGATCTTCATGCAAAAAATTTAACTCTTGCTCTTGTGCCTGCAAAAGTTTTCTCATATGTTCCATTTCAGCCCTCATTGCATCAGGCTCTTGTTCAAGCATGAATGTCTTTCCTCGAGACAGTTGATCCTTTAATTCACTATCATTAACCCTTTCAAGGGGCTTGTGCCTTCCTCGCAGAGCATCGGACCCACGAGAGGCACTAGATGGACCAACTTTCAAACACAAATCCTTTCTAGAAAACATTTATAGCCACGAGAAAGCAGGACAGTAAACAAACAATTGTACACTGTATATGCATCCCCAAATAAGCATTAGCAGGCCAAGTTGTTGAGGGTCATGTAAAAGTAAACAAGTACAAGAAAACTACTCTCTCCAAGAATATGTGACAGAGCATAACTTGTGATAGCACACATACACAAGATCATATATACCACTTGTGACTTGGGAAGAACAAAAAAGAAAACAAATACACAGAAAGAAAGAAAGATTATATTAATGTCTTCTAAAAGAAAGAAATTATATTAATGTCTACAAAAGACCCAAAGGGCCTCACAGACCAAATACACAATATTAAGACCATCAAGGTCTTAACTCGAATATCTGATCCAACAAGAGAAAAACTCCAAAAGAAAGAAAAGTCCTAATCATCTAATAAAGCTACGATGCCACTCATCAAATACATTGATTTCAACTCAAACTCATTTTGGGTTTGGTTTTGCAAAAATCTTCAATGATGGCTCTACCCTCGTGGTAGACTGCCCACTTTCCGTCTTTGCGAGCTGGTCGAACTTTGACTTTTGCAGGCGGCTTCTTGAGTTGCGTCGGGGTCCGTTATTCTAAGAGAGAGAGAGAGAGAGTTCAAGAAAGTCAATATGTTTTGCTTCGTATATTGAAAAGAGATGTCTTAAAAGTGTTGAGACTAACCTTGTTTGTTAAGTTAGCTCCTTGTTTTTATGGTCCTTTTAAAATTACTCATAAGATTAATGACCTAGTATATAGGCTCTCACTTCCTTCTCATTGGAGAATTTATAATTCTTTTCATATTAGTCATTTGAGGCCTTATAGGGGACCAATTCCTACACATCCTGTATATGAGTCTTGTTGACCAAGTAGAAGAACTTCAACCTGAGGCTATTATTGACCATGAGACCACTACTACTCGCACAGGTACTGTATATAATAGATATCTTTTTACCTTCAAAAATCATCCTCTCGCGAAAATGCTAAATGAATACCTGAGCAGTTTTTCCGCGCCTATCAGTCGGCTGTATCCATGTCCTCCTAATGTCCAGCTAAACTAAATCCTGACGGATGAGTCTGGTAATCTCTGTCCGTGTGAGAGTGAGAGAGGGTGCCTCCAGAGAATACTGGAAGGGAGGCAATCTGTCCATGCTAAAACCATGTGCCTGGAACCAAGATGTCATCTGTCCATACCAACAAGCCGTGTCTCCCTGTAAAGCTAACTGTCGGGAGGACTCCAGGGCGAGGCGTGCATATCTGTCTCGGGGGAGATCCCACAAGCCATGTATGTAGGAGACTGATCTCGTAAGAGCCTCAATCACCAGAGGGGCAGCCGCCAGCTCTGCTCGAATAATCTCATGAGGTACCACGGCCTTGGCTCTAATAATCCTAGCAATCATAGATACCAAAGGCCTCTCCATACCTCTCCACCCGCCTGCGCTGTGATGGCCCACTGAAGGTCCCCATATCTGCACTCCATAAAGCATACCTGCGCTGTGATGGCCCACTGAAGGTCCCCATATCTGCACTCCATAAAGCATAGAGAGAGAGAGAGATTAAGCGTCTACTAAAGACCCAATGGGCCTATAAGACCAAAGTGATACAATAATGTCCATGGCATATCTCATCATGGAATAGAAAATAAAAGAAAAAGAAAACATGAACATAGCTATCTCACTGGGGTGATACAAAACTGTCCATGGAAACTCATCATGGAATACTAAGAACATAGGAACATGAGAGCGAGAGAGAGAGAGAGAGAGAGAGAGAGAGAGAGAGAGAGAAGAAAGAAACAAAGAAAGATTTTATTAACGTCTTTCAAAAGACCAAACTCGGCCTATGAGACAAATCAGTGTACCTGTGTGGGGTATCCTCTGTCATCCCAACAAAATGAAAAAGTACTGAACTAAAAAGCTGAATCTGGGTGTGCAATAAGTACAATGAGTGGGGGAGGGAATGGAGCTCTACTACTAGGAGAATGCAAAGCTATATGCATGAGTATACAGTCATGATATGCAACCTAGCTAGCTCCATCCTGTACCATACTGGGGGTATAAAATGGTATACATCAATGAAGGGGGTGTCCACAGCTCCCTGAAGAACATGCCTAGGTCTGCTCTGAAGCGAGCCAGTCGCTCCGCATCCTCTGTGAAACTGAGCTTTGATCTCTGTCATCTCTCTTTGGTAGAGGCGTGGTGTCCGAAAACCACGTGTCCTCTGTCTCCTGCGGGCTCTGAGTGTCTCTGCTCTCTAGAGAGTAATTCCCTGCCGTGTAGGGGCAGGGAGGGGTGGATCTCTGAAAAAATGTAGTAATCTGTATCTGTGGTCCCCCCTCTAGAGCTGTCTAAGCCTGTAATGATGTCTCTCTGTGACGCTGTATGTCTAGAATGAATCTCCCCAGTATGCCCTGGTCTGCTGCCTCAAAGAGCTGGCATAGGGAATGTGGCTCTCTGAATAAAATGGGATCTCTCTCTTTGATGGCTGTATATGCTATGCATCTGCATACATAATGCTCCTCACTCTCCACCTCCTCTCTGCACAATCTGCATACCCTCACCTCTCGGGGGATCCGTGCTGCTCTGCGAGTCTCGATCTCCAATCGATGTGATGAGACTCTAAGCTAACCAATAGCTACTCGGGAGCCGTGTGGTAAAAAGCCCTCCATGTATCTAGGCCTCTCTATAAATCCATCATCAATGATACTCATGAAGTGATTTCTGTAGTACAGCATCTTCGGTGTGGAAGAGGCTGTGTAGGCGATATCCATGTCTCTCGTGTATAGAGCTGCCATAGGTCCTGTCTCAATACTCTGTTCCTCTCACTATGAGAGAGACGGATATGTGGTGCATCCCTATCATACTGGAATGGTAGTAGATGATCCAGGTCTAGGCCATGCTGTGAGAACCAATGTGTGACCTGTGCATACCATGATCCTCTGTCTCCTGCCTCAGCCAGCTATCTAGATGCCTCAAAAGCTCTGTACAACAATCTGTCCTATGGCATCTCTCTGAATCTGTCTAGCAAGCATATAGTCTAGAATATGGCCTCTACCATCATAGGAGGCGCAGCAAACTTTGCTCGGATAATGTCATGAGGTACTGACGGTTTGCTGCGTATCATGTGCGCCATCATGAGGGCCTGTGGTCTCTCTATCTGTGTCCACCAATGGGTAGCAAGGCCTGGCGCCCATACCGCTGCTCCATACATCAATGCCGGTTTGACTAATGTGACAAATAGCCACCCCTTCGTCCGGGGCTCCTAAAAATGTGCCTAGTGGCACTGTCTCTCTAGCATAGCCAATGCTGC
The DNA here is from genome assembly GCF_041138505.1 of Cibotium barometz. Taxonomy (NCBI): domain Eukaryota; kingdom Viridiplantae; phylum Streptophyta; class Polypodiopsida; order Cyatheales; family Cibotiaceae; genus Cibotium; species Cibotium barometz. Next base: position 48,816,249 of record NC_141050.1, read on the forward strand.
ATATCCCCATGTCAATCTAGCTCTGGCTGCTGAACCGTAACCCCTAGGTACACGTATAATGTCACCACCTCCACTTGGCGTCCTGCGAGAGCGAATGTCAGCTGACTCTTGCCTTGTCTCAATGTATGAAAGACCATAACCTTGGTTTTCCCAAGGTTCACAGTAAGACGCCTCTGTGTGCAGAAATCATCGAGTGCATGTAGATGCTACTGTAGACCTCCTGGAGACTCAGACACTAATACAATATCATCAACATAAAGCATAATATGTATTGAGCTACCTGCTAGATCAACTCCATCTCCGCCTCCCCGTGTAATGAAGTCAGCCACCTCATCAATGTATAACCCAAATAGCATGGGGATCTGACTCGCCCAAAAACCTGCTCATATAATGCATAGATGCCCCATGTCATATCTGCTGGTATGCCAAGAGACTGCAGGCACTGAAAGAGCCTCTCTCGTGGTACTGTGTCAAATGCCTTGCAGAAATCCACAAAGCAGCAATAGAGCTCTCTCTTCCTCACTCTAGCCTGATCAATAATACATCTCAAAGTGAATACATGGTCAGTGGTAGAGAAAGCTCTCCTGAAGCCTGCCTGCCCTGATGAGCGTAAACCTGCTCGCTCAACATATAAGCTAAGCTCTTGCTCAAACACTGCACCATAGAGTTTGGCCAACACATGGCCAACCATAACCGTCCTGTACTTGCTCTGATCGAGCATATCCCCTGTTTTGTAGATCGGCACAATGGTGTGCATCGTCCACTCCGCAGGCAAACCCTCTACTAGTGCCCTGTTAAACAGGTCTGCAAGAAAAGGAGCCAAAGAATCTACTGCATATATGAGATGCTCACCCTATAGGCCCATATGGTCGGGAGCCCGTCCATGCTGTAGGCAAGAGATAGCTTCCTTTACCATCGAGTGGGTAAAGAAGCTAGCTGTGGTAGGTCGACGCTCCTGTGGTTGAGGTATAGGTGGCTGCTGTGGGGCGTGGTATAGGCCCTCTTCATACGTGTGCCATGTCTGTGGATCTGCAATGGGTGTAGGTGTTCGGAGCTCTATGAAGTGCCGCCATGAGAGAGGGCTATCTCTACTCATGAAGAAATGGAAGATCTCTAGCTCATGTATCTCTGCGAAGGCCCGCCTTTTGCGGCGAGTAAGTCTCCTCATCTCTCTCCTCGACCATCTGTTCTGGGGCATAGTCCCATATCTCGCAGGCTCTCCTCGACCATCTGTTCTGGAGCATAGTCCCAGATCTCGCAGGCCCTCTCCTGAAGCCTACCTGCCCTGATGAGCGTAAACCTGCTCGCTCAGCATATAAGCTAAGCTCTTGCTCAAACACTGCACCATAGAGTTTGGCCAACACATGGCCAACCATAACCATCCTGTAGTTGCTCTGATCGAGCATATCCCCTGTTTTGTGGATCGGCACAATGGTGTGCATCGTCCACTCCGCAGGCAAACCCTCTACTAGTGCCCTGTTAAACAGGTCTGCAAGAAAAGGAGCCAAAGAATCTACTGCATATATGAGATGCTCACCCTATAGGCCCATATGGTCGGCGGCCCGTCCATGCTGTAGGCAGGAGATAGCTTCCTTTACCATCGAGTGGGTAAAGAAGCTAGCTGTGGTAGGTCGAGGCTCTTGTGGTTGAGGTATAGGTGGCTGCTGTGGGGCGTGGTATAGGCCCTCTTCATACGTGTGCCATGTCTGTGGATCTGCAATGGGTGTAGGTGTTCGGAGCTCTATGAAGTGCCGCCATGAGAGAGGGCTATCTCTACTCATGAAGAAATGGAAGATCTCTAGCTCCTGTATCTCTGCGGAGGCCCGCCTTTTGCGGCGAGTAAGTCTCCTCATCTCTCTCCTCGACCATCTGTTCTGGGGCATAGTCCCATATCTCGCAGGCTCTCTCCTGAAGCCTGCCTGCCTTGATGAGCGTAAACCTACTCGCTCAGCATATAAGCTAAGCTCTTGCTCAAACACTGCACCATAGAGTTTGGCCAACACATGGCCAACCATAACCGTCCTGTAGTTGCTCTGATCGAGCATATCCCCTGTTTTGTGGATCGGCACAATGGTGTGCATCGTCCACTCCGCAGGCAAACCCTCTACTAGTGCCCTGTTAAACAAGTCTGCAAGAAAAGGAGCCAAAGAATCTACTGCATATATGAGATGCTCACCCTATAGGCCCATATGGTCGGCGGCCCGTCCATGCTGTAGGCAGGAGATAGCTTCCTTTACCATCGAGTGGGTAAAGAAGCTAGCTGTGGTAGGTCAAGGCTCCTGTGGTTGAGGTATAGGTGGCTGCTGTGGGGCGTGGTATAGGCCCTCTTCATACGTGTGCCATGTCTGTGGATCTGCAATGGGTGTAGGTGTTCGGCGCTCTATGAAGTGCCGCCATGAGAGAGGGCTATCTCTACTCATGAAGAAATGGAAGATCTCTAGCTCCTGTATCTCTGCGGAGGCCCGCCTTTTGCGGCGAGTAAGTCTCCTCATCTCTCTCCTCGACCATCTGTTCTGGGGCATAGTCCCATATCTCGCAGGCTCTCTCCTGAAGCCTGCCTGCCTTGATGAGCGTAAACCTACTCGCTCAGCATATAAGCTAAGCTCTTGCTCAAACACTGCACCATAGAGTTTGGCCAACACATGGCCAACCATAACCGTCCTGTAGTTGCTCTGATCGAGCATATCCCCTGTTTTGTGGATCGGCACAATGGTGTGCATCGTCCACTCCGCAGGCAAACCCTCTACTAGTGCCCTGTTAAACAAGTCTGCAAGAAAAGGAGCCAAAGAATCTACTGCATATATGAGATGCTCACCCTATAGGCCCATATGGTCGGCGGCCCGTCCATGCTGTAGGCAGGAGATAGCTTCCTTTACCATCGAGTGGGTAAAGAAGCTAGCTGTGGTAGGTCAAGGCTCCTGTGGTTGAGGTATAGGTGGCTGCTGTGGGGCGTGGTATAGGCCCTCTTCATACGTGTGCCATGTCTGTGGATCTGCAATGGGTGTAGGTGTTCGGAGCTCTATGAAGTGCCGCCATGAGAGAGGGCTATCTCTACTCATGAAGAAATGGAAGATCTCTAGCTCCTGTATCTCTACGAAGGCCCGTCTTTTGCGGCGAGTAAGTCTCCTCATCTCTCCTCTCGACCATCTGTTCTGGGGCATAGTCCCATATCTCGCAGGCTCTCCTAAGTGGACACGATGTGGGAACTTTTGTAATGCAGCCGTGTGTAGGAGTGATGCCAGCTAGGCTGTAATGGTATCCATAGGTGCCAGGGGATCCATGAGTAGGAGCCCATCCTCTACTCTGCCAGTGTATATGTCTGCCATGTCATGTGTGAAGTAGATGGTAGTGTGTGGCATCAGTATGTGGGGGGCTGGTGATACTGGTGATCCGGCTAGTGAAAATGCCAAGTATGTATGATCTGCCCCAATAGGACGAGGTGGGATGGAGAATGAGGTGACAAGCTGTGATGCCTCCAAAGACCCCATAATGTAGTCTACCACCGTGCCTCCGGTCCGTGTATGACCCCCATGTGGGAAGCATGTCAGCCCTCCTAATCCCGGCCACTGTAGCATTTCGTTATAAACAACGAGACGATGCCTGGCTCCCAACTCTAGTAAGTGGTCCCCATAATGTCCTCTGTCTGGTCCAGTGTCCTCTGATGCCCGACTAGCCCCTATCTCCTCTGGATCCACAGAGTGGAGGATCTCCATGTCATCATAGTCATACACCTCACACTGTCTGCTCTGTGTGTGGGCATTGAAGTCACCCGTAAGAAATACCTCCCCTAGTGTAGAATAATGCATAATCTCCTCTGACAGACAAGTGTATGGCGAGGCTCCTGTCTCCTCCTCCTGTGGCATGTCCTCTGTAATGACATAGGAGGATCCTGATGGAGGAAAGTAGCATAGGGCTATGTATATAACCCTGTCCTGTGAGAGTTGTAAGCTGATCCACATGTATCTGGCCCCTCTGGATCCTGTGCTACCACTCTCAGTCTCCCCTGTAGCTCTCGTCTGAATAGAACTGCTACTCCCCCCGACCCTCTCGAGGTACCCTGGCGTGTGGTCCTCCTGTATGCTGACTCCCACTGGAATCCCTCTACTCGAGGTAGCCCTCTCTTTGGGCTCTGATGTGTCTCTGTCAGAAGTATGATGTCTCTTCTCACCATAACATGCTCCCGTCTGAGTAGAACTGCTACTGCCCCCGACCCTCTCCAGGTACCCTGGCGTGTGGTCCTCCTATATGCTGACTCCCACTGGAATCCCTCTACTCAAGGTAGCCCTCTCTTTGGGCTCTAATGTGTCTCTGTCAGAAGTATGATGTCTCTCCTCACCATAACATGCTCCAGTCCTCCAGGCTGCACCCATAGTGAACCATTACAGTTCCATACTGCCATGTGTAGCTCTGTCAGTGGCCTGGTCTGTGTCCCATAGGCCCCAAACCGCTAATCCATGGGCCGGGCATCAATGATGACCCGACCATCTCGATAGAAGGCCTTCTTGCCTTCTCTCCTCGCGTGTAAGACTCGTGGCATGCAAGCTCTCCTATGCTCTAGCTACATCCTCGTGAGATCATCATCCAAGAAAATAGGAGCTCCCTCTAAGCCTCGTAGTATGACCCTCTTCCTCATGAAGATGGTGCTCGCGTGTAAGACTCGTGGCATGCAAGCTCTCCTATGCTCTAGCTACATCCTCGTGAGATCATCATCCAAGAAAATAGGAGCTCCCTCTAAGCCTCGTAGTATGACCCTCTTCCTCATGAAGATGGTGCGTGCCTCCACATCCCGAAACTGTATGATGAGAGCTCTCTTCATGACACTTCAAGCTTTGAGAAAGGGGGGTTTCCCTCATGTGAGTATCCAAGTCGTGTGCATAGTGTCCGCCCACCCCCCTCGGGGGTAGAGTCGGCTACCTCGGGAATCCCCGTGACTCGCATTGAGTCTACGAGCATGTCGCATCCGCTGCTCCTCAATGGTGGTCTCGACGATTTGGAGCCCTTCTTTTTGGACATCCTCTTTCACTTCCTTTTTTATGTTCCTCTTCACCACTTCTACCCAACCCTCCCTTGTTGCCTCCATCTTACCTTCTAGGCTCTTGGTGATTGCCTAGGTGAGTTCCTCTTTGATGGCCTCTTTGTCAACTTCCACAATCTCCCCCTCCTCCCGTGGTGGTCGGTCCCGTAGACAGATCACCTCCACTTTGAGGATGTCGATTTCCTCCTTAATAGTGTCTCATTCCTTCTTCCATCCTTCTTTCTCCTCTTTCCATGCTTCTTTCTCCTTCTTCCCTCCTTCCTTCTCTTTCTCCCTCTCCTCCCAAGTCTCCTTCTCCCTTTTCCAAGCTTCCTTCTCTTTTTGTAAAGCTTCGATCTCCTTCTCGACTTTGGAAAGTCAGTTGATGATGATGTTGATGGCGGAGTCCGCCGTCTTCTTGTTTTCTCTGATGGAGATGTTCAGCTTATCCTCCATTTTGACTATCTCCTCTTTGCTTGCACCCTTGGCCATGTCGATGTACCTCGAAGAGATAGAACCCTAACACTTATGCTGCTGCGTTGGAGGCCTGAGCAAGGGTGGATGAGGAAAGGGTAGCGAACATAACCTGGATTGGGCTGGGGGCTTCACATGGCAGCAGCAGAGCAGCACAGGCGGTGACCAAAACGAAGCGACGGGGAGGGGATGCGTAGGCGACGGGGAGAGGGAAAGCACAGGCGATGGGCGACGGGGAGACAAAGAGAGAGACGCGACGGGGAGAGAGATGCGAAGGCGACAGGAGAGATAGAGAGAGAAAGAGAGGTGGGCAGTGGGGAGAGAGCGAGGTGGGAGAGAGAGAGAGAGAGAGAGAGAGAGAGAGAGAGGGCAGGGGGGCTGGCGGGAGAGAGGGCAGGGGGGAGCGTTGCCGCAAAGGGGGCTGGCACAAAGGGGGTTGTTGGCAGGAGGGGGCGGTAGAGGGGGGCGAGGGGCTGGCGCGAGAGGGCGCAGAGGGGGGGGGGAAGAGAGAGAGAGAGAGAGAGAGAGAGAGAGAGAGAGAGAGAGAGAGAGAGAGAAAGAAAGAAAGAAAGAAAGATTTTATTAACGTCTTCCAAAAGACCGAACTCGGCCTATGAGACAAATCGGAGTACCTGTATGGGGTATCCTCTGTCATCCCAACAAAATGAAAAAGTACTGAATAAAAAAGCTGAATCTGGGTGTGCAGGGGATGGAGCTCTATTACTAGGAGAATGCAAAGCTATATGCATGGAGTATACAATCATGATATGCAACCTAGCTAGCTCCATCCTGTACCATACTGGGGGTATAAAATGGTATACATCAGTGAAGGGGGTGTCCACAGCTCCCTGAAGAACATGCCTGGGTGTGCTCTGAAGCGAGCCAGTCGCTCCGCACCCTCTCTGTGAAACTGAGCTCTGATCTCTGTCATCTCTCTCTGGTATAGGCGTGGTGTCCGAAAGCCAGGTGTCCTCTGTCTCCTGCAGGCTCTAAGTGTCTCTGCTCTCTGGAGAGTAATCCCCTGCCGTGTAGGGGCTGGGAGGGGTATGGATCTCTGGAAAAATGTAGTAATCTGTGTCTGTCGCCCCCCCTCTGGAGCTGTCTGAGCCTGTAATAATGTCTCTCTGTGGCGCTGTATGTCTAGAATTTATCTCCCTAGTATGCGCTGGTCTGCTGTCTCAAAGATCTGGCGTAGGGAATGTGGCTCTCTGAATAAAATGGGATATCTCTCTCTGATGGCTGTATATGCTCTGCATCTGCATACATAATGCTCCTCACTCTCCACCTCCTCTCTGCACAATCTGCATACCCTCTCCTCTCGGGGAATCCGTGCTGCTCTGCCAGTCTCAATCTCCAATCGGTGTGATGAAACTCTGAGCTGACCAATAGCCACTCGGGAGCCGTGTGGTAAAAAGCCCTCCATGTATCTAGGCCTCTCTATAAATCCATCATCAGTGATACTCATGAAGTGATCTCTGTAGTATAGCATCTTCGGTGGAAAAGGCTGTGTAGGCGATATCCATGTCTCTCGTGTATAGAGCTGCCATAGATCCTGTCTCAATACTCTGTTCCTCTCACTATGAGAGAGACGGATATGTGGTGCATCCCTGTCATACTGGAATGGTGGTAGATGATCCATGTCTAGGCCATGCTGTGAGAACCAATGTGTGACCTGTGCATACCATGATCCTCTGTCTCCTGCCTCAGCCAACTGTCTAGATGCCTGAAAAGCTCTGTATGATAATCAGTCATGTGGCATCTCTCTGAATCTGTCTAGCAGGCATATAGTCTGGAATATGGCCTCTACCATCATAGGAGGCGCAGCAAACTCTGCTCGCATAATGTCATGAGGTACTGACGGTTTGCTGCGTATCATGCGTGCCATCATGAGGGCCTGTGGTCTCTCTATCTGTGTCCACCAATGAGTAGCAAGGCCTGGCGCCCATACTGCTGCTCCATACATCAATGCCGGTGTGACTAATGTGTCAAATAGCCACCCCTTCGTCCGGGGCTCCTGAAAATGCGCCTGGTGGCACTGTCTCTCTAGCATAGCCAATGCTGCATATCCCCGTGTCAATCTAGCTCTGGCTGCTGAACCCATGGTAAAGAGTGTGGCTGCTGCAGAGAAGGTAACCCCTAGGTACACGTATGATGTCACCACCTCCCCCTGGCATCCTGCGAGAGTGAATGTCAGCTGACTCTTGCCCTGTCTCGATGTATGAAAGACCATAACCTTGGTTTTCCCAAGGTTCACAGTAACGTCTTTAAAAGGCCAAAATGACCTATGAGACCAAAAAGGTTACAACAATTGGTGGATCTGATACAATGTCTGTGTAAGGAAAGCTAAAAACAACTAAACAACTAACTGAAACTGAAACAACTATGAGAAAAAGTACGGTACCAAGAACTCCTAATGGAAAACATCTAGATGGCGGATATCCTCAATGTCCTCCATGGTGAGTACTCTCACTGGACGTCTCCCATGCCGTGCTAGTATGGTCCTGATCCTCTGTTGTAGTCTCCGCCGGTGTCGAGATGGGCCTCTCATCTTGGGGCGCCTGGACCGCCCCAACTCTATAGCCCGATCAATCAGTGTACCTCTGGTGCGGCTGTACTCTGGGGCTAGCTGCAATGCCTGCTGACCTGACTGCTCAATCTCTGGTCGAAAGAAGTCTGTAATCTGCCTCTGTAGGTGTCTCTCCCTCTCTGATCCCCTCCCTCTCAGGAGACCCTCTCTATGTCTACGCAGCTCCAGCAAGTACAATCCAAGGCATCTCTGATCCTGGTATCTCATGACTCTAGAAAGTGGTCCAAAGCCCTCTCTGAACAGGCAGTGAAAACGGCCTCGTATCTCATAATATACTGGACAGTGACATATGTAATGTAACTCTGTCTCTGGCTCCATCTGGCACAGCTGACAAATCCTGGCCTCAGCTGGTACTCCTCTGAATCTGCCAGTCTCAATCTCTAGCTGGTGTGAGGATGTGCGCATCTGACCAATAGCACACCGTACCCCATGAGAAAGATGAGTATCCATGTAGCTGGGTCTAATCACAAACCCATCCTCCGTGAGCTGGAGAAGATGATCTCTATAGAAAGCCATCTTCGTACCAAGCTCGTGTGTCGGCTGTATCCATGTCCTCCTAGTGTCCAGCTGAGTCAAGTCTTGCCTGATAAGTCTGGTAATCTCTGCCCGTGTGAGAGAGAGGGAGGGTGCATCCAGGAAGTACTGAAATGGAGCTAGCCTGTCCATACTAAAGCCATGCAGTTGGAACCAAGCTGTCATCTGTGCATAACAACATGATCCGTCTCCCTGTGATGCCACCTGTCGTGAAGACTCCAGGGCTAAGCGAGCATATCTGTCTCTAGGGAGAGCCCAAGTGCTATGTATAAAGGAGACTGATCGAGTGAGTGCCTCTACTACCAATGGGGGGGCAGCCATCTCTGCACGGATAATATCATGTGGTACGGAGGCCTTGGCCCTAATCATCCAAGAAATCATAGAAACCAAGGACCTCTCCATACGTCTCCATCCATCAGTGCTACCAGCTCGGCTGTGGTGATCCACTGAGGGTCCCCATATCTCCACTCCATACAGCATGGCTGAAGTGACCAAAGTGTCAAAGAGCCACAGCTTTGTTCGAGGTTCCTGATACTGAACCTGCGAACACATCCTCTCTAGTCTCCCCAATGCTGCATAAGCTCTGGTCAATCTGGTCTCGGCTGCTCTCCTCAAGGAAAATAGTGGGCCACTAAAAACCACACCAAGGTAAGTATATGCATCTGTATACTCCACTGTCTCCTGACCATATGTAAAGGTGGGCATTGACCTCCTAACCCACTGTGCTATGGTGTTAAACACCATCACCTTGGTTTTACCAAGGTTAACAGACAATCCACTGTCCTCTGCAAACATGTGCAATGCATCCAAATGACGCTGCATCCCCTCTGGAGAATCTGAGATCAGCACAATATCATCAACATACAATAACAGCGGAATCCATGTCCCTGCTAGCTGTGCTCCTCTGTCACCCTCCCGCTCCACAGAGTCCGTAACCTCATCCACATACATCCCAAATAAGGTGGGGGAAAGGGGGCAGCCCTGTTTCACCCCAATAGTGGAGTGAACCATCTCAGATATACCCTGGGTAGTACGTACCTGCCCCACAACTGTCCTGTATAAAACCATGATTCCCCAAATCAGCTCTGTGGGCACTCCCATCTCCTGTAGTCTGCGCATCAGTCTGGCTCTCGATACTGTGTCAAAAGCTTCGCGGAAATCCACAAAGCAACAATAAATCCTCCAGCCACATAATCTGCCCTCCTCAATAATAGCTCTGACTGTCAAGAAATAGTCAAGAGTGGAGAAACCTCTCCTGAACCCTGCCTGCCCTGATGCACGTATGCCCTCTCTCTCTGCCCATCTACTCAGCTCCTGCTCAAAAATAGATGCACATAATCTAGCCAATGTGTGACCAATCATGATGGTACGATAATTCCCAGGAAGCATGGAATCCCCTGACTTGAAGATAGGCACAATCGTGGACATATTCCAAGTCTCAGGAAAACCCTCACACATGGCTCGGTTAAACATCATAGCAATAAGCTCTGCAAGCATATTTCTGGCATGAGAAAAGTGCTCTGCTACCAAACCATCATGATCATATGCTCTCCCAGTCCTCATCCTGTCAATAGCTTTCCTTACCATCTCAGCAGTAAAGAAAGCACACGTCTCTGGGCATGGCTCCGATGGGTCTGGCAGGGGCGGCTGTCCTGGTGCTGTGTACAGGGATGCTGCATACTCACCCCAAATCTCTGTGGAGGTAATGGCTGGTGATGGTGAATGCTCATGGAACAGTCTCCATGCCTCGCCTGAGTCCTGACTCATATAAACAACTGGTACAAATCCCTCTCTAACTGAGCAAGATAAGCCCTCTTCTTCCGTCGCACTAGGTGCCGGAAGGTTATCCGTGACTGTCTGTGAGCGGTAACACCCATGAGCACCTCTCTCTGTAATCTGATCCTCATCTCTCTGCACTCCTCATCATACCAACTGTTCTGGGGCATGTTCCCAGATCGTCTCCGTGTAGGCTGACTATGGGGATATGCCTCTGATGCTGCAGCATGAAGCGTCTCTATCAATATCTGAGTGAGCTGATCTAATGGCCGTCCCGGCTCCTCGGCACATAGGCGTCTGTATATCTCATCCGTGTATACGGTGTCAGTCTCCCTCGTAAAGGTATAACGAGTGTGTGTGGAGACCTGTCCCAATGGAGCGGTGCTGAACTGAAATGTGAGAGTGAAGGACAAGATAGCATGATCCACTGCTATTCCAACCGGCCTAGTGCCTACCATAAAATCCTGAAAAGAGGGAATGAGACTGGGCTGAGCCATAACATAGTCCACTGTACTAGCACCATGCCGATGTGGAAAGCTAGTGAAACCGCCCGATGTCGGGAATCTCTGTCGGCCATTCAGGATGGCCAATCATGTGCAGTCCCCATGTCTATCAAATACCGCCCATACACTCTATGTTCCTCATCCTGTGAGAGTCTAGATAGGCCCATATCCCTAACATCAAGCTCCCTCAACATCTCCTCTAAGGTATCATAAAATACTGTCTGGCTATGAGCGGTCCTGGCATTGAAGTCTCCCAAGAGAATGATGTCACCATCCTTGGAGAACTCCCAAATGTCATCATCCAAAATAGAAAAGGGAGACTGCCCGCTAGGTGATGCATACACTCATGTACTAGGAGCAAAATAGCATATAGCAATGTAGAGATATCTCCTGGTCTCTGCCCTCAGACTAACCCAATGTAGAGAGAGAGAGAGAGAGAGAGAAAGAGAGAGAAATGAAATGATATATTAACGTCTTCAAAAGGCCAAAATGACCTATGAGACCAAAAAGGTTACAACAATTGGTGGATCTGATACAATGTCTGTGTAAGGAAAGCTAAAAATAACTAAACAACTAACTGAAACTGAAACAACTATGAGTAAAAGTACGGTACTAGGAGCTCCTAATGGATAACATCTGGGAAGAAAACTCCAGCAACAAAGGTAAGCATCATACACATCACTATCCAAAGATGTCTCTCATCGGTCAATGGCGGATATCCTCAATGTCCTCCATGGTGAGTACTCTGACTGGACGTCTCCCATGCCGTGCTAGTATGGTCCTGATCCTCTGTTGTAGTCTCCGCCGGTGTCGAGATTGGCCTCTCATCTTGGGGCGCCTGGACCGCCCCAGCTCTATAGCCCGATCAATCAGTGTACCTCTGGTGCGGCTGTACTCTGGGGCTAGCTGCAATGCCTGCTGACCTGACTGCTCAATCTTTGGTCGAAAGAAGTCTGTAATCTGCCTCTGTAGGTGTCTCTCCCTCTCTGATCCCCTCCCTCTCAGGAGACCCTCTCTATGTCTACGCAGCTCCAGCAAGTACAATCCAAGGCATCTCTGATCCTGGTATCTCATGACTCTAGAAAGTGGTCCAAAGCCCTCTCTGAACAGGCAGTGAAAACGGCCTCGTATCTCATAATATACTGGACAGTGACATATGTAATGTAACTCTGTCTCTGGCTCCATCTGGCACAGCTGACAAATCCTGGCCTCAGCTGGTACTCCTCTGAATCTGCCAGTCTCAATCTCTAGCTGGTGTGAGGATGTGCGCATCTGACCAATAGCACACCGTACCCCATGAGAAAGATGAGTATCCATGTAGCTGGGTCTAATCACAAACCCATCCTCCGTGAGCTGGAGAAGATGATCTCTATAGAAAGCCATCTTCGTACCAAGCTCGTGTGTCGGCTGTATCCATGTCCTCCTAGTGTCCAGCTGAGTCAAGTCCTGCCTGATAAGTCTGGTAATCTCTGCCCGTGAGAGAGAGAGGGAGGGTGCATCCAGGGAGTACTGAAATGGAGCTAGCCTGTCCATACTAAAGCCATGCAGTTGGAACCAAGCTGTCATCTGTGCATAACAACATGATCCGTCTCCCTGTGATGCCAACTGTCGTGAAGACTTCAGGGCTAAGCGAGCATATCTGTCTCTAGGGAGAGGCCAAGTGCTATGTATAAAGGAGACTGATCGAGTGAGTGCCTCTACTACCAATGAGGAGGCAGCCATCTCTGCACGGATAATATCATGTGGTACGGAGGCCTTGGCCATAATCATCCGGGAAATCATAGAAACCAAGGACCTCTCCATACGTCTCCATCCATCAGTGCTACTAGCTCGGCTATGGTGATCCACTGAGGGTCCCCATATCTCCACTCCATACAGCATGGCTGAAGTGACCAAAGTGTCAAAGAGCCACAGCTTTGTTCGAGGTTCCTGAAACTGAACCTGCGAACACATCCTCTCTAGTCTCCCCAATGCTGCATAAGCTCTGGTCAATCTGGTCTCGGTTGCTCTCCTCAAGGAAAATAGTGGGCCACTAAAAACCACACCAAGGTAAGTATATGCATCTGTATACTCCACTGTCTCCTGACCATATGTAAAGGTGGGCATTGACCTCCTAACCCACTGTGCTGTGGTGTTAAACACCATCACCTTGGTTTTACCAGGGTTAACAGACAATCCACTGTCCTCTGCAAACATGTGCAATGCATCCAAATGACGCTGCATCCCCTCTGGAGAATCTGAGATCAGCACAATATCATCAGCATACAATAACAGCAGAATCCATGTCCCTGCTAGCTGTGCTCCTCTGTCACCCTCCCGCTCTACATAGTCCGAAACCTCATCCACATACATCCCAAATAAGGTGGGGGAAAGGGGGCAGCCCTGTTTCACCCCAATAGTGGAGTGAACCATCTCAGATATACCCTGGGTAGTACGTACCTGCCCCACAACTGTCCTGTACAAAGCCATGATTCCCCAAATCAGCTCTGTGGGCACTCCCATCTCTTGTAGTCTGTGCATCAGCCTGGCTCTCGGTACTGTGTCAAAAGCTTTGCGGGAATCCACAAAGCAACAATAAATCCTCCTGCCATATAATCTGCCCTCCTCAATAATAGCTCTGAGTGTCAAGATATGGTCAAGAGTGGAGAAACCTCTCCTGAACCCTGCCTGCCCTGATGCACGTATGCCCTCTCTCTCTGCCCATCTACTCAACTCCTGCTCAAGAATAGATGCATATAATCTAGCCAATGTGTGACCAATCATGATGGTACGATAATTCCCAAGAAGCATGGGATCCCCTAACTTGAAGATAGGCACAATCGTGGACATATTCCAAGTCTCAGGAAAACCCTCACACATGGCTCGGTTAAACATCATAGCAATAAGCTCTGCAAGCATATCTCTGGCATGAATAAAGTGCTCTGCTACCAAACCATCATGATCATATGCTCTCCCAGTCCTCATCCTGTCAATAGCTTTCCTTACCATCTCAGCAGTAAAGAAAGCACATGTCTCTAGGCATGGCTCCGATGGGTCTGGCAGGGGCGGCTGTCCTGGTGCTGTGTACAGGGATGCTGCATACTCACCCCAAATCTCTGTGCAGGTAATGGCTGGTGATGGTGAATGCTCATGGAATAGTCTCCATGCCTCGCCTGAGTCCTGACTCATAAATAACTGGTACAAATCCCTCTCTAACTGAGCAAGATAAGCCCTCTTCTTCCGTCGCACTAGGTGCCGGAAGGTAATCCATGACTGTCTGTGAGTGGTAACACCCATGAGCACCTCTCTCTGTAATCTGATCCTTATCTCTCTGCACTCATCATACCAACCGTTCTGGGGCATGTTCCCAGATCGTCTCCGTGTAGGCTGACTATGGGGATATGCCTCTGATGCTGCAGCATGAAGCGTCTCTATCAATATCTGAGTGAGCTCATCTAATGGCCGTCCCGGCTCCTCGGCACATAGGCGACTGTATATCTCATCCGTGTATACGGTGTCAGTCTCCCTCGTAAAGGTATAACGAGTGTGTGTGGAGACCTGTCCCAATAAAGCGGTGCTGAACTGAAATGTGAGAGTGAAGGACAAGATAGCATGATCCACTGCTATTCCAATCGGCCTAGTGCCTACCATAAAATCTTGAAAAGAGGGAATGAGACTGGGCTGAGCCATAACATAGTCCAGTGTACTAGCACCATGCCGATGTGGAAAGCTAGTGAAACCGCCCGATGTCGAGAATCTCTGTAGGCCATTCAGGATGGCCAATCCATGTGCAGTCCCCATGTCTATCAAATACCGCCCATACACTCTATGTTCCTCATCCTGTGAGAGTCTAGATAGGCCCATATCCCTAACATCAAGCTCCCTCAACATCTCCTCTGAGGTATCATAAAATATTGTCTGGTTATGGGCGGTCCTAGCATTGAAGTCCCCCAAGAGAATGATGTCACCATCCCTGGAGAACTCCCAAATGTCATCATCCAAAATAGAAAAGGGAGACTGCCCACTAGGTGATGCATACACTGATATACTAGGAGCAAAATAGCATATAGCAATGTAGAGATATCTGCCAATCTCTACCCTCAGTCTAACCTACATGTACCTAGCATGCTCATCTCTGCGGACTATATGTATCAGTGGCTGTAGCTCCTCTCTAAACAATATTGCCACTCCTCTTGAGCCCCGTCCTCTATGCTCTGAACGAGTCTCCTGTCTACAAGCTGTCTCCCATCGGTATCCACTAACATGTGGCATGGACTGTCCAGGAGCCTGATGCATCTCACAGTAGAAGATGATGTCCCTCCCAATGAAACTATCCTCAAAAGCCCCTACATCAAGGCGTAGAGATCCATTACAATTCCAAGTAGCAACTTTGAGTGTAGTCCCATAGGTCTCGCGCCGTCATGAAGAGTGCCTCTCCATAATCACCACTCTACCATCTCTATAGAAGGCCACTTTCCCTTTCTCTCGGGCTGCCCTCATCTCGGGCATAACTTCTTTCATGTGGGCAAGTTGCGAGAGTGTGAGGTCATCTCCAAGAAATATTCCCGTTTGCTTGAGTGTAGGACGTCTCTTCAAGAAGTCCTTCTTCGCTTCCATGGAGGGGAAACGAATGATAAGTGCTCTCTCCTTAGAAGAAGATTCACCACTACCTTCTCTCTTCTTTCCCACTCTCCATGCCTTTGTGTGCGTGGCTTCAATGCCCATCATAGAGAAGAGCTCCTTGGTTTCCCCTTCCGCATCATCACGATCTTTTAGACCGGATACTCGTACATGTAAGGCCTGGGTCTTCCTCCTTTGCTCCTCTTCAAGGGTCATGTTGATGATGGTGGGAGTGGGGATGGGTGGCGATTCTTTACCTTTCCCTTTCTTGGCAACCTCGATCAATTTCTTGGCCTCGTCCATCTTCTTTTGTGTCTTTGTGATCACCTCCACCCATGAAGATGTCTTCTCTTTATGTTGCTCCTCCTCTCAAATGATTCTCATTTGTTCCTTGATGGTATTCAGCTCTTCAATAAAGGAGGGCTGAAATTCTCCATCCTCAAGCTTGCTTTTTGAAGTGGCTTCCAACTCCTTTTTGAGGGCTGAGATTTCAGCCGCTTGACTTTTAGCATGCAGTTTGGCCTCCACTAGTTCCTCCTTTAAGGAGGAAATCTCAGCCTCTTGCTTGGATGTTCTCGACTCGAGCTCTTGGATTTTGTCAAATCCCTTCTCGAGTTTGGAGAGGCGGTTTATGATGGCGGTAATGGAAGAGTCGACCATCTTCTTGTTTTCTTTGATAATTGTGCCGAGCTTGTCCTCCACTTTCACAAGCTCCTCTTTAAACCCGGTCTTGGCCATGACTTTTTGCAAAACTTCTCACAGCCAATGGATTCAAAATTAATCCATGACACAAGCGCGAAACAACAGCAGCAGCAGGGAGAGAGAGGGGTTCAAGCCGAGAGTTATGTTGCTGCCTTGGGGGCCTGAGGAAGGGTGGGTGGGGAAAGGGGGGCAGAGGAACAGAACAAAACGAACGAAAAGGGGAGGCGGACAGGAACAGCGATGAGAGAGAGATAGCAAACACGCGGGCAGAGGAACAGAACAGCGATGAGAGAGCGATGAGAGCGAAACAGGCGGGCAGGGGCGAAAAGGGGAAAAGGGTCGTTTTGTTCTGTTCCTCTGCCCCCCTTTCCCCACCCACCCTTCCTCAGGCCCCAAGGGGAGGCGGACAGGAACAGCGATGAGAGAGAGATAGCAAACAGGCGGGCAGAGGAACAGAACAACGATGAGAGAGCAATGCGAGCGAAACAGGAAGGCAGGGGCGAAAAGGGGGAAAGGGGAGGCGGGCAGGAACAACGATGAGAGAGAGATAGCGAACAGGCGGGCAGAGGAACAGAACAGCGATGAGAGAGAGAGAGCAAGATTTTATTAACGTCTTCCAAAAGACCGAACTCGGCCTATGAGACAAATCAGTGTACCTGTGTGGGGTATCCTCTGTCATCCCAACAAAATGAAAAAGTACTGAACTAAAAAGCTGAATCTGGGTGTGCAATAAGTACAATGAGTGGGGGAGGGGATGGAGCTCTACTACTAGGAGAATGCAAAGCTATATGCATAGAGTATACAATCATGATATGCAACCTAGCTAGCTCCATCCTGTACCATACTAGGGGTTTTAAATGGTATACATCAATGAAGGGGGTGTCCACAGCTCCCTGAAGAACATGCCTGGGTTTGCTCTGAAGCGAGTCAGTCGCTCCACACCCTCTCTGTGAAACTGAGCTCTGATCTCTGTCACCTCTCTCTGGAATAGGCGTGGTGTCCGAAAGCCAGGTGTCCTCTGTCTCCTGCAGGCTCTGAGTGTCTCTGCTCTCTAGAGAGTAATTCCCTACTGTGTAGGGAATGGGAGTGGGATGGATCTCTGAAAAAATGTAGTGATCTGTGTCTGTCGTCCCCCCTCTCGAGCTGTCTGAGCCTGTAACGATCTCTCTCTGTGATGCTGTATATCTAGAATGAATCTCCCCAGTATGCGCTGGTCTCCTGCCTCAAAGATTTGGGGTAGGGAAAGTGGCTCTCTGAATAAAATGGGATATCTCTCTCTGATGGCTGTATATGCTCTACATCTGCATACATAATGCTCCTCACTCTCCACCTCCTCTCTGCACAATCTGCATACCCTCTCCTCTCGGGGAATCCGTGCTGCTCTACCAGTCTCGATCTCCAATCGATGTGATGAGACTCTAAGCTGACCGATATCAGAACGTCCTCTAAGCTCAGCTGATCTCACATCTACATCCCCAAGACCTCTCCAGATCCTTTGCTGAAGCCTGGTCACCTTCTGACCCCCCAGCTGTCTAGAGTAAACTGAGTTCTGTCTCAGAAATCTAACGCAGAATTCTGACTCAGAAGCCTTCACTAAAATAGAAACTTTTCTCAAGTGTCCTCTAACATTCACAAGACCTCAGGCATCTCCAAACTTGAAGGGTTATCACTTTACAAGCTCTCAGCTGACAACAGCTGATGCACAACTACCCAAATAGTCTGTCTTCTTTAAGGCTTGCTAAACTTACCTAGCTGATGCAAATACTCTCTCCTCTGGGTCAGCACACCTCTAAACCAACCAGACATTCAAACCACGCTAGGATCTGGCCTTGTTACCACTCTGGTGACACCAGCTACACCTAGCTGATAGAAAAACTGACAGAAATCTGCCTCAGATGTCTGTCGCAAAAATGAACAAATTCTGATAGAATATTTAAAACAGGTGACTATAGACAGATACACGTCTGTCAGTCCTCCAAAGTGTCCTTCAATGGCAGCTAACTACAAACACTTGATCCCAGTCTTCTTAAAACCTATCAGCTCCCTTCTACTGACGTCATGTCGACTCTATTCTGCCCTAGATGCCAGTAAACTGATTCGAATACCTGACGCAAAATTCAACCCAATATTCATCCTCTTGGATCTCTTATTGTCCTTCCCGATCAACAAGCATCAATCTATCATCTCTAGAGCCATACTAGACATCCCCCTATGTTTTGCTGGTCTCCAACTGACACTGATCTAACTGGTCTTAATTGCTACCAATTCTGCTCTCGGAGGCCAAAAAAAAAACCGACTCAAAATCCCAATCTAGATCAATAACTCTCTCTTTTATGTCCGTTGTATCCTCCTAGCCCTTGGTCTGCCCTAGTTTCATGAAGATATGACTTCAAAGACATTTTGTTGTCAACAACCAACTACTATTGTCCAATCTGACGTCTCATTGCTAGTGTTGGGGTTGGGGAGAGCTTGCATGTACACCACCACCACACACGCACACAAACAGTGAGCTCGAACAAAGACATGGGAGAGCTTGCTGCTGGAAAAGTACTCTATGATAATGAACGTGATGAAGTACAAGTGTCCTCCAAAAGATGGAGCCCTCATGGGGCCACAAAGATCACTATGAATGAGCTGTAATGGACGGACAGCCCTCATAGCACCATCTTTAGAAAAGGAATTCATGTGCATCTTTCCAAGAATGCATCCCTCACATACATGCTTGAATGGAACCTGCATAGGAGGAAGCTCATGCACCCTACCTTGCTTCTACAAGCGTACAAAAGATGGGAAATTCAAGTGACCAAACCAAGCATGCCATAACTCAGTGTCACTCAACACACGGGAGGTGGATGCAATCATAGCATCATGAGAATGAGTACTCATGTCATACATGTCGAGCTTGTACAAGCCACTACATAATGTCCCAGAAAGCATACGAGAATCTAATCTCAGCTGTCATACACTAAGAAACAATGGTCAAAAAACTGAACCTTAAACCCAGATAATGCAAGGGCTGAAACAGAAATGAGATTCTTCTTAATGCCTGGTACATATAAAGTGTCACAAAGAGTAAAACTGTCCCCATTACATGCTGTTAGCTCCACCTTGCCAATGTCTTTCATGTAGTAAGAGGCATCATTGGCACACATAACTATGCCACTTGGAGGTGAATCCTACAAAGTGGCAAATAGATCCCTGCAAGAAGTGATGTGCTTAGAAGCACCACTATCAAAGTACCAATCTCCAGCTGAGATGACATATAAGAAGCAGGCAAACTGCATGTAACCACTAATGCATAGCCCTCATGAGCAAAGTTAGCCTCTTCTTTAGTGTCCACTGTAGCAGCCAAACCTTACTGCTTCTTTTTCTTTTCACTCTCAATGCGCTTCCTGCATTCCTCAATGAGATGGCCAGGTTTTTTGCAATAGTTGCATCTCTTCTTTTTCTTGGTTTCACCCTCTTCAGACGAGGTGGAATCTGAATGGCCATGTGGTTTCCCCTTAGGCTTACCACTAGATGCAGCCCGAGATTTACCTTTGTTTCGATCAAAACCACCAAATGCCTGATCAGCAAAAAGCATAGTAGTCCTGTTAGAACGAGACTGCTCTTCTTGCAATAAGAGAGCCACCAACTCATCAAAGGTATACAAGTTTGGATTACCGTTGAAGGATAAACCTCCTTATGTATCCATGCTATTCACACTTTTGGGGTTTTGTATAACTAATTCTTTTCTCAACTTTTTGTTTTTTTTGTAGGTCTTCTAATCCTCTCTTTCAACTTCACCAAAAAGAGGTAAATTCCTTTCTCTCTTTCCTCTACCAAAATGAGGAGTTTTATTTTGTAGGTCCTCTGCGTAGAGCTTAATGCACATGTATAGAGCTCTAATCATAGAGCTTAATCTATGCATTAAGCTCTATTCATATACCTTAATGCATAGATTAAGCTCTATGCATGCATTCATAATGCATAGAGATATATGCATAGATTAAGCTCTATGCATGGAGCTTAATGCATGCATAGAGCTCTATGCATAAAGATTAATGCATGCATAGAGCTTAATATATGCATGCATTAAGCTCTGTGCATGCATGCTTAATGATGAGTAGACGAAGAGTAGTAGCAAAACCCTGATAGAATTCTAGCAAACCCTAAAGCACTGTAGATACAAGTGAGCCATCTCACCTCATCAATGTTGATGAGCTGCTCTCGCAAATCCTTGATGCGGGTAGGAAACTTAACCATTGAATCACCCTCATCCATATGCTAAGACTCAATCTTCTTGCGAAGATAGGCAACACAAGCCTCATTGCGAACCTAATACAAAGAAGCAAGTACATCCCATGCACCCTTCACAGAAGTGCATGAACGAGTGTGCGGTATAACCTACCTTTTGCATGAAAGGGCAATCAAAGCATGTGGCTAAGCATCCTTGGCATCCCATCTTAGCTGTTCTCGAGTGGGTGGCAAAGGTGCAAAAGATGTAGCACCACCTGAAGATGCATCATCACCTGCATCAATAGTCTCTGAAGTACTTGCTGCTCGTGCAAGTACAATAGGCCTGACATCAGCCCCTGATACATAGACCCACAAATTCTTTGTAACTAGTACATGTTTCATCATGTTTGAGGGTCATTCTCTATGGCAGCAATTGCCTCTGTCTCATGATGGCTCATGGTGATTTGTTGCTACCAGGCTTAAGTGATTTTTCTATTTGTGGTTTCTCCTTAACTTTCCCTTTTGTGGTCCTGATGTGAGAGGGTTATCTTTGAGTCAGTATTAGATTATGAGATCATGACAAGGTCTACTCTCCTCACTTTCAAATCTTGGCTCCAACAACAGGCCCTCCTATGTGGTGGTTTAAGGGGTCTCTTCCAGTCTTGGTTTCTTTGGGGATGACAGAGTGGATCTTGGCTTCATTAGCTGATCCCCTAGACACATAACTGTTTGAAGCTATCACCCTTTTGATCCTATTCTGAGGTCATTCTCTCAACAAAAGATGACTTTTTCCATTAAAGGACAACTCAGACTCCCCAGATTGTCAGACACTTCTTCACAGGTGCTCTACATCAACTAGAACAAACAGATGAACTGAAACTAACTCCAAAACACAAAACACACATTGACCATGCCATAGGTATAAGCTTCAAACTCATTGCTCTGTTCACAAGACAAAGAGAAATTGTCTCAACACCCCTGAGACAACATATTGAAAACTTAAGAGTTTTTATAGGTATGCTCTTGCAACTATCCTAACTACAGTGAATACACTGACTCATACTGCAAGCTTCTCCTAGACAGACTCGATTCAACACACGGCTGACCTACAACAGTAACAATTGAGCATAATTTGGGCTAAACCACGTCTCCAACAAAGTCGCCTTTCAGAGGTAACTAGGGACACATCTCCTGTTTGATTCTCTGGACCAAGACACCTCCTCTGCTCTGTTTTTCCCAAATCCTCCTCAATTGGATTGCGCTTCAATCTCTGTAACCCTTGAGAACTGGAAGCCCTCCCGTCTGCTACAGTTTTATTCACTATGGATCCTTCTCCCTCTTTACTCACACTTGCTTCTCTCTTGTCTCTTTTTTTCCACTCGTCTATCTTCTCTTATGTAAATTGTCTCGATTCCTCCTTTTGTCCATTGCCGCTTCACCGCCTTTCTGGAACAAACACACCGGTTCCCTTTCTTCTCCATACACCTTCTATTTTGGTTCTCCAGCACCTGTTCTTATCCTTCCCGCTGCCATGTTGTCCCTGCCACCTAAGATTCATTACACATCATCATTTGTTTTTTTTTTCCACACTCCACCTTTGTTTTGAGCCTTGGGCACCTCTTACACCGGGCACCTACATATGTAATGCTCCTATGTCTCAACCTCTGTGTGACACAGCTCACATATCCGATCTGCTGGCGCAATCCTCACTGGTCTATATTTGGCTATCTCTATCCGCAGCTGATGGGAGGATGTACGGATTTGGCCAATCGCACCCCTCACTCCAAAAGATCTATAAACATTTTTTTTTTTTTTGGGGGGGGGGGGGGGGGGGGAGGGTGTTTGTGTGTTTCAAAATGGCCGATGAGACCAATGACGATACAAAACGCTCATGTATCCTGAAAGAAACGTAACAAAATGGAGTGGAAAATACAACAACTGTCAACCTTGATCATCAACAGCCAATGGTGGTGTTACATTCAAGTGTCCGACGACACAATAACAAAAACGTAGGAGGACCTAATCTTCAGGAGGGCCTGAGGGTTATTGGATGGCATGAAATCATAGGCGGTCTTTTGTCCCAGAGGAGAGATCTAAAATCTATCTTTGGTGCTTGCATCTGTGGCACCCAGTATTGCCAAGTGTTTCAGAAACACCTTGTAGGAGACACATATCAGAAACATTTCATACGTTTTTTATCTTTCAAAAACGTTTCATACAATTAAGGGGTCAAAAAATGCATGATTTAGCCTCGTATATACAAAAAAATGCACTTTCTATGCATACCAACATGAAAATATGTTTAAAAGTCCTGCACTGAATTCAGGGTAAAACACCATATAAGTACATAAAACTGTAAACACAAAATATGGCCCAAGCCCTAGACTGCATCATCCAAGATCCATGGCAAATAGCAATGTTTCATGCATGACTTATTTACAATGGAATAGAGATACTCAATGGTAGCACAACTCCTCTCGATGATTCAATGATGAATGAATGACCCTTAGCCATAGCCCTCTATTTATAGTGATTTTTGGCCTAGTTGGTTAATAATGGTATCCACACTTGGCTGCTCAATGAGCATCTCGACAAGAATACAACGACTTGGCACAAATACCCTAACATACACATGAATTCGGAAATGTACTCGACCTCTGAGTTGGCCAATGGGAAGAAGCATGTCCACCTCACACCTTGAAACAGTGTGCATGTGACATCTGAATTGACTTGTATTAAGGCTCTCCGAGATGCCTCGTTTGCTCCATCAAACAGAGGTTGCAATGGCAGCACACAAACTGCGATAAATATGATTGTATATATGGGTACTCTTGAAGGTTCTGTGCAAGACAACTTCATGCTCAAGTTTTGCACAATGAGGCATGTAGTCAAGGCGACCTATCACAAAGCCTTGAGATGCATTTTTAAGGTTTTTCTATGATTTTGACATAGTTTTTTTTTTAGATGTGAGTTGTTTAGAGGGACATGTCTGATACTTTTACACATGCTAATAAATTGGTGTAAATCCTCAATGTAAGAGCAATTTAGTATGCCATGGTGTTAATCTTCAGATTTATCACAATTTGTTTACTCACATTGCAAGCTCTGTTTGATGGAGGAAGCATCCTGTAGAGTCTCAACAAGTCCATCCGAATGTCACGTGCACTCTTCCTAGGTGTGACGTGGACATGCTTCTACCCATTGGCCAACTCAGAGATTGAATGTGTGGCCAGATTCATGTGTATGTGAGGGCATTTGTGCCAAGTCATTGTATTCTTGTCCAGGCACCCAATGAGTAGCCAAGTGTGGAAAACATTATTATTATTATTATTATTATGTGAGCACGCTAGATTACTATTCCAGTCAACTAGCCCAAAAGTCAATAAAAATAGAGGGCTATGGTGGGTGAGGGTCATTCATTATTGAGTCATTGAGATTTAAGAAGTTGTGCTACCATTGAGTATCTGTAAATAAGTCATGCATATGAATACATTAGAAGGTTAGGTAATCTAAGGGCGTGGAGATCCATCACGAAGAACCCCATCATCATCAGCATTTTCACCTCAGGTTTCCATTTTCTATATCAAGGTTGCGTTTTCAAAATTTTGAATCATATAGCTCGTGTGTGCAAGGGATGCTCAGCCATAGGGCAAGGAGGGCCAAACGGACCACAGAGGGTGGACAGAGCAAGCAAGGTAAGGCAGCCTGTTGGGGTGATACCATTCCCCTTGTATCTCATGTACAAATTATGAAAGTAATGAAAAAGAGTGTTTTTGCGTACTTGATTTTTATACGAGATCATGTTGAGAAAAATAATATACATGTAAACATTCTTAGTAATGATAGACTGAAATTTTTGCAAGAGTACAATGATTGTTTTGCTGATGAGTTACCAAATCAGTTGCCGCCTGTACGAACGAAAAATCATCGCATTGATCTTGTGCCGAGTAGCTCACCACCTAATAGGCCAGCCTATCGTGTAAGTGCATCCCAAAAAGAGGAGATCATGAAGCAGGTGAATGAGCTTCTTGAGAAGGGTTTGGTTCAGCCAAGCTCTTCCCCATATTGTTCACCCGTCCTCTTGGTTCAAAAGAAAGATGGATCCTTTAGAACTTTGAATAAGCTTACCATCAAGAATCGGTTTTCGATTCCACGCATAGATGACATCCTTGACAAGTTGGATGGATCGGCATGCTTTAGCCGAATTGATCTCAAGAGTGGGTATCATCTAGTGCGTTTAGTGCCTGAGGATGTACACAAAACTGCTTTCAGGACAGCATTTGGGCTTTATGAGTATCTTGTTATGCCTTTTGGTCTAACAAATGCCCTGGCAACATTCAATAGAATGATGGATTGCAGGTGTCTTCCTTGATGACATCCTAGTCTTCTTAAAGACCAAAGAAGAGTATAAAGCTCATTTGGTCATTGTTTTTGAAGAACTCCGTAAGTATAAACTCTTCATAAATGCAAAGAATAGTGAGTTCTTCTTGTCAGAGATACACTATCTTGGGCATATTGTGTCCAATGATGGAGTGCGGATGGATTCTGCAAAGATTGATGCAATTCGGAATTGGCCCGAATTGAGTTCTATGCATGAGATCGTAGTTTTCTTGGATTATGCTCTTACTATCGCAGGTTCATTCGGCACTTTGCATGGATTGGTTCTCCTTTGCATGATTTGACAAAGAAGAAGGCCGTGTTCAAATGGATTAATGTAGAGAGGGATGCATTCCTCAAATTGAAAGATGCAACTACTCATGGTCCAGTGTTGATCATTCCGGATTTGCAAAAGCTTTTTAGTGTGGAATGTGATGCATCTGGAAATTGCATAGAAGCTATCCTTAATCAAGAGGGTCATGCCGTGGCTTATGAGAGCCGTAGATTGCATGATGGAGAGCTATCTCTTGGCATTTATGAGAAAGAGCTCTTGGCTATAATTCATGCACGTACTATTTGGAAACATTACCTTCTTGGGGCTGATTTCACTGTGAAGACAGATCACCAGAGTTTGAGGTATTTTCTTATCCAAACTAAGTTGTCAGAGAAGCATATGAGGATGGCCAATTTCCTCTCTATGTTTCATTTTCAGATCTTGCACATCCTAGGAAAGAAGAATGTAGTGGCCGATGCATTGTCACGAAAGCCGTATGTAGCAACTATCTCGGTTGCCTCTCATAGGGACTTGTTTGCCATGCATGATGTGTATCATACGGACGCTGATTTCGTCACTATTTGGGCTGATTTGATGGCTGGTCATGCACATGCCTCATATGTGATCAAAGAGGGTTATCTCATGAAAGATAATTGCCTATTATGTGTGGTGTCTGACATGAGGCAAAAGGTTTTGGATGAGTGCCATGCTCTTCCATATGCTGGTCATAGAGGCATAATGCCTACTACGCACATGATTGAGCGGTATTTCTTTTGGCCAGGTATGCGGAAGGACATAGAGACACATATACGTGCATATATCACCTGTCAAAAGGTGAAATTTGATAGGCAAAAGGCACCAGGTTTGCTTCAACCATTGCCTATTCCCACGCAACCACGGGAAAGTATTACAATGGATTTCATTATGGACTTGCCGCGCACCCAACAGGGTAATGATGCAATTTGGACAATTGTGGATAGGTTTAGCAAGCAAGCTCATTTCTTGCCGGTCAAAAAGACCATCAAAGCTGAGTATATGGTTAAAATATATCTTGCACAAGTGTTCAAGCATCATGGAATGCCGAAGTCCATTGTGGGGGATAGAGATCCCAAGACTACAAGTCTCTTTTGGTGGGCCTTATTTGATAATATGGGCACCAAATTGGACTTTTCATCAGCTTATCACCCTCAAACGGATGGGCAAAGTGAGGCTGCAAATTCAGCCGTGTTGGATCTCTTGAAATGTTATGTGGCGGATCAAAAGTCTTCTTGGGACAAGTACTTACCGCTTGTGGAATTTGCATACAATAACACAGTGCATGCATCTGCGGGAAAGGCCTTGTTTGAGATTGTTTATGGTAAGGTGGTTTTGCCACCCATCCTTCGCACAAAGGATAAGATATTTGAAACTGATGAGTATGTAAGAGACTTGGATATTGCTTTTGCTCAAGTGCGGACAGCCATTGCAAGGTCACAAGACAAGCATAAAAAGGCTGCCGACAAGCATAGAAGGCAATTGGATGTTAAAGAGAATGATTGATTATTGCTCAAATTTGAGAAAGCAAGACTTGCAAAGAGGCCTGGCAACGAGGGTGCATATCCGCAGCTTGCACCCAAGTACTATGGGCCATTTCGAGTGATCGACAAGATCAATGAAGTGGCTTTTAGATTGGCATTACCTAGTCATTGGCACATACACAATGCTTTTCATGTGAGTCTCCTTCGCAAGTATGTAGGGCCAGAGCCCAGTGAGACGGTCATTTTGAGGATCCACCAGAAGTGAATGAGCTTGAGGTGCTGCAGGCAAAGTTATGAGGCGTTACCTTGAATTACCCGCATGTGCTTCAAACATATTTGGACGCTTTTCAGTTGCGGACAGCTGTTTAGAAGCCGAGGGATGTCACCATTTGGCCACCCAATTGGTCCACCCGTGCTTTCTTATCATGTATGTACATTGGACTGGTATCCAATGTACATACATGGACACCAGTCCAATGTCCATGGCAGTTGTATATGCCGGGGATTGATGCCACTCATGTTATACTGTGGACTTGGCTTTCCGTTGGGACTTTTGCCTCCGTGTACATGCCCGGAAATGCTTGGTGGATTGGTGTTCCATTGGGTCTAGTACCTCGTGTGCTTGCCTGGAGCACGTCTACTTTGGTATAGTCTCGTGAACAGGGATTGTCCATACCAATGCTGCATTGCATACCATCTTTATGTGCTTGTTGAAATTGCATGATGTTTTCATGCTTGCTTGACCAATGTGTAGTTCCGGGTAAGGAGACGCCCGCCCGTGAACCGTGCGTGTGAAATTGTCTGCTGACATGGTTATGTGGCAAGTGACAAGTGGTAAGTATTGGTCATAAACCTAGCCTTAGGAGTTAGCACTAATTTATAAGTGAGTGTGTACACACTTCATTAAGTTTTGGGCGACCAAAACTCACTTATAAATTATGACCAGTTCGGTGTTCACACACACTAATGTCCCGAGGTGGATATAACCCAATGTCCACCGCCCAGACCTTATCCCCTTTGTACAAAGGGAGTAACCAGCCATGTGTCCACTCTAGCTTGCTCCACAACCTGCCTGCCACCTACACTGGACAACTCACCACCTCACTCCTCCTCCTCTCTCTAGAGATTGGCGCCTGGGCTGTTGGGCTGCATTTTCTGCACTTTCTCCTTCCCAACTCCATTTCCAAGCTTGCTAAGGTGTTTCTCAAGCTTCCAAGAGTGTTTCCGGATGCTAACTACTCTCCTACACACTCCCAATGACTGAATTCAGCAAAACAGCTCTCTTTATTGCTGTAATTTCTGGTCTTTTTGCTGAAAAACCCTAATTTCAGCCCTCCTCTGTCAAGTTGAACCATAGGGGAAGCTTTCCCAAGGTTCCCTTCATCCTCTAGAAGACTTTTGTCGCGAAGAAAGGCGACAAATCGAAGATCTCAACACTCCAAGGACTTCCATCGCGAAGACTTTTGCTGTCACCCATCGACTCTACTCTACTTGCTATTGGTAAGCTTTTACGCTTACCAATAGCAAGTAGACTTTTGCTGTCATCAACTCTACTTGCTATTGGTAAGCTTTTACCCTTAAATATGGAAGCAAGTAGCAAGAGGGAGGATCCGGATTACAAGATCACATACCCTGTGTAGTGTTCTCTTGCAGATTACAAGTCTACATCGACAACCACTTGTTTGCAATACTATATTCATATGCATTGGTATGGAAATCTGGTCAGAAATGCCCATGACACTATGCACTTGATTCTCCCAAGATCAATATACTTTATTTGAGGGAGGGGTCAGCCGTTCCAGCTCATTGTCTGTCTCTTGTCAATTCAGCAATTTACTTCTTGTATTTGAGCAAGTGTCCATCAAATCTTAGTGTATTTAAGTGTATTGATTAGCATTGTGTTCAACCAAGTTACACCGGCCCATCAACAAGCAGCCCCAATAGCCTCCGAGAAGCAACTCCAATAACTCCTGAACTGGAATCCCATGGTCCGTCTGCCTAGTGGTCACATGCGCTCACCTGCACATATCGTGGGGAGCTTTGAGCACCGGCCCCACTAGGTCACTTGTTGGAGATTGGCTTACATTCATACATCTACCCACAAAGGGCCTTAGTGGGATCCAGGGCAGAGATAGACCTAGCCTCGACATCGTCTTCTCCATCCCTCCGGAGTGGTGGCTAGCCCCAATACTGGACCCTCCCCCCCCACAGTGGAGGCTGGGAGTATTCACCAAGCACGATATTCCCCTGGCAGTTCTTGGTGCGGATGAGAGCTCCGCCTTACTCGTCGTCTCTATTGGGCTTCATGGCAGATTGGAGAGAGCAAAGACTCCCTTAGAGGACTTTAGGGGATGCACCTTAAAGAGTGTGAAGGTGATTGGTTTTCATGCACATGAGTGGCACATCGACCCTCCACCCGCCAAGGTGGCCAGAGAGAGACTCTTGCAGTTATGGATTTGGGAGAGCTGGCCTTTCACGAGTCTCCAGTGGGACCCACGAGAGTGGAGATGGCAAGATCCAAAGGACAATGAGGAGACGCCGAGCACCCCCTTTTTTGCTTACATTGCATGGCCGTAGGATTTAGATGTCAAAGATGGAGAACACTCCAGCAAGCAACAGGACATTGGCAGTCCCAGAGCCTCTCGCCGCACTTTCTTTTAAATTTCTGGAGGCGGCTTTGGGATAGGGTTCAGCTGCAAAAGATCACTCTTTTCCTGTGGCAACTAGCACATAGGAGCTTGGTAGTTCGCGCACTTGGTTGGCCATTGGGGGTAGACTAGCATTATGTCAAAGGTGTGGCCATCCCGAGGAGTTTCAACGCCATTGTCTTTGGGATTGCCCAAAGGCTCAAAGGTTTGGCAAAGGATCCTACGCATTTTCACTATGAATCAAGACCCCCGCCCGTATTGTTACTTGGGGCACAATTGCTTGGGCCATTGAGGCCGCGATCATCATGCCATGTGAGGAGACACGTGGGGAACTAGCCCTTGAGGTCTCTCACCTTCGTATTTCTACAATGCTAGTTCTAGCTCCTCCTACAGCTGAACGCCAAGTTCTAGCGAAAGATGGGATAATTGCAACAGTATAGCAATGTGGCATATATGCAGAGCTCGATGCAGCGAAGGCATCGAAGGCATCCTCACCCCGCCAGCAACGTCTATTCAGAGCATCTGGTGCAATATCATTCATACCCTCCATGGTCAATGGGGGCACCTTCAGGGTGGCTCAAACTGCATGCGGAAGTGCTGGGAGGCCTTCCTGAGGATCTAGTAGCACGGTCCCTTTCTTAGAGATAGGTGTGGCCAGCCCACTTGGCATTATAGACCACCTATGTCGTTGCTTCCCCCTCCCCCCATTGTATGAGATAGCCTTCTCCTCCTAGAGCAACCAGTTGGAGGAGAAGAGCATCCTCCCCCTTTTGCACATCTTGACTCTCGTTTTTCCCGGCAAAAAATAGGCAATAACCTTGGATTTATTAAATGTAAACCTTAGCCACCAAAATCCGCCTGTTTTTCCTAATCCCAGGGCTCCCCTAACCCTGTTGTATTAGTTCCTAATCCCAAGGATTAGTGTTAGGTACGTAACAAAAAGAATGTATAATAGTATCCAGTTTGCCCAAAACGCAAGTATGACAGGATTAAAAATAGAATTTCTATTTCTGCCATTAACTATGAAAACTTGTAATTTACTTGACTCATTTGAGCTAAAATCCCCCGGGTACTGACCACGGTACACAAACTGCTCTTGTAAGAGCTCTTAAATCCTATGTATGCCGTTCTTCAGAGCAAAAATAAACACCTCATAACACAGGTTACAAAAATGCCATAGATAATTAAACATGTGTTTGACAATTAAAAGTAAGACATACACAAAGACTAAGCTCACCTCCGTGACCATCATACACACCAAAGAAAGAGGTATTCTTGTCAAGATCCAAAATTGCAGCATGCTGCAAGAACACAAGCATGCAAAAACTTTTAAACAGTACCATGGCAAAATGATTTTTTATTTAATATGGCACCGTTAAATGCAACAAGCATGGTGCTTCTCACCTCTAAAACACTTTATATTTGACACGTTAAATGCAACAAACATGGTGCTTCTCACCTCTAAAATACTTTATATTGGACACACTAACAAAAATCATCCCACTCAAAATCCTATACATTTCAATAGATGAGTGTGTATACTTTGGGTAGGCACTTGTTCCTATTGGCCATGTGATAGCAAGGGCAAATGCCTTTAAACAAAGATAAAATTACTAGTTTCCAATTTGACAAGGAGAATCAAGACAAAGGAGGCTTTTCTCGTGCACATGCATCCACGTGTCTTCTAAACCCCAGGCTAACACTACTCTTTTCAAGAGCCACACCCTTGCATTCGCAATGTGACTCTTCACTTGTACCTCTTCAGGCCCTATTTAGTAAGGCCTTGTGTCTCAATGCAACAACACACAGCTTTCCGCTTTCAATGTTATATCTCTAATCATGTCTTATAAATACTAATATACTAAGATGTCTGATATGTGCTCGGTTTTGGAAATGGATGGGTGGAGATGCCTCTATGAGCAAAAACGATGGAGCAGGAAGATGAGAATGAAGCTTACAGAGAGAGGAGAATGAATCCAACATGTGGTTTTTAGTTGTCTACACCAACTCTTGCCACATGGGTGGTCTCCCTTCACCTATGGGGTGCCCAGTCCACACACTATGACCACCACAGTGCCCAAACGGGGTGCCCAAACAGGGTGGGTCCCAGGCACTTTAATAAGTTGTCCACTCAAATTTTAATGAGTATGAACCTGCAAAGATTGTAACCTTACAAAGCATTTTAATAGATTAAAATAAAGGTTTAGAGTGCACTTACCACCTGTTTATATGCGACAAAACACATCAGAATACAAGGCATTCACACGGTTCACGAGTAGGCATGCAAACATGTGTACATACGACTTCATTATGAACAAATCTCCTGGTCACAGAACACGTTCAGCACTGGCATTTCTAGGCACGAGTCTAGCACATCGAGAAGCGCAAAACTAGGAACTCCGACATGCGGATCCACACACTAGCCACAAGTGGAAATGGGCACGAAAAATAGGATCCCAAGCACTCGAATCCACCCACTTTGACCTGCCCCAAGAGTGGGAGTCAAATGATCTAATGATTAATTATGAATTGCTATTTATAGGTGTCAGTGGTCACCTGCATCCGTTAATCCTGATGCTCATGGACATGATTATCTTTCCTAGCAAGTATATGGGTAAATTTAGAGGCAGATT
The DNA here is from genome assembly GCF_041138505.1 of Cibotium barometz. Lineage (NCBI taxonomy): Eukaryota > Viridiplantae > Streptophyta > Polypodiopsida > Cyatheales > Cibotiaceae > Cibotium > Cibotium barometz. The sequence goes on from NC_141050.1 coordinate 48,848,105, forward strand.
TGGACTTGATTTTGAGGCCCTACAAGTGCCCAAAAGTGCCCGGAGCATGCAACCATGTATGGGACACCTTTTGGGCACAATTTGGAGGCCAAATATTACTTTTTTGGACATTATTATGTAGGTCAAAAAGGTAAACTAACCTAAACACGACTTTGCATCCTAACCCTATATAAAAGACATCAAAGAGCATGGAAATGCAGAAATTAGATAGATCTCTCAGGCATCTCACAGGTCTTGGCAAGAACCCCCGCATAGAGGCAACCCGAGGCAGCTCTAGGCAACAAGGCAAGCGTCAGGAGAGCACAGTCAAGCTCTGGAATCAGCAAGCTTTTGTATGCACATAGACTAGCATGCACGAATTGGATCTAGGTAAAGATACAAGACCATTGTACATATTCATGTTTGGAATATACACTAGATTAGGTCTACCTTGTCTTCTCTGTGCTTAGCGTTAATCATAGACACACTCCTACATCGCAAGTCCCATTGGCATCAAAGCTTAGGTTGTCCTAGGATAGTCCTTAGGTTGCATTTTTTCACGCTAAAATATCTAAAATTAGGGTTTTCGTTTTAGGGTTTGCACACCAAAATTAGGGTTTTTGTATTTTGCAAGAGTTCAATCCTAGCATTAGTGTTTTCAACCATGGATTCAATGTGGAAATGGGAAAAAACAAATTAGGGTTTTCGTTTTTAGGGGTTCCAACCCAATTCTCCATGCCCAAGTCTTAGAATAGGTCTAACCTGAGTAGGACAAGACTTCTTTCTAATACTCCCTCCACCAAACCTCACCGCAAAGGAGAGCAACGATGCTTTGAAATAGGAGTTACAATGTGAGTACACTACTGCTCCAAGCTTAGCAAGCAAGGATGTCATGTGCATGTGTTAATCCTCCCTACAAGCACCCAAAAGTGCACGAAGCATGCAGCCATGAATGGGACAACTTCTAGGCATGATTTGGAGGCTAAATATGACTTTTGGGATATTATTATGTAGGTCAAAATGGAAAAATTGACCTGAACACGACTTTCCATCCTATCCTATATAAAAGATGTCAAAGGGCATGGAAAATTGTTGCCTAATCAGGGATTAGCCATGTCCACATGTGCACGTGACATTCCATGATTCCCTCTTGCTAAACTTGATGATGGGTTGGAAACTTGTCACGTGCATCCCGCACTTGGATGCCACGTGGACATATCTGAACAAAAAAGTACAGGACTTGGAGTGGAAACCGGTCCCATGTGAGCCCGGTCCAAGAAGAGCCAGCCAGGGTTCCACTCTAAGCGTCCAAGGTCACATGTGCATTGTCCTGCACATGAAGCAGTGCCAGTCCGTACTGTGAGTCTCCCTCTGGAATGATGTCAGATGATCTGAGTGTTGGGTTTGCAACCGGACACCAGGCGTCTATAGCAGCATGTAGCAGTGCCATGAAGCAGTGCCAGTCCGTACTGTGAGTCTCCCTCTGGAATGATGTCAGATGATCTGAGTGTTGGGTTTGCAACCGGACACCAGGCGTCTATAGCAGCATGTAGGATTGCATGTAGATGGGGACCAGCCCTAGGGCTTGTCACCAATTTGGTCCTCTCACCCGTCTTGAACACTGTTTGACACTCTGTTGGGAACCAAGGTGTGAACGGGGATTTTCCACATAACAAAGCTGAAACATTTACTGGCAAAGTTTTGCCTAAAAAGATGGCTACAGAACCTGAGTAATATGGGATTTTTACCCTATAAAGTGACTTAAAGGGTTTATGAGTCAATGGGTTCACACATCACCTAAGTGTGACCGGGCTTATTATTATTTCGGGCATGCATATGCAGACAGAAGGATGCGCCTAAAGCAAAACTTGGCTAACAAGCTTGTGAAAAGCATAAAACCAATATTTTTGGCACATCAATTATATTTGGCCGAAAAGGGGATAAAGCACAACTATATTTGATTAGTCATTTTCTTTAAAATGTAGAGGAAGGAGGCGCATAAAAAGGGAGTTAGCAGGCGGCAGTTTCTCTCTCTCTCTCTCTCTTCTGTTCGCTGACTGTACAGTCCCTCAACAGTAGGCCAGGCAGCTACTTCCCCTTCTCTTGCGCTGGTCGTACTGAGGACAACAGGCCAAGCAGCTCATCTCCTCTCTCTTGCGATGGTACAGGCCATGCAGCAGGTACAGCAACGCCGTACAGCAGGTACAACAGCCATGCAGTCATCCTCTCTCTTGTGATGCCGTACATGTACAGCAACCCTTTCCTCTCTCTACTGGCTGATTGCATCAGCAGCCAGACTTGCCCTGCTTTTCCCCTCTTGACTGACTGGCCGTACAACAGCAGACCCTCTTCTATGATCTGGTCATACAGCAGGTACAGCTGCGGGTATCCTTTGGGCTGGTCGTACACAGCATCTAAGAGCAACTCTTCTTCTCTCATCCACCTATGCAACCGTACTATAGCTGTTTTCTGGAGTTCTCCACAGATCTGACAGAACAGTCGGGCTGAGATTGAGGCTTGCTCACGGACTATTTTTGAGAGCCTTTATGGGGCTGTTTTGGCACAGAGTTCGGCGTTGGATTTAAAACTGCACCGGGCTGATGATTCGTATTGGTTCCTGGTGCGGTTTGTGCTTTGATTCCTGTGCAGGAGTTTGCTGAGGAAGCTTCGTGGAAAATCCGGTGCACTATTGCACCCACACCTTGGTTTGGTTGTAACCCGTTTATTCATTGGCATAAAGCAATTCCTATGGGGGGCAGGCCGTTCCGGCTCAGTGATATGTTTTGTTTATGGTTATTTCCGTTGTGTTTTCACATCTCTGTTTGGCATATGAGGTGACTGTATATTGTTCCGGGTCCCCACCTAGTTTCAGGGCTACCCCAGAAGAGAGTATTATACTTTTGACATGGGCATTGGGTAGGCTTTGGCCACCCAAAAAGGGCCAAGAAGACCCTAGGCCTTGCCCACCAGCCTATGGAGGGGCTGGGCAGGCTGTCAGAGCCAGCCCAAGAGGCTTGGCCGATAGGCTTAGGAGCCTTGCCCAGCCAGTTGGCCAGAGCCCAGGGGCTGCCCAGCAGCCTGCGCAGGCCTGGACAGAAGTCAGGAGCATGCGCATGAGGGCTAGCCAGCACACAGTGTGAAACGCATGAATAAAAAGCGTTTATTGCTTGAAGACCAAGTCGTGGCCCACCCTTGTTTCACCAACCGACCAGAAAGGGTTATAGATACCCCAGCAATAAATCAGTTCACTCATCTCGTGATTCACAAAGGGCTAGTGCGTTCCAAGGGCCAAGACAGCCAGCCAAGGTGAAGAGTGCAGGTCAAGAACCAGTCTTTATTTGCAGATTTACATCATTCTAATAAAGCAAATACACCATTCCTGGTGGGAGCCCTACAGACGGTATTCGGAACCCAATATTGTGTCCTCTTCTCAGATATCCCACCCAGCCTTCCTCAGGCCCCCAAGGCAACAACATAATTTTCTTCTCAGGCCCCCAAGGAGGCAGCAACATAATCTTCTCTCTCTCTCTCTTTCTCTCTTTCCCTTGCACCAAGATGAAGAAATGGGAGGCCCTGCATTCAGAACTGAATGCAATCATTGACCAGATGGAGAAACACGTGCTCACGAGCTCAGAGAAGCCAGAGAAGCACCCCTTAGGCAGATGGGCAAAAGATGGGCTGAGAGTTATCAGGGACATCCTGATATGCCAAGAAGAAACACAGGATAGGGAAATTAAAGAGCTCAAGGAAGCCCATGCGACCGAAGTGGAAGAGTGGAAGGCACAGGTTGAAGATCTCAAGGAGGAGCTACATGTATGCAAAGCACAGATGAAAGAAGAAGGGGAAATTAATCCCTCCCTTGCCTCGGAGGTTGAAAGCCTAAAAAACAAAGTGCACGAAGGTTTAGTAGCCACAAAGAAGGAGAGGGACAAAGGGTGGGCCGCAGCGGTTAAGCAAGAAGTAGAGAAAGAATGGACATAAGTGGTGAGAAAACACCCCATGCCCACACCCATCATACATGATATGCTGGAAGAGGAGAAGAGGAGGAAGGTCCACGCTCTTCATGTGAGAGTGACAAGCCTAAAGGAGGGGGAATCTCCCAAGGCTGACACTCTAGCCCTATTTGGCCCTCCTAGCTCTATTTCATATGATAGAACCCTTGCCCGGACACCAAACAGGTGGAAGAAGGTATAGGGACAAGGACTGTAAGGTTTGCTCAAGAAAAAGCACCAATCTTGATCAAAAAGCAAGAAAAAGCAAAAAGTCAAACTAGGTTGACCGGGAGCCAAGGACACCACTGGCAAGAGAAGACTGAGCCGGACCAAAATGCTAAAAGCCGCTTTTTCAAAATGCAACTCCAGGGCCGAAAAGCAATGCCTTGAATTTAGAAAAGCAAAGTTAAAGAACTTTGACAAAAGTGAGTAATATTTTATTATAAAGTGAAAAGCAAAAGCTTGGTTAAAATTTTGGCAAAAAGAAGAGCCCTCTTCAAGTATAAAAAGGCTTGAACCTCTCTTGTAGCAACATCGAGGAGATTGAGGAGTGTGTGTGTGGGCATCATTATGATCATGGAGAGCTGCTTCTTCGCCATCAATACCTTCTCCAACTTGCTTTTCAGATGTACGGTCAGCCCTAGACTTGTATGGCCATATGCAAGGGCAATATGAACGCGTGTATTGGGCTGTATGGAGATGTGCGGAGCGGACTGAAAATTTCAAAAAACCCTAAAACTACTCTAAAAACCCTAAAAACTGCTTTTTGGAGGTTTTTATCGCATGAAAACCATTAAACCAAGTTTTATATTAGTTTTCTTGCCAGAAAGAGCTTTTCCATGGTTTTCTTCATCGACAAGGCTGTAGGAGTTGCGGAGATTACTCATGGGATGAGCGAGTGATTCTTGGACTTGAACTTGGACTAGCATTCTGGACTTGGATTTGGATTTGGACCTGGAACTTGGACTTGGACTTGGATCTGTACATGGACTTGGACTTGGACTTGGACTTGGACTTGGACTTGGATCTGGACTTGGACTTTGGATTGGAACTTAGACTTGAATCTAGATTTGGATCTGGATTTGGATATTGGATCTGGTACTAGCCCGAAGAGAGATTCTTGTGGATCATCCCCGTGGTGTGCTTCGCATCAAAGATCTCGTACCTAGACACCGACTGCGACTTAGGGATTCTACATCGGCATATTTGTTTGCTTTTGTATTCATTGATTGTATTGATCCTGGCCAGCATGCTCGTGGATTGTTCCTGAATAAATTCCTAAAGGGGGTGGGACCTGTTCCCCGTTCAATGTGGTGAACTATGCAAGATTCCTATTTTCTTCTCTCTCTGCCCTCTCTCTCTCTATCATTATATTTTCGACACGTGGTTGAATCTATCACCCAGCACGCCCCGCTGGGCTTACACTTATCCAAGAAACTCAAAGTGGAAGGGACCCCCTTATGTGGACACATGGTGTGGGGGACGAGACACCTCAGAGGAGCACCCCCTCATCTTGAAATTCTCGGACCTTGTTAGCCAAGATGCCTTCATGGACACACAGACAGCTCCCCGAGGGGAGAAGATATACCTAGGGGACGATCTCACGAAAACCCAAGTAGAGCACAAACGGGCAAACATGCCCAAGGTGCATGAGGCCCGAAAGGCAAGGAAATGGGTAGTATACAGGGATGAGCGAATCATCATCACAGAGTGGCGTCCCAAATAGGGACGCGGAGTCTGTGGGACCATACACCTGGAGTTGAGCTACGACGAAGAGAGAGAACGACAACCTTGGGACCAAAGTGCACCAGGCAATCCATCTAGGGCTTCAGGCATGAGCGTAGCAAAGATGTTCCAACAAATGATGCGAGCAATCACAGAACAAGGTACCAAATTGGAAGAGCAGAAGGCACAGATCTTGGCCCTGGAAGAGCACACCCATCTCCAACTCCTCTTTTTCCATCTCCTCCTCCCTCTCCTTCCATTTCCCAGATTCCAGATCCTCTACAAAATGACCCTTTTGAAGGGTCACGACCGCAGCCAAAAGTTCTTTGCTGGAGGTGCAAATGCGTGCATTGGAGATTCGACAAATGGAAGACCGTGCGGCAGTAGTCCTCAACCTCTACCAGCTCCTTGTTGGGTGTTGGACTCACACACTCACACACACAAACCTGCACATTAGGGTTAGGTGCAAGGTAGAGAAGCTCACACACAGAAAATGAGAGAGAGAGAGAGAGAGAGACAGCCAAAAGTGTGGTATCCACAAAATGCAAGTCAACCCTTGCATGTGTGCCACATCCATATAATATAAAAGTACAAAATATTATATGTTAGAGTGTCCTTTCACACTTGATGTCCAAGGGGAAAAACCACATGGAAAAAAGTGCCCTTGGTTAAGCCCTGTTCACACATAGCACTACCATAAGTGAGCATATGCCTACAAATCCCCCCTGTAGTGGAAGTGTGAACCTGTACAAGGGTAGCAGATCACTCTCTGTATGAGAGTAAGCCCAAAGCTTTGCGGAAAGCTTCAAACTTTTCTCGAGGTAAAGCCTTTGTGAATAGATCTGCAACATTATCCTGTGTAGGGCAATAAGATAAAGTGATCTCCCCTGCATGTAGCCTCTCTCTGACATAGTGATAATGAATCTCTATGTGCTTGGTACGTGCATGAAATACTGGATTTCGTGCCACGGCCATAGCACTCTGGCTATCAGTGAGAATGGTGGTGGGTGTCTGCTGACACTCACGAAGATCAACCAATAGTCTCCTCAACCATACACAATCTACTGTAGCTGTAAAGGCTGCCCTGTACTCAGCCTCACAAGTAGATGTAGCAACAGTGGGTTGCTTTTTACTCAACCAAGATATGCATGAGCTGCCAAGAAAAAAACAATTCCCACTGGTGGATTGCCTAGTATCATAATCACCAGCCCAATCTGAATCACTCTATGCATAAAGCTGCAAGCTGCCCCCCCGGGATAGAACAAACCAAGATCCAGGGTACCCTTAAGATATCGAAAAATGCGTTTGACTGCTTGCCAATGCTTTGTGCCTGGGCTGTGCATGAATTTGCTCAACAAAGACACCCCAAAAGATATATCTGGCCTCGTGTTACACAAGTAAATGAGGCATCCCACTGCCTGGCTGTAAATGCCGGCCTCAAAAGGCTCTCCAATATCATGCATAGTAAGCCGTACACCTGGTTCTACCGGAGTAGAAATGGGCTTACATTCATCCATGTGAAACCTTTTTAGCAAACTTTTTATGTACTTAGTTTGCTGCATAACAATGCCATCGTCTGCATGCATAAACTGTATGCCGAGATAGTAGTGTAAAGGCTAATGAATCTCTATGTGCTTGGTACGTGCATGAAATACTGGATTTCGTGCCACGGCCATAGCACTCTGGCTATCAGTGAGAATGGTGTTGGGTGTCTGCTCACACTCACGAAGATCAACCAATAGTCTCCTCAACCATACACAATCTACTGTAGCTGTAAAGACTGCCCTGTACTCAGCCTCATAAGTAGATGTAGCAACAGTGGGTTGCTTTTTACTCAACCAAGATATGCATGAGCTGCCAAGAAAAAAACAATTCCCACTGGTGGATTGCCTGGTATCATAATCACCAACCCAATCTGAATCACAAAATGCATAAAGCTGCAAGCTGCCCCCCTGGGATAGAACAAACCAAGATCCAGGGTACCCTTAAGATATCGAAAAATGCATTTGACTGCTTGCCAATGCTTTGTGCCTAGGCTGTGCATGAATTTGCTCAACAAAGACACCCCAAAAGATATGTCTGGCCTCGTGTTACACAAGTAAATGAGGCATCCCACTGCCTGGCTGTAAATGCCGGCCTCAAAAGGCTCTCCAATATCATGCATAGTAAGCCGTACACCTGGTTCTACCGGAGTAGAAATGGGCTTACATTCATCCATGTGAAACCTTTTTAGCAAACTTTTTATGTACTTAGTTTGTTGCATAACAATGCCATCATCTGTATGCATAAATTGTATGCCGAGATAGTAGTGTAAAGGCCCCAAATCTGACATATCAAATTCAGCTTTCAAATCAGCTTTGAAATCTGAAATTTGTGCTTTGCTTGTACAACGAGCATGTCATCTACATACAAGATGACTATGAGAATATCGGCATCGGTTTTCTTCACATACAATGTGCTTTCAGCTGGACTATTCTCATAACCTTGGCTAGTTAGATGAGCATGTATCTTATCATACCAAGCTCTTGGAGCTTGCTTTAACCCATACAATGCTTTGTGCAACCTGCATACTTTATGTTCCTCACCAAGAACTACAAAACGAATGGGCTGATTTACATATACTTCCACCTGTAAATCCCCATTTAAGAATGCAGTTTTGATATCCAATTGATGCACTTTCCATCCTTTATGGGCAGCCAATGCAATCATAGATCTTATTGTGGTCATTCTCGAAGTAGGAGCAAAAGTCTCTTCATAATCTATTCCCTTTTCTGGGAGTAGCCTTTAGCCACAAGTCTTGCTTTGTACCTGTCAATAGCACCATCAGACTTTCTTTTGACTTTGTACACCCACTTTGTGCCAATTACATGCTTGCCTTTAGGCAATTCCACAAGATCCCATGTATTATTCTTCATGATAGAAGAAATTTCAGCTTGCATAGCTTGCAACCAATGCTCATTCTCATGTGCTTCTTCATAAGAAGAAGGCTCTTCTGAATCAAAGAGACTACCCATTGCGAATGCAAACTCCCCACGATGTACATTCAAAGCATGGCTGGAACTAGCCCTTGTTCTACCTGTGAGTGGAGCTGCAAGTTTGCTTTCTTGCAAAGTTTTCAGCAACCATCTTGGTTGTGTCTATGGCTGTTTGCTCTTCCCTGACAAGATCTTCCACTTCTTCCATAGAAGGGGGCTGAATAGTTGGCTGGTCCACATGTTCTACATGTGGATTTTCTTGTGTAGGGGCTGGCTGATCTGAATCCCCCCTAATTGCAATGGGTAAAAGTCCATCAAACATGTCCTGTAAGCCTGTATCATTGCTTTTATACAAGCTGACCATGGGCTGTTTTGAATTTTCAGCAAATACCACATCTCTACTTACAAAAATCTTTCGTGTAGTTGGATTATAAAGACGGTATCCTTTGCTTTCATTGCTGTAGCCCACAAAAATGCATTTAATTGCTTTGTCATCAAGCTTTGTTCGGAGTTGTTCTGGCACATGTGCATATGCCAAACACCCAAATGTACGCATATAATCCACTGTTGGCTTTCGGCTATACCAAGCCTCAAATGGTGTTATGGTTTTCAAAGCTTTTGTTGGACACCTGTTCAACACATGAGTTGCACACATTATAGCTTCCATCCAAAATTTGTGAGGCAACTTTTGTGCTTTCACCATGCATCTTGCCATTTCCATGAGAGATCTATTTTTCCTTTCGGCTACACCATTCTGCTGCGGTGTATAAGGCACAGTACATTGGTGTTTGATGCCCTTTTGAAGCATATAATCCTTGAATGCATTTGACATGTATTCTCCACCTCTATCTGAGCGGAGTGTTTGGACTTTACATGCACACATATTTTCAGCCATTGCTACAAAGTGTCGAAAGCATGTAAACACATCTGCTTTTGCTTTCAAAGGGTATGCCCAAGCAAACCTGGAGTAGTCATCAATGAATGTGACAAAGTAAAGATGCCCCCCTATGGATGGTGTCCGCATTGGACCACATACATCACTATGTATGAGCTGTAATTTACTTTCAGCTCTAACAGCTCCATCTTTGGGGAATGGTTTTCATTGCATCTTTCCCAAAATACACCCCTCACATACATGTCTTGGTGGAGACTCAAGAGGCGGCATATTATCAACCATATGATGCTTCTGCAAAAGCATCAAACTCTGAAAATTTACATGCCCAAAACGAGCATGCCATAGCTCTGCATCATGCATAGCAGGAGTGTGGGCAACCACTGTATTTGCATCATAAGTGCGCTTGTCATAGCTGTCCAGCTTATACAAGCCTTTGTATCGTGTTCCAGAAGTGACTATTTCATAACCCTTTGATGGGTCTTTCACCAAACACTTCCCATCTTCAAATTCAACCTTTAAACCTTGGTCGTTTATGGCTGAGACGGAGAGCAGATTTTTCTTTATTCCTGGAACATACAATACATTTTTCATACATATATTGGCACCATTGGCTGCAATAAGTATGACATTACCAATTCCCTTTACTGGATATGTGGTATGATCTGCACATGATACAGTGCAACTTTTGAGACCACAATAATGACAAGAAAGCTCTTTATGAGAGGGATTGTTGGCAGATTTGTGGTCACCGTTGTTGCTCGTGACTCCAATGAGCTTGTGAACCTGAGGACTCTTATGTAGAAGCCTCAATTCCTCTTCTTTTGCCTGCAATTGCCTTCTCACATGCTGAATTTCAGCCTTTAAGGCACTAGGCTCATCTTCTTGCATGATCGCTTTGCCTTTGGACAACTGTCCAAAGCACATGATGTGGATGCATATATGTCATGCATAGATTCTGAGGCATGTGTATGACTTGAATTTCCTCTTGAATTTGGCACTCCACCACTCCTTGCTTGGCTTGTTCATAATGTCAGGTGCAATATTTACGCAATGTCCAAGCCCACAAGATCGTTTTGAGGGAAACAACCTTGCTTTGATACCAATGTAACTCACCTAGTGGGGTGTAAGCACTAATTGGGCACCATCTGATAAATAGTTAACACTTAAAACACTTATGAAATGGAAACAGCATAAGACAAAGACAATGCGGAAAATGAAGCTTTGCACAATGATACCACACTGGGCCGGAACCGGGCCGACCCCCCCTCCCCCCTCAAAACCAAGTATATTTTGTTAAAATATGCACCAAAATACTCGTGTATTAGCCTTAGAGGATAATCAGGCATAAGGTCTAGAAGGTTATTTGTATTCACCAAAGAGTAACTGGCTCAGTAGAATGGAAATCACTGGAAATCTCTACAAATGCAAGTGGCAAGGAAGATGCCAATCAGCCCACCATAATTTATGGAGCTAGAATCAGGGAAAGTGAATAGTGGAGTGTGGAGTGATTTTGGGAGAGAATCTAGGAGCTAATTGAGAAGTTGACTTCCTTTTTTATCGTACTCAACTTATAAATTGGGATCTGCTTTATGAATAATGACACACTTGATTCTCCTTAATGCTACTCGTGTGTAATCAGTATGTGATTAGCCTTCTCTTAATCCCTTTTTAATCCTCATTAATCATGTCTCAAATCAAGCTTATGTGCTACCTTGATCCACCACAGCTTTAGCCTTTGCTCTTGCTCAAGCTCTAAACCATGAGCTTTGGACGTGCAACAGTGCTCCATGCCCTCCTTGTAATAATCATTAACCAGGCGAACCATTACTTTCTCGGAAGCTGAGCTTGTGACCCTTTTTGCCGAAATTAAAGAAGACACAAAGACGACCCTAATTGCTAGAGTGTTTGGGTCTCATCCCTCCCATCTCCAAGCCCAAGACTGGGTCCTCGCGGCGTTGCCCTCCAACCTTACTTTGCACTTCAAGGATGTCAGATTACTTGGGAGAGGCTTCTTCCAAGTCAACTTTGATGATGAGGATTCAGCCTCTTTGGTACTAGAGGGCAGCCCGTTCTCTCTGGGCCCGAGGAAGATGTTCTTCCAACCTTATTCCAGCTACTTCGATCCCGTGGGTGGCAGAAGACCGGAACAATGTCCCCATCACTCTCAGATTCCCAGGTCTTCCTCGTGCATATTGGCCTATGCTGGAGGCCATTGGGTCATCGTTTGGACAGGTCCTTCAGGTGCCGCCATACCCTACCTTACCGACTTCATCAGCCCACGTGGTCATTGCCTCAGCGGATGCTGTCCCCAAGGTTATGGTGCTCGCTGGTTGTGATGAGCCTCTTGATGATTTTGTGTTGCTTCCCGGACGTAAAGGTCTCCTGAAGCAACGTATGGAGGTTGCTGGTAAACCTGACCAGTGCCAAGTTTGTCACCAGCAGGGGCACTTTGTCATGTGCACAGTGGGTATCTACCGTGTGCTATACGCATGCAAGACTAGTTTCGAGGCTTGGGGAAGCTTGGAACTAGGCAGGCTGATTGACGAGCTGAGTTAGGGATAAACTAACGGGCGGGCACCCAAGTATGGACGGGCGGGCACCCAAGTGTGGACGCCCGATGACCGGCCAAGAGCCTATAAAAGGGTGGCCAAGGTTAGTTATTGGAATATAGAGAGTCTCGCGAGTTTGTGAGAGCTCTATAGTCTTGGAGCCTGGATCTAGTGCAGACGTACACCTGCTTTATGCAGCCGAGGCGGACAGCAGTCTCGAGGCCCGCGAGGGCAGCTTCGTGGCGGTATGGGACATCGCAAGGAGGAGATTGGTCGGTACGTCAACCTAGTTAGCTCAGCTCGTGGCTCGGTGGGGACAGCCAAGACTATGGGCTCGCCCACGGCTATCATGGTTGGGAGGTGAGTCAAGCCTGCACCCCCTTGCTTGTTTGTTGTTCGTTTGTTTGCAGGATTTGAGTTTCGAACCAAGATCGATCACGAGGGAAGATCCGTGGGGATTTGACAGTGGTATCAGAGCATACCTCATGAACGAGCAAGTCAGTAGGTAGAGAAGAAGAGGTCGAAGTATGGTATGTGTTAAAAAAGCTTGCCGTTTTTTCTGTGCATACTGCAGTTTTCAGATTTGGTATGTGTTTTTTCTTCATCAAAGAACTCCATGTTGATGGGAGATGGTAGTGTCGTAAGGGTTGATTGCTTTTGCAAAGAAGAGGCATGTTTTGTTGTGTAGTTGCATAACCTGCAGCAGGGAGAGAAACAGTTTTCGTTGTTTTTTGGCGCATGAGAGAGAGAGCGAGAGAGGAGCTGACAAATCGCAGCCCAGATGCACGCTTTACAGAACTCCATCGCTCTATTGACCACTACTCTCTCTACTTTCTCGGGTATGGATACCTTAGCTTCTGCTTTAGGCCCCAATATTACTCCGGAACCGTTCGGGGGCGAGCAAAAGCAGCGAACCAAGGAGATCATGGACACGTGGTTACACAAGTGGCAAGTTCACTTTCAGTTTCACCCATATGATGATGGAATGAAGATACAGTTAGGAGCAGGTTTCCTGTCCGGCAAAGCTTTGCTTTGGTGGAAGGAACTGAACCCTAAGCCAACGACTTGGGCACAATTTGAAGATATCTTCCAGAAAGAATTCCTCAAGAAAGAGGATGATTATGATGTTGCCCGGTTTTCAGCTTTGACCATGACCTCGCAGCACCTCACTTATGAGATCTACCTCCAGAAGTTTCGTGACTTGCAGATGAAAGCTACAAAGATGGATCCCACTACTCTTTTGGGGTTTTTCGTAGCTGGTTTACCCGAGTCGTACCGATTACAGGTTAAAAATAACAAATGTAAAACTTTGGACGAGGCCATTCATTCAGCTCGTATCTATGATGATACGATGGTCTCTTCCAAGTCGAAACCCGTTACCGAGCAGGGGAACAAGCATAAAAGAAAGTTCTCCGCACCTATGGCTAACACGACTGAAGGCAAGTCTTCGGACCAACCTTCGAAGAATTCCAGTTCGACACCAGCGAAGAAGAAATGACTCCTTCGGGCTTTGAAGCTCAAGAAGGAAGGACGTTGTTTTATCTGCGAAGAAAAAGGACACATGCGTAATGAGTGCCCGAAGCAAAAGGGTACCAAGTCAAACACAGGACCCAAGCCAAAGGCAGCTAACCAGTTGTCTTTGACAGGTACGTCAATTACTATACTTTCTCGCCCTAGTACTTGTTCTGATTGTCTGTTCAATTCTAAGGTATTTGGCATACATGATCTTCTCCGAGTTTATGGAGAAGTGAATGGCCATAAGGTTCACATTCTTTTAGACCCTGGCAGTTCGCATAACTTTGTTAACTACAAACTTGTGCAGAAATTGAGTCTTGATACGACACTTAGCAACCATACCTATGAGGTACGTCTACCTGCGGGAAGATAAGTTTGGGATCGCAAGGTGGAGATGCTTCCAATCCAGATTCAGGACTACAAAGACACTCTAGAATGCTATGTTATGCATCTGGAAAATGTAGACTTGTTATTAGAGATTGAGTGGTTTAAGACTCTTGACGTCCAGATAGACTTATTATTAGGGATTGAGTGGTTTAAGACTCTTGACGTCCAGATAGATTGGTCTAGTCATATTTTTTCTTTTCAGCATAGGGACACCAAGTATAGTATTTTAGGTGATTGTATCCATCCCTCTCAGGGACCTCTTGTAAATACAATTGATTTTGGAAATATAATGGATTCTTCTTTGTACACCGCTTTCCATTGTGTATTGATTCCACTTTCTTCTTTTCTCATCCCTTCCATGGATGTGAATGAATTAAGTGTGTTTGAAAGCAAAAAATTACAGAAGATACTTGATTCGTTTCAAGATGTATTTCCTAAGGAATTGCCATCAAGTTTACCACCTGAACGGGCAGTAGATCATCGTATTGACTTGATCCCTGGTGCTCTTCCTGTGAGTATTCCACCTTATAGGATGAGCCAAGCTGAGGAAGATGAGTTGGCTAAACAACTCGAAGATTATTTGAGGATGGGCCAGATCCGTCCAAGTAAACACCTTGGGTGCACCTGTGTTGCTTAGGAGAAAGAAGGACAATACTTGGAGAATGTGTATAGATTACAAGAGATTGAACAAGCAGACCATTAAGAACCGTTATCCTCTCCCTAGATCAGATGTCTTGATTGACCGGTTAGCAGGAGTGAAATATTTCACGAAGATAGATTTACGTATCTCGCTATCACCAGATACGTATTCATGAGAGGCATGTCAAAAGAACCGCCTTTCGGACTAGGTATGGCCATTACGAGTTTCTCGTATTACCTTTTGGGTTAACCAATGCTCCAGCCACTTTCCAGCAAATGATGAACGATCTTTTTCGTGAACATTTGGGAAAATTTGTGGTGGTGTTCCTCGATGATATTTTGATTTATAGTCGTACTCTTGAGGATCATGTCAGACACCTCACGATTATCTTATCTATTTTAAGACAGAATCGACTATATGCCAAATTGAGTAAATGTGAGTTCTTTATGACCGACATCATTTACTTGGGACACAAGATCACTAGAGATGGATTGAGCATTGACTATGACCGAGTTCAGAAGGTTTTAGACTGGCCTATACCACGAACAGTGAAACAACTTCGTTCTTTTCTCGGTTTTGTTGTTTTTCTTCGGAAATCTGTACGTGAGTACTCTCAGCTCACACTACCGATGACCGACTTATTGAAAGGTCGTGGACGTAAGTCAAAACAGCCTATCACTTGGAATAACGATTTGGATATGGCCTTCAGACTTTTGAAAGATAAAGTCAAGGAAGCACCTATCTTAGCATTGCCTGATCCTAGTCGGCCTTATGTTCTTGAAACTGATGCCAGTGACTATGCTATTGGGACTGCTTTATTTCAAGATTGTAGACCGGTTGCTTTTGAAAGTAAAAAGCTAGACGACACTCAATCTCGTTGGCCAACCCTTGAGAAGGAGCTTTATGCTGTGATTCATGCTCTCAAGGTTTAGAGACATTATTTATATGGCTCCAAGTTTGTGGTATTGACTGATCATCAGTCAATCAAGTATGTGTGTGATGCCGATGATTTGAGAGGAAGGAAAGCTCGTTGGGCAGAGTTAATACAAGAATTTGATTTTGAGATCCGTTATCAGAAAGGGTCCATGAATAGTATTGCAGATGCGCTTAGTCGCATTAGAGAGGTGAATACTTTGTCGTTCACCGAGATTTCTACTGACTTATTTCAGTCATTGAGAGGCCTTTGCAGGACTGATAGTTATTTTGGTCCATTTTGACAGAAGATCCAAGACGGGAGCTTATTGATTGACCAAGACTCGGTGACTGAGCAGTCTACTATTCAGGCTACAGGAGGCCACTGGATGATTCGGAATGGTTTGCTATTCCGTAATGGCAAAATTTGTGTACCACAGATCCCGGACATTAGGTCCAAGATTCTTAAGGAGTGTCACGACGCCCCTTCTGCTGGACACCCTGGGGTACATAGGACGCTATCCTTAGTGAAACACACTTTTTATTAGCCGAAGATGAAAGGATATGTAGAAGATTATGTTCTCAAGTGTCAGATTTGTCAGGCAAATAAAGCTGAATGCTTTAGACAGGCTGGGTTGTTGCATCCTTTGCAAATCCCAGGTAATAAATGGGAAAGTATTTCCATGGATTTTATTACCGGATTGCCAAGAACACATCAAGGCCACGATTCTGTTTGGGTTGTGGTAGATCGCTTGACAAAAAATGGCTAGATTTTTACCGACCCGGAAGACTATTACAGCTACTCAATTAGCTCGGCAGTTTATCGAGCAATTGTTTAGACTGTACAGGTTACCGCAAAACATAGTCAGTGATGATAGGGACTCTAAGTTTACGAGTGATTTTTGGAAACTTGTTTTGGAGAAGTTGGAAACAACTTTGAATTTGAGTTCCTCAGATCATCCTTAATCTGATGGCCAGACTGAAAGAGTGAATCAGATTTTGGAGGATATGCTTCGAGCATATGTATCCAAAAGACAGAGTTCATGGGAGGATTATCTTCCTATGTTAGAATTTGCATATAACAGTACTAAGCATACGAGTACACGGTTTCAGTCCTTTCATGCTTATGTATGGTTTTCAACCAAGATCACCTGTTACAGTAGGATTCTCAAGACTTCAGCATGATGCAACACGTAATTTTTTGCAAGATATGCAGGAAACGTTACAAGTTGCAAAGGAATCTATTAGAAGTGCTCAAGACCGAGACAAGTTTTATTCTAATAGACATCGTTCACCTAGAGAGTTCTCTGAAGGAACGATAGTGTATTTGCGAGTTCCGAAAGATTTCGAGACTTTACGGACAGGTAGATCTCCGAAATTATCCCCTAGATACTGTGGACCATTTCGTGTTACACGACGGATTGGTCAGTTCCATATGAATTGGATTTGGTTTCTCATGTGAAAGTTCATCCTGTATTTCATGTCAGTAGACTTAAGGAAGTACTGGGTGGAGCAGATCAGTTAGTTACTCCTCAAGAAATCATAGATGTCAAGGACATGACATTTGTTCCGCACGAACCTGAAAAGATTCTTGGATTTCATGAACGAAGATTGCGTAGTACGCTTATCACAGAATACAAGATCAAGTGGAAGGATCGTGTTGAGGAGGACGCTACATGGGAGACATTGACTACTCTTCAGAGAGATTGCCCTGGCTTTTTAGTGAGCTCAAGAGTGAGCTCTTAGAGGAAGGGGAGTATGTCATGTGCACAGTGGGTATCTACCGTGTGCTATACGCATGCAAGACTAGTTTCGAGGCTTGGGGAAGCTTGGAAATAGGCAGGCTGATTGACGAGCTGAGTTAGGGATAAACTAACGGGCGGGCACCCAAGTATGGACGGGCGGGCACCCAAGTGTGGACGCCCGATGACCGGCCAAGAGCCTATAAAAGGGTGGCCAAGGTTAGTTATTGGAATATAGAGAGTCTCGCGAGTTTGTGAGAGCTCTATAGTCTTGGAGCCTGGATCTAGTGCAGACGTGCACCTGCTTTATGCAGCCGAGGCCGGCAGCAGTCTCGAGGCCCGCGAGGGCAGCTTCGTGGCGGTATGGGACGTCGCGAGGAGGAGATTGGTCGGTACGTCAACCTAGTTAGCTCAGCTCGTGGCTCGGTGGGGACAGCCAAGACTAAGGGCTCGCCCACGGCTGTCATGGTTGGGAGGTGAGTTAAGCCTGCACCCCCTTGCTTGTTTGTTGTTCGTTTGTTTGCAAGATTCGAGTTTCGAACCAAGATTGATCACGAGGGAAGATCCATGGGGATTTGACACACTTTGCCCAGGATTGCCCTAGAGCTAGGGGCCATAAGAAGCACAAACATGCCTCCCCCTCGACACAGCCTGTGGCCCCAGCTGTCACCAATTGGCCGACCATTTGGTCCATTCCTAGTTTTTGCGTCTCGTTCACTTGAGGCCAGGCCAGTGTCTCGTGTGAAGAGGCCAGTATTTTTGCTGACATGGACGGGAGCCAGACTGGTGCCACCCGTGTGTTAGCAGGATGGTGTCGTATGGACGGGAGCCAGATCAGTGCCACCCGTGTATGACCTGGACTGTGTTCGATCCATGGGACTGTCACGCCATGGAAGAGCCAGTATTCGTGCCGTGTTTTACCTATGGGACTGTCACACCTAGGGAAACTCGTGCCTGGAACTGTGTCTTACCTATGGGACTGTCACTCCATAGGAAGACCAGGTTTTTATGTTTTATGTCGAGCCAGTTTTGTGCCGACAGATATTTTGTACATGTTCCATGAACGGGAGATATGTCCATGTTACTATTTGCACATGCACACATATTTTGCATGTTTGAAACTGTTTTCGCATGACATGTATTCGTGTGTTTGCCTGCCTGACGTGTTACTTACTGAGCGGGGACGCCTGCCAGTGAGTCGTGAAGTGTGCTCTGTATTCTGACGAGTTTCAGTGCATGTGAACAGGTGGTAAGTATATGGTACATGTTGTTAAATGTTATTTAATTCTAACCCCTTTGCTTTATAAGGTTAGGGGTTCACACTCATTTAAAAGTGGGCACCCCCTTTGGGCACCCACTTTGGGGCCAAGGTGGGGAGCCCCACTTTAAGTGAGTGTGGGGGTGGGCAAGGGCACCTACCCAAACTCCCCCACCTTCATGCAAGCGTGGAGTTAAACTCCACATGAATTTTATTAATAACAAAGGGCTCTCTCTCTCAAACGATGGTATCTGGCCGCTGGCGTGGAAATCATCAACCAGCGACCATCTCTTCCTTTGGCGCATACTCTTCATGAAGGCGATTGCTTCAGAATCCTTGGTTGCTGGCTGCGCATACCCCTCTACAGGCGGCTGAACCCTGCTACAGGCTGGCTGCTTACTCCACGTAGTCATCTCCTACAGGCTGCTCCTACAGCAACCAGGCGGCTGAGTGCACCTCTACAGCCGGTCGCTTCCTTTCTACACATGCTGCTGCAGGTGGCTGCGAACTGCTCACAGGCGGCTGTCTTCCATCTGCAGGCGGCTGACTTCCATCTCCACCTTCCCTGCATGCGCCTACTACCCTAGGCGACTGCTGAAACTGCCCCTTCACAAGGAATTGCTGTGGCTGCTCTTGGACGTGGGCTACCTTCACAAGGCAACTACATCTTCTCCCTTTCTACGCAGCCCTTCAAAGCAACTGGCTGTGTGGTCCAGTCCTTACAGGCTGCGTGTGCATCGTCAACGAGTGGTCTCTTGCTTCTTGGACATTGTCCACCACCTGCAAGTGGAAGTTTCTCTCTCACAGTAGGTGGCTGTGCCCTTTGTGGTGGAATTTATCGTGGTGAGTCTTCACGAGGCTACTCTTTCTTCAACAAGGGTGGTTTCATCCTCAGCAAACCACAAGTATTGGTTTCCTATCAACCATATTCAAGTAAGTGATTTTCAGATTTGAGTAAAGTATTATATGTTTAAATCTGGTAAAAGATTCGTCCCGCTCGGCCTACACCCGTTCGGTGCCGGGTTGTCCAAGCTATATGGGCGAACCTCGGTCCAAAGGTGCTGAGATCGGGAGAGCCAGGCGTTAGTACGAGAGCGCCTGTCTGTGCGTGGTCTCGGAACACCAGTGTGGCGCTCTCCGCGGAGTCCAGTGAAAGCACAAGACCGTAGCGATTGGACCACGCTAGTGGTCATTCTGCTTCGAGTTTGCTACATCGAAATCCGAGCCTATTTGTTTGGTATTGTTTTCATATGTACATGGACATTATCTGGTTCTCAAAACCCATGGAGCATTGTATTCATTAAATACTCCCAATAAATATATCATATATTGAGGGGGGGGTCGGCCCGTTCCGGCCCCAGTGCTGGTGTCCATCTTTCCATTTCTGTTCATTTAAATTCAAGTTGTTTTAAAGTTGTCCATTTCAAATTTGTGGTTTTAAAGTTGTGCTATTAAGCGTGTGGGTGTCCAACGGAGTCCTTCCCACTTGACGGGATCGGTTTCATTGGTATCAGAGCACGGTTGTTTCCCTCTTCCTAGTGGGGAAACGAACCTGTGTACTGGACATCCCGCTTTTAGCAAACTTTGAACACAATGGACAGCCAAGGCAACCCTTTGGAAGTACCAAATTCGAGGGGTCCCTCTAGTGCTTCTCGTGGGTCTGATGCCCTGCGAGGTAGACACAAGCCCCTTGAAAGGGTTATGGATAGTGAATCCAAAGGTCAACTGTCTCCAGGGAAGACAGTTATGCTTGAACAAGACCCTGATGCTATGAAAGCTGAAATGGAACATATGAGAAAACTTTTGCAGGCTCAAGAGCAAGAATTGAAGTTTTTGCATGAAGATCCTCATCTGCAAAGTGCTATTGAAGCCAGGAAGGCTGATGCTATGGTTGATGTAACCTTTGAATCAATGGCTCGTGAAGTGGGCAAGAAACCAAGGGAGTTGGCACTTGCCTATCTCCTTCGCAAAGGTGATATCAAAGAGGGGGATGACGGAGAGCTAAAATTCAGAAATCCACCTCGTTTGAAGCATGGAGATCCTGCATCCCAGAGGCTGAAATCTTTTATGCAAAAGGAAGAGGTGACTGTCACCTCTCGTCATGCATCCTCTCCCCAAGGCACTAAGCCTGACAGATTTATGTATGCCAGTGCTCATGGAGGGCACGAAAGTCACATGCATGCAAGATATGTATCTCATGGTGACAGGTCTGCTTCCAGAAAAATTTTGCCTTCTGAGTTGTCTCATGGAGAGACTATGCCATATGCAGGTAAGTCACATGCATCTGAGCTTCGAGTTCGTGGAGCACATGCCACCGTGCCCCATGAAGCTTCTATGACGGCCCATGGAGCCCATGCAGACAGGGCTACCCCGTTGGATAAGGGGAAAAGAAAAAGAGAGGACCATGAGCCTCATGCCAGGAAGCTCAAGGAGTTCAAAGCAGGTGATAAATCTGTCAAATTTGATGTCTTTCATGGTGAACATGATGCTTCTAAGGTGTTAGCGTTTGTGGCACAGTTCGACATTGCTTTTAGCGATGAGGACTTTACAGAAAAATCGAAGGTGCGCCATGCTAGCATGTTTCTGAAAGGCACTGCTGCCCATTGGTGGATCACCGAAAAGATCACCAAGGATCCCATCTCTACTTGGAAGGAATTCAAAGATAGATTTTATGCTCAGTTCTTGCCACCCAATGCAGAGCAAACTCTCACTCAAAAGTGGGACAGGCTGGAACAAAAAGATAATGAGAGTGTGCAACAGTATGTGAACAAATTTTGGAAAGTGTTGCTGGAAGTGACTCCCTTTATGCTAATCACAGAGGATGAAAGAAAGAGGAAATTTCGTTCTGGATTGCAACCTGCTTATAGATCGGGTATTGAATTGCACCCAAAACATACGTTGCAACAACTCACAGCTTCTGCCCTTGCTACAGAGCAATTGGTGCTCAAGATCAAGCAGGATCAAGGAGGTTCCAAGGCGAAGGACAAGGCTGTCCCAAATCAGCAAAAGGGTGGACAGCCACCTAAAAAGAGCTTCCGGGAGCCTTACAAGGGTAGTAAAGCTGAAAATAAAGAACAGGGCCCAAGAAAGAACAAATTTGGATTAACCCCGGAGCAAAGAGAGCAATATGCTAAGGATGGAAAATGCTTTTCTTGTGGTAGCAAAGACCACATGTTTCGGCAATGCCCAGATCGCAAACCAAAGCACGAGGACAAGCACACCAAAGCAAATGTTCAGGCAGTTCCTGATGTGCAAGGTAATACAGGTCATGATGCTAAAGAGCGTATGGTTTGCAAGGCTTGGGGGCAAATCAAGGATCAGCCCGCACTTTTCATGTTTGATGACTGTGCAACTAACAATTTCATCTCTATGCAAATGGCAGCTGCATTGGGTATTGAGGTTGAAAGCATGGGACCTCAGATTGAAGCCGAAGCTGCATTTATTGGTAAAGAGGTGCAGGTTACCCCTTTGATTGGGAAGTTGCATATTCATATACAGGGCTACCTTGACAATGAGCATTTCTTAGTTGCTCCTCTGAATGGATGTGATGTATTGTTGGGCAAGCCGTGGCATCATAGGCTTGAGCCCCGCAAAGACTACAAGTCCAATATGATTTCTTTTATGCATAAAGGCCGCATGCACTTTATTGATGCTGGCAAAGAAGGGGATTCCATCCCAGTTGTATCACACATCCAAATTAATAAAGCAATGAAAAAGAGTCTTTCAGCGTACTTGATTTTTGTGCGTGATAGTCTTGTGCCAAATCATCAAAGTGTGGATGCTATGTCTAATGATAGGCTGAATTTTCTTAATACATTCAAAGACTGTTTTGCTGACTCATTGCCAGGTGAATTACCTCCCCAAAGGCCCGAAGATCACCGTATAGATCTTGTGCCAGGTAGTTCTCCACCTAACAAACCCGCATACCGAGTGAATGCTGCACAACAAGAAGAAATTATGAAGCAGGTAAACGAGCTTTTAGAGAAAGGTTTGGTTCAGCCCAGTTCCTCACCTTACTGCTCTCCTGTGCTTCTTGTTCAAAAGAAGGACGGATCATTCCGTATGTGTGTAGACTATAGAGCTTTGAACAAGCTTACCATCAAGAACAGATTCCCAATTCCACGTATTGATGATATCTTGGATAAGCTTGATGGTTCAGCTTGCTTTAGCAGACTTGATTTGAAGAGTGGTTATCACCAGATACGCGTGGTGCCACAAGATGTCCATAAGACTGCATTCAGGACAGCCTTCGGATTATATGAATTCTTGGTAATGCCTTTTGGTCTCACCAATGCTCCTGCTACTTTTAATCGTATGATGGATAGGATATTCCGACCCCATCGCAAGTTTACAGGAGTCTTCTTTGATGATATCTTGGTTTTCTCCAAGAATGAGCAGGAACACAGAACTCATTTGGTCACAGTGTTCGAAGAGTTGCGGAAGCATAAACTTTTCGTCAATGCCAAGAAAAGTGAGTTTTTCCTTTCAGAGATTCATTATCTGGGACATATTGTATCCAAGGATGGAGTTACAATGGATCCTGCAAAGATAGAGACTATTCGGAATTGGCCCGAATTGCAAAACGTACATCAAGTACGTAGTTTTCTGGGATTATGTTCGTATTACAGGCGTTTCATAAGGCATTTTGCTATGATTGCCACTCCTCTACATGATCTCACGAAGAAGAAAACTGTTTTCAAATGGACTTCAAAGGAACAGGATGCTTTCTTGCAGCTCAAGCATGCGATCATATGTGGTCCAGTATTGATTGTTCCTGACTTGCACAAGTCATTCGTGGTTGAATGTGATGCTTGTGGTGATTGCATAGGAGCTGTCCTAAATCAAGAAGGGCATGCAGTTGCATACGAGAGCCGTCGTTTGCATGATGCTGAGCTTCATATGGATATCTATGAGAAAGAGCTCTTGGCTGTAATTCACGCCTTAAAGATTTGGAAACACTATCTTCTTGGGGCTGAATTTGTAGTCAAGACAGATCATCAAAGCTTGAGATACTTTCTATCTCAAACCAAGCTTTCAGAGAAGCAAATGAGAATGGCGAATTTTCTTTCCATGTTTCATTTTCAGATTGTGCATACTCCCGGAAAGAAAAATGTAGTGGCCGATGCACTATCTAGGAGGCCTTATATTGCTGCAGTCTCAGTGGCCTCTCATGGAGATCTATCTGCTATGAGAGATTTGTATCATTTGGATGCTGATTTTTGCCATATATGGACTGATTTGATGGCTGGTCATTCACATCAAGGTGGTTCCAAACGTTATGTACTGTACGGATCCGTACGTACTGTACGTTGTTTGGTACGGAAAAAAATTTTAAGGTACGTAAAAGTACGTACCATTGGTAAAAATACATAAAATCTCAGAAATTTCAGCCACCTACATAAAATTTCAATCCATGTCCACATTGACATATAAAACTTTCGAAATAGAGACACAACAAGGTCAAAAACCTACTAATTCAAAAGTGAGAAATTAGAATCACAAGTCAATGCATGATTACTCTGACAAATTCAATGCACAATGCCATACAATTTCAATCAGGATTCAGCAATCATGCAATGCATAATATTTAGTGGGCAGCTCAGCTCTGAGAGAGAGAGAGAGAGAGAGAGAGAGACTTGAAGGAGAGAGAGGCTGAGAGCTCTATGCACGGTCCACAGAGGGTGGGCTAAGGCTATGAGAGAGAGAGAGAGAGAGAGAGAGAGAGAGAGTTATGTTGCTGCCTTGGGGGCCTGAGCAAGGGTAGGTGGGGAACGCACCGGGAAAGAGGCGAAGCGAAAGGAAGGCGGCGGCGACGGGAAAGAGGCAACAGTAGCGAAGAGAGAGAGAGAGAGAGAGAGAGAGAGAGAGAGAGAGAGAGAGAGAGAGAGAGTGCGACTGTAGAGGCCCTTACCGGAAGGTGTGCGCCGTACGGACACAGAAGATCCGCCAGAAATTGACGAGCTTGAGGAGATCCTCCAGCCAGAACAGATTGTTTTTCACAAGGAGAGAAAGCTACCTGCAGGAAAGCTTTCCAGGAGATACCTTGTGAAGTTTAAGAATTATTTGCCTATTGATGCCAAATGGGTAAATGAGGATTATTTTGCAGATTATCCGCAATTGTTGCAGGCATATCTTGAGGCTTTTAAGTTGAGGTCAACTCTTTAGAAGCCCGGGGGGATGTCACCAATTGGCCGACCATTTGGTCCATTCCTAGTTTTTGCGTCTCGTTCACTTGAGGCCAGGCCAGTGTCTCGTGTGAAGAGGCCAGTATTTTTGCTGACATGGACGGGAGCCAGACTGGTGCCACCCGTGTGTTAGCAGGATGGTGTCGTATGGACGGGAGCCAGATCAGTGCCACCCGTGTATGACCTGGACTGTGTTCGATCCATGGGACTGTCACGCCATGGAAGAGCCAGTATTCGTGCCGTGTTTTACCTATGGGACTGTCACACCTAGGGAAACTCGTGCCTGGAACTGTGTCTTACCTATGGGACTGTCACTCCATAGGAAGACCAGGTTTTTATGTTTTATGTCGAGCCAGTTTTGTGCCGACAGATATTTTGTACATGTTCCATGAACGGGAGATATGTCCATGTTACTATTTGCACATGCACACATATTTTGCATGTTTGAAACTGTTTTCGCATGACATGTATTCGTGTGTTTGCCTGCCTGACGTGTTACTTACTGAGCGGGGACGCCTGCCAGTGAGTCGTGAAGTGTGCTCTGTATTCTGACGAGTTTCAGTGCATGTGAACAGGTGGTAAGTATATGGTACATGTTGTTAAATGTTATTTAATTCTAACCCCTTTGCTTTATAAGGTTAGGGGTTCACACTCATTTAAAAGTGGGCACCCCCTTTGGGCACCCACTTTGGGGCCAAGGTGGGGAGCCCCACTTTAAGTGAGTGTGGGGGTGGGCAAGGGCACCTACCCAAACTCCCCCACCTTCATGCAAGCGTGGAGTTAAACTCCACATGAATTTTATTAATAACAAAGGGCTCTCTCTCTCAAACGATGGTATCTGGCCGCTGGCGTGGAAATCATCAACCAGCGACCATCTCTTCCTTTGGCGCATACTCTTCATGAAGGCGATTGCTTCAGAATCCTTGGTTGCTGGCTGCGCATACCCCTCTACAGGCGGCTGAACCCTGCTACAGGCTGGCTGCTTACTCCACGTAGTCATCTCCTACAGGCTGCTCCTACAGCAACCAGGCGGCTGAGTGCACCTCTACAGCCGGTCGCTTCCTTTCTACACATGCTGCTGCAGGTGGCTGCGAACTGCTCACAGGCGGCTGTCTTCCATCTGCAGGCGGCTGACTTCCATCTCCACCTTCCCTGCATGCGCCTACTACCCTAGGCGACTGCTGAAACTGCCCCTTCACAAGGAATTGCTGTGGCTGCTCTTGGACGTGGGCTACCTTCACAAGGCAACTACATCTTCTCCCTTTCTACGCAGCCCTTCAAAGCAACTGGCTGTGTGGTCCAGTCCTTACAGGCTGCGTGTGCATCGTCAACGAGTGGTCTCTTGCTTCTTGGACATTGTCCACCACCTGCAAGTGGAAGTTTCTCTCTCACAGTAGGTGGCTGTGCCCTTTGTGGTGGAATTTATCGTGGTGAGTCTTCACGAGGCTACTCTTTCTTCAACAAGGGTGGTTTCATCCTCAGCAAACCACAAGTATTGGTTTCCTATCAACCATATTCAAGTAAGTGATTTTCAGATTTGAGTAAAGTATTATATGTTTAAATCTGGTAAAAGATTCGTCCCGCTCGGCCTACACCCGTTCGGTGCCGGGTTGTCCAAGCTATATGGGCGAACCTCGGTCCAAAGGTGCTGAGATCGGGAGAGCCAGGCGTTAGTACGAGAGCGCCTGTCTGTGCGTGGTCTCGGAACACCAGTGTGGCGCTCTCCGCGGAGTCCAGTGAAAGCACAGGACCGTAGCGATTGGACCACGCTAGTGGTCATTCTGCTTCGAGTTTGCTACATCGAAATCCGAGCCTATTTGTTTGGTATTGTTTTCATATGTACATGGACATTATCTGGTTCTCAGAACCCATGGAGCATTGTATTCATTAAATACTCCCAATAAATATATCATATATTGAGGGGGGGGTCGGCCCGTTCCGGCCCCAGTGCTGGTGTCCATCTTTCCATTTCTGTTCATTTAAATTCAAGTTGTTTTAAAGTTGTCCATTTCAAATTTGAGGTTTTAAAGTTGTGCTATTAAGCGTGTGGGTGTCCAACGGAGTCCTTCCCACTTGACGGGATCGGTTTCACCAGCCCGTCCAGTGGTTGTGTCACGTGCCAAGTGTGGCGGGTCGTGTCACGTGCCCATCCTCCGCATGGGGATGCCGGGACCCCTCCCTCAGGTCATGCACAGCAGGATGGTGATGCTTTGGATCACAGTGGTGAGACCGCTGGATCATCCGTGCAGCAGGATGGTGCATCAGGCCAGGATGACTTTGTAAGTTTGTTGAGTCCTCCCTGCTTGGGTAGGGCAGTTTGCAGGATGTACAGGGTTTGAAAGATTATGCAGATAAACAACAAAATGCACAACAAGATGTATCAGGTCACGGTGCCTTGCATGGCAATCATGTCTCGCACTTATGCAGCCACTGTGCAGCGTCCCATACATGGGAATGACAGTGGACTTTGTCCCAAAGATTACCCCCTCCTTCAGCATTATGAGAGGAGGGCTCTGACCACAGCCCAGCGTTTGCTTCGGTCACAGGTCAAAACTTCATCTTGTCCATGAGGATTGTCTCATGGAATGTGCAAGGCCTAGGGGGGCCTCCCACCCGTAGTAGGAAGCACCTTGTGAAGGACCAGCTCCATCAAGCAATCACAGGAGGAAATATGGATATAATTTTGATGCACGAGCACAAATTGGATAGGCTCCAATGCTGCAAAACTGGCAAGTTTCTTTCGGGCTTTAGTTTTTGGTCTGGGGCAGTTGGAACCAAAGGAGCTGTTTGCACTTCTGTTGCAGCTTCCCTCTTGCCTCATGTTGTTGGATCTGGTGTTATTATACCTGCTAGGGCTCAATGGATTATGATCATGCATGAGGGTCAAAAATTAGGCATCCTGAATATCTATGCACCTAACTTCCAGAGGAGGCCTAATTCTCTCTCTTCCAAGGCTCTTGGCATAATCGCAAGAGGGGTAATGAGTGCATTTTTGTACGGCTCGATAGATTCTATGTGGATGATTGGGCCCTCAATAGGGGGGGCACTATCGCTATTATGCCTGGCACCACCAGATCAGATCACTACCCAGTTGTTCTTTGTCTCAGGGAGCCTGGGACTCAGAATGCCTCCCCTCGTGTTCGGAGGGGAGGCATTCTCTGCATCCAGATAAAGAGAATCCCTGATTCTCTTTATCTGGATGCAGAGACCTCACTTGTGATCAAAGAGATTCGGAGGTCATGTGACAATCCTGACCCTCGCCACAGGGTTACCATGGCTCTGGAAAGGACCAGCCAAAACTATCAGTCTGTTGTGTTGGCCAAGAAACCCGAGATCTTGGAAAAGGAGAGAGCTATCAGACGGAGGATTGCGGCGCTTCAGAGGGAACATGAGAAGTATCCTATTCTCCTTGGATTTCAGATCTTTTATCTACAGTCAGAGCTGCAGGTGGTCTTGGATAGGCGTTCTGAGTTCTTGTCTCATGCTACGAAGGCATTCTGGGTACAGATGGATGGCAGATGCAACACACAATTCTTCTCCTCACATAGACCCACCCATAGAAGCAGGGAATCTGTCAGGTGTTTGTAGGACTTGGTGGGAGTGACTGAACCAGATACGGTGAGGAGTATTGCCTCATATTTTTATCGGATTTTGTTGTCTCCGCACAGAGATATTGCATAGCAGAAAGTTTGGGAGTGCATGCCCAAACTCATTACAGATGATATGTGTTCCTCTCTAGATGCTCCTTTCTCGAAGGATGAGTTGAGGCTGGCTGGATGATGGTCTCTCCCCATCTCTCTTTATTCAGTTTTGGGATCACATTGGGGATGAGATCACTCTTGCCTTGCAGAGATGTGGTGTACAGGTATGATGCCACCCCATCTTACGGAGGGCATTATCCACCTTATCCCAAAAGGTAGGGATAAGACCAACCTCAGGCAATGGAGGCCGATTACGTTATTAGGTTCTGCATATAAAATCCTAGCTAAGGCTCGGAGCATGAGGCTGCAACCGGTCCTCCAAAGGATCATTCATGACACAAAGAATGGCTTTCTCCAAGGAAGGATTATTTTTTATGACATTTTTTCATTTTGGGAAGCTGTTGAGTGGGCTAAAGCTAGACACCAACCCCTTGCCATCCTTCTGTTGGATTTTGAAAAAACATACGACATAGTGGATTGAGGTTTTTTGGAAGGCACAATGGCACATATGGTGTCACCAGCCTGGACATTTCCTAGTCTGAAAGGGGTCTGGTGGACTCCAGGATGTTTAAATGTTTTAATATGCATTGATGGTATCAACAAGTGTGTCAAAGGCCCTAGTCCCCCGGGCACCCGCCGCCGCGAGTTTCATTGGTATCAGAGCATAGGCTTTCTTGGAAGCGGAGGTTTCCTTCTATCAATAAGGAAGAGAAAAGATCTCGAGTGGGGACCACACTTACCATCATTGCTATTCAGCCACTTCAGAGCCTATGAAGCAAGAGCATGAGCAATAGACAGCTTGGTCTAAGGATTTATGAATTCACAAAATTTATCTTGGAAGTATGGAGTTGGCTTTATGTGCACACGTTTAGCACTCTTTCCATATGGATATTGTGGATTATATTATCAAGCTTACAGGCAAGCTATATGGAGATATATCTTAGGATATCTTAAGGATATGGTGACGAGATATTTCTTTTGGCTTTATGACCAACCTCGCAAAGAAAAGCTAAGTATACTTTGAGTTTGCAAAGTTGGTGCTTTGGCTATTTACTATGAAGTGTTTTTGATGTTCACTAACCCTTGTATAACTATGCAAGGAGAAAGGTGTTGTTGTTTGCCTTGAGATGGTTTCAGGGAAACATTGTTTATGGCTCCCTTTAATGGGAGGAATTCTTTTCATGGCTCTCTTTATTGGGATGGATTATATCTATGGAGATTTCTTTCTTGGACGAGATTTATATAGATATTGGGCTTCACAAGCAATTTTTATGGACGAATCTGTCCGAGTTTATAGAGAAGAAATCTTTGGATATCTCATGGATATGATGCTTTTATGGATAAAGTCCACCTCTACTCCAAGGTGTGTGGATAGCACGGAGTATGTGGTAAGAGTTATGGTATACAAAGATTATGGTATACAGGTCTATGGATTCCTGGACTTCTTTTCTAGGGATTTGGATCCATCCTCAGGTTTATGGATTATGTTTATGGCTCCCTTTTACTGGGATGGATTATTCTTTTTGGCTCCCTTTATTTGGGATGCATTGGACTTATGAAACTCATGATTCACATACCCTGTGTAGTGTTCTCTTGTCCTACGTGCTCTCTTGAAGATTGTTTCTAGCATGTGAGGGTGGAACAATAGAGAGCAGATGGAAGGGAACATGGACACTTCAAAGGGTAGTGTCGAGCACAACATACCCTGTGTAGTGTTCTCTTGTCCTACGTGCTCTCTTGAAGATTGTTTCTACCATGTGTGGGTGGAACAATAGAGAGCAGATGGAAGGGAACATGGGCACTTGAGAGGGTAGTGTGAGTTGGTAGCCGAAATGCCTACAAACTATTGGTGGCCGAAATGCCTATAAACTATGTGTAGCAGAAATGCGTATGGAACACCAGGTTATCTATGCCTGCGAGTGATTGTTTTCAGGACTCCTTGTTTAGCCGCCCTGTGTAGTATTTCTCTTGTCCTAAGTGCTCTTCAAGATGTTGCTACCTTGCTTGGTAGAACATAGAGCCAATGGTAGAGAATATGGGCACTGAAGTCGGGCCGGGCGTCAAGGCAGCTCCTTGGTGATCTACATGGATTATGATATCTGGACTTATGGGACTGTTTTGTCTCGCCCATTTACTTGGGACATGGATTATGATATCTGGACTTATGGGACTGTTTTGTCTCGCCCATTTACTTGGGACATGGATTATGATATCTAGATTTATGGGACTGATTTGTCTCGCCCATTTATCTTGGGACATGATTATGATATCTGGACTTATGGGACTGTTTTGTCTCACCCATTTATCTTGGGACATGATTTTGATATTGGTATTATGGAGACTTATTTAGTCTCGCCCATTTCTTTGGGACATGGATTCTTCAGCTATATTGGATTTTTTGAGACTGTCTCGTCTCGCCCAATCGATGGGACATGATTATATCTTGAATATATGGCTTGAAGCTTAAAGTTGCAGACAACTTTTAAGAAGTTGGGGAGGATGTCACCAACCTGGACATTTCCTAGTCTGAAAGGGGTCTGGTGGACTCCAGGATGTTTAAATGTTTTAATATGCATTGATGATATCAACAAGTGTGTCAAAGGCCCTAGTCCCCCGGGCACCCGCCGCCGCGAGTTTCATATGGGATTCTCCCAGTATTGGATCAAAGGGGTCTCTTGCATTTATAGAGAGGCCCATGGCACGGTTTTGGCCTGTGGGGGACGGGGTGTTCAGATTTCTCACTCGGTGCGGCAGGGTTGTCCCCTTGCTCCCCTACTTTTTTCATTGTGGCAAAGGCCATGAGCAGACTTCCTCGGGCCACCCCGAGGTCACGGGTCTCAAATTGCCTTATGCAGAGAGGATGAGCTTGTGGATTCAAAGTTAGCAGATGACACCACGATGTTTCTAGAGGCTTCACATGCTTGTTTTTGTGCTTTTCGGACAGCCCTAAATATGTTTTGTTTGACTGTGTCACAAAATTCCTTACAGCTTCTATTTTTCTACTATTCATGTGTGGCATGTGGAGCCTGACATGACATACATGTATGGCTAGTGTAGCCTGACATGGTGTGTCTGTGTGGCATATGGAGCCTGACATGACAGTACATGTATGGCTAGTGTAGCCTGACATGATAGTACATGTGTGGCTTGTGGGGCCTGACATGGTGTACATGTATGGCCATGGAGCCTGACATGACGAAAGTCTCTGCGACTAGCTATCTTGGAGATATTGTGTATTTATGTTTTAGGAAGGTTCCGGAAGGATCATGAGCCCTGGACGTTTTATCGCATACAACTGAGTAGATGGGTGTTTCTTCCAATATAATTGCACTCATGTGTGTGCATGACTTTGATTTTATCTTTGGATGACTTGTCCTGTGGACGTGTATGTACACACCTGTTTGGGACTGACAAGTGGTTTACATGTGTTTTGCAAGTGGTAAGTATTCCCAAAAAAAAACTCAATTCATAGCTTTATGAGTTCACATGTTAATAATTATGGATGCAGGTTCACACTCACTTACAAGTAACCGGACAACTTATAAGTGAGTACACATTGAGCATGACTTATTTAATACACGTGGGACTCCCTTCATGTAGGCGCCCCTTTCTGGACCCAAAAAAAAAAAAGCACACGTGTGGGCTATTTTCTGCGGGGAAGCCTCTATTATTGACAAAACTCTAGATTGGAGTGGGGCGCATGCTTTTTAGGAGTGCATGAGGGCTGGTCGGCTGGTTTTCAGCCTGTTGGCAACTTTCTACAGCTATCCATCGCGACTGAAGTTCACCGGATGCATGGGAGAAGCTGGCCGACTCTTTCTGCATGTTCTCCACTGATGGCCGGGGGATTTACAGCTTGAATAGAGGCTGGACAGAGGTTAAAAACAGGGAGGAAGAGCTGGTCGTGGACTTCTAGACAATTTTCCTTCTGACCGAAGGTTTGCACGCTTGTGCACAACTGCTGGTTGCTTTCTTTTGTGGCTACTGAGGACTGGTGGACTGCTGAAAACAGCCTTTGAGGGCTGGTCGACTTGCTTTATGAGCCAAACAGGAGGAAGATGATGATGTTGAGTTGTCCTGGGCTGATGTGGGAGTGCTATGGGCTGTCCATAGTTGTCCTGCATGTGCTTGATGCCGGGAATGCTCACTTGTGCTGCAATTGTCAGCAAATTCAGATATTGTGATGTTTTTTCTTGTTTTCATATTGTATTGGAAGAAATAGGTGCAGCCAGTGTGGTGAACCCTGGGCACCCGCAAAGTTGTATTGGAAGCAGACTCCTTTTTGGTAATCTAACCATAAAAGGGGGCGGGGGAGGGGGGTGTCAGCCCATCTTCTGGCCCCTAGTGTGGTGTACTGTGCAGCTTTGTCATCTTGTTTTATATGGTATGCATATGTGTATTTTCAGATTTCATGATTGATTAGATTTTCCATGTTCAGTTGCCCCTTCCGTTTTCAGGCTGCACGTGCCAACATTAACTAGCACAAGTCTGTCAGATTTTGGGTCAGTGACTCCCCACAAATAGAGATTGGGGCTTAGATGTGGGGTTTACTTGGATTGAGAGAGGATGTACTGCCAGGTACCTTGGCTGTCAGGTTGGCATTGACATTTCCCCAGCGCATATGTACTCATGAGCATTAAGTGCAAACTTCAACGTTGGAGTAGCAAGAAGCTTGATATCTGGCATCCAGAGTGTTGGTGGTTAACCAAGTGCTGCTGGCCACGACCTGGTTCATCACCTCGTGTTGGGTTTTTCATAGAGGATGCATTGGCCAACTTCGCCGCCTCATTAGGAACTTTTTGTGGGTCAGGGTTGGATGGCACTGCACACACCCAGGCTAGAGTTGCCTGGGAAACCATCATCAAACCCAACCATGAGGGGGGATTGAATATCGTTGACCCAAAGGTGCAGTGTAAGGCGTTGCTTTGCAAGTTGATTGTCCGAGGATTTCTTCCTGGCACTAAGCCTCCGAAGGGCTTTCTCATGCAACAAGTTATGAGATGCACTCCAATCAAGGGTGGCGACTGGCTCTACAGCTCACGGTTCATCTTTTTTGAGGCAGATCCCCGCCCTCCTCCCCTCTGGTTAGGTCCCTTCTTCGGGCCTAGGAGTGCATGAGAAGTTTTCTAGTTCATATACCTCCTCGGTCAATTGGGGAGGCTTACAGACAGCCCATTTTGTGGAATGATTTGATCGTGGATGAGCATGGTAGATCTCTTGGCGCTGCCACACATATCCATTGGGCTGCTTGGGAGATGTTTTTTCCTTCTATCCTGGACTGGAAGAGGTTTAAGAGCCTCACGGAGGATCAGAGGGTTGGCCATACTCAGCACTTGAGGGGAGCTAGTCGGAGGATTATGCAAATTGATATAGCCATACCCAACCATCAGGTTACATGGGCTTTTCTGGATGGATCTCCTCACTTGTGGTTTTGGATTTTTACAAGGACCATGGTTCCTCTGCAGATTATGGGTCTCCCCTCGCCAAGGAAGGGTGAGGTACCATTTTTCTTTTCTGTTCACGATGGGTGGCAGTTGGAGAAATGTGTGGTGCAGGATATGGTTGAGGGCCCGATGGTTCGGCCCGTGAGAGTTATTGTCAGAGCAAGGAAGCACTTTTATATTGAACCCCCCCCCCTCCCAAATGATCACAGATGCTTCTTGCTTTTGGTTGTTTGGTGGATGCCCTATCAGACATTTGCCTTGGGATCCCGGTGAGTGGGAATGGATGGATGCCACCAATCCGATGAAAAGTTTGCCTTTCTATAGCTACACTGCGAGGAATGCCAGGCAGCTTGTCTTGGGATAGATTTAGAGAGTCCCTACCCTTAGACCTCATTGGGAGCCCTATGGTATTACCTCTTAACATTCGGAGGATTTTCTGGCGGAGGCTGTGGCACTCTTACAAGAAGGCACAAATCTCCTCATTCTTTTAGATTTCACTACATGGTGGACTAGCCACCAACAAGTGGAGATCAGTTGTTGGTGTTAGCCCAACTTGCCCGAGATGTGCAGGAGCTTCAGAGACAGGGAAGCACAAAGGATTTAGACCATGATAGCACACCTATTTGGCAAGATTAGTAAGGATGCCTACATATCTTGTGGTGCTATCATTTGGTTGACTCAGTAGGGCTCCGGCTTAGGTATGAGGGGGACGACAGGAGTGACGTCATTTTAATAAGGTAAGGATTTGCGCAGCAGGGTTGCCTTCAAGATTTGCCAGATTCAGGATATGCCCCGCCGGCACAGAGATTGGACAATGCATGGGAGAGATTATTGCTAGTATTACAGCCTGGCACATCTGGAAGGCTAGATGCACTAAGGCCATAGAGGGCACTATTGTCTTGGACGACACACAGTGCCTTTACAGGATTTGGAGTGATATTATCCATAACCTTATGGCAACCTAGGCCAAAATCCAAGGATCTTCGAGGGCCGCAGATAGAAAGCGCAGCCAGTTTATGAGAGAGTGGGATCATGGTCTATTCTTCATTTCCACTCATATGGGACCTTGTTGGCAACACAAGACAACCGATTGGTTGAGATCTCCACCTAGTTTGGTTTGAAATCTCCCTTTTGTATATTTTTTCATACTTAATAGAAGTCTCTTCTCTGGAAATTTTTAAAAAAAAACCAATGAGCTCCAACATGGTATCAGAGCAAGTCCAACTCTAGCTGTCCAATCCACTCCAATCTCTCCGCTCTGCAGCTCAAATAGTTCTGCCCCTTCAACTCATTCAGCTCAGATCTACAACAATGGACCATTCTACTAAAGGCAAATACTTCTCTCAGCTTGTCAACACTCCAAGCAACCTCAACAAGCTCCACATCTGACTCAATTCAGGCAGAAAACCAAATAACTCTAGGCAGCGCGAATCCAACACAGAGAAGAATGTTGCGTCGAATAGCTCATATTTGGTAAAATTGATCATAGCACCTTTCAATTCATGCTTTAAGCTTGCTATGGTTCAATTCTCAGGGAGTTTCATCAAGAAAACATCCAGATTTGGTCAAATCTACAAATCCTTGCTAAAATTGGAAACTCCAATCGCCCGACTGCACCTTCAATCATCCGACTGCTCCGCCCAATTGCGGACTACACCGATTGCACAAAATTTATGTCCAATCCAACTGGAGAGTCCAATCGTCAATTGCTCCAACAATTGCGTGATTCTTCAATCAAATCGTCTGTTTGGTTAAACAATCATACGATTCAAACAGGCGATCTCGACGATTACCAATTTGTCACTCCAATCGTCCGATTCTTTCTTGAATCAACGATTCATGTGAACAATCGTCCAATTCTTCATGAAATTGGCCCGATCCAAGTGCTCCAATCATCCAATTGGACTAATTGCCGATTCTTGATCCTACCGTGCGATTCCTGCAACAATCGCCCGGTCGCAAATGGGTGGAGCCTCCTCTATAAGAAAAAACGATAGAGGGATGGAGTGCAGGAAGATAACGATGAAGCTTCCAAAGAGAAAGGAGAATAAATCGTGCATGTGATTTTTGGTTTCCTACACCAACTCTTGCCACATGGGTGGTCACCCCTCACTTATGGCGTGCACCGTCCACACACCAGGGTGAACAAATGGGGTGCCCACGAGGTTGGAACCTAGGCACTTTAATAAGGTGTCCACTCAAACTTTTATGTGTGGACCTACAAAGGTTCACACATGAATAGATTAAAATAAAGGTTTAGAGTGCACTTACCACCTATTCACACGAATAGATTAAAATAAAGGTTTAGAGTGCACTTACCACCTATTCACATGCCACAAAACACATCAGAATAAAAGGCATTCACACGGTTCACGGTAGAGGTCCCCAGGCCCATGAACTCAACATTCATAGGAGCCAGTCACACAAAAACAGTTCACGCGAAAAGAGTTTCAAACATGCAAACATGTGTGCATGTGCATTTTGTTATGAACAATCTCTCAATCATGGAACATGTACAGCACTGGCATTTCCGGACACAAATCTAGCACAACAAAAGAGCAGAATTGGGATCCCCGACAATCAAATCCACACACTAGCCTCAATACAAGCGGCACAAAGATTGCCTTGCCCCCATAACTTGGCGCAAAATTGGAGAAGACTATTTGGGTAAGTAAGACCATTTGGGTAGCCCAATGGTGACATCTATGGATGCTTCTAGCCTCTAGCTCGAGAGTGAGCTAGAAGGACTCTATGGTTAGGCAACAAGCTAGGTGCCTATTTTCTTATGTTCCTTTGATTAGGGCTAACCACGTGTGACTAGAGTTGGAGACTTTACAAACACTCTCCATTTCATCATGTGGAGACTTAACAAACACTCTCCGTTTTCGATTTCTCTCAACATTTTTCATCATTTCTATTACATCCGTTCTCATTGCATGCAACTATGGGGTGTGGCTTGACTCTACGGGAGAAGGATGGCACACATCTTGCCCTTTGGCTCACACTTTCAACCTAAGATCATCCCGACCTCCTCTGTCTTTGTGCCCAAGTGGCACTAAGAGTCCCAAGTGAGTTCGAAGTGGAAGTGATCTTGAATACACGAAAGACTACTCACAAAGCTCCAAATCATCACAACAACTCAATACAGACAAGTAAGAACAAAGTTTAGGAAGCAAAAGGAATGATGTGATGAAAAACGAAAACTGTGTCAATAACTCCATGCAAACAATTGCGTGCACAATTTAGGAAACAAAAATAAACGTGATGATTATGTGACTAAGGGTCGTAATCACATCATACTCCCTTTTACTCACACAATTGTACAGGTAACAGCCTGTCCACAAAGGAGGGCAGCCTCACATAGACAACCGATTGAGCTTTGGGCCAAGACTGGGTTTCCCTTTGAGAAGCTACCTTAAGTGCCCCCACTCACATCATCACAACCCAAAGTATGAAGAATTTCTTCAGGCAAAGGGCACACTAAGCCAGGATGAATACTAGCACTAAAGATTAAAATCAAAGCCAATCAAATGCATTCAAATTTCCATTCAGCGTAGACAGCACTAAGAAAAGTATGAATTCATCATCTTAGTTCCTAAGAAAACTGACAATCCTTGACTAACTAAAAATAAAAGCAAGTCTTTACTGCATCTTCCATGTTGCTGCGCCAGCCTTGCATTGCTGAGACCCCATACTTTAGCCTTCCATTGTCTCCGTCTTCAGAAAACTTGTCTGTCTTCGGGGTGCTGAGGTAGACTCCCATGATGGATTGTCTTTATTAGTTGATGTATACCTGTAGAAAACATGCATGTGACAATGAGTAGGCAGCATAGAGATGGTTGTACAAGATGACACCAAGAGGGGAAGAAACATGCATGAAGCAGAATGCTAAGAGAAAATTGGCATTCCTTTCACACGTGTATCAAACACCTCGAATATATAAAGGGATTTAATACATCCTTCATCAACTCCAACATAGGATGAATGGCCCTGGCACGCTAAACTTCTTCCATCAAAACCTTTCAGGCTTTCAATGTGGGAAGATGTTTTGGCATGTCTAAGTTACACTTGCATAGCACTTTGAGCTTCCATGTGAAGCAACGGTGATAGTTACAGGCATGCTTTCATGCGGTAATTCTTAGGGGCTTTACAGAAACACCCCCTCCTTGTGAAAAGGACCGCCTGTCCGTCATGGGCAGGATATTGCTAATTCAAAGTCCCCCCTGGCCACCTGTCCCTAGCTTGTTGGTCCGGGCCCGGGGGGGGGGGGGGGGGGGGGGGGCGGGGGGTTTGTCCTCTAGTGGGCGTGGGCATCGGTAAAGACCTTAGCCACTTGGACATGAAGAAAATGGTTGGTTAGAAATAATCACTCTTATGTGCTGCTACGGTTCCATTGCAGCCTGTTGCTGGAACCGATGCTTCCTCATTCTAATCTCACAGTTTACAGCTTAAATGAAGGCGCAAATGACATGCAGTCAGCTTTCATTCGAGCCCTACTTAATTAGAAAGATCGTGCGACCGCTTACGCTTAAACCCTGATTAAGCATAAAGCTAACCTGGAAGTGAAGAGCGACCTCACGCCATCTACAGAAAGTGGGCACCGAGCGGCCTGTCTGAAGGACTAGGGTTTCGTTTGATGATGATGGTGATGGAGGAGGTGGTGGTGCTCGCTAAAATAGGGCCGGCGAAATTTCGACATCAAACGAAGTGTAAGATTGACCGTGTTGCTTAAAATATCTTCATATTTTGAGTTTGAAGATTTGAGAATTGGTAGTTTGGCCTACCGCAATTTAGTGGAGTGGTTAAGGTGGTTACTTAAGAGTCAAGAGGTCATAGGTTCAACTCTTCCCTCACCAAGGAGTGGCACACATGGGTGTATGTTGTTCTTTTTAATTCCAGCCAATTCAAAAAAAAATTGGTAGTTTTTTAAATGAGATTTTACGCACACCCAACATCTCTTTCCCTTGCCAAGGCACATCATGTGATAGCCATCCCAATTTGAACTCAACACTACTAGCTTAGGACCCCAAAGTGGAAAGATAGTAACAGAAGCTCTCTCTCTCTCTCTCTCTCTCTCTCTCTCTCTCTCTCTCTCTCTCTCTCTCTCTCTCTCTCTATCTATCTAAATAAGCGCTTTGAAGAAAAGGGCTAATACCAAATTCATCTCTATAAGAATTTTCCTTACATTTTATTGCTAGCTTTTGCAAGTTGTTCTTTTTAAATCAGATGGGTTTTGCTAGAAGTACAAATTTTTGTAGGAAAAGGCGCCATTAGTCACCCTTTATCACATGGCTCCTCCCCTTTCAAAAAAACAAGCTAACCCAAGGATATGCATAACCATCACAATCGTGATGAAATTCCAATCTTGATGGCGATAGGCAAGGAAAGATTATGAGCTTGATGGGACGAGAGAGAACAAAAAGCCACATTAAATTATACACGAAATTGCATTGGCAGGCAAAGTGAATGATGCATTTTATGCTAGTGCAACTACCATGATAGGAAAGGGGTA
The DNA here is from genome assembly GCF_041138505.1 of Cibotium barometz. Taxonomy (NCBI): domain Eukaryota; kingdom Viridiplantae; phylum Streptophyta; class Polypodiopsida; order Cyatheales; family Cibotiaceae; genus Cibotium; species Cibotium barometz. The sequence continues at coordinate 48,887,516 of NC_141050.1, forward strand.
AGCATTAAAGAATTGCTGCCATTCAAAATGCATGGTACATTTCCACTTTTTCATAGTGTATCAGTTTGCTTTGAACTCCTCTTAGAACCAAATCACAATAGTGGATAAAAGACTTTTTGATTTTTTCCTACTAAGAATATGTCACACCAAACAAAGAACAATGACTATCGTTAACAAAACTTGAAAACAATTCAATACTTTTTTGTGAAAAGTAAAAATGATTGTATAATTTATCAAAATCCCCAATGAAGAGCCTAGAGGGGTAGGTGTGTAGAAGGTGCTTGCAGCAGTCATAGAGTTTCACTTTCCTACCAAGCCTAGAATATTGAAAAAGAAACACCCTACAATTGAAAATCCTGGAACCCTAGCCCTTATTCCTCTGCCATATGCTTGGAACACTTATTCCCCCCTCAGTAATCATTAGGCAATGCCAAGCATATTATATTGATAGGCCTTTTAAGCCATGGTGCAACATGGCTCTCATCACCTTATATTGATAGGCCTTTTAACACATAGTGCGACATGGCTCTCATCCCCTTATCACATAGTGCGACATGGCTCTCATCCCCTTATCACATTAAACAAACACATTATTTTCCTACAACCATTAGAAAAACATTATATCCTATCCTAAATACTAATGTTGGTTATCTAGGAGGCACCTCTTATGTGCATATTCTAGGTCTCTAGCAGCATTGTACGTGTCTAAGACCCTGTTTTCGTCCCCTAACCTCGACACATTTGATTTACACACTTTGCCATACATTTTTTTCTAAACGATTTGTAGTATGTAACTGTCAAATTTTTTATCACATAAAATTGTTCATGATGGATATATTTTAATAAACTACCATTATCTCATAGACCCTCTTATACCTTTCATCTCTCTCTCTCTCTCTCTCTCTCTCTCTCTCTCTCTCTCTCTCTCTCTCTCTCTCTCTCTCTCTCTCTCTCATGTGTACCTTGGGATCACTTTAATCGGGCCATGTTTCTCTATCCGGATGGTAGCCGAAACCACATTGATGCGCGGTTATGTAGCCTTGGGCTCACTTGAGAGGCAATGCTCACATATAAAGTTTCAAGAGCCAAGGACGAAGCTCTGGCTATTTAACACACTAGTCACACCCGCACTACTATATGGAGCTCCCATATGGGGTCCTAGTTTATACCACATGAGGAGACGGAGGTAGGAGCTAGCTGAGATAGACACAGAGAGTGTATATGATGGGTGGAAGCCGATGGAGAGGCCACTAGTGATGATGATCTCACACATGATTATAGAAGTAAGCCATCCATGCCACCCAAGATTATGCGGGTGAAGATAGAGAGGCTATTTTCCAGATAGTGACATACTGGCACAGACTATGGGAGCTCCCACCAAATAGATACTCCGGGCTCACCCTATAATCCTCAAGATAGCTAGCACTACACGGAGACATGCAGTGTTGGTATGCGTAGGTGAGCACTTGGTTTGGTCTGCATGGCATGCAGATGGAGGCACTTGATGACCTTGTTCAGCTCTATGCGGCTGAGAGCAAAGGACTTGTCACCCACCCATCCAGCCCCTTAGGACAAAGATGGCCTTTTACAGGGACCATTTTCTTTGCCTGACAGAGGACGCCTCTATGCTATACTGTAGAGGTGCCCTCCTTTGCTCTCAGTCGCATAGAGCTAAACAGGGTCATCATCATGAGACTAGATACTCAGAGGACTTGTCACCCACCCGTCCAGCCCCTTAGGACAAAGATGGCCTTTTTCAGGGACCATTTTCTTTGCCTGACAGAGGACACCTCTATGCTATACTATAGAGGCGCCCTCCTTTGCTCTCAGTCGCATAAAGCTAAACAGGGTCATCATCATGAGACTAGATACTCAGAGGACTTGTCACCCCGTCCAGCCCCTTAGGACAAAGATGGCCTTTTACACGGACCATTTTCTTTGCCTGACAGAGGACGACTTCTTTACACACCCACACTACATGGATACACATCTGTCATTTGGGGTGTGATGTGCAATTGGACAGATCAGCAACTCATCCCATCTATTTTTGAGAGCAAAGACAACTAGATATGGGTCGAGGGTAGCTACACTAGAGGACAGGATATGCCAGCTCTACCACATATAGAGGCTGAGATAGAGGCCCGTTATGTATGTAGATGCCCGTTATGTATGTAGATGCCCATTATACTATAAGATTAGGGGTAGGTTCCACTGCCTCTTCCGAGATGGATTTGGACCACTTTCCATGATCATGGATTTCACAGACCAGAAATGCTTGGGACTTTTCCTCCTAGAGCTTCGTGGACACAGGGAGTCCCTTTGCGGCTTAGACCAGCAATACCCTACAGAGGACCAGTATGGAGAGCTCTCACCGACTTCTTCCAAACTAGAATGACGAGGGCAAACCCACTACACCCGACCTTCAGGCTGATGCGGGAGCTCGACCGAGAGGAGTGACACTAGACAGAGCCATTAAGCTATGCAGAGCTCAACACCCTTGACCTCGTGGTCCCCGCCCATGCCTGCATCACTATACAAGAGGATTAGAGCCATAATCTCCCACCACCACACAACTTTCTCCTACCCCCAAGGTAGCAACTAAGGGAAAAATAGCCACAATGAACCTACAAGAGCTAGAGGCATACATCAAGACAATCAAGGACAACAACAAGAAGGCATACATCAAGACAATCGAGCACATCACCAAGAAGGCGTTGGGAAAAGAAAGAGGAACTTGTTGAACCAACATGAAAAAGAGTTAGAAGGCCTCCAAGAGATACAAGGCAAGAATAACAAGATTGAAGAATGGTGAACCACCAAGAGGAGGAGATTTGGATGTTTAAAGAGACCTATATGCAATAATAGGAAATGCTAGAGGCTACCCCAGTGAGATAGGGAAACTCTAAGCACAAAAATGGAAGCCCTAAAGGCTATGGTCAAGGACCATACAATGGAGGAAGGGGAACTGAGTATTCAGGAGGGTCTTAAGACAGACTTGGTATAGCTGAAGGCTGTGAGTGATAAGTTGTGGGGGAAGAACTGCAGACCACCATCAAGAAAGATTGGGTGGAGGTGGTGAAGAAGCACAAACCCCCACATAGCACATCATACATGAGACTCTCAGGGAGGAGAAACGGAGGAAGGATAGGGCCCTCCATGTGTGAGTGGAGGGCTACAAGTGGGGGATTATTCCAAGGCAGATGCCATGATGCTTTGCCAAATGATATGAGTGGATGTGATCGCCCCCCCTTGTTGCAGATACATGGAGAGCAAGCAAGGATATGACATGAGAGCGTCCCCTCATCATCAGATTCTCTGATGCCACCAACATAGCAGCAGGCAAGCAAGGATATGACATGAGAGCATCCCCTCATCATCAGATTCTCTGATGCCACCAACATAGCAGCAGACAAGCCTTCTAAGATAGATGGGTTGCCTTCAAGGGCACACAGGTGTATATGGGAGATGATCTCACCCTAACATAGGTGGAAACGTGAGGCGATGGTGGTGACAGATCATGAGACTCGTAGAGCAGGCAAGTGGGCTATCTAGAGATGGTAGGGTCATTATCACTGAACACCATCCCAAATAGGGACACGGGATCTATGAGACCAAACACCTAAGGTTGGCTGTATGGAATTGCAATGGCACCTTGTGGTCAAATCCAGGAGGTTTGAGCGATATTCTCACAGGCAGGGATGTCATTTTCTATACAGAGATTCATCAAAGCCCTGAGAGGGGCTTACCATACATAGTCGAGTATGAGTGGGAGTCATCTTTCCAAGGTGAGACCTGCACATTAGGAGGAGTACGTGGCTCGAGAGGGGTAGCTATCCTTTTTAGATCCTATCTCTAACAGATTCTCAGCATCATCCCCGGAAGGACGAGGATGCACGGTATCTTTGGGTGCATCTATAACTTAGCATACATTGTTGTGTGTTATTTTGCACCGCACCACTCCCCTTACGTTGCGCATCATGGCCAGTCACTGTACTTACCATTATATGGGGATATTATGGAATTCTCACAACTAGGGACTACAGGAGTTACTAACACGGGGCTATAGAGATCATCAGAAGACCATGAGAAGGTCACGTTGTATGGGCGTTATTTCTTAGAGCTGTGAGTTGCACATGGTCTCGTTATGTATAACGGGATATCGCGATGGCCCTCCTTCGACACCCTCACCTCCTTACCTCACTCAGGAGGTACTAGCACTGTGGACTACCTTATGGGATCTTTGGCTTTGGCACACCTTCTCACCGACTTCTCCACCTTGCCACCCCCCTTTGAAGCTAACCATGCCTACCTCTCTTTCACTCTTACTTGCACACCACATGTCCCTGTGCCACCACCACCCCCCATCTCACATTACACCCAGGTCCATTTTGATCACACGAGCTTGACCTTGTTTACTCCAACCACATCTACTGCTAACTCTAGGATGTGGAATCTATTGTCCCCCTACCCTCCCTCACATCACAGCTCACTCCACCATACTCCACACATCCGCCACCACTTCTTTCATCTACCGCCAAACCACCTTGCATACTCCACACATCTGCACCACTTCTTTCATCTACACGTGGCGGTCTACCGCCCAGCCACCTTGCGGTTCCATGCCCCATAATTGTAGGTATGATGAGAAATGTTGAGCCACATGCTCGTGTATATTAAGTATGAGGTATGGATTGGGAAAATCATGAAGTGCCAATCATAACGAATTTCTCAACGACTCACCCGATGCAAGAAATGGGAGTTCTATGCTCGGAAAGAGGATGAGTTATACCGACTTTTCTTAGGGCTGAACTATAAAGAGGCCTGGAGGAAACTCTGAGACTATCACCTACCCGGACACATGGCACTCCTATACACACTCCCTCTATCATATCCCCCGATCAGCCACCCCTACCCCCACCACCTCCACCTTCTTCACAAAGGGCATGGTCCTCAAGGCCATTCTTAGACTACATGATGGGCAAGCCCAGGATCATGAGGGACTCATTGTTTTGCTGATGAGTAAATCTCGCATGCCGATGATACCCTAATGCCCCTACTAGCCAACATGTTCAATAGAGCCCTTTGTGAAGGATTTCCACCCTCTTGGTCCACCAACACCATCATCCCCATCCTCAAAGTCGGAGATTCACTTGATCTTAATAATTACAGGACAATCATGATTGGCCACACACATTGGCCAAACTCAATAGATCAGTGTTAGATGTGGAGCTCAGTTCATTTGTATAGAGAGACAAGGATGTAGAGCCTCAAGACAGGCAGGCTTTTGGGGGAGCTACTCTACCGTTGAACACATCTTCACCCTTTGCTATCATTGAGGAGGGTAGAGCACACCATCGGAGGATCTACTGCTTTGTGGTTTTCCATAAATCTTTTGTTACTATACCCCGAGAGCCTACCTCCTACATTGTCTACAAGAGATAAGAGTCCCATCATAAGAGTCCCATCTGACATGGTTCGGAGCATCACCGCCCTCTATGAGTTCATCACCGGACGAGTGAGAGCCCCAAGAGATACATCACAGGAGATTTCCAACACTATTAGGATGAAACATGGCTATCCTCTATCACCCACTCTTTCTGGCCTCTACATTGATGAGATCGAGCTTCATTAACGGATTAGGCGGGGTTGGTCCCACATTGGCATGCATATTGATCCCCATACTTCTTTATGAAAATGACATTGCCCTCCTCTCATATTCAGCTAAGGGGCTTCAGAGACAGTTGGATGCCTTACAGGACTTCTACACTCAATGGGACCTCTGCTAACCTTGGTAAAACCAAGGTAATGGTCTTTAATACCTCCCATCCCTTCACATCCAGATTGAGCTTGACATACAAAGGGGATCCTGTGGATATTATCTCATATTATGTCTACCTTGGTGTGACTTTAAGTGGCCCATGCTACACCATGCTTCTCACTACACATGACAGTGACACAGGGATATGCAACCTTGAGCTTACTTGAGCGGCAGTGCTTCCAAGCACCTTCCTAGGAGCCTAGGACAAAGTTTTGGATTTTGATACCCTCGTCACACCAACCTTGATGTATGGATCAGCCTTCTGGGTAATGATGGTATCCCCTATGATCCACAACAAACCATCAGTCCCACACCATATTATCTGAGTAGAGTTTGTTGTAGCCCCGATGGTAGTGAATGCACTCTTCCACATAGTCACATACCTCCATCACATCAGTCACATATATCCCCATAGGTACCGGAAGCTTTCCCTAGAGTCCTTGAGACAGCTAGCACTTAAGGGCCACCTTAGAGTATGGTATGTCTTAGTTTCCACTTGGCTTCTTAGTATATGGGCTCTGCATGGACTGCCTACCACCCCTTCAGTATAGTTTGAACTCCCCTTTTCTCTGGCTTTCTACACCACATGTTATCTGGTTAGATCTTCTCAGCCTCTACACCCATTTCTCATGAATCACACCTTTAGGAACGAAGATGCAGTTATATAGAGATCACTTCCTCATGCTCATTGAGGATGGATTCATCCAAGAGCCTAGCTACACCCATTTCTCATGAATCACACCTTTAGGAACGAAGATGCACTTATATAGAGATCACTTCCTCATGCCCATTGAGGATGGATTCATCCAGGAGCCTAGCTACTTGAGGCTTCACATGTCCCTCATGCCATGGAGATTGTGATTGGCCAAATACAGGGTTCATTTGATTGCCTTTAGAGTGGAGACAGGTAGAGCTAAGCATATCTTCAACACTAGGGAGCTCATACGGAGACCTAGAGAGGAGAGGATCTGTCGATTATGCTACATAGAGGTTGAGACAGTGGAGCATTACATATGCCGCTACCCAATATACTATGAGATCTGCAAGAGGTTTCATTGTCGTGAGGGATTTGGTCCACTCTCTAGTATCATTGACTTCTCGATCAGTGTTGCCCAGGGCTCTTCCTTCTTGAGCTCTATAGACACATGGACACTTTCTTGAGAGAGCTTCGGCCCCAGCCACCCCAACCCCTCCCTCACTAGCCAACCATCATAGTTTCTTCCAAACCTAGGAGGTGGAGGACAACCATATAGGGGATCTTGTGGACCCACCTCGCACTGCTTCGTACCCACCTCACTCGAGGGGAGATACCTCGTACCGGCGGGCCTGCACATTCTAACATGCCCGATGACCCCATCCCCTGGATGTCGGCCACCACGATCCCCTCATCAGCTCCAAATCTAGGATATGCTCCACAAGCAGCCACATCGAGCTATCTTTCCACGTGACGTAGTTAAGGGAAACCTCTTGGCCATACTCATTAGCCCCATGCTTGATATTTTGGAGAGTGGTATACCATCTACTAGGGGTTGATGCTCCTCTCTTGTTTCTATGTTCCTAGTATTCCATGATCAGTTTCCATGGACAGTTTTGTAGCACTAGAGTGTGATAGCTATATTTTTGTTTCTATTTTATTCTCCATTCCATGATGAGATATTCCATGGACATTATTGTATCACTTTGGTCTCATAGGCCCATTGGGTCTTTAGTAGACACTTTATGCACACACACACACACACAGAGTTTTGTAGCACTAGAGTGTGATAGCTATATTTACTCCCTCATTGAAAGGAAATAAATCGAGGAAGAATAGAGCACTCCCTCTACCCTCACCAGCATCAAGGTGTGCTATAAGCCCTAATAGATTTACAATTTATTACAAACCCTATTAGCATCAAGGCGTGCAATAAGACCTAATATTTTTACAATTTATTTGAAGCCCTAAGAGATTTAGGGTTTATTCTAAACCTTGATAGCGGATTAAATAAGCCTAAAGCTATTAAAAAATAAAATTTATTCAAAACCCTAACATCATTAGGTAGGGTAAGTAGTAAACGTTGATCCTAGTAGGTCTTAGAATAAACCATAATATTGTTAGGGTTCTAATCTTTAATGTTATTAGGGTTTAGAATAAACTAAAATAATATTCTGGTTTTCCAATCCTCAATGTTATTAGGATTTGGAATAAATGTATATAGTACTAGAGCAAGATAAGAAAAGTGTGTAAATCTTAATAGAGCATGCATTGCCAAACCTTAATACCAATGTGGATAGATGTCTTTAAAGTGTGCCTTGTTAGCTCAATTTTGGCTTGATTGTGCGTGCATTTGGGATGACCATATTTGCTCAGTCTATCCTACACGCAGCTTTAAGAAATCCATAATTTAGGTATGCATGGGGAAGATGACGGTGTTTCTAGGATCATTTGGAACAGAGATGTGTTGGTTACACTGTATGATGCTCAGAGGATTGATGGAGGGAAACGTGGTCATATGCTTTCTGCTGATCATAAATGATTCAGCAGGCTAGGGGTTGGGCAAAGTATGTCAGGCTAAAATCTGAGAGGGTTTTTTGGTCCGTGTACATATGGTGCGTGTGGTGTGCGAATAAATTTTGCCCTGAATGCCCTGGCAAGTGTACAGGCCGAGTGGTTTTGTTGTGAGCTGGAATATGCACGTGCTTTTTTGGGAGCAGACGCTGGAGATCTGGAGTTTTATTGCATCAGTATGGTGTGCAGATGGATACTAAATGCAGGGCACCGACAACTGGAATGGTTGTGTTTGGAGATGATAATGATGCTGATGAAGACAGGGGACAGCTCTCGCTCTTATTTTGGAAAATTATGGCCGCGGCGTGATGATCCAAAGTGCAAGGAGAAGGGGCTCTTTTAGCATTTATGGGTGGCCATCACTTTGTGGGTTGGAGACTTTTTTTTAAAAAAATAAATAAAGTATAATCCACATGGCCAATTTGTAAAAGGCCACATGGAATAGCAAGGTGGCGGCCAGCTTGCTTCGAGAAGGTAGTGGAGAACTGACGGGCGCTCTGAAAAAAAGTAAGGGGAGGCCTATTGTAGATCGCAGAGCTGGGCAGAGTGAAGAGAAAGCTTGAGAGGCTCTGTGGAAGCCGCCTTGTGCGAGGGCTGTGTTGCTGCAGGGGTCGCCGTTTATGCAGAGAGGAGTAAGCCCAGTCGGGTTGAGCACGGTTTGAAGGAGAGCTGGAAGTGCCGTCTGAGGGCTGCTGGGGCAGCTCTATGCGTGAAGGCCAGTTGTCGCAGAGAAGGTGAAGCGTGGAAGGACACTGCAGGCCGCCGTGTTGTGAAACAGCTGGGACGAGTAGCAACGAAGAGAGGGAGCCGTGTGTAAAGCGCAAGGAGGGTTGGCGCTGCAACTGCTACAGGCATAAAAAAGAGAGTAGCCGCCTTGTTGTGTGAAGAGCTGAAGGCTCTGGTGTGTGTGCAGCCAGGAACGCAGGTTAGCTCGTGGGGCTGGTGATTGCGGGTGCTGCAACAAAGATGACAAGGGCAGAGAGGCTGGTGGACACGGTGGGACCTGAGGTGATTGCGGAAGGGATGGCCGTCATCCACGCAAACGGTGAGAGGAGAGCATGAAGAGAGGTGGCTGTCATGTGTACAGGTAGACAGAGACTGGAGAGAGGTGGGAGCTGCTGTTGGCAGCGAGATCGAAGTGGTGTTGATTGTGGCTTGGGTTGGAGCAGCAGAGAGGGCTGCTGTGAGGAAGGGTACGAGAGATGTGGCTTTGGGCTAGATATCTGAGGATGCTGCGGTGAGCAGTGGTTCGTGGTGCTGAGGATTGTGCGAGGCTTTCGTGGTTGGTGAAGCTGCTGGTCACGACATACAGAGAGTGGGAGCTGCTGAGTGAAGGTTAGCTGGTGTGGGCGCCTTCTGGTGAGAGTAGCTGGTCTTGTGTGGGCGATGATTGCAGGCAGTGCGTGGATGCTGACCGGAGAGGGAGCCTTGGGTTTTTGTGTGTGTTGGATGCAGAAGTGGTGCTGATGTGTGGGCTGGAGACAGTGGGGCTCGCCTACGACAATTGGCAAATAGCAGCAGACAGAGAGTAGCCGGGCTACAGAGGAAGTGAAGAAGGGTTGCTGGTGTGGGCGCCCTCTGGAGATTACAGGCACCAGGAATCAGAGGCTTGGTCGTCAGACGCAAGGGTGTATTCCCTTGGCAGTAAATCCTGGCCAGAGTCCTGGTCTTTGGTGTATTATGCTGAGTTGTACATGGTTGATGCTGTATATGTTTTTTGTTGAATGATCATCTGTCCTTCATGGTTCTGAGCTGTCTTATGGTGTGGGTGGGTGGCGAATGTTGAGAGAGTGTTCCAGCCGGTGGCTGGTGGTGCCCCGTTCGTGGTAGTTTTTCCAAGTTTGGGAGGTGGAAGAGCTATAGAGGCAGGTTCTTTCTTCTTTTTTTCACCTCACAGTACTCACTTAAGAAGCATAAGAGAAAGCTCAAGAAACATGGCCTAGGACCGTTTGTGATTAATGAGCTTACTCCAAGTGGTACAGTGCGTTTAGAGACCCTAGAAGGTGAGCAAATCTAACTTCATTAATGGAAGTCGTCTCAAGAAATACAATGAACCATTAACTGAAGCCATGCTTCAACAAATGCATGCTGCACACACACAGAAAGAAGCACTTGACCTACTTAAACGTCAGGCTCAAGAAGAGGCTAAAGCTAGAGTTGCAAAAGCCAAGGAGCGTCGCAAAGCTTCTATGTTGGCCTTACAGTTGGCTACTGATGAACCATATGTCTATCCTTTCAATATTCAAGTGTGTCTTCATCTTCATGAGACTACCTACTTTGTCTCTGCCTTAAATTGACTCTGGTGTGCAGATTATAATGTTCTCTCGTTTGACACATGGATAGCCTTGGGACAACCAACACTTGTGCACATTATAATGTTCTCTCGTTTGACACATGGATAGCCTTGGGACAACCAACACTTGTGCACATTATAATGTTCTCTCGTTTGACACATGGATAGTCTTGGGACAACCAACACTTATGCACATTCCTATTGACTTACGAAGCTTCTCATGTGAAGATAACCCTATAGAAGGAAAATGTGTCATTATGATGTCCATTCAGGATCACCAAATGTCAGTTCCCTTTTATGTGGCAAGTAAGTCCAAGGCAGTGGTAGAGGCTGTTCTCGGTCGATCATGGTGGTTAAGTGCTACCAATTGTTCATTAGATTGGAAGAATAAACAATACAAATTGCAAATTGATTCTGATTGTGTATTGGGATCTGCTACTCCACGAGCTTTATCATGTCAAAAGGGTGGTGTTTCTACCTTACACAACCCACTTTCAGAATCTGCTTTTGAAGCTCCAACATAGATGATGTGGATAATCGATGAGTCCTCAAGTCAACGAGCACTACAACAGGTGTATTCAAATCATAATCTTTTGTTCTTTATGTGCTTTTAACTTTTGGATATATTGTTTGCATGTTCACACACATATGGCTGGTTTAAGTTTTAAATTAGTTGTTAAAATGTGGTGAGTGATTTCTAGATTCTTAGAGGACTTAGTAGAATATATTTCTATTTGAAGATGGTGTAGGATATATACCAACGGAGTATGCCAAGATCTTATTCTCTCGAAGTATATTAGTTATCCCTACTGGTAGCTAACCTCTTAGGTATGGGGGGCTAGGTGCTAGGATTAATAAAAAATTTACAAAATCATGCCCTAAAAAATATATACAAGTGAATCGAGACATGACGTGTCTACAGCCATGTGGAATGCTTGGTAGGACTTGGGGTTATCTTAGCACCTTGGGGTCGATGCCTTGGTTTCCATGGGGTGAACACTGACGTCTAAAGGATTCAAAAAAAAACCTTCAAGGACTCTATCGCCTTGATAGATGTTGGTAGGACTCTGGGGTACATTATGGGCCCTCGAGATCGATGCCCTCATTTTCATGGGATACTCCTTATGTCACAAAAAAGGAAAGGGTCTATAGTAGCCTTTAGATTCTCTTGGCGAAGGTCTTTTGGCCATTGCTTGGGTCTCATTGGGATGGAACCTTCCTCTTTATCATCTTTTATAGGTTTGCCACTTAGGAATAACTTAAATACTTGTAGGACATTGAGACTGCGATCATAACCTGCGGTGTACAAGCACACTTGCCTTTGCATAGCACTATCTACCACTTACTCTCACTTTGACTAGTCTTTACTCACCTCTTTTAGCATTCTTTAAAACTCTAATCAGCCTTTCACTTGTATGCTCACGTGTGAAATTGTCATTGCTGGTTTTCTTTTCTTCAATAAAAAGCTTTACTTGTATCCATTGTTTTTGCAGCTTTTGCTTCTACTGCTTGAGGACGTGCGCAAAATAGGAAGGGGGGAGTGTTGCGTGACGAGTGAAGATCAATGCAAGGATGCAACAAAAAGATGCAAGCAGAAAAACAAGTGACATTCTTATTTAGGGCTCTTGTAAAGAGTTCCAAGTTGTAGATGAGTGTGGGAGTGGGCTTGACAATAATCCCACATGGGAACTTTTGGAAATTTTAGAGTTTTTGTATAAAAAGTGGCTCATTTGAGAGCTTATGGACACTTTTGGACTAATTTCATGCTAGAGCTCCTTTGAGAGAGCTACTCTCCCTCTTCTCCATAGAGGTGAAGACTCTTCTCTCACCCCATCTACATCTTTTGTATGAGATAAATCTCTTCATTAAATCAATAGCAATGTCATGAGTTTTTTCTCATCCTCTTCTCTAATCATTTTACTCTCATGCATGCTTTTAGTATTTCATTTTTGAGTATGTGGATTGATTTGAAGCTTTCATGGAAGCTTGATGCTTGAGAGTGTGCATGCTTGTAGGAAGATAGTGGAGTGAGGTCTTTCTCTTTGCTTGTGTGCATAGTGAATGTGTTCCTCTTGCTTGTATTTGTGAATGAATGGGTGTGTAAGAATGAGGGCAAGTTGAGCTTATGTGTATGCTTAGTTTAGTGTCATGTGATGGTAGCCATAAGCATTCTCTCCATCAAATGGATAAGCTTTTGTGCACCGGTACGGGTTGAATCCCTAGCTCGCGAAATGGATGCAAATCCCATTGGATTGAGCTACATGTGGATCATACTACTCTTGCTACAAGTGAGAGAGTTTTCCATCTCTCCAATAACATTGGCCCAAACCCTTTTAGCCAAACATAGCTACACTCCCTGTGCTTCAGCCCATCAACTCGAATCGCGAAACTGCCTTCTGTAGTAGCTGATTTTTGCGATTCTTCAAGTGTCATTTTTCTGAAGGAAAACTGAGATCCCCTTTCCACCAGATACAATTTGCCTAATTTCTCTTGGCCCTAAGGATTTTTAAGGGTGCTCTACAAGCTGGTGAAGACAGTTTTAGATTTCGTCAAGTCTACAGTGAGATCCAAGCTCTGCATCAAATCTACAGGTGACTTTGGTAAAACTGAAAATAAGCATTCAATGTTTGGTTAAATCTTGTGTTTCTTAGCTTAATCCTCTACTAGACTAACTGCTATTGATGGCTTTGAAAGGAGTTGAGCTCATTTGAACTCTAAGGCCCCAAATCTGGACTCCTCAAATACTCTGTTTTTTGCACACAAAAGAGAAGATTATTTTGCTAATCAATGATTACTCATCACTAATCACTATATTTTTGTGCAATTGAGGGTTCAAATTAACCATTGGGTATTTGATACAGATCCCTATAACTTCAGATTGTAATTCGGAGATGGTTTGATACTCCAACCATTCAGTACAGATTTGTTACCCTTTGCTTTATGTAATTTCTGGTAAATTTGTGCTGTTGTAATCATCACTTAAACACCAGATTGCATTGTAAAAGGGTAGACATTACCCTTGAATCTTGAAATTGGATCAAGAGGTAAGACCCCCTTCACATCATCACTCATGAGCACGGCACAAGAGATAGCTAAATTTAATGGGGAGCAGTTTTATACATGGCAAAAAAAAACCATGTATCTGCTCTTAAGGAAAAATCTGTGGAGGCTAGTTGAGGGAAGAGATGAATGCCCAGAGGTAAGTGAGGAAAATGAGTGGAAGAGTAGGAATGAGAAAGTATTAGGACTTATCGCACTCAGTTTAAATGATGAAATCATTCATCACATCACAGGGATACAATGGGCAAAAGATGCATGGGATGAACTCAATAAATTATTTAGCACTCAAGCAAAAACTTCAAAGATAAATCTGTTAATGCAATTCTAAAAACTGGATATGAAGGAAAGTGAACCTTTAATCACACACTTGAACAAATATAAAAGCATCAAGAAACAACCTGGCAGCAGCCATTGGCCAAGAAGGTAGAAGATGATGAGGCACTAGCAGTGCTTCTAAAGAGTGTGGACAAAGGTGAATATGAAAACATTGTAGCAACCTTAAAGAATGTACCTGAATTGAAGCTGTACGAGATAGAAGAAGCTCTACTAGAGTAAGAGACCAAGGTCAAAGAGAAGAAATGGATGCACTTAGAAACTGGAGAAGAAAAGACATTCTTCATCTGAGGAGGATTCTCAGGAGGGGATGTGGATGAGGACGAGGACGAAGAAGAGGTTGTGTAGGAGAAAGGACCTTCACTTGCCAAAACTGTGGGAAGCCAAGACACATGGCAAGAGACTGCTACAGCAAACCCAGTAATGGAGAAGGAACGACATCGGGGCAAGGAGGTAGAAGATGATGAAGCACTAGCAGTGCTTCTGATGAAGAGTGTAGACAAAGGTGAATATGAAAACATTGTAGCAACCTTAAAGAATGTACCTGAATTGAAGCTGCACAAGATAGAAGGAGCTCTATCAGAGCAAGAGACCAAGGCCAAAGAGAAGAAATGGCTGGACGCAACAACTAGAGAGGAAAAAACATTCTTCACCCGAGGAGGATTCTCACGAGGACGAGGACGAGGACGAGGACGAGGACGAAGAAGAGGCTGTGTAGGAGGAAGGACCTTCACTTGCCAGCCACAACTGTGGGAAGCCAGGACACATGGCAAGAGACTACTATAGCAAACCTAGTAGTGGAGAAGGAACGACATCGGCAAACTTCATGGAGGCTCCTAAGGAAGTGGAGTCAGATCATCTTTTTAGAGAGAGAGAGAGAGAGAGAGAGAAACCCACAACCCAATGTAACCTACCCCAACAGAGTAAAACCACCTTTGAGCTACCGATGATGTAGGCCATGTGGTAGATGTATGTGTGAGCACTTTAGTCAAGGTTACGGGCACTTGTAGTAGCCTTGGACACATAAAGAGAGAGAGTATCAAGGATTATGAGTTTAGAGACTTGAGGCACTGGTCGCGGACTACCAAGTAAGAGGGAAACTTGGTATAGGGTCTAGGTGTGCTAGGGTTATTTACTTGAGGGGAGGTGTTAAACTATATAAGAGAATAGGAGGAAGGACCTTCACTTGCCACAACTGGGGAAGCCAGGACACATGGCAAGAGACTGCTACAGCAAACCCAATAGTGGAGAAGGAATGACATTGGCAAGAAGGTAGAAGATGATGAGGCACTAGCAGCAGTGCTTCTGATGTGAAGAGTGTGGACAAAGGTGAATATGAAAACATTATAGCAACCTTAAAGAATGTACGTGAATTGAAGCTGCACGAGAGAGGTGGAGTGAATTAAGGAGAGATCAGTGGGATTAGATGCTTGGATGTAAACTCTATAAATTGAGGCATTGGCCTAATGAGAATTTGTTGGTTTTTGATTATCCATGCCTACATTAAGCTATCAGTTAATTGCTCACTAAAAAATTGCATCTTAATCATCGTCTAATCTCTTTGTTAATGATGTTGATTCTAGCATTTGATCCGCCATAGATCATCACATTGCTGCAAATTTAACATGGTATTAGAGCCTAGCTTAGAATCCATTAAATTTATGAGTCCATTATCTTGCTAATCACCTAGTTAACTAGGATTAGAAAAAAATCAAAATTTTAGCTCTTTTCCAACTAACCTCTGTACCTCCAATTGGTGGAGGAGCTCTCTCTCCCTTCAGACATAACTTTGGTCCAAACCCTTTTAGCCAAACATAGCTACACTCCCTGCGATCATCAACTCGAATTGCGAAACCGCCTTCTGTAGTTGCTGATTTTTGCGATTCTTCAAGCGTCGTTTTTTTGAAGGGAAACTGAGATCCCCTCTCCACCAGATACAATTTGCATAATTCCTCTTGGCTCCAGGGGTTTTCAAGGGTGCTCTACAAGCTGGTGAAGATAGTTTTTGATTTCATCAAGCCTACAGTGAGATCCAAGCTCTACATATCAAATCTACAGGTGACTTTGGTAAAATAGAGATTAAGCATTCAATGTTTGGTTAAATCTTGTATTTCTTAGCTTAATCCTCTACTAGACTAACTGCTATTGATGGCTTTGAAAGGAGTTGAGCTCATTTGAACTCTAAGGCCCCAGATCTGGACTCCTAGCATACTTTGCTTTTTGCACACAAAAGAAAAGCATTATTTTGCTAATCAGTGATTAATCATCAATACTAATCACTATATTTTGGTACAATTGAGGGTTCAAATCAACCATTGGGTATCTGATACAGATCCCTATAACTTCAGATTGCAATTTGAAAATGGTTTGATACTCCAACCATTCAGTACAGATTTGTTACCCTTTGCTTTATGTAATTTTTGGTGAATTTATGCTGATAAATCTGTTGTAATCATCACTTAAACACCAAATTGAGCTGTAAAAGGATAGACATTGCCCTTGAATCTTGAAATTGGATCAAGAGATAATACCCCCTTCACATCATCATGAGCACGACACAAGAGATAGCCAAATTTAATGGGAAGCAGTTTTATACATGGCAAAAAAAACCATGTATCTGCTCATAAGGAAAAATCTATGGAGGCTAGTTGAGGAAAGAGATGAATGCCCAGAGGTGAGTGGGGAAAATGAGTGGAAGAGTAGGAATGAGAAAGTATTAGGACTTATCGCACTCAGTTTAAATGATGAAATCATTCATCACATCACAGGGATACAATGGGCAAAAGATGCATGGGATGAACTCAATAAATTATTTGGCACTCAAGCAAAAACTTCAAAGATAAATTTGTTAATGCAATTCTACAAACTGGATATCAAGGAAAGTGAACCTTTAATCACACACTTGAACAAATACAAAAGCATCAAGAAACAACTGGCAGCAGCCATTGGCCAAGAAGGTAGAAGATGATGAGACACTAGCAGTGCTTCTGAAGAGTGTGGACAAAGGTGAATATGAAAACATTGTAGCAACCTTAAAGAATGTACCTGAATTGAAGCTGCACGAGATAGAAGGAGCTCTACTAGAGCAAGAGACCAAGGTCAAAGAGAAGAAATGGCTGGACTCAACAACTGGAGAGGAAAAAACATTCTCCTCCCGAGGAGGATTCTCACAAGGATGAGGATGAGGACAAAGAAGAGGTTGTGTAGGAGGAAGGACGTTCACTTGCCACAACTATGGGATGCTAGGACACATGGCAAGAGACTGCTACTACAACAAACCCAGTAGTGGAGAAGGAACGACATCGGCAAGAAGGTAGAAGATGATGAGGCACTAGCAGTGCTTCTGATGAAGAATGTGGACAAAGGTGAATATGAAAACATTGTAGCAACCTTAAAGAATATACCTGAATTGAAGCTGCACGAGATAGAAGTTTATAACTGGAGAGGAAAAAACATTCTTCACCCAAGGAGGAGGATTCTCACGAGGACGAGGACGAGGACGAGGACGAAGAAGAGGCTGTGTAGGAGGAAGGACCTTCACTTGCCACAACTGTGGGAAGCCAGGACACATGGCAAGAGACTGCTACAGCAAACCCAGTAGTGGAGAAGGGACGACATCGGCAAAAGAAGGTAGAAGATGATGAGGCACTAGAAGTGCTTCTGATGAAGAGTGTGGACAAAGGTGAATATGAAAACATTGTGGCAACCTTAAAGAATGTACCTGAATTGAAGCTGCACGAGATAGAAGGAGTTCTTTTAGAGCAAGAGACCAAGGTCAAAGAGAAGATATGGCTGGACTCAACAACTGGAGAGGAAAAAACATTCTTCACCCGAGGAGGATTCTCAGGAGGACAAGGACGAGGACAAAGAAGAGGCTGTGTAGGAGGAAGGACCTTCACTTGCCAACTGTGGGAAGCCAAGACACATGGTAAGAGACTGCTACACAGCAAACCCAGTAGTGGAGAAGGAACGACATCGGCAAACTTCATGGAGGCTCCTGATAAGAAAGTGGAGTCAGATCATCTTTTTTGAGAGAGAGAAAGAGAGAGAAACCCCACAACCCAATGTAACCTGCCACCTCAACAGAGTAAAACCACCTTTTAGCCACTGATGATGCAGGCCATGTGGTAGATGTATGTGTGAGCACTTTAGTCAAGGTCACGGGCACTTGTAGTAGCCTTGGACACATAGAGAGAGAGAGTGTCAAGGACTACGAGTTTAGGGACTTGAGGCACTGGTCACCGACTACTACCAGAGGGGAACTTGGTATAGGGTCCAGGTGTGCTAGGATTATTCACTTGAGAGGAGGTGTTGAAATATACAAGTGAATAGGGTGTGTGCGAGAACAAGCCGTTAGCAAGAGGCTGTAAAAGAGAATCTGTAAATAAGAGAGAAGATGTGAAAAGGTGAGAAGTATCTACTGGGAGAGAATAAAGGGTAGCATGAGAAGATTTAGGATGTGTGGAGATATTCTGGGAGAAGAGGTGGAGAGAATCAAGCAAAAGAGGTGGAGTGAATCAAGGAGAGATCAGTGGGATTAGATGCTTGGATGTAAACTCTATAAATTGAGGCATTGGCCTAATGAGAATTTGTTGGTTTTTGATTATCCATGCCTACATTAAGCTATCAGTTAATTGCTCACTAAAAAATTACATCTTAGTCATCGTCTAATCTCTTTGTTAATGATGTTAATTCTAGCATTTGATCCACCATAGCTCATCACATTGCTGCAAATTTAACATGGTATTAGAGCTTAGCTTATGTTAATCCATGGCGGACATTGCGACGTACTATATTTTACGTCATTAATTTAAATATTCTGAGTTATGGGCCGGGCTTGTCGACACCATATGTTAAGGATGAAGGGATTGGGTGATCGCCGATGAGAGGCGCACCTTGGATATCAGTAGGATAACGAGAATGAGGATTTTAGGGTTACATTTGACTCTTATAGGTGACTTGGCCGTTCACACTTGGGCGCCCATACAAGAGTGCTCTTGCCTTATCTCTTTGGTTTCCTTCTCCTGCGTGTGTGTGTGTGTGTGTGAGAGAGAGAGAGAGAGAGAGTGATCGAGCACTGTGTGGCGGCATGGCGGCGGAGAGGCGGTAGAGCGGCGACGGCGGCTTCTTCTTCACTGCGACGCGGGAATCCTTCAAGGCGGCGGTTGAGCGGTGAGTGACACACCCTTTGGCATTTTGTTTGAGCTTTCTTTCCTTGTTATATGCTTGCAGCCATTCGTGGCTCACATACGGTGTCTGGCAAGTCCCCAGCTACCTGTGCGGCAAAAGCGCACATTTTTGGCGCCGCTGTGCTGCCGGGGAGTTGCCCTGCACCAAGCTCCAGTTTGCAGCTCGGCTGCTGCGTGAAGTTTAATCTGCACTGTAGGAAAGCGACTGTGTGTTTGTTGTTGAGGTGTTTCTGTGTTTTGCAATCTGTTTCTGTAATTTGTCTTCTGCATTGCTGTTATTTTTTCGCTCTGCGTGTGGGCGTGTGATCCGTTATCTGGTTTTCTGCGTGTGAGGGGGGATTTCTGAATCCCCAGAGCAGACCTGTGCTGTGTGCGAACTGCACCGCGGCCAAGGCTGAACCCTAAAGAAACCCTAGAAAACTTATCTCCCAAAAAAAATAAAAATTTAAAAAATTATAAAAAATTATAAAAAATAAAAAATAAAAAATTAAATTTTATTTTTAAAGAAAGAACCAAACGTGTGGAGAGGAAAGGTTCTTTAATTGGAGAAAAAAATTTTGAAAAGAAAGAACCCCAATCGACCCACGGCCCCGGTCATCTCGGTCTTTTGATATATATATATAGGAGAGTGAGCCTCCATAGCTTTCTTTCAAGTGAGAGCTTATGGGAAGTTGTGCCCTATATGTAGCCCACTCCCCAAGGAGTAAAGTGAGCATGTGGGATAAAGCCCTCACCCTTTCCTCCACAAGCAAATAGGCTTTTGCCCCTTCCTCCCAAGGGAAACGGACTGTTTTGAGGACTACAGGAGCTCTAGATAGGCGAACACGGTGCTGTAAAGCACATTAGGACCCTTTGAACGATACGCTCGTTTCGAGCTATCACACGTCCTAGTCCAAGTTCAACCGTGAGTAAGGGGGTCAAAAACGAGTTAAAAACAATACAAAAACAAGTAAAAACGGGGTGTGAAACACCTAAGAAACCACTTGTGTGGACTTCAAGGGTAGTTACCAACGCACGTAGGGTACCCACCTCACATGCATCTACATTCTGGTCAGGTGCTAGAGCCTGAACCACTAGAAAGCGTTTCAGTTTACGCAGGCTCACACCATCCCTCCACGTTGGCATCTTGGCCTTCGGCTGGAACCCAAGGGAGTGCAACCCAAGATCCACGAATAGTGGATAGTGACTCGTCCTCTGACTCAGAAGCCATGGAAGGGCACCCTACCAAGAACCCTCAGGAGACAAGCCAAAACATGCCAGTGTGGGCCCCACAACCCGGATCTAGCATGTTTAGTCGTCTAATAGAGACCTTTAGTAGAGCTACACGCTCTGAACATGCGACAAGCGAAGTAAATGAGGAAGGAGGGGTAGTAGATTCACCATTCACATCTTATGTAGACCCTACCCTCCCAAAGAGTGTCCATGTGGATATTCTACCCACTTCGTTTAATGAGGGCCCTACTGAGCTACCACATTCCGATGCTCTTCCTAAAGTAGAGGTCCCTAGAAGCCAATCCATAAGAAGTGACATTGCATCCATTTCAAGAGAACCGTTTGGCACACCAAGTCTGGATGGGATATTTCTCAATGAAAATTGGGAATATGATCTACACACAGAGACTCTAACGGACCTATACACGGGTTACACATACCATGTGGGTTGGTTAGAAGTCCTACGATCTACATCTAGCGCCACTAATCTAGAAGAGCAACAGCAAATGATATGTGAGGTTATTCATAGAATTATCCAAATTGAGAGGCAAAATAGGGGAGTGGACCTAGTTTCCACTGGCCCTATGAGGTTTTTGGATACGGGCAAGGCCAAACAACCAACCCTATCACAATTGGAGACTCCCTCTCGGTGAGTCCCATAGACCCTTCGTATGTTGTTTCGCCTGGAGTCTCAATGCAGGTTGAGCCCACGAGCAGTAACTTTAGCTTTCCAACCTTGGCTCAACTTTCCATTAAGGAATCCACAATGCCTACCCCAATGATGAGCATGATAGAAAGCACACCTGTTACCACTATAGTTAGTACAACACCGCTACCTAGTGGAACAGTACCTACAACAGTGCGTGGCAGTGCCTATCGGCCTTATGTACCTATTGCTACTCATGCTCAAGTAGCTCCTACGCCTGTTGGTATGCCAATGGCATATGCTCCACGACCGCCTTATCACAACCCTTATCCAAGAGGAGCTAGGCCTAGTCACATATCATATCCTACGTCATTTGCCAACCTACTCAGACCAACGCCAACTCCTATCAGCTAGGCTATCCCGAAAGTGCCTCCACCAGCTATGCCTGCTCACCTAGGTGATCTCGCAGCGTTTGCTCAGACGATCGGACGATCTATTGCAGAAAACATGCGAGGTATGCCCGAGCGAGAATCTAGAAGCAAGGCAGTACAAGTGGCTAAGTTCACACAAAACTTCAGTGGTAACGAGAATGTTAGGAAGCACATTGAAGTCTTTGAACACGTGTGTGATTCCTTGGAAGAGCACAATGAGCTGCATAAGTGTAAAGCCTTAGGCTTAACTTTGAGTGGGAAGGCTGGAGATTGGTATCGAACCTTAAGGGTTGAAGAGCGCACTCACTACCCCACTCTCAAGAGATTGTTCTTGAAAGAATACATACGTGAGGGTGTGCTTTGGGGAGTAGCATCTCAACTCCAAAAAGCTGAACGCGAGGAAGGGGAGTCAGTGAGAGACTTTATAAGTCGATTGAAGCATCTAAATTCTCGCTGCACTCTCGATGAATGCTTCAATAACAACCAACTCCTCGATAGATTCATCCGAGGATTGCGCCACGAGGACATTTACAATGGCCTAGTCATTAGAGGTCTTACAACGTGGGAAGCAGTCACTGCCAATGCAATCCAGTTAGAAGACAACTTGATGATTGCAGGTAAAAAGGTGTCTTCAGAAACAAAATCCGTTAGTTCGCAAGTATCTGGACACGAGCCAATGACGGTGAAACCTATTGCTGCCAAGGAGCCCAAGATATCTGAAATGTCTGTGTGATCGACCTTACTAAGGCTCTCCAAGAATACTTTAGGGGTAATCGAGCTCCCCAGAATAGCCATATGTACCCAAGGAGAGAGCAACAATGGTGTTCGGTGTGCTTAGGACCACATAGCACGAGTGAATGTCCCACATTCAGAGTCAAATTCAATGGGAATTACAATGCATATGGTAAGTACGGCCATCAATCTAAAGATTGCCTAGTACTTAAGCGAATGTTGGCAAATCAGGCACCACTAGCCTGGTCAAACACACCTCAAGTACCCGCGCTAATGCCTGCACAACCTGTCGAGCAACCGTCACAGCACATAGTTCCAAGGAATCCGAATGTAGTCCAGTCTGTGCCGTTACCACCGCCAGTGCTAGGACCACAACCTCCACATCCAAGGATTACCCCAATAAACCAGATGGGTTGTGAGTCACATAGTGCGTGTGGGGATTATGAAGAGGAGATAGACCCCACTGCTTCATACGGGATTGATACGTTTGAAATGATTCCCCAGTACTACATGGAGGATCATTTTGGGCAAGTCAAGCCTGTATATCAAGCGGTTGCTCTCGCCACAAGAGGGCAAAACCTTAATACCTTGGCGAGGAGACCACCTCTTCTCAATGCTACGATTGTGGTGGACCGCATCGTGTAGCGGAGTGCCCTAATAGGCTACAGAAGATCGCTACTCAAATGCAACCAAATCAAGGGAGCACATCGGGAATGCCGGTACTTACATATAATCATAGATCATTTGATCGCTCAATGTCCACATAATCCTAATGCACCTAAGATTACGCCATTGAATTTGGTTGAGGTCACCAACCAAGCACGAGGAACCACACCCGTTGTACCCGTGAATGTAGTTACACGGTCAATGCTTCAAAATCAAAACTACATTCTTGAAGAGAGGGATACTGCATCAATCGCTCAGGCAAAGAAAAAGAAAACACGACGAAAGAGATCGCTTAATGCCACGAGCTCCAAGCCCAGTTCAAAGACTAACATAGGGACAGGAGACGACCCCGTGTATATGAATGATCCTGAAGATGATTCCGATTCAATAGAAACCATGGGGACCAAAGCCACTACCTTAAGGGAGGAACCCACTCGGGAGCTCAATGAAGGAGAATCAAGCGAGAACATAAATAAGGGGAAACAGAAGGAAACTTCCTCGGCCCCACAACCAAGTCAGTTAATGTCCTCTCGACCACCCAAACTGACTGAGACTCCCCAAGACAAACCACGTGGGCCAAAAACCCTCAAGAAAAAGATTAGAACTTACCCAAACCCAATTGAGGAGATTGAACAAGTGCAACACCTAAGGGGTTTGGTGGAAGAAACACAAAGAGAACTGGAGCCAAACCCGAGAAAAATCAAAATTCCAGACACCGTGTTTCCTACGCAAGTTCAGCCTCACAGGAACCATAAACCGTTAGCTATACCTAGTATCATTCGGGAAGAAAGTGAGGATAGAACATCAGGAAGTGGGCAAACACCCTTTTTGCTTGAAAGAATGTTTAGTGAGGGAATGCCTGACCCCATCGAAGAGGAAGCGATTCCATCTTCACCAGTCCCTAGTCAAGGGGCGATGTCTTGAAAAGTACCGTTGAATGTGTCCAAGTTAATGGATTTCATGTCCTCAGAAATCAGAACCACGATCATATCCAAATTATACGGAGATCCTGAGCTATTCTTAGCTCTTCGGGCATTTCTCAATGGAGAACTAAAGGCGGGGCTACCACAATTTGCAAATATGGATAGACCCGTTATTGGGATCTACAACCCAACCTAGAGGAAGACTCGGTCGTTGAAATACCCGTGAACAAGTTGGGACAGTACTTTGAAGGTGACGAATCTAATGCAACCCTCCCCATTACTACCAAGGGATTAACTCTAAAGGGAATCCTTGATGGTGGTGCTGGCGTGAGTATTGTCACTAAAAACTGTTGGGAATCTATGGGAAGACCTCACCTCGAAGTCACAAACATAGTGTTAGGACAGTGGCCTCCTGCAGTTCATCCGAAAGTGAAGATCGACCAAGTGAGTCCGAATCGGATAGAAACAAAAATCAAAAACTTGGTAAGAAGAAAACGAGACATAAGCGCCAACGCTATCGAGCTAATGTACGAACTGCAATAAATAAGGAGAGATCCACTACAGAATGGCTTAGTTATGTAGGAGCCATTGACGCTCATCGGAAGATAGCGGATAATTGGGGACAATACCTCCAAAGTGTCATGTGGTGTATTCCGCAACCTCATGACGTCGCCCAATTAGAAATCGAAGAGAAGCCAAAACTAAGTCGTACTGCAAGAAGGCGGCAAAACCAAGAGTTGGCTCAACAACAAAAGGAGGCGGAATTAAAAGAAAAAAACCGGGCACAACAAGAACCAGTAGACTTACACCCCGCACCCGAGCATTTCAAATCATTCACCACAGGGGAACGTAAAGTAGTCTACACAAAAGCCCAACGAACGCCTACCAATGGGAGTAGCGGTGTCTACGATGGCCCTGAGGTAGTCAAGGAGATAGACTTAGCAGATCCAGGTGAGGAGTCTAAACCAATTTTTATTGCTCAAGACCTCACCAAGGCGGAAGAAGCTGCACTTACGAAGCTTCTTAAGGAATTCAAGGACATATTTGCTTGGACATATCATGATATGAAGGGTGTTCCACCCTCGGTGGTGCAACACACGATTCCAATGATTAGCATTGCTAAACCAGTCCAGCAACGTCCCTACCCAATGAATCCTAAGTACGCAAAGATTGTACAAGAGGAAATTGAAAAGCTGGTAAAATGTGGATTCATATACCCAATTGAGCACTCAGAATGGGTTTCTCCAATAGTCATCGTACCAAAGAAGAATGGGAAACTCAGAGTGTGCGTTGATCTCAAAAAGGTTAATGCAGCCACCAGAAGGGATCATTACCCCTTGCCATATTCTGAACATGTGCTTGAAAGAGTGGCAGGCAAGGAGGCATATAGCATTTTAGATGGGTACTCGGGTTACAATCAGATCACAATTGCAGTCGAGGACCAAGCTAAAATAGCATTCATCACGGAGTTTGGAGTGTTTGCCTTTCGCGTCATGGCTTTTGGCTTGACCAATGCACCTGCAACATTCCAACGATTGATAAACACGGCCTTTAAGGAATATCTAAGGGACTTCTGTGAAGCTTTCTTAGATGATCTTTGTGTTCATTCCTCTTGGGATGAGCACTTGATGTGTTTACGAAAAATATTTGAAAGGTGTAGATTATATCGCATCTCCTTGAATCCTTTCAAATGCCAATTCTGGGTTAAACACGGAGTTATCTTAGGGCATATAGTGTCCAAAAATGGGATTTTCACGGACGAGAGTAAAATCAAGGTTATTCTGGAATTGGCACCACCCACCAACTACAAGGGAGTCCAACGCTTTATGGGCCACGTTGGTTATTATCAAAGGTTTATTCTATTCTTTGCCGAGATAGCTCGACCATTGTATAAGCTTCTCATCAAGTTTATTTGGACCGAAGAATGTGACCGTGCCTATGAGCTATTAAAGAAGGCCTTGGTGAGTGCTCCAATCTTGAGAATGCCTAACTGGGATTTACTCTTCCATGTGCATATTGATGCATCAAACTTTGCTATTGGGTGTGTGTTAACTCAACCTGGAGAACACAAGCTAGACTACCCCATTAGCTTTGCCAGTCGCGCCAGTTGAACGATGCTGAGATGAACTACACCACTACGGAGCGAGAAGGGTTGGCAATGATATATGCAGTAAGGAAATTTCGTTATTACCTCCTTGCCACCAAGTTTGTTTTCTATGTAGATCATCAAGCATTGTTGTATCTGGTAACCAAACCATGCTCCACAGGAAGAATCACACGATGGCTATTGATTCTTCTTGAGTTTGATTTCACTATTGTTGTGAGACCTGGCAAAAAACATGTTATGGCTGATCATTTGTCTCGCATACCTAATGGTGAGGCTCCTACGGGGGTTGATGATGACTTACCGGACACTTCCCTGTTCATGGTGGAGACAATGCCTGAATGGAGTGAGAAGATTGTTAACTTTTTGGTTAATGGCTTTTCACCCAAGGAGCTTCGTAAAGATCTAGCTCGAAAGCTAATCAAAGAATGCGAACCCTATTGCCTGATAGCCGGGACTCTTTATAAAAGAGGAAAGGATGATGTTCTTAGGCGTTGTGCCCGAGAGGATGAGTATCTATACATTTTGCAAGAGGCACATATGGGTGTAGCCGGTGGTCACTTCTCAGGAGACTTAACTGCGCGAAAGATCTTACAATCAGGGTATTGGTGGCCCACTATGTTCCAAGACGCATCACTCTTTGTGAAGGGTTGCGATGAATGCCAACGATACAAGAAACCCCAACGAAAAGATCAGATGCCCCTACATCCGATCAAAGTAAACCAACCATTTGAAAAGTGGGGTTTAGACTTTGTAGGTCTAATTAGTCCAGTGGCCCGAAACACACAATCTCGCTATATTATTGTGGCCCACTGACTATATGACCAAATGGGCTGAAGCAAAAGCGACACGTAAGGCAGATGCGAGAACAACAGCCAAGTTCCTCTTTGAAAATATAATCACACGATTCGGTTGTCCTTTTGAACTTGTGAGCGACAATGGTACGCATTTTATAAATGAAGTGATTAAGGAGCTCACAACAAATTTCATGATATCCCATCATAAATCTACTCCTTACTATCCGCAAGAGCGAATGGCCAAGCCGAGAGTACCAACAAGACTTTAATCTCTATTTTGACAAAGACAGTTGAAGCTCATCGCACGGATTGGGATCTAAAGTTTATGACAGCTTTATGGGCCTATCGTACTGCGTACAAAGTGGCTATTAAAATTGCACACCATTCAAAATGGTATATGGCCAAGAAGCAGTCATGCCGTGGGAATTTGTCATTCCTAGTCTTCGTGTTGCTACTCAAGAGGGTTGGGATGGTAATCCCTTAGCAGAGCGTCTGTATATCCTTGAGTGGCTAAACGAAGAAAGACAATTGGCTGTGTACAATGCCCTTGTGGAGAAGGATAGAAGGAAAAAATGGTTTGATCGCCACCTAAAGGACAAGGACATCAAGGTTGGGGATAAAGTCCTAATGTATGGAGTGCGAAACGAAAAGAAGAAGCTCAAATATGCTGGCAAGGGACCGTATAGAGTATGTGAAATTACCCCGCAAGGTACCATCAGAGTGGAGACTCTCGACGGAGTTGAAACCATTGGATTCCTTAATAGGAGTAAATTCAAAAGATACTATGACTCCCTAAGCCAAGAGGAGTTACATGCAATCCATCAAAAGAAGGCAGCTAAAGAACAAGCTGAGCTTAAAAAGATACAAGCGAGAGTCGAAGCCAAAGAACGTCAACAACGTGCTAGGCGACAACGAGAAGCCAACTTGGGAATTACGCAAGTATTTTTCGAGGAAGCAGAGGAGGATGCACTGGAATCTGACCCACCTCTAAGATACCCAATTGAGTTACAGAGTCCTTACGGGGAGGTGCTTATAATGCATTATTGGATACAGGAGCTCAACACAATCTGCTATCATATGGCGTGTAGTGTCAACTTGGAAAACCACCTTTATCCAAGAGTGCTATCCAAATTAAAGGTATCAACAAGAAGAAAACCCCTGTCTCAGGAATTCTGCGCACTCCGGTGGCCTATGACAAGGGGACTGTAATTCAAAGCTTTTTGGTTATGCCTGCGGGTACCATGGAAGGGACTGTAAACTTAGGGCATAAATGGATGATGGCCACCAAGTGCAATATCGATTGGGCAACTAGACGAGTCACAACGCAAGAACCAACACTAGGTCTGATCGCTCAAAATCCTGCACCTAAGTCATCCACTCCAATATTAGATAATGAAAATTCACAAAGTCTAGTGGCAAAACCATCTTTGATTGTTTGCCATCCCTCTAATGCTTCAATGCCAAGAGTGGAAACAGGCAAGGTGGTCTCTAAGGTTCCGCTTACTATGCCAAAGAGTATATACAAATGGGTCCCAAAAGCTTCGTTAACAGCTACTTTCCCTGCTCAATCTCGTTCAGCCACCAAGAAGCCTCGTAAAAGGAAAGCAGCTACCCACCCGAAAAAGGGGCAATGTAACATCGTGATGGATCCCTAAAAAATTATTAGTAGCCCAAGGGTACTACGAGGGAAATGACCAGATTTGGGTCCCTAAACATAAGCTGAATCCCTCTACATCACCTGTAAAACCTTGCAAACCAATTGTTGCCACCCTGATGACAATTCAAGACCGTGGTAAGGGAAAGGTAATAGAGTGCTCCGCACCACTTATTCCAGAGTTAGTTTGGATTCCCAAACGATATCGATCATTACCACCTAGCTCAGGAAGGGGGGGGCCACATGAAGCTTCTAGCTCCTCATGCCAGGCACACACTCATATAGAAGTTTCTACATGCTCTACACCTACTCTTGTCAACACCCAACAAAAAACCGATGAGTCTACGTCTCCCCTTGTAATAGTATCATCGTAAACCATTTCCTCCATTCGTCAATGGGAGCGTACACTACCATCTCTACAATTGGATGTGGCCACAAGGGTCATAAAAAGCTATCTGCCCATATCACAACCTATGACCCGCTGGACAAATTGGTTCCAAGAGGCTGCAACATCATTGCAGAAGATATGATCTACCCAAGGAAAGGGGGAGCATGTACTCACGCTCGAAATTCTATTGCTTCCTCCTTAACCTTCTCCCCTGACCATATAATTGCCAAATTCAAGGGGATGTATATATATAGAAATTGCCAAATTCAAGGGGATGTATATATAGCTTCATACATAGAAAAGCAAAGAAAAGAAAAAACAAAAAATAGTAAAAAGAGCAAGAGCACAAAAAGAGGAGAAATATCCGGAACTAGATTGACCTGTCATAAACCTACTGATGTTATATCTGTGTTTGTAGATATGGCAGATGCACGATCATCACACTTCATCCACTCCCACCCTTGGTGAGAGGTATCATCTATACCTTTCTCAGATATTTCACATGTGCTATCCTGTTATTGAGACTGAATGGGATCATATAGATGTACTAGCCAGAGAGGAAAATGTTGAGGAATTAGAATGGCTAATTCGCCTATTCACCATGACTGACCCCCACTCCGTAGAGGACATATCCCCGATAGCCCAATGCTTTCCTTTTCCACAAGATGACTATCCTCGCATGGTTACATTCTTGATGAGTCTATGTGGATGGGAAAATGAAAAGGAAATATCTGACAATGATGAATGGACGGATGAAACTCATGGCACTAATGAGGTTGATTTTATTTGTTTGGATGATGCGGATAGAGGCTTAGCCTTAGGGCTAGAGCCAGGACTCTACAACATCCTCTTACCGTATCCTCAGTAGTGTGGTGACTGGTAGGTAGGTTAGTGTTTTCAAGTTTTTTCTAGTTTAGATTCCTTAAACGAGTCTTGAAATTTTCACACTGATGTGCCTCTCGAGGTATAGTGCTTGTTAGTTGATTGTACAGGTTAAAAAGTTTGAGGTGGGTTCGCTTCCAAGTCTTGAGACTGCCGCAACGTTCATCAAAATATATCTACATCACATTGCAAGCTATCTCGTCAAATCAAGGAGATCTCCAATTTCAGGTGTAATTCTTCCATGCCCACTCTCTTTAATTTTTTACTGTTCAATTAATTGCATGAACTATAATGCATGACCACATGGAAATTGTCAATGTACTACTTAGTTTTTGAAGTTGCTTGACGTGCTAGTGTAAACCATTAATGAGCTTAACTTTATTGGAAATATTCCTACGCAGCATGACGTCTTTAGTTAACCTTGGAATACGATTGCCTTAGGTCTAGGGTCAAACCATCTTAATGTTTGAACACCTGGCTGTGTGTGTGTTGACCTCTAGGACATAGCTTTTACCCCTTGTCGAAAGGATGTAAGAACACATTTTAGTTCAAGAGCGAAGATCAAAAGAAACTTTATAATAAAAAAAAAGCCTACAATAAATGGCATTACAAGTCTATGATGTGCTTTAATGTTGGCCTATCGCCTTATTGATACTTGGTAGGCGAGGAGTATTCTACTCCAGACCTGATGCCTTGGTTGGTAGGGGGTAGCCTTGCCTAAAGTGAGCTAATAGATTCCTGGATAATGCCTTGTGTTAAACATGGTACCAAGATCGATGTTAGTTTTGCCTTAGGAAGGTGGCCATTGTGTATAAAAATTGTCACGTGCGTGAAGAAATAAAGGCAAAAGGCTCCTGTAACTCTGATGTTTCTTGTGTCCCTAGACGCGTGGTATTAACTTGTTCTTAGAGTAGACACAGTGTGGTCATCTGTTTATTTATTAAGCTTGGTTATTTTCCTTGACTTAGGCCAATTATAAACCTTGATTAACCTTTGACACCTTGCTTACTCTTGATTTACTTTCAATAATTTTAAACTCCTGTTAATTTGCTATACTAGCTCATTCATGTGACCCTTAAACTAAGTTCTCATAGCAACATCCATTGTGGTCTAACATGCTTGAATTTATACACTTTATATCTTTTGAATTCCAGCATACCTTCACTCTACTTCCCTGTTTTGCAGACGGTCTACCACAACAACCCTCTCGAGCTTACCATACCATAGCTTCCGAGGACGGAATCTACATCAGGAAGGGGGGCATGTTAACCCATGGCGGACATTGCAACGTACTATATTTTACGTCATTAATTTAAATATTCTGAGTCATAGGCCGGGCTTGTCGACACCATATATTAAGGATGAAGGGATTGGGTGATCGCCGATGAGAGGCGCACCTTGGATATCAGTAGGATAAGGGTTAGGGTCGGTCGGCCATGTATGGGCGTCCAAGTGTGAACGGCCAAGTCACCTATAAGAGTCAAATGTAACCCTAAAATCCTCATTCTCATGTGTTGTGAATACAAGAGTGCTCTTGCCTTATCTCTTTGGTTTCCTTCTCCTACGTGTGTGTGTGTGTGTGTGTGTGTGTGTGAGAGAGAGAGAGAGAGAGAGAGAGAGAGAGAGTGATCGAGCACTGTGTGGCGGCACGGCGGGCGGAGAGGCGGTAGAGCGGCGGCGGCTTCTTCTTCACTGCGACGCGGGAATCCTTTAAGGCGACGGTTGAGCGGTGAGTGACACACCCTTTGGCATTCTGTTTGAGCTTGCTTTGGCGGACATTGCGACGTACTATATTTTACGTCATTAATTTAAATATTCTGAGTCATGGGCCGGGCTTGTCGACACCATATGTTAAGGATGAAGGGATTGGGTGATCGCCGTGAGAGGTGCACCTTGGATATCAGTAGGATAAGGGTTAGGGTCGGTCGGCCATGTATGGGCGCCCAAGTGTGAACGGCCAAGTCACCTATAAGAGTCAAATGTAACCCTAAAATCCTCATTCTCATGTGTTGTGAATACAAGAGTGCTCTTGCCTTATCTCTTTGGTTTTCTTCTCCTGCGTGTGTGTGTGTGTGTGTGTGTGAGAGAGAGAGAGAGAGAGAGAGTGATCGAGCACTGTGTGGCGGCACGGCGGCGGAGAGGCGGTAGAGCGGCGAGACGGTGGCTTCTTCTTCACTGCGACGTGGGAATCCTTCAAGGCGGCGGTTGAGCGGTGAGTGACACACCCTTTGGCATTCTGTTTGAGCTTGCTTTCCTTGTTGTATGCTTGCAGTCATTCGTGGCTCGCATACGGTGTCTAGCAAGTCCCCAGCTACAACCTGTGCGGCAAAAGCGCACAGCTTAGAATCCATCAAATTTATGAGCCCATTATCTTGCTAATCACATAATTAATTAAGATTAGAAAAAAATCAAAATTTTAGCTCTTTTTCAATTAACCTCTGTACCCCCAATTGGTGGAGGAACTCTCTCTCGCTTTAGACATAACATTGGCCCAAACCCTTTTAGCCAAACATAGCTACACTCCCTGTGCTTCTGCTGATTTTTGCGATTCTTCAAGCGTTGTTTTTCTGAAGGAAAACTAAGATCCCCTCAAGATACAATTTGCGTAATTCCTCTTGGCTCCAGGGGTTTTCAAGGGTGCTCTACAAGCTGGTGAAGACAGTTTTTAATTTCATCATGTCTACAGTGAGATCCAAGCTCTGCATCAAATCTACAGGTGACTTTGGTAAAACAGAGATTAAGTATTCAATGTTTGGTTAAATCTTGTGTTTTTTAGCTTAACCCTCTACTAGACTAACTTCTATTGATGGCTTTGAAAGGAGTTGAGCTCATTTGAACTCTAAGGTCCCAAATCTGGACTCCTCGCATACTCTATTTTTTGCACACAAAAGAGAGGATTATTTTGCTAATCAATGATTAATCAGCACTAATCACTATATTTTGGTACAATTGAGGGTTCAAACTAACCATTGGGTGTCTAATATAGATCCTTATAACTTCAGATTGCAATTCGCAGATGGTTTGATACTCCAACCATTCAGTACAGATTTGTTACCCTTTGCTGGCAAATTTATGCAGATAAATCTATTGTAACCATCACTTAAACACCAGATTGAGTTGTAAAAGGGTAGAAATTACCCTTGAATCTTGAAATTGGATCAAGAGGTAAGACCCCCTTCACATCATCATGAGCAGGGCACAAGAGATAGCCAAATTTAATGGGGAGCAGTTTTATACATGGCAAACAAAGACCATGTATCTACTCTGAGGAAAAATCTATGGGGACTAGTTGAGGGAAGAGATGAATGCCCAGAGGTGAGTGGAAAAAATGAGTGGAAGAGCAGGAATGAGAAAGTATTAGGACTTATCGCACTCAATTTAAATGATGAAATCATTCATCACATCAGCAGAGGGATACAATGGGCAAAAGATGCATGGGATGAACTCAATAAATTATTTGGCACTCAAGCAAAAAATTCAAAGATAAATCTGTTAATGCAATTCTACAAACTGGATATGAAGGAAAGTGAACCTTTAATCACACACTTGAATAAATACAAAAGCATCAACAACTGGAAGCAGCCCCATTGGCCAAGAAGGTAGAAGATGATGAGGCACTAGTAGTGCTTCTGAAGAGTGTGGACAAAGGTGAATATGAAAACATTGTACCAACCTTAAAGAATGTACTTGAATTGAAGCTGCACGATAGAAGGAGCTCTACTAGGGCAAGAGACCAAGGTCAAAGAGAAGAAATGGCTGGACTCAACAACTGGAGAGGAAAAAAAATTCTTCACCCGAGGAGGATTCTCACGAGGACGAGGATGAGGACGAAGAAGAGGTTGTGTAGGAGGAAGGACCTTCACTTGCCACAACTGTGGGAAGCCAGGACACATGGCAAAAGACTGCTACAGCAAACCCAGTATAGTGGAGAAGGAACGACATCGGCAAACTTCATGGAGGCTCCTAATAAGGAAGTGGAATCAGATCATCTTTTCTGAGAGAGAGAGTAAAACCACCTTTGAGCCACTGATGATGTAGGCCATGTGGTAGATGTATGTGTGAGCACTTTAGTCAAGGTCATGGGCACTTGTAGTAGCTTGGACACATAGAGAGAGAGTGTCAAGGACTACGAGTTTAGGGACTTGAGGCACTGGTTGCGGACTACCAACAAGTAAGAGGGAAACTTGGTATAGAGTCCAGGTGTGCTAGGATTATTCACTTGAGGAGGGGAGGTGTTGAAATATACAAGTGAATAGGGTTTGTGCGGGAACAAGCCCTTAGCAAGAGGTTGTAAAAGAGAATATGTAAATGAGAGAGAAGATGTAAAAAGGTGAGAAGTATCTACTGGGAGAGAATAAAGGGTGTTGAAATACAAGTGAAATAGGGTGTGTGCAGGAACAAGCCCTTAGCAAGAGGTTGTAAAAGAGAATCTGTAAATGAGAGAGAAGATGTAAAAAGGTGAGAAGTATCTACTGGGAGAGAATAAAGGGTAGCATGATAAGATTTAGGATGTGTGGAGATATTCTGGGAAGAGGTGGAGAGAAGCAAAAGAGGTGGAGTGAATCAAGGGGAGATCAGTGGGATTAGATGCTTGGATGTAAACTCTATAAATTGAGGCATTGGCCCAATGAGAATTTGCTAGTTTTTGATTATCCATGCCTACATTAAGCTATCAGTTAATTGCTCACTAATCTTATCTTAATCATCATCTAATCTTTTTGTTAATGATGTTGATTCTAGCATTTGATCCACCATAGCTCATCACATTCTGCAAATTTAACATCACCAACCATCACTACTTTTCTTTTACTCGAATAGTGGGTATTTGACCCTTTTCTCTTAAATGAACAAAAAACCTGCATATATATACAAGGCATACCCATGGTGCCAATTTTTACTAATGAATGTAGTAAACAAAAAGACGATAAGATTCTATGCTTCACCTTACAAAACAAATATCCGCACAAGTTATTTTCTATAGACTTTGAGCCGCCATATTTGGGTCAAGTCAAACTTCTTAAGAGACTTGATTCATCACCCCTTTTTTTCCTTTAACTCTCCGTGGACCTCTAGTGGAAACAAGTATTTGCTTTTCTCAACCTTCACCTTTTCATAGTAGTCAACAAGGAGCAATATTCCGAGACCCAACACCATCAGGAACATTCACAAAATCTTTAAGCCCATCTTGTGCTCTGTGCAATATTTTTTCTAACATTACTTCTCGTCAAAGCCAACTAGAAAACTAAAACATAGTTGTATAGTGTGTAGGAGGAGACATATCAAACATACAATTTAAGGAAGGCATAAGCAATATATTTATATAATAGGTTGCATGATAGATAGCCAAAATGCAAAAGAAGACTATAATTTACTATCTCTGAACCTCCATATGAGCCCTTGACCCATGAGGATAGTCAGGCCCCGGAAGTGAAGACCCACATAGAAGTTCCAGAGGTGATAGCACGGGCCCTAGTTTAGGGGTGAAGACACGGATGAGAGCCCACATGGAAGTGGGTGCGAAAGCCCGCATGAGAGTTCAGGCCCAGGTTCAGGCTTAGACGAAATAAGTAACGAAATGACACCCCGCCACCCTTGGAGAGTAGCCCTCATGGTCGTAGAAATCTCACCAAAATGGTGCCGTTCTGTCATGGGTAAGAGATAAAAACTGGACAATGAAGGATGCTACTACAAGATAACCTATGTGACCAGTCCTAGTGTTTCACATTTAAAGAGAGAAACCGACGTGTTCATGCAAGAAAAGATGAGAGAATATGCAAAGAAAAGCATTGCCTACCTTTACTCCACGCACGAGAATTGGAAACCTTGTTGTGCATCCACGCGAAGACGGTCTCCAAAGTTTCGTCATGCACCGAGTTAGGTAAGTTTGCTTTAGGTGCGCTTTTTAAGTAAAAAACACAAATCCATGTGTGTTCCACTAAAAAAAACACTTAAAAGCCTTTCCCATGTGCACAAGTGTTCAGGGACTTGATAGGCAAGTGTGTCTTCATCTTTTTGGATGACAGATTGATTTTTCCAGCTAAAGAAGAGTAGCATGACATTGACATAGAAAAAGTGATGAAATTGCTGGAAATCAATGAGCTTTATGTCAATGAGAAAAAAATAGAGTTTTATCTATATGAGGTTCATTACCTTGGATATATAATTAGTGCCAAAGGCATCCGATTAGACCGTGCAAAGGTGGTAGAAATCTTCAATTGGGAGATTTTGGAAATTGCTTATGACATTCGGTTGTTTGTGGGCATTTGCCAAGAATATTCCACCCACATCGACAAGTTTTCTGTCGTCTCGATAGCTCTCACTAATGTGCTTAAAGGTGTCAAGACTCGGAGGCAACGCCTTACATAATGCAACCTTGAGGTTGAAAGCTTGTAATCCATGAGGGGTCCTGTGAATTGTTTAGCATTAGCCTCCTGGAATGACTCATTCTAGGTGATCTCACTGATGCGTGTAACATCGCTATTGGTGCGGTCTTGCAACAGATTGGGCATCCAGTTGTCAACTTACATGTCCCTAAGCTGATCCTTGCAGAAAAGAACTACTCAGTCTATGAACAGGAACTCCTTGTGGTGATACTGTAACATGCGGAAGCTTCGGGGTAGATCAGTAACTTCAATGCTCAGAAATCAGCAATCATTCACGACGAGAATAACGCATAAAACTGAAAATAGATGTGCAAAAAATATAGAGAGAAAGAGAGAAAGATATATTAACGTCTCCTAAAGGCCGAAATGGCCCATGAGACCAAAACAAGGTACAACTGATGATGATGATGTCTCATCATAACAAATCTGAAAGAAAGAATGAAAATAGTAAAATCCTAATAGAGCTAAGAGCTGAAAGCTGAACCGCTGAATCGTCGCGGTAAACTCCTCCGGCAGCGGGCAATGATGGCTCGAATCTGCCGATGGTGAGGGAGTCGTGGATGCAATCCTCATGGTCGTGGGCGTCTTGCTCTATAGATGGCAATGGCTCTGTCCAGGGTGACTCCTCTGGAGGGTGGTCTGCCAAGTAGGCCTGTAGATGGGGGAGTAGAGGCTGGTGGGGTTACAGTGTTGGCTCTGAAAAAATCTATGAGGGCTCTCTGTCTAGGCGGCTCTGGTCCCACTGCCCTCCTGTCCGTCAATAGGCTCTCTCTGTGGCGTCTAAGTTCAAGTATGAAGAGCCCTAAGCACCTTTGGTCCTCAAAGTCCATGATCCGATGCAAAGGTCCAAAGCCTTCATGGAACAAGCAGTGGTACCTCCCTTGGATCTCATAGTAGACATCACAAGGACATATATAGTGTTCCTCCGACTCCACCTCCTGATGGCAAAGCTGGTATATGCGGTCCTCTAGTGATATATCCTCATATCGACCTGTCTCTATCCTCAGCCAGTGTGAAGAGGTGCGAATCTGTCCAATAGCACTCCGAATTCCATGTGAGAGGTGTGTGTCCATATAAGCATGGCGTATAATAAACCCCTCGGAAGAGAGATGTAGAAAATGACTATGGTGTGTGTCATTTTCATGCCCAACAGCTGCGGGTCTTGACCCATGTCCTCTCTGTATCTAGTCTCACAATGTCCATCCTGATCACCCAATTCAGCTGTGAACGACTGAGATCTAAGAATGGGCAGTCCAGGCTGTAAGCAAAAGGCGGGAGTGCATCAATACTCATGCCATGCAAGGCCAGCCATGTGCGCATCTGGGCATACCAACACTCGTGTCTCCCTCATCTGCAAACTGTTTGGAGGAAGTGAGTGCTAGGCAAGGGTATTTCTGCTGAGGGATCTCCCATATTCTATGGAGAAAAGTAACTGCACGGAACAAAGCCTCAGTAACCCACTGGGGCAGCCCCCATCTCTGCCCTGATGATCTCACGTGGTACAGATCACTTGCTCCGAATCATGCGTGCAATCATCATCACTAATGGCCTCTCCATATGCTGCCATCCATTGTAATAGTCTCTCTCTGGTCCGTCTTGTCCTGCCAATGGCTCCCTCCTCTTATGGAAAAGACTAGGCCCCCATATCTCCGCTCCATAGAGAAGTGTCGATGTAACCAGAGTGTCAAATAGCCATAGTTTCGTGCGTGGCTCTTGAAACTGTATGTCTGCGCACTGTCTCTCAAGTGGCCCCAAAGCTGCAAATCCTCGTGCTAGTCTAGCCTCTGCTGCCTCCCTCATAGAAAACCGCGGCCCTCTGAAGGTCACCCGCAGGTACACATAGGATCTGACATACTCAACTGGCTCTCCTCTAAACGTAAACTGCGTCTGTGTTCTAGTCACCCATGCTTGTGTGGTATTAAATGTCATAACCTTGGTTTTACCAAGGTTCACTGTGAGATCTTTGTCCACACAAAAAGACTACAATGCATCCAAGTGTCTCTGTAGTCCAGGAGTGTCTGAGATAAGCACAATGTCATCTGCATTAGTCTCCTCATAAGCCTGGCATTTGGTACCGTATCAAATGCTTTGCGAAGTCCACAAAACAACAATATATCCTCCGTCCTCGTGCTCGTCCCTCCTCAATAAGAGCTCTGAGGGTGAGTATATGATCCAGTGTGGTGTATCCCCTCCTAAAACCAGCCTGTCCAGTTGCTCTATGTCCCTGCCTCTCTGCCTACCAGCTCATCTCATGCTCCAAGATGGATCCGTTTATCTTAGCCAGATAATGGCCAATCACGATCGTACAATAGTTACTGGGCATCATGGGATCCCCGCTCTTAAGCAACGGCACACTAGTGTTATCTATCCAACTAGCTGGGAAACCTTCACACGTAGCTCTATTAAACATGTGTACAAGGATCGGTGCCAGAGAATCCCATGCATATGAAAAATGTTCAGCTGCTAGACCTTCATGATCTTGTGCCCTCCCTATGTGTAGTCTATCAATCGCATCTAGCACCATCCGCAAAGTGAAGAAAACGCAATGATCCGGTCGAGGTGATGGCGGGCGCGGAATGGGAGGCTGTCTAGGTACATCATATAGGGACATCGCATACTCGTGCCAAGTCTCAGGTGTCGTGATTGGGGTAGGTGGCTGCCTCTCCTGGAACATTTTCCAAGCCCTCTTACTGTCCTGACTCAAGAATAATTTGTACAACTCTACCTTGAGCTTTGCCAGGTAATCCCGCTTCTTCTTTCGCACAAAGCGTCGGAAGAGCGTCTTGCCTGTCTGTGTGTACGTGCCCCAAGGGCGACATCTCTCTGTAGCTGAGCTCGGGTCTCTCGGCATTCGTCATCATAGAAATGAAATGAAATGATATATTAACGTCTCTAAGAGGCCATAGTGGCCTATGAGACCAAAACTGAGAGTACATCTGAAGTTGGTGTCTCATCAAAGAGAACAACTAAATGAGACTAAAAAGTACAACCAACTGATTGTCCTACAGTTATAAGAACAGAACTGTAGGACTCTGAGATGATACTGAGTAGAAAATATTGGAAAATACTGAAAAATGTATATCAGGTAGATCCATGTATGCTGATCAGTTGAAGTGTTGCCCTCTCCTTAGATCAAGTATCTCCGCCATGGGGCTGTCTAGAATGGAGAGGTTGTAGAAGCGAGGTAGGCACCTTCGATGCCGAGCAATAATGGCTCTGATCTGGCGATGGTGAGGATGCCGTGGTCGGGATCTTGGTGGGCGTGGCCGACGAGCACAACATAAGATAAGTGCTCTATCAGTGGTGACTCCCTGGGAGCGTGGTCGGTGCCCTGATGGCCCAATGGAGGAGGTATCAAGAGGTGTGTGGGCTGGGTTGCTGGTGCTGGTGCCGAAGAAATCTGTCAAGGTCCTCTGTCTAGGTACATCATGGCTTGACCTCCTGTCTGCCAAGAGGGTCTCTTTGTGTCTCCTGGGCTCAAGTAGAAACAATCCCAGGCATCTCTGATCCTCAAACTCCATGACCCTGCGTAACGGCCCAAAACCCTCTCTGTAGAGAGAGAGAAAGAAAGAAAGATATATTAACGTCTACGAGAGGCCAAAGTTGGCCTATGAAACAAAAAATAATACAACTGTGTTCTTCCGGTCATCAGAAGAAAAGAAAAAGAAAGAAAAGGAAAAGAAAGAAAAGAAAAAGTGTGCATGTGTTTGGATACAACTGTGAATCATCATGGATCGGTGGAGCCCATATACAAACAATATAAAGGGGGGTGGGGATGTGGATGGAGTGCTAAGGCAAGATGCATCTCTATATGCTGAAGGGGTAGTACAAGCATGCTATGCAGATCTATGTCTAACTCCATTCAGTGCCATAAGAGGGATATAAGATATCATACATCGCCGATGCTGAGGCTGTGAGTGGCGTGAACATGTACCCTGAGTCTGAATGAAAGCGAGCTAGCCTCTCTTGTGTCTCCATCTGGTGTCTCATCCGGATAGCTGCTATCGCTCGGTGACGGAGTCGGGGTGCTCTGTGTCCAGTCTGTCTAGGTCTCCTCCTGGTTCTCAATTCCTTTGCTCTCTGTGCGGTCACCCCACGTGGTACATCAGTTGGCACTGGCATAGCTCTCTGGAAGAAATCTGTGAGCTGGGACTGTCTCCCACCCCTAGTGGGAGCGGGTGTCTGGAGAGAACTATGAAGCTCTAGTAGTAGTCTGCCAAGGTGTCGCTGGTCCGAGGCCTCTATCAAATGATGTAGTGAAGAGTGCTCCTCAGACAATCCTGCATATCTATCTCTGACCCCCTGGTGGGCTCTACATCTACATACAAAGTGATCCTTAGTCTCCACCTCCTCGCGGCACAATCTGCATATCCGCTCAGCTCTGGGAACCCATGCCGCTCTCCCAGCCTCTATCTCTAGCTGATGTGATGAGACTCGTAGCTGTCCAATAGCAACGGGAGAGCTGTGTGGCATGTATACATCCATATACCGCGGTCGCTGTATAAACCCATCCCCTAAGATGCTCATAAAGTGGTCTCTGTAATACAGCATCTTCGGTGGTAGTGGGCTCTCTGGTGCTGTCCATGTCTCCTGTATGTAGTACTGCCATATGTCCTGTCTCATCACTCTGTTCCTCTCATTGAGAGAGAGGTAACCCCGTGGAGCAGACTGATCATACTGAAAAGGTGGCAACCGCTCAATGTCTATACCATGATGTGAGAACCACTGTAGCATCTGTGCATACCAAGATCCAGTGTGTCCAGCCTCGGCCAGCTGTCTGGATGCCTCAAAAGCTCGGCGGGATAATCTCTCCATGGGCATCTCCCTCATCCTGTATATAAAGGAGATCGTCTGGAACAATGCCTCCACTGCCATAGGTGGTGCAGCAAACTCAGCTCGAACAATGTCGTGCGGGACGGATGGTTTGCTGCGTATCATCCTCGAGAGCATCAAGATCTGTGGTCTCTCCAGCTGTACCCATGTGGAGGCTACAAGCCCTGGTGCCCAAACCGCTGCTGCATACATCAAGGCTGGTGTCACTAATGTATCAAAGAGCCACCCCTTCGTGCGGGGTTCCTGAAAATGTGCCTGATGACACTGACGCTCAAGGCCAGCAAGAGCTGCATACCCCCGGGTCACTCTGTCTCGGACTGCCTGAGCCATGGAGAAGCGTCCAGCTGAGCTAGTAAATGTGATGCCAAGGTAAACATAAGAGCTCACCACCTCGACCCACCCTCCTGCTAATGTGAGAGTAGTGTGGCTCCTGACTGCGGGTGAGGTGTGGAAGATCATAAGCTTGGTTTTCCCGAGGTTCACTGTGAGACCCTGCTGTGCGCAGAAGTTATCAAGAGCCACAAGGTGTCTTTGAAGCCCAACCTGCGTGTCGGATACCAAGACGATGTCATCAGCATAAAGCATAACATGGACAGTAATACCTGATAGCTCAACCCCAGAGCCTCCTCACTGTGTGATGTAGTTGACCACCTCATCAATATAGAGCCCAAAGAGCGTGGGGGAGAGCGGGCACCCCTGCTTCACACCAATGGTGCTAGCAACTGTGTCGGACAAGCCTCCTGGGCATCAGACTCTCCCAAAGACCTGCTCATATAGCCTGTATATGCCCCACATCATGTCTGAGGGTATGCCTAGTGTTTGTAGTCGCCGAAAGAGGCGCTCTCTGGGCACAGTATCAAATGCCTTGCGGAAATCCACAAAGCAACAATAGAGCCATTGTCTCCGTGCCTTGGCTTGATCAATCAGGCACCTCAATGTAAAAATGTGGTCGATGGTCGAGAAGGCTCGTCAGAAGCCTGCCTGGCTTGTTGCTCTCAATCCCCCATCCTCTGCATGAGTGCTCAGCTCTGCCTCCAAAACTGCCTCGTATAGTTTGGCCAATATATGGCCAATCATGATGGTCCTGTAGTTCTCGGGGTCTAGTACATCTCCCGCTTTATGGATTGGCACAATAGTGTGCATCGTCCACTCAGCCGGAAACCCCTCTGACAGAGCTCTGTTGAAGAGATGAGCAAGAAATGGTGTCAATGTATCAATAGCATAGATGAGATGCTCTCCTGTAATCCTGTATGATCTGTAGCCCGTCCATGTTGTTGGAGTCGGCATATGGCCCTCCTAACCATAGGTAGGGTGAAGAAGGTGGAGACTGTGGGGCATGGCTCTGTGGGCTGTGGTATAGGGGGCTGTGCAGGCACATCATAGAGTCTCTCTACATATGTCTGCCAAGTCTGAGGATCGGTAATAGGTGTGGGAGGATGGGGCTCTCTGAGTCTCCTCCAAGCAGTAGTAGCATCTCTGCTCATGAGCATGTGATATGTGTCCCAGTACTGAGCCTCCTCATAAGCTCGCCGCTTACAGCGGGTGAGAGTATGCATCCTCCTGCCTGCCTGTCTCTGGGTGATCTCCGCACGAGCCCTCTGCACTCGGAGACTGCGGTAAAGGTTTCTGCACTCATCATCATACCATCGGTTCTGGGGCATGCTCCTAGATGTAGGTGGCTGTCCTGTCTGTATGTGGTATGGGAAACTCCTCGCGGCTACGGAGTGTAGTACATGTGAGAGCTGGGAGGTGAGCATAGCCATGGGTGCCGATGGGTCTAAGGCAAATAGCTGATCATGAACATGATAGTCATACACATCGGCTAGGTCCTGAGTGAAATGGAAAATAGTGCGTGGTGGCTGTATGATAGGTGGGTGGGTCTCCAGTAAGCTCCTAAAAGTGAGGGATAGGTATGTATGATCCGCCCCAATGGGGCATGGTGG
This sequence comes from Cibotium barometz, assembly GCF_041138505.1. Taxonomy (NCBI): domain Eukaryota; kingdom Viridiplantae; phylum Streptophyta; class Polypodiopsida; order Cyatheales; family Cibotiaceae; genus Cibotium; species Cibotium barometz. Next base: position 48,930,351 of record NC_141050.1, read on the forward strand.
TACGGTAAAGTGAGAGACCATATCTGCTGCCTCCCAGGATCCCATCACATAGTCCACTGTACTGCTGCCACCCTTGGAAAGCAAGTCAACCCACCTAAATCTGGCCACTGAGTCATTCCGTTATAAATAACGAGATGGTGTCGGGCCCCAAGCTCCAGCAAATGTTGCCCATATCCAGTGCTGTCAGCTCCTCCGTCAGCGAAGATCCGAGTGGTCCCTGAATCCTCTGTAGCTAGTGGCTCTAGTCTCAAGGGATCCTCAAAGTCATAGATCTCGCACTGCCTGCTCTGAGTCCGTGCATTGAAGTCCCCCATCAAGAAGACTTCTCCTAGTGTCGAATAGTGTAAGATCTCCTCAGATAAGACAGAGTATGGAGACTCACTAGCCTCTCCTCCACCCGGCTCCTCGGTGGTGGCAAACCGCAACCCCTTCGGAGGAAAGTAGCAAAGGGCGATATAAATCCATCTGGTCTCCGAGAGGCGTAAGCTAATCCACATGTATCTCGCCTTCGAGTCTCATGCTACAACTCGAACATGCTCATGTAACCCATGTCTGAAAAGCACTGCAATACCTCCTGAACCTCGGGAGGTGGCCTGTCTCATCCCCTATCGGTGAGCTAACTCCCACTGATAACCCTCAACCCGTGGTAAGCCCCTCTCCGGGCTCTCATGTGTCTCTGTCATCAAGATGATATCCCGGCCCTCCATCACCTCTTCAAGTCTCCCTGGATGTGTCCATAGGGCTCCATTATAGTTCCAGACTGCTATGTGTATCTCTTTGTCTTCATGTTGTTTCCTCCGTGTCTCATAGGCCAGATGGCGCTATTCGACCCTCTTTCCATCAATGTAGATGTGACCATCCCTATAATGTGCCTTCTTCCCTTCTTTGCGTGCCGCCTTGATCTTCGGCATACATAATCTTCTGTGCTCCAGCTGCATCCATGTGAGGTCATCATCGAAGTAGATGGGGTCCCCTGGCAAGCTCCTCAAGATAGCACGTCTTCTCATAAAGCTCATCTTACTCTCCTCGTCCGGGAACTGTAGCACTAAGGCCTTGCCTTTGGTGGAGTCCTTTGGGGTTGTCCTCCATACTCTAGTGAATGGGAGCGGCTCGTCCTCCTTTAGTCCCAGCTTGGTACATACGTTCCGCCCATCAATCTCGGGCGTGGAGGCAGTGCTCTCTGGTATCCCTGTGACTTGGATGTTTAGGCACCGGATCCGTCGCATCTTCTCTTCATCAAGAGTAGTAGACTGCATCATGTGTACATCTTCTTGTACCTCCTTCTTGATGTTCTTCTTCATCACTTGTACATCTTCTTGCACCTCCTTTTTGATGTTCTTCTTCATCACTTCTACCCATCCTTCGCGGGCCACCTCCATTTTTCCCTTGATTGTGTGGGTGAGGGTTTTGGTGATCTCTTCTTTGATTGCCTCTTTGTCCACCTCAAGAGTCTCTCCTTCCTCCCGTGGACGATCGCGTAAGGATGCCACTTCGCCCTTCAAAAGGTTGATTTCCTCCTGCATGGCGAGCTTTTCCTTCTCCCACTCCTCTTGCATGGTAAGCTTCTCTGTCTTCCATATTTCCGCTTCGGCCTCTAGCTTTCCCATGCGCGTCAATAAGTCCTTCTTGATGGCGGTGATGGTGCTGTCCAATGTCTTCTTCTGGTCCTTGATAAGATCCCTAAGGATATGATCAAGCTGGTTGATTTTGTCATCTACAGACCCTCCCATTGTAGAGGGAGGGAATGTTTGAGAGGAGCAGGTAAATATGTGGGAGAGAAAGAGAAGAAATGGTGAGATGAAATAGGGTGGGGGGTTCAAGTCCCCATTAGGGCCCTAGGGATGGTGACCGGGGTTCACAGGTAGGGAGGGGGGGTGGGGGAGCAGAAAAATGAGGATGAAGGAAAAGAGAGAGAGAGAGAGAGAGAGAGAGAGAGAGAGAGAGAGAGAGAGAGAGAGAGAGAGAGAGAGAGAGAGAGAGAGAGAGAGAATGAAATGAAATGTTATATTAACGTCTTCAAAAGGCCAAAGTGACCTATGAGACCAAAGTGACAACCCATAAGACGAGAGAGAGAGAGAGAGAGAGAGAGAGAGAGAGAGAGAGAGAGAGAGAGAGAGAGAGAGAGAGAGACAGAGGGGGGGGGACAAAGGGCGGGGTGCAGGCGGGCAAGAGGGCGCACAGGTGGGGAGGAGGGGAGGGACAGATGTGCAGGAGAGAGAGACGGGGGAAGGGCAGAGAGAGAGAGAGCGAAGGGCAGGCAACGTGAGGGGGGGGGCGCGGGCAGGCAGCGGGAGAGAGAGCAAAGGGGGGCGTAGGCAGGCACAGAGAGAGAGAGAGAGAGAGAGAGAGAGAGAGAGAGAGAGAGAGAGAGAGAGAGAGAGAGAGAGAGAGAGAGAGAGAGAGAGAAATGAAATGAAATGATATATTAACGTCTCCAAGAGGCCATAGTGGCCTATGAGACCAAAACTGAGAGTACATCTGAAGTTGGTGTCTCATCAAAGAGAACAAGACTAAAAAGTACAATAAACTGATTGTCCTACAGTTATAAGAACAAAACTGCAAGACTCCGAGATGATACTGAGTAGAAAATACTGGAAAATGTATATCAGGTAGATCCATGTATGCTGATCAGTTGAATTGTTGCCCTCTCCTTAGATCAAGTATCTCTGCCATGGGGCTGTCTAGAATGGAGAGGTCGTAGAAGCGAGGTAGGCGCCTGCGATGCTGAGCAATAATGGCTCTGATCTGGCGATGGTGAGGATGCTGTGGTCGGGATCCTGGTGGGCGTGGCCGACGAGCACGACATAAGATAACTGCTCTATCAGTGGTGACTCCCTGGGAGCGTGGTCGGTGCCTTGATGTCCCAATGGACGAGGTATCAGGAGGTGTGTGGGCTGGGTTGCTGGTGCTAGTGCCAAAGAAATCTGCTAGGGTCCTCTGTCTAGGTACATCATGGCTCGGCCTCCTCTCTGCCAAGAGGGTCTCTCTATGTCTACTGAGCTCAAGTAGAAACTATCCGAGGCATCTCTGATCCTCAAACTCCATGACCCTGCGTAATGGCCGAAAACCCTCTCGGAAGAGGCAGTGATATCTCCCTCGGATCTCATAATAGACTGTACATCGGCAAATGTAGTGTTCCTCTGTCTCTACCTCCTGGTAGCATCGCTGACAAATGCGGTCATCCACGATCTAGTGCACATATCGCCCTGTCTCAATCCGCAACTGGTGTGATGAGGTCCGGATCTGTCCAATGGCACAACGTATCCCATGTGATAAGTGTACATCCATGTATGCCGGGCGGGTGATAAAATCATCTGGTGAGAGGTGTAGAAAATGGCTCTTGTAATGAGTCATTTTCGTGCCCAAGGGCTCAAGGGGGCTAGTCCATGTCCTCTCTCTGTCCACTCTGATGATATCCATCCTGATCACGCGGTTTTGCTCTGAGCGGGTGAGATCCAAAAATGGGCAATCCAGACTGTACTAAAAGGGTGGTAGTGCCTCTATCCGCAAACCATGTAGGTCAAACCATGATCTCATCTGAGTGTACCAACAATGAGTATCTCCATCCTCTGCCAACTGTATGGATGAGGTCAATGCCAAACGGGAGTACCTTTGCTGAGGGAGCTCCCATAGCCGCTGTAAAAAGGTAACTGCCTGGAATAGGGCCTCGGTTACTACTGGTGGGGCACCCTGCTCAGCCCGAATAATCTTATGTGGTACTGATGATTTGCTCCGAATCATATGAGCAATCATTATAATCAGTGGTCTCTCCATTTGCCTCCAACCCTCATCTGTCCCTCTCTGACATCTGTGATGTATACTGGCCCCCCAAATTGGAGCTCCGTACAGGAGAGTCGGTGTGACAAGCGTATCAAATAGCCACAATTTGGTGCGTGGCTCCTGAAACTGTATGTGTGCACATTGCGTCTCAAGTGCCCCCAAGGCTGCATGCCCTCGAGCTAATCTAGCTGTTGCTGCCCCCTTCAGGGAGAAACGCGGTCCTGTGAAAGTTACTTGCAAGTAGACATATAACCTGACGTACTCTACCGGCTCCCCTCGGAAAGTGAACTGAGGCTCTAATCTCGTCACCCATGCCTGTGTGGTGTTAAACACCATAACCTTGGTTTTCCCAAGGTTCACTGTCAGATCTTTATCCGCACAGAAAGCCTGTAATGCATCCAGGTGTCTCTGTAGTCCCTCTGGAGAGTCTGAGAGCTATAGTGGCCTAAACTGAGAGTATATCTGAAGTTCGTGTCTCATCAAAGAGAACAACTAAATGAGACTAGAAAGTACAATAAATTGATTGTCCTACAGTTATAAGAACATAATTGTAAGACTCCGAGATGATACTGAGTAGAAAATACTGAAAAATGTATATCAGGTAGATCCATGTATGCTGATTAGTTGAAGTGTTGCCCTCTCCTTAGATCAAGTATCTCCGCCATGGGGGCTGTCTAGAATGGAGAGGTCGTAGAAGCGAGGTAGGAGCCTCTGATGCCGAGCAATAATGGCTCTGATCTAGCGATGGTGAGGATGCCGTGGTCGGGATCCTGATGGGCGTGGCCGACGAGCATGACATAAGATAACTGCTCTATTAGTGGTGACTCCCTAGGAGCGTGGTCGGTGCCCTGATGGCCCAATGGAGGAGGTATCAGGAGGTGTGTGGGCTGGGTTGCTGGTGTTGGTGCCAAAGAAATCTGTCAGGGTCCTCTGTCTAGGTACATCATGGCTCGACCTCCTGTTTGCCAAGAGAGTCTCTCTGCGTCTCCTGAGCTCAAGTAGAAACAATCCTTGGCATCTTTGATCCTCAAACTCCATGACCTTGCGTAACGGCCCAAAACCCTCTCGGAAGAGGCAGTGATATCTCCCTCGGATCTCATAATAGACTGTACATCGGTAAATGTAGTGTTCCTCTGTCTCTACCTCTTGGTAGCATAGCTGACAAATGCGGTCATCCAAGATCTGATGCACATATCGCCCTGTCTCAATCCGTGGTTGGTGTGATGAGGTCCGGATCTGTCCAATGGCACAACGTATCCCATGTGATAGGTGTACATCCATGTACGCCGGGCACGTGATAAAATCATCCGGTGAGAGGTGTAGAAAATGGCTCTTGTAATGAGCCATTTTCGTGCCCAAGGGCTCAAGGGGGCTAGTCCATGTCCTCTCTCTGTCCACTCTGATGATATCCATCCTGATCACGCGGTTTTGCTCTGAGCGGGTGAGATCCAAAAATGGGCAATCCAGACTGTACTAAAAGGGTGGTAGTGCCTCTATCCGCAAACCATGTAGGTCAAACCATGATCTCATCTGAGTGTACCAACAATGAGTATCTCCATCCTCTGCCAACTGTATGGATGAGGTCAATGCCAAACGGGAGTACCTTTGCTGAGGGAGCTCCCATAGCCGCTGTAAAAAGGTAACTGCCTGGAATAGGGCCTCGGTTACTACTGGTGGGGCACCCTGCTCAGCCCGAATAATCTTATGTGGTACTGATGATTTGCTCCGAATCATATGAGCAATCATTATAATCAGTGGTCTCTCCATTTGCCTCCAACCCTCATCTGTCCCTCTCTGACATCTGTGATGTATACTGGCCCCCCAAATTGGAGCTCCGTACAGGAGGGTCGGTGTGGCAAGCGTATCAAATAGCCACAATTTGGTGCGTGGCTCCTGAAACTGTATGTGTGCACACTGCCTCTCAAGTGCCCCCAAGGCTGCATGCCCTCCAGCTAATCTAGCTGCTGCTGCCTCCTTCAGGGAGAAATGCGGTCCTGTGAAAGTAACTCCCAAGTAGACATATGACCTGACGTACTCTACCGGCTCCCCTCGGAAAGTGAACTGAGGCTCTGATCTCATCACCCATGCCTGTGTGGTGTTAAACACCATAACCTTGGTTTTCCCAAGGTTCACTGTTGGATCTTTATCTGCATAGAAAGCCTGTAATGCATCCAGGTGTCTCTGTAATCCCTCTGGAGAGTTTGAGATTAGAACAATATCATCAGCATATAACAAGATGGGTATCAACACCCCTGCCAAGCATGCCCCTGGGCCTCCCAATCTGTCTACATAATCAGAGACCGCATCAATGTACAGTTCAAAGAGGGTGGGCAATAGCGGGCATCCCTGCTTCACCCCTATCGTGCTGGTCACCCTATCAGATAGTCCGCGTGGAGCTCGGACTCTGCCCGTCACAAACTCATACAAAGCATATATCCCCCACTGCATATCCTCGAGTACCTCAATGTCATGCAATCTATGCATAAGCCTGGCACGTGGTACGGTATCAAAGGCTTTGCGGAAGTCCACAAAGCAACAGTATATCCTTCTCTTATGTGCCCTACCCTCTTCAATAAGTGCCCGAAGTGTCAGTATGTGATCCAAGGTAGTAAATCCTCTCCTGAAGCTAGCCTGTCCATGTGCTCGATGACCATGCCTCTCTGCCCATCGGCTCAGCTCCGACTCCAATATAGAGCCATATAATTTGGCCAAGTAATGACCAATCATGATCGTCCTGTAGTTGCCTGGCACCATGGGGTCCCCACTCTTAAAGAGTGGTACAATGATATGCTCTGTCCAGCTTGTCGGGAAACCCTCACAAATGGCACGATTAAACACATGTACGATGAGCGGAGCCAAAGTGTCTCGTGCATATGAGAAGTGCTCTCCAACTAGCCCATCATGATCCTGTGCCTTTCCATTCTCTGTAACCTGTCTATCGCATCTAGCACCATTCGCATAGTAAAAAAGGTGCTGCTAGCCGGTCTAGCTCCTAGTGGAGGGGGAGTGGGGGCCCCCACCACGAATGGGTATTGGGTCCCGTATACTCTGAGAGAGAGAGAGAGAGAGAGAGAGAGAGAGAGAGTATTGGGTCCCGAATACTCTCTGTAGGGCCCCCACCACGAATGGTGTATTTGCTTCTATTAGAATGATGCAAATCAGAAAAATAAAAGAGTAAACGTGAACCTTCTTGACTGAGGTAAACTTCTGCCCTTGACCTTCAGCTTTCACCCTTGCGTTAGCTTCTCCTTGGCCTATCTGGGCCCCTTGAGTAGCTTTAGCACCTTGTGAAGATTCAGATGCCTGAAACGCAGTCCATGGCTGGGTATTTATACCCTCTCTAACCTTCAGTCGGCCAGCTTAATGTAGCATTATATGGTAGTGATGTGTGTGAACACAGTTAGGACCGCCCCCGGGGCAGTTTTTCCCTCACCAGGAGGTTTTTTCCTTCGTGCGTATGTACACCCTCTTATCTACTGATTTTGGGGTGTATACTTATCTTTTGTATTTGGCACACATTTGTTCATTCTAACCTAGTGAGTTTGTGTGCTCTCAAGCTTCTCTATCTTGTGTGTGTGCATTGTTGCAATCCTAACCCTAATTCCAACAATTGGTATTAGAACTAGCTTCCTTGACACTTGATCTAGTAGTCTGCCTCCCTGCTCACGACCCTATTTTTTTGTGTCCGATTGAGATACCCTCTTAGGACAAGAAGGTGTGTGCTGTATACGAAGTATACAAAATTTTCGAGGTCTGCGTCGCGATTCGGGCACGTTTTGGCACCGCAAGGTTTCTGCAGACGTTCTGGAGAGGCGTCATTTTGGATTGGATCTGCTCGATTTTGGGTGTTTAGACTGTGTGTAGCAACAAAGATTTGGTGTGCAGCAGCATCTATAGTGTCTTCAACAACATCGACCATTATACTTTCGCCAGTAACACTCTATTCTCTACTCTGTGTTAATTTTCATATACTTTACAGACAGGTGATTCAATTAGTTGGCAGCCATCCAAGGTTGCATTCAGTGAATACTGAGTACTTGCAGTGTGTTGAAAGACTTTGCATTTGGTAGAAAGTCATGGCTGGCAGTAGTGATGTATTCAACATGTTGTCTGCTAAGGACAAGCTTGATGGGACCAACTACCCATTGTGGTCCTATATGATGAGGCATGTATTGGTTGCTAAAGGCATTTGGAATGTGGTGAGTGGTAGTGAAACTCGTCCTGTTTCACAACTACCAGTGCAACCAGGTGCTGTAGGTACATCTGAAGTAGAATCTGATACAGATGTGGCTCCTCCACATGCACCACCAGTACCTCCCACTGCTGCTCAAACAAGATGGGATGGAAGAGATGCACAGGCACATGCATTGCTTGCACTTTCTGTGAAGCGAAGCATTATTCCTCATATTCGGTCATGTAAGACTTCAAAACAGGCATGGGATGCACTTGCTGCATTATACCAAGTGCGCAATGAAGCACGTGTTGCATATCTGCGCAAACAGTTGGAGTCTGAGCACATGAATGAGGGAGACTCAATGGACAGCTTCTTGACCAAGATCAAAGATTTTAAGGAGCAGCTTGCTAGTGTGGATGAGATATATCCTGATAGTACATTGGTGCCCACAATTCTCAATGCATTGCCGGATTCTTATGAGAGTTTTGCCTCTATCCTTAGACTCATGATGAAGGGAAATCCAAATGCCCTTACATTTGATGAGCTGGTTTCAATACTCTTGCAAGAAGAGCAGTCTAGGCAAAACAGATCTAATATGCGAGTTGGTGACCAAGCTTTTGTTACCAATTAGAAAGGCAAAGGTAAAGCTTCTTCGCATGGTGGCTGTAAGCCAAAATCAGAATCCTCAGGTAAGGATGCAGAGAAAGAAAGTGATAAGCCTAAAAAGAAGGGCAAGTGTCACTATTGCAGGAAACCAGGGCACTACATACATGAGTGCAAGAAAAGGCTAGAGAAGGAGAAAAAGAAAGAATCGGGCATGGCTATGGTTGATGCATCTGCACCAAGTGTAGAGAAGAAGGAATCTGCAAGTTTTGCTCAAGATGATTGAGCATGGATTGTACATTGCAATTATGACTCTTCTGTTCATGATATATGCATGTTAGTGGCAGAATCGGATGCTTGGTACTTTGATAGTGGTGCTAGTAAGCACATCACTTCACAAAAAGGTTTGTTCTCATCTCTGGAATCTTTCCCAAGTGCAAGAACCGTCACGTGTGCAAATGTTTCCTCATATCCTGTTAAAGGAGTTGATAGAGTTGTGCTCACTGCTGCAAATGGGAGCGCATTTACTCTTTTGAAAGTTTTATATGTGCCAGGCATTAAGAAGAACTTGCTGTCAGTTTCAGCCTTAGCCTTGTTAGGCTTGACGGTGAAATTTGTGAATAACAGATGTACAGTTCAAGATAGAAATGATGGTTATTCTATCATTGCCTCAGGTACCTTGTTTCATGGCCTATAGAAGATGGATGTATTTGAGAAGTTGTAACATGATACTTGCTCAGTCTCAATGACTCGTGCTATGAGTGATGTAGAATTATGGCATGCATGATTTGGTCAGCTGAATTATGGCAGTTTGTTACGCCTCCAAAGGCATGATATGGTGTCTGAGTTGCCAACTCTTGAGACCCCTACTAGACATGTATGTGAGGGGTGTATTCTTGGTAAAATGCATCAGGCATCATTTCCAAAGGATGGCTCTGTGAGAGCTGTTAAGAAATTACAGCTTATACATATGTGATGTATGTGCGTTTTAACTTGTAAACCCATCTATTGGGGGATATCTCTACTTTGTCACTTTTATTGATGATTACTCTAGATATAGTTGGGTGTATCCATTAAAACAGAAGTCAGAGGTTTTTATGTGCTTTAGGGACTTTGTATCCATGGTTGAAAATGCATGTGAATGTAAAGTTGGTACCCTTTGTTCAGATCCAGGAAGGGAGTATATTTCCAAGGAATTTCATGCATATATGGCTGAAAAAGGCATAAGGCATCAATGTACAATGCTATATACACCTCAGCAAAATGGTGTGGCTGAGAGAAAGAACAGGTTTCTCATGGAGATGACACGATGTATGGTGAAAGCCCAAGATTTACCTCATGGTTTTTGGTTAGAGGCAACTATGTGCACAAACTATGTGTTGATGCCCTACCAAGGCCTTGCAGTCTAAAACTCCTTATGAAGCTTGGCATGGCAGGAAGCCTTTTGTGGCTCATTTGCGTGTTTTTTGTTGTCTTGCTTATGCTCTTGTGCTTGAGCAACAACGCAATAAGCTTGATGATAAGGTAGTTAAATGCATATTTGTGGGATACAGTTCAGAAAGCAAGGGATATAGACTCAACCATCTGGTCTCAAAGCGGATTTTGGTAAGTAGAGATGTTGTTTTTGTGAAAACTCAGTTCAGCCCATGCTTTCATGCAAAAAATAGCAGAATGTATGCTCACAGGACAAGTTTGATTTGCTCCTATCTTTTTTTAATGGAGGACAGCCATATGTAGAGCAATTGAATGCTTAACCAAGTGCTGAAATTCAGCCTTTGCAGGTGCAAAATCAGCCTGCAAATCAGCCTTTTGATGAGGCAATTATTGAGGATGTAGTGGATGAGGAGAGAGCAGCCATAGAAGAATGTAGGCGTATGCCAAAATGGCTTGTGCAAACATTGAGTGATTAGCAAGTTGGCACCTCCTTTACCTTAGCAAAACTCATGTAGGTTCTCATCATGCAGATTATTCTCATGTGGATCATGTTCTCATACTTTATGTAATGAGGAGGAACCTGTTTCCTTTGAGGAAGCACAGGATGATGATCATTGGATGCATGCTATGCAGGATGAGTATAACTCTATACTCAAGAATGACACCTGGTATTTGATAGATCTACCTCATGGCAAGAAGGCCATTGGTACTAAGTGGGTTTACAAGTTAAAACGCAAAGCAGATGGTAGCACAAGGCCAGACTTGTTGCAAAGGGGTATGCCCAACAAAAGGGCATTGATTATGATGAGACCTTTGCACTCACATCTCGTATGACTACCATTAGGTGTCTCATTGCTTTGGCAGCACATCATGGGTGGAATGTACATCAGTTGGACATTCAGACTGCATTCTTGAATGGTGATTTACATGAGGAGGTGTATGTATCGCAGCCTCCTGATTTTGATGTGAAAGGAGAAGAATCTAAAGTATACAGGTTGAAAAAGGCTCTTTATGACCTTAAGCAGGCTTCTAGAGCATGGTATGAGAAGATTCATGCATACTTGGTTGTAAATGATTTTTGCAACAGTCCAACAGAGAGTACCTATGTGAAGAGAAGTAAGGACACATTTTTGGTCATCGTTCTATACGTTGATGACATGCTACTCACGGAACCCAATATAGATCAGATTTCAACCTTTAAGGTTGATTTGCAGTCATCGCTTGAGATGTCAGATTTGGGGCCCTTGCATTATTATTTGGGGATTTAGTTTATGCAGCTCAATGATGGCATTGTTATGCTACAGTCTAAATATATACAGAAGCTATTGAAGAGGCTTAATCTTAAAGACTGTAAACCTGTGGCTATACCTATGGAGACAGGTACTCGACTTAGTCTTCAAGATACAGGAGACTCTTTTGATGCTAGTTTGTATCAGTAGGCTGTTGGATCTCTTCTTTATGTATGCAACACGAGGCCATATATACAGTATGCGGTCTCACAGTTGAGCAGATTTATGCATAGTTTAGGTACGAAGCATTGGCAGGCTGTGAAGCGGGTTTCCCGCTATTTGCAAGACACTCAGTATTTTGGATTGTTTTATCCAAAGGGGGGTGAGTCACAGCTGCATGCTTTTAGTGATTCAGATTGGGCTGGATGTTATGACACACGATTGTCCACTAGTGGGTTTTGCTTTTGCCTTGGTGATTCATGTATAGCATGGCTCAACAAGAAGCAGCCTACAGTGGCCACTTCCAACTGTGAAGCTGAGTATAGGGCAGCTTTTATAGTTACAGTTGAGTGTGTGTGGCTAAGACGTCTTATGGCTGATTTGGGTGTTGGACAATTGTCTAGCACTATGATTTTCACTAACAGCCAGAGTGCATTAGTAGTTGCGAGGAACCCAATGTTTCATGCTCGCACTAAGCACATTGAGATGCACTACCACTTTGTCAGGGAAAGACTCTCTGCAGCAAAGATCAGCTTGGTCTATGTGCCTACACATGACAACATGGCAGATTTATTCATGAAGGCTCTTCCTCGTGAAAAGTTCAAAGCTTTTCGTAAAGCTTTGGGCTTACTGCTTTTTCAGGATTGATCAGCCATACCCTGTACATGTTCACATTATCACTCCAGGGGGGATTTGTAGCATTATATGGTAGTGATGTGTGTGAACACACTTAGGATCACCAGGGCACTTTTTCCCTCACTAGGAGGTTTTTTCCCCCATGCGTATGTACACCCTCTTACCTACTCATTTTGGGGTGTGTACTTATCTTTTGTATCTAGCACACATTTGTTCATTCTAATCTAGTGAGTTTGTGTGCTCTCAAGCTTCTCTATCTTGTGTGTGTGCATTGCTGCAACCCTAACCCTAATTTCAACACTTAACATAGGCGGTCAGCAGTATTTTCCCATGACTAGGTCCAATAGATTTTAATGCTAATAATCTCAAGCGCTTTCACACCTACCTGTGCTGTCCATAATGCGCTTATCTATTGGGCTGTTGGGCTGCCCTGTGCATGGACCAAAAGGCTGGGGGCAGCCAGTGTTGGCTTGGGGCCCAGCTGGCTGGCTGTCCAGCCCCCTTATGGCTGGCCGACAGCCCCTACCAGCCCACAACACGACTGGGGGCAAAGCCGGGGCCCTCTTGGCCCCTTTGGGGGTGGTTCTACACCTCCCCCATGCCCACTCTATGAAAGTAAACCTAATCCTTGGGTTAGCCCTATGAGCTGGCCCAGTTCTACACAAAAGTCTGGCGCTTGGTCGCAGACCAAACACATAGAGCAACTGATATCATTCCAGAGGGAGACTCACAATGCGGATTGGCACTGGTTCATGTGTAGGACAATGCACACCTGACCTTGGACACACAAAGTGGAACCCTGGCTGACTCGTCCCGGACTGGGCTTACATGAGACTAGTTTTCCACTCCACGTCTTAGATATGTCTACATGGCATCGAAGTGTGGGATGCACGTGACAGATACAGGCTCTAAAGCATTGGAAGCATTTTCTTTATGGGCACGACTTTGAAGTTCGCACATATAGCTAGGCTTTGCGTTGGCTTCAAATGATGCCAAGTGTGAATTGGAGTGACCATCAACACCAGTGGAGCCAGATTTTCCAATAGTTTGGTGGAATGATCGAGTACCTTCCACGCAAGGCCAACCCAGTGGCCGACGCCTTGAGTAGGAAAGGAACCGTGTCCCACATCCAAATCCACACAGATGGATCTTGTTGGTACAGAACTAGATGAGATGAGGCATAAGTACGTAGAATTCGGTACTCAGTGGGAACATGCATTGGACGCCACAAGACCATGCCACTTTTTGATATGTGATGGTTGGCTTTTCTCCAAAGGTCACCTTTGTGTATTGAACCAATTCCAAGAAACTCTTCTCCACGATGCCCATGATGCTATTACTAGCGGTCATAGGGGCATGAACTCGACTTTGGAGAAGTTAAGAGCGGCGGTTTTATTGGCCCAAAATGAGGCGAGACATGTTCACTCATGTGCAGCATTGTTTGGTTTGTCAAAAAGTGAAAGCTTCTCGCGCAGGAAGAAGATAAGGTTGTTACAACCATTACCTATTCCTGAAAGACCTTTTCAGGATATCTCTATGGATTTTGTGACGAACCTGCCTCCCAGTTTGGGTGTCACGTGCACCTTGCACTGGGGTACACAATGACACACTGGCATTATCATCATTGCAACATTTGTACAGAAGTAGTACCTTTTTATAGGAATATTTGTCGTACGCCGTGACCCCATTGTGAGCCCTCAGTCCAAGGATAGTCAGGCACGAGCTACGTAGGTCAATCTCTGAGCCATAGAGGTGAGTCAAGAGTCAGTCCTCTTAACCCACTTGGAGAATTCATCAGATAGTGCATGTAGAGTCATCCTTAGCATTAAGTCAGGCATTGGCAAGCATGTAGTAGCATGTAGGACAAGATGACATGCCTATGGGCCAGCCCATGGGTGTGTGCCAGTTGATAGCCTGATTTGGGGGGCTATGTTTAGCCATAAGCCCTAAGAAGAGCCAGCTGACAACATATGGGACCTTGTTGTCCCTATCTGCCAGCAGAAGAGGCTACCCTGGTTGCATCAGCAGCATGTCGTGAACCTACACAATTAGCCAGCAGGCTGATAGCATGTCAGATTCAGTCGCCAGCATTTGTTAGCATTTAATGCTATTATTTGGCAAATTTTGTCCAAAAGGGAACTAGCCGACAGCATCAACTGGCCGACTAGTAGCCTTTTGGCATATAAAAGCAGTCGCATCATTCCTCATTCATTCATTCAGTCTTCAACAAAGTATTCAACAGTACAAGCATTAGCCAAGTCATTCTACTCAATCCAGGCAAACATTGGAGTGATTCTTCAGCATTCAACCAGCATATGTGTAGTCCTACAGCTATCTGGACTTGCATAAGTGGCCCAAAGAGTCTTCTATAGTGCCTTGGAATTTGTGGATACTCAGCCGACATACGGTCTTCCTCGTCCTTGTATTGGGCATTCATATCGCTTGTTTTCTCAAGCACTGTACAACATTCTCCACAGAATAATATAAGCAAATACTCATGCTTGCAGGGGGGCCCTTCAGTGAGTGTTTGGGACCCAATAAGGTGTCATCTGATTCACTCTCTTCTCTCTCTACTCTTGTGAATTTGGATGCTAAAGATTCTCACCACATAAAGGTATAAAGAAGGCCCTGTTGTGCATTATCACGATCCACCTCAGTGCATGTAACATTGGTATCAAAGCATCAGGTTGGTGACCCAACTTTGCTACCCAAAGAAGTGAGCATCCGGTGGATGGTAATACTGTGGTCCAGAAAAAACACCTAGGCCTCCATGTCAGGAGAGAAATCACATCAAGAAGAAAACTAGCATGAAGTTATGGAGGCACAAAGCTTCCAACGCGACACACCAACAGAAAGTACGCTTCTGCCAAGCACAAAAGAACTCCTGAGAATAATGATGGAGCAAATAAATTCTCTGAAGATCTAGCTTGACAGCAAAAGAGAAGCCCAAAGAAGGCATCTTAAATCTGGTACATATGTTCTTCCCTATGGAGGAAGAAAGAAGAAAAGACGACGATAGACGTGAAGAAGCAAGAAGAAAAGCAGAAGAACAGAGATGTGCGGAGGAATAAAGGGATAAGGAAGCCACATTCAAATATGAGGAAGACCAGCGCCGTTGAGAAGCTGCCGACCGAGAGTTTGAGCAAAGACTCAATTGGGAGGCTATGCAAATCCAGCATCAGCAGACGATGGCATAGATTCTGGCATCCCTTCCCAAGACAGCTCCAAATACCTCGTCTTCCACCGCCCCTATCACCACCGTCATATGAACCTCTCCAAATTTTAATAAGCATGATAGTGAGTGTGATCATGCTGCGGTTACAGCAGGCCTCAGCCGAGGCCTGGTGCTCTAGTACATGGGGACTTGAGTCCCGCCCACCCCCTTATGGAAGGTCCGAACTAGGCCACGGGGTCAAGCAACGGACAGATCCCGCCGGCTGCCTCCGCTTTGGGTCAGGGGCTGTTGGGGGCGACGAGAGTGCTCTGGAGAGGCAGTTGGGGGGGGGGGAGGGGGAGGATAAAGGTGGGGCGGAGTGAACTGCGGCGGGTAGAGTCAGTGTCGAGGCTAGGAGAGGAGGGGGAGGTGGCGAGGGAGGGCAGAGGGGTGGAGAGGCTGGGGAGGGGTGTTGCTGTGAGAGATTCACCAGAGAGGAAAGCTGCGGGGAGGGGCCCGTTGGGGGCTCAGAGAGGCCGGCCTCTCAGAACACTGGGGGTCGGGGGGGGAGGGGATCTGGAGGAGGGATCGGTCGCCATACAAGTGGGGCCAGAGGGGCCCACTCTGGGACTGGAGAGGGCGCATAACCATCAGGAAAATGCTGAGATGAATGCTCATAATTTTTCTCTGACGATGGAACTGAATCCTCTTGAGATTTGCCATCCTGGCGTGCGCGGCGGCGGCGCTCGGCTCTGGTGGTTGTCTAGCGGCCTGGGCGCAGGCCAAGCATCCCACCACTCACCGGTAGCTGGGTCACCCGAAGTCAGGGCCTGGTGCTTTGTTGCCTGAGTGCGTGCCTCTCTCCCTACCCCCTGGTGAGGATCAGCATGAGAAATGGGAGGAGGAACCACCGGAGGCGGTCTCTTGGATTGCCGTCAGAGGGCAAGCTTTGGCTAAATGACCCATCTACCTGCAAATGAAGCATTGGCTTGGAACTCCACATGCTATTGTATGGGGTCGCCCCGGAGATTGCCCACGTGAGGGCCGAGGCAACGGTGGGGGGGACTCCATCACTCTCCCAATGGCACCACCAATTATCGAGAGAAGAGGAAGGTACTCCTTCCTAAGGCGTGGGAAGCAAACTATCATTGGGAAGCCCGAAATGCTAGCCAACGGGTCAGACGTTGGACCGAAGCCGTGCTGCCACCATGCAAAGAAGGCCTGCACCATTGCAACATCGATTTCTAGTAAGCGAGCTGCGCTCCCCTCCTCCTGCTCTGCGCCGCTGCCGGCGCCTTCGCCAGCCCTCTCCCTTGCCCTTCGCCTCCTGCGCCCCCTCTTCTCCCCCTGTTTGCGCCTGTGCCCCGTCCCAGCCGTGCTCGTTTGCAACCCCCCTCCTAACCGCCATGCCCACCCCTCCATTCGCCTTCTTTCTACGCCTGCCCCCTTGTCTTTTTTTCTTTTTTCTTTTTTCTTTTCTTTTTCTTTTTTCCTTTTTTTCCTTTTTTTCCCCTTTCCCCCCCCCCTTTTTTTCCCCTTTTTTTCCCTTTTTTTCTTTCTTTCTTTTTCTTTTTCTTTTTCTTTTTTCCTTTTTGCGCCCTCCGCCCCTTCCTTTCCTTTCTTCGCCGCCATCATCTCTAGCCCATTCTTGTTCCTTCGACAGCGCCCTCAGGTTGTGGGCATTTCTTCATTTTCTCGCCAAGTTTCGGCCTCTTTTGGTCTTCGCCCCCAGGAGGACTCCATGGTAGCCTCTCCGTCTCCCCCGACTAAGGCCGCCGTTACCTACCTTTCGTTTTGCGAAGCAGACCTACAGCTTCTCGCTACGACTGTAGCATCCCTAGAGGCCTTCACTATGGTATGCAAGATTGTTGGTAGCCGCCCCGCGCGTGGCCAACTTAGAGATCTGCTTCAGGCTAGCCTCCTAGGCGTGCCGGCAAAGATCGTAGATATTCATCCTTTGGGGCACGACTACTACCAGGTTGAGTTCGACTCACTAGTGGCGTCTGATCTTGTCATGCAGCTGAGCCCCACTGCACTGTGTATGGCCCAGGCCTTCTTTGCACAGTGGCAGCACGGCTTCAACCCGGCATCCGACCCATCAGCTAAAGTTTCAGGCTTTCCCATGACAGTCTGCTTTCTAGGCCTCAGGAAAGAAATACCTTCCTCTTCTCCCAGCGATTGGTAGTGCCATCGGGAGAGTGATGGAACCCCCCCCCACCGTTGCCTGGGCCCTCGCATGAGCAGCCGGGATTCCATCTCTCCGCATCTGTGTTGCCTCCCGGATTCTGCGCCTCACATGAGATATCTATTCCCAGTCTTCGGGGCGACCCCATTATGCAGCCAGTGGAGTATTCCGGCCTTCTAGGCCAATGCTTTATTTGCAGATAGATGGGTCATCTAGCCAAAGCTTGCCCTCAGCGTCAGACTAGGCGACCATCCCCAATGGTTCCCCCTCCTACTTCCCGCTCAGATCCTCACCAGGGGGCCAAGGGAGGAGCAGGTTCCGAGGCCGCGGAGCACCAAGTTCCGACAATGGATGACCCATCAGCCAGAGAGTGGCAGACGGTTGGCCCTCGACCTGGTTGTCGGTCTAGCACCATAGCTGCGTGTCGCCGCCGTGTGCGCCAGGCTGGCAACATGCAGGAGGATTCAGTTTTGTCAGAGAACCGTTTCGAGTACTTATCACAGCACTCGCTTGCAGACGGCGGGCCCCCTCTAGTCACGGAGAGGCCCCCAACCCCCCCCCTCCCCGATATGGCAGTCGATTCCTCGTCGCGACTTCTCCTCTGGCCCTCAGTGCCCAATGGGGCAGGCTGACCCCACCCTCGCTTCGTTGAGCCTTTCCCAGCAGCATTCCTTTCTGATGGATACCTCTCAGTAGCATCCCTCTCCAGCCTCTCCGCCTTCCCGCTCCTCCCCCACCTCCTCCCCCACCCTTGGCTACGAATCTATTTGCAATCGCTCCATTTGCCCCTTCCTCTTCTTCCATGCCTACCATCCCCGCCCCTCCGCCTCTCTAGAGCATTCCCATCGGCCCCTTGCAGCCCCTGATCCAAAGAGGAGACAGCCAATGAGTATCGTTCGCCGCTTGATTCATCATTTCTCAAAGCCGGTGGAGATGACCATTGTGGCCTCATCAAAGAGGGCTCTCCGACCTAAGCCTCCAGGCGGGCCCCCCAGGATCTTGGGGCAACCTATGGATTATAGTTTCTTCCGGTGTCTTCCGACAGAAGGGACAGACAAGTTCGAGGAGACCGTAGCCCCTATTCGGGTATGTGTGGTCTTCCATCACTCCAGACCCTCTACGCCAAAGAACGGTGTGATGATCTTCTCTTTCCCCTTGAGCACAACCCCTGAGACAGTGGGATCCAGAGTTGGTGGCCGCTACCATTCAGGATCAGACAATTGAGCTATCGCATATCATCTGTAGGATCTCCACATCACCGACGTTCTTACTCATTTGTGGCCTTTGGCGAGGATGGAGCTTGGCGGATCAGCCCACAGAGACCAGGGAGGGGAGATGGTGACCTCTAGCCTGGAGGTGTTGCTTTTTGTGTTCATGCATACCTCTCTTGCAGTACCTCTCGCCCCTTCTTAGAGATACCTCCATTGTGATCGATTGACCACGGAGTATGCATACTCTCATGCTCGGGCAAAGTGGCAGTACATGGAGGGAAGGATCCATGCCCACTTGGTGCGACTCCACACCAAGACAGATAGTGACTATTCCCCGTCTAAGCCCGCGCCCAAGACTCTTCGAGTGGAGGGCAGTTCCGGTAGTTCCGCCTCACATAGAGATTGATATGAGGATTGCCTCATGGAACATTCACGGCTTCGGGGGGCCTCAGTGCTTTGAGAGACTAGGCGTCCTTAGAGGAGAGCTGCATCGAGCTATGGTGGGGGGACTTGTCGACATTCATTTCCTCTGGGAGCACCATCTTACTGAGGGGCATACCCGCCGCTCAGCGGGAAGATTCTACCAGGCAGGAGTCATACTTTTTGGTCTCCATCCTGTGGCCCTTCAGGGACGCAGGGAGGAGTGTGTCTCGTTGTCAGTGAGCAGCTTCTGCCATCTATGACAGGATCAGGTTTTTCATAGTTCCAGGATGTGCTCAGTGGATTACCGTTGTGATTGGAGAGGATAGCATTGGCTTCCTCAACATTTATGCCCCGAATGCGACTGCAGGTAAAGCTATCTTTTGGAGCACTGTTCGACAAGCCCTGCCCCAGGCTGATTTTTGGTGCATGGGCGGTGACTTCAACATGATAGAGGCAACAGACTTGGAGGTGGCACGACCACAGTCTTAGGAGTGGAGTACTCTACATGGGAGGAGATGATACTGATTCTTAGGGGAAAGCACCCTTGGCATGTTCCAGAGTTTGGGCGTAGCTTTGGGAGTTTTAGCTTCTCTCGATCGGATAGGCGGAGCACTGGCCCCAACCTCTCTCGGCTGGACATGTTTTATGTTGACGAGGGGGCTTGCAACCATGGAGGCATGGTTGGTATTCTGGCAGGCACTACATTTTCAGATCATGCCCGAGTTATTATGTCCCTAGAGGACCGATGGAGGCATGACAGACATGTGAGCTCTAGGATTCCAGACAGCCTCATTCAGGACCTCGAGATTCGTAGCAGGATTGAGTAGATATGGGCGGGGCTGGACTTTTCCTTAGGATCTGCAGCGTGCACTTTGGATGATGGCCTTGGGGAGGTCAGTTTCTTACAGGAGGCAGCTCAGAGTAGATGGAAGGAAATTCGGGAGTAGGAGAGGAGTTTGAGGAGGGGCCTAGCCTCTTTACAACGTCTTTAGGAGAGTTCCCTAGACAGCCCGTGGATTGAGAGTTAGATCACTGCCGCCCCCGCACGGAGATTCAGTCCATTGAGGAGAGGAGGGTGAAGTATAGATACCATGCCAAGGCTTCATTCTGGACTCAGGCCGGTGATAGAGTTACTGGAGACTTCTTTGAGATAGCCGGCCCACACAGGAGGAGAGACGGTATTTGCAGGCTACGTGGCCAGGATGGAGCTATTGTTTATGATCCCCCGCAGGTGAGAGCCATCGCCACAGATTTCTTCCGATCTCTTCTCACTGGTGCCCCATTATCACCCTAGGTGATGGATGTGTGCGAGAGACTCTGGAGGCACACGAGAGAGGTGGTTCCCCCCTCCCTTCAGTCTTTGTTATTGACCCCTTTCGCTACAGAGGACCTGGTAGAGGTGGTGAAGGCATTACGCCCGGGGCACAGATGGGCTTCCTATTTCTTTCTTTCTTCGCCATTGGGACCTCATGGAAGGTGGTCTTCGTGCTGCCTTCAATGAGATTATGCTCACAGGTGCCATGCCAGAGAGGCTCACAAAGGGCTTGATACATTTGATTCCCAAGGAGGGTGGTGATATATTGGAGATCCAACAGTGGAGACCCATCACCCTTCTAGGGACGACCTACAAGATTTTGGCCAAGGCCATCAGGAGGCGACTTCATCCTTCCCTCCTAGACTTGATCCATGACACTCAGATTGGTTTTGTTCAGGATCGGAGTATTCTAGACAATATCTTTACCTTTTGGGAGGCGATAGCTTCGGCCAGGATGCGACAGCAGGACCTCATTGTGCTACTCCGAAACTTTGAGAAAGCTTATGACACGCTGAATTGGAGCTTTCTGGAGGGCACTATGAGCCGGATGGGATTCCCCATGGAGTGGATTCATGGAGTCTCAGGACTTTATTCAGCATCTCACAGCTAGGTTCTTATTCAGGGAGCCCAAGGCGACAGATTCCCTCTTTCCCGCTCGGCTCGATAGGGCTGTCCTCTGGCACTGTACCTCTTTCTATTTGTGGTCGAGGCCATGAGTAGTTTTCTCTGCCCAGGAGACCAGACTTCAGGGATTGCACCTTCCCCTCCGCATGCAAGAGGAGCTCCTGGACTCAGAGTTTGCAAACGACACAGCAGCCTACCTTGCTGGAGATGTTGGGAATCTCCAGAGATTCGCGGAGGCGGTAGAGATTTTATGCCGTGCATGAGAAGCACAGATCAATTGGCACAAGTCGTGTGGTTTTTGGGTAGGCTCAGCACCCACCCTGACTTGGCGACCGGTTGAGGCTCTCCAGTGGATCCTGAGGGGCACTCTAGTCCGATAGCTCAGTTGCCAGGTTGGCATTGATATCTCTCCCGAGCAGTAGCTCGCTCCGCTTCTTCTGAGTATTCGGAAGAAGCTTCTATATTGGAGCTTGGTGAGGCTATCCCTAGCAGGCAGAGTGATGGTGATGAACCAGGTATTGCTTGCCACCATGATGTACATCACCTTGTGCTGGGCCTTTTCTTGGGCTTGTATTGGCCAGATATAGTGTTTGATTCGGAACTTCTTGTGAGACGGAAGAAGTGATGGGAGGCCAGCCAGGGCCAAGGTGGCATGGAGAGTGATCATTCAGTCACGTAGCAGAGGGGGGCTCGGCCTCATTGATCCAGCTATACAGAGCCGTGCCTTGTTGGGCAAGTTGATTGTCAGAGGACTCCTACCCAGTGGTGAGCCCTTGAAGGATTTCCTCTTGGCCCGGATTTCGGCCCGCACTCGGAGCCTTGGAGGCCTGTGGCCGCAGAGTACTAGATGGATCTTCACCTATGGTTTTAAACTGCCTTTGAGGACAAATTTGTAGCTAGTCTACTTCGTGCTTGGGAGCATCACAGGCCAGCCCTCATACAGATTGTTCCAGTGGCCTCAGAGGAGCAGCTTTCGCAGCGTTTGATTTGGAACCCCCTGATCTATTTACCCAGTGGCCACATGCTAGGGGCCTGACCGCACATATCTTGGGGCGCCTTGTGCATGGGACCAGCCAGGTCTCTTGGAGATTGGGTTGCACACAGACAGTTACCTCAGGAAGAGCAGGAGAGAGGCTTGACAAGGATCTGGGGTAGAGACAGGCTTAGTGTTGACATTGACTCAGCTATTCCTCCAGAGTGGCTGACTCCTACTCGAGACCCGACCCCCCCAATGTGGCTAGGTGTGTTCACTAGACACGATATCCTCGTGGCAGTCCATGGAGCTGATGAGGACAGTGGTCTGCTCACTTTTCTATTGGATTACATGACAAATTAGAGAGATCACACCCCCCCTTGGAGGATTTCAGAGGCTGCACCTTGTAGAGCGTGAGGGTGATTGGTTTTCGGGCACGAGCATGGCACATAGATCTAGCACCAACCAAGGTGGCTAGGGAGAGATTTTGGCAGTTATGGATTCGGGAGTGCCGACCTCTCACACGGTTGCAGTGGGACCCTGGAGAGTGGACTTGGCATGATCCCACAAATCGGGTGGAGACTTTGGATGCCCCTTTCTTTGCATATACAGCACGGCTTGGCCGCAGGATCCAGATGTTGGAGATAGATGGCACCTCGGCAGCAGAGCAGCACACTGGCAGTCTCAGGGCCTATCATAGCATTTCTTTTCAGATTTCTGGAAGAGGCATTGGGACAACTTTTAGCCGAGGAAGATCACTTTTTTCCTTTGGCTGACGGCACACAGGAGTCTGGCGATTGGTACTTGGCTGGCAGTTGGAGGTCGGTTAGCAGCTTGCCCGAGGTGCGGCGACCACCCCCAGGAGTCCCAGCGACATTGCCTTTGGGATTGCCTGAAGGCTCAACAGATTTGGCAGCGGATTCTCCGCATCTTCACTATGGACAGGGCATCAACCTGGATCATCACTTGGGGTACTATTGCTTGGGCCACCAAGGCTAGTGTGGTCAGGACTTACAAGGAGGATGGGGGGGGCCTTGACCTTCAAGTCTCCCCCCATCGTATTGCATTAGTACCAGTTACAGTCCCACCTGCAGGTGTCTAGTGACCAGGCTCATGCCAGCGATGGGAGATTTGCAATAGCATAGCAGCCTGGCACATCTAGTGTGCTAGATGTAGCAAGGCCATCGAGGATACCCACACTCCGCCGGTTGAGACCATCAGGAGCATATGGCTCGACATCATTCACACCCTCCACGGTTAGTGGGGGAAGCTGTAGGGAGGTTCTGACCGCATACGAAAGCGGCGGGAAGCCTTCTTGAGACTTTGGAGGCCTGGCCCTTTCCTCACAGATAGGGGCGGTGACCCCATGTGGCATTACAGACCACCTCTGTGGTTGTTTCCCCCCCCCCCTGCCCCTCCCTTTGTATGAGATAGCCTTCTCATAGAGCGGCCAGCCGAAGGAGAAGCATATCTTCCCCTTATGATCACTTGTTTCTCGTGAGTTTGTATTTAGCCCTTCGTGGCTGTTTTTTCTTTAACTAATTGAAGGATCTCTTTCCCAGAAAAAAAAAGGAGGCCTGCGCTATACGCAATGCAAGGGGACTCAGCTACATAACTTGGTCTGACGCCGATGGCGACGAGTCAAACTCCAAATGGTAGTATCCGCGCCGCAGAGGATGAATATCGGTGATCTTTGTAGGTTCGCCAATGAGGCTGGCCTGTAAAAGATCCCTGAGCTGTCCATGCATAGGGTGGCTACCAACAATTTTGCAGAATAGGGTGGAGGCCTCAAGTGAGGCAACAGTCGTGGCAAGAACCTGAAGATCCGTTTCAGAGAAGGAATTGCAAGCAGTGGCGGCCTCGGTCAGGGATGACGAAGCGGCTGCCATGGAGTCCTCTTGAGGGTGAAGAACAGAATAGGCCGAAGCTTGCAGAATAAAGCTAAAAACCCTAGAAGCCAAGAAGCACCAACCTGCATGGGAGGGGAGAAAGGAGAGAGGTAGAGAAACAAAGAGGAGGACGGAAAAAGAAAACGTCTATTCTTATGGAGATGTCTTATGGGAATACTTCCAGTTTCTGCTTTTCCAGCAAAACGACATCTCCAGTGATGGATGTTATAGATGTGGACGACATGCTGAGTGTGTTCATCATCTTCTTTGGCATTGCACGGAGTCGGGGATTTGACACTTTCATCATTTTGATGAGATATTGGGTACTTTGGACTATTCTGAAGGCTCGGAATCATGCTATGTTTCAATAGCCTTCTCTGGATTCTTATGCTTTTTTTTTTTCGAATCTTCACCAGTCTTACATGACTACCAACAGCTGGAGGCTATTGACATCCCACAGTTTGAAGTCTTCTTCTACTATTTTTAGCTTTCTTCCTTCGATGACTTCTCTCTGAGGGTACATCCGTCTCATGTATATTGTTTTTTGGTAATAGAGAAGTGGTCTTTTGCCAAAAAAAAAAATTTGTGTGTGTGTCTGTGAGTTTTCTTTCCTTTCCTTCATGGTGCAGCCTATAGCTACTTATCGTAGACGAGATTCTTATGTTGAGCCATGTTCTCTTCGATCTTGTAATAAAATTTTCACTGATAGGAGTAATTATTTTTTTCCTTGGTAATATGCGTGCCACAGTAGATGTTGGTCAATGGATAAAAGCCATGCTTGGGACCAAGGAGATGCTTTGTGGATGGGGTTTACTCTATAGCGTGAGGTTTTTATGAGGTGATTCTCACTGAATCCAAGTACAAACAAATGCTATTGGAAAAGTTACCGTTGTTCTTCGGACAACAAATAGTGCATGTTTACCCTTGGTCGCCCACCAAAGATTATCATAATTTTATCAAGCATAGATGACCTGTGTGGGAAGTTTTCTTTAAGCTTAAATGGGAAAATTTTGTGGGTTCTTGTTTCACTTGCAAAAAGTTCGGGCACATGCAGTCGGAATGTCTGTTGCTTCTTTTGCGGCCATGCCCCCTCCACAATCTGCGTCTGTGGCTTTAGTGCAAACTCAAAAAGGGAAGAATGTTACTCAGTTATAGCATGCAGGCTTGGATAAAGGGAAAGCAAAAGTTACCACAACAAGCTCTCATGTTAAATGGAAAAGATAAAGGCAGACTTGATTCTGATGCATGGCAGACTCCCAAAAAAACAATACCCCCTAGATAGAGGCCTCTGATCTCTTTCAATTGGACAAAGGGAGCTTCTTCATGTGGATCGACTACTGTAGTGCCTGTGACACTTCAGGCAATATTACAGGAGTAGGTAGGATGTGGGCTGCAGTAGTGAGAGGTGATTCTTTGTTTGCTTCAGGTGCAAAAACCCCATTCCATACAAATACGGTTGATGTTCAAGTTGCAAAATGCTCTTTACATGGTGACATAGGTACTGAGGTTGCCATGCAAGTTGAGGTGTAGCCTCTCTTTTCACTCATATTATAAATATGTTCATACCAATCAAGTGCTTTACTTACAATATACAAGGCCTCTGTGATGTAAATAAATGGAGGCTTTTTTGGTTATATGTAAATAAATGGAGGTTTTTTTGGTTATATGTAAATACTGTGCATCCTCATGTGGTTTGTTTGCAAGAACATAATCAACACAGCTTTGTTGGAAGACAAGGGGTCTTCCCTGGATATCATATTTTCTATGTGGGAACCCAAGCTTTTTCTGGCATACTTATGATGTTTAAGCATGAGTTGCAGCCTATACTAGCTTACAATGATCCAAATGGTCGTTGGCTTGTGGTGCAATGTATGATTGCAAGAGAGCTGTATGAATTTGCAAGTGTATGCATCAGAAATACATAGGCATTGAATATGCCAAGTAGACATAGCAAGATGTTCTCATCATGCAGATAGACATAGCCAAGGCCTTTGACACAGTGCATTGGGACTTTATAGCTCAGGTAATGCATAGAATGGGCTTTGGGCCTATGAAAAATGTCATTTTCTGGCTTTACCAAGAGGGAACAACTAAATGCATTTTGGGCGGAGAACTTTCAGCCTCTTGGTAGCTTGGGAAAATGCATTTTGGGCGGAGAGCTTTCAGCCTCTTGGCATCTTGGGAAATCTGTTCGGCAGGGTTGTCCACTCAGTGCGCTACAGTACGCGAACAAACGGACACAAGATGAGTAGCTTCATGGTCTTTCCATGGATGATGGTACACAGCTTGTGGTGCAAGCATATACTAATGACTTTTTTCTCAAGAATATGGAGGATGATGTAAGGGTTCTCATGAAAGCACCATCTCTCTATGGTTTGGCTACAGGATTGCATGTGAATTTTGAAAAATCCAAGTTTCTCCCTTAAAAAATTATGACTGGCATCAGATTTTGTGTCCGGGTCACATCTTGCCACCTATTGAGTGTTAGAATTTGTGCATCTCATTGAGTGTGGGATCTGGAACTTTGATTGGTGCACATATTTTTCTCATGTCGTATGGCAAGACAAGTTTATTTTGGTAGCTGGAGCTATGGACTGGATGTGTTCCAAGTCTAATGCTTGGTATGGTAGAGATTATGGATTGGATGAGTTCCAAGTTCATTGTTCGAGGTCTTTTGAGACGTGATGTGTTCATTGTCTATTGTTGGGGGATGATGGGAGCGGTGTTTTTTCCGTAGACTCATAATTCTATACTTGGAGCCAAGCATATTTCTTTGCTGTTTAGGGTGGCATTTGTCAAGTTGACAGGTGCTCTTTCTGAGGTGTATTTGTTATCTGCAGTACTCGGGTGTCCATGGTTGCATCTTCATCAGGTTATCTTCTTCAGACTTCTGCACAATGCACACTATGAGCTACAGAGGGGATGTTAGAAGTTGTGCATCTCATTGAGTGTGGGATCTAGACCTTTTATTGGCACACATATTTTTCTCATGTCATGGGGATTTATGCTTGTCATGGGCTGTCGGTTAGTTCATAGGGCAGTTGGCCAGCTCTTGGCCTCCTTTATAAAGGCCTCCCTCCCCTCACTTGTTATTTCATTCAATTCATTCACAGGCACATTGCTCTACACCTATTTGTTGGCTGGCATTGCCATTGTAAATCCTCATGCTATAATACAAAGATGTTCATTGTCTGATATCTCTCTCTCTCTCTCTCTCTCTCTCTCTCTCTCTCTCTCTCTCTCTCTCTCTCTCTAGGCCTTAGTGCTGCAGTTCCCGGACGAGGAGAGTAGGATGAGCTTTATGAGAAGATAGGCTATCTTGAGGAGCTTGCTAGGGGACCCCATCTACTTCAATGATGACCTCACATGGATGCAACTGGAGCACAGAAGATTATGCATGCCGAAGATCAAGGCGGCACGCAAAGAAGGGAAGAAGGCACATTATAGGGATGGTCACATCTACATTGATGGGAAGAGGGTTGAATAGCGCCATCTGGCCTATGAGACACGGAGGAAACAACATGAAGACAAAGAGATACACATAGCAATCTGGAACTGTCATGGAGTCCTATGGACACATCCAGGGAGACTTGAGGAGGTGATGGAGGGCCGGGATATCATCTTGATGACAGAGACACATGAGAGCCCGGAGAGGGGCTTACCACAGGTTGAGGGTTATCAGTGGGAGTCAGCTCACCGAGACAGGGGATGAGACAGGCCACCTCCCGAGGTTCAGGAGGTATTGCAGTGCTTTTCAGGCATGGGTTACATGAGCATGTTTGAGTCGTAGCACGAGACTCGGAGGCGAGATACATGTGGATTAGCTTACGCCTCTCGGAGACCAAATGGATTTATATCGCCCTTTGCTACTTTCCTCCGAAGGGGTCGCGGTTTGCCACCACCGAGGAGCCGGGTGGAGGAGAGGCTAGTGAGTCTCCATACTCTGTCTTATCTGAGGAGATCTTACACTATTCGACACTGGGAGAAGTCTTCTTAATGGGGGACTTCAATGCACGGACTCAGAGCAGACAGTGCGAGATCTATGACTTTGAGGATCCCCTGAGACTAGAGCCGCTAGCTACAGAGGATACAGGGACCACTCGGATCTCCGCTGATGGAGGAGCTGACAGCACTGGATATGGGCAACATTTGCTGGAGCTTGGGGCCCGACACCATTTCGTTATTTATAACGGGATGACTCAGTGGCCAGATTCAGGTGGGTTGACTTGCTTTCCAGTGGGAGGCGGTAGTAGTACAGTGGATTATGTGATGGGATCCCGGGAGGCAGCAGATATGGTGTCTCACTTCACCGTACCACCATGTCCCATTGGGGCGGATCATACATACCTATCCCTCACTTTCAGGAGCTTATTGGAGACCCACCCACCCATCATACAGCCACCACGCACTATTTTTCACTTCACTCAGCACCTAGCCGAGGTGTACGACTATCATGTTCATGATCAGCTATTTGCCTTAGATCCATCGGCACCCATGGCCATGCTCACCTCCCAGCTCTCACATGTACTGCACTCCGCAGCCGCGAGGAGTTTCCCATACCACATACGGACAAGACGGCCACCTACATCTGGGAGCATGCCCCAGAACCGATGGTATGATGATGAATGCAGAAACCTTTACCGCAGTCTCCGAGTGCAGAGGGCTCGCGGGGAGATCACCCGGAGGCAGGCAGGCAGGAGGATGCATACTCTCACCCGCCGTAAGCGGCGAGCTTATGAGGAGGCTCAGTACTGGGACACATATCACATGCTCATGAGCAGAGATGCTGCTGCTGCTTGGAGGAGACTCAGAGAGCCCCGTCCTCCCACACCTATTGCCGATCCTCAGACCTGGCAGGCATATGCAGAGAGACTTTATGATGTGCCTGCACAGCCCCCTATACCACAGCCCACAGAGCCATGCTCCACAGTCTCCACCTTCTTCACCCCACCTATGGTTAGGAGGGCCATATGCCGACTCCAACATGGACGGGCGACAGATCATACAGGATTACAGGGAGAGCATCTCATCTATGCTATTGATACATTGGCACGATTTCTTGCTCATCTCTTCAACAGAGCTCTGTCAGAGGGGTTTCCGGCTGAGTGGACGATGCACACTATTGTGCCGATCCATAAAGCGGGAGATGTACTAGACCCCGGGAACTACAGGACCATCATGATTGGCCATATATTGGCCAAACTATACGGGGCAGTTTTGGAGGCAGAGCTGAGCACTCATGCAGAGGTTGGGGGATTGAGAGCAGCAGGCCAGGCAGGCTTCCGTCGAGCCTTCTCGACCATCGACCACATTTTTACATTGAGGTGCCTGATTGATCAGGCCAAGGCACGGAGACAATGGCTCTATTGTTGCTTTGTGGATTTCCGCAAGGCATTTGATACTGTGCCCAGAGAGCGCCTCTTTCGGCGACTACAGACACTAGGCATACCTTCAGACATGATGTGGGGCATATACAGGCTATATGAGCAGGTCTTTGGGAGAGTCCGATGCCCAGGAGGCTTGTCCGACACAGTTGCTAGCACCATTGGTGTGAAGCAGGGGTGCCCGCTCTCCCCCATGCTCTTTGGGCTCTATATTGATGAGGTGGTCGATTACATCACACAGGGAGGAGGCTCTGGGGTTGAGCTATCAAGTATTACTGTCCATGTTATGCTTTATGCTGATGACATCGTCTTGGTATCCGACACGCAGGTTGGGCTTCAAAGACACCTTGTGGCTCTTGATGACTTCTGCGCACAGCAGGGGCTCACAGTGAACCTTGGGAAAACCAAGGTTATGATCTTCCACACTTCACCCGCAGTCAGGAGCCACAGTACTCTCACATTAGCAGGAGGGTGGGTCGAGGTGGTGAGCTCTTATGTTTACCTTGGCATCACATTTACTAGCTCATCTGGACGCTTCTCCATGGCTCAGGCAGTCCGAGACAGAGTGACCCGGGGGTATGCAGCTCTTGCTGGCCTTGAGCGTCAGTGTCATCAGGCACATTTTCAGGAACCCCGCACGAAGGGGTGGCTCTTTGATACATTAGTGACACCAGCCTTGATGTATGCAGCAGCGGTTTGGGCACCAGGGCTTGCAGCCTCCACATGGGTACAGCTGGAGAGACCACAAATCTTGATGCTCTCGAGGATGATACGCAGCAAACCATCCGTCCCGCACGACATTGTTCGAGTTGAGTTTGCTGCACCACCTATGGCAGTGGAGGCATTGTTCCAGACGATCTCCTTTATATACAGGATGAGGGAGATGCCCATGGAGAGATTATCCCGCCGAGCTTTTGAGGCATCCAGACAGCTGGCCGAGGCTGGACACACTGGATCTTGGTATGCACAGATGCTACAGTGGTTCTCACATCATGGTATAGACATTGAGCGGTTGCCACCTTTTCAGTATGATCAGTCTGCTCCACGGGGTTACCTCTCTCTCAATGAGAGGAACAGAGTGATGAGACAGGACATATGGCAGTACTACATATAGGAGACATGGACAGCACCAGAGAGCCCACTACCACCGAAGATGCTGTATTACAGAGACCACTTTATGAGCATCTCAGGGGATGGGTTTATACATCGACCGCGGTACATGGATGTATACATGCCACACAGCTCTCGTGTTGCTATTGGACAGCTACGAGTCTCATCACATCAGCTAGAGATAGAGGTTGGGAGAGCGGCACGGGTTCCTAGAGCTGAGCGGATATGCAGATTGTGCCGCGAGGAGGTGGAGACTAAGGATCACTTTGTATGTAGATGTAGAGCCCACCAGGGGGTCAGAGATAGATATGCAGGATTGTTTGAGGAGCACTCTTCACTACATCAGTTGATGGAGGCCTCGGACCAGCGACACCTTGGCAGACTACTACTAGAGCTTCATAGTTCTCGAGAGAGACTCCTCCAGACACCCGCTCCCACTAGCGGTGGGAGACAGTCCCACTTCACAGATTTCTTCCAGAGAGCTATGCCAGTGACAACTGATGTACCACGTGGGGTGACCGCACAGAGAGCAGAGGAATTGAGAGCCAGGAGGAGACCTAGACAGACTGGACATAGAGCACCCCGACTCCGTCACCGAGAGATAGCAGCTATCCGAATGAGACACCAGATGGAGACACAAGAGAGGCTAGCTCGCTTTCATTCAGACTCAGGGTACATGTTCATGCCATTCACAGCCTCAGCATCGGCGATGTATGATATCTTATATCCCTCTTATGGCACTGGTGGATGGAGTTAGACATAGATCTGCATGGCATGCTTGTACTACCCCTTCAGCATATAGAGATGCATCTTGCCTTAGCACTCCATCCACATCCCCACCCCCCTTATATTGTTTGTATATGGGC
The DNA here is from genome assembly GCF_041138505.1 of Cibotium barometz. Taxonomy (NCBI): domain Eukaryota; kingdom Viridiplantae; phylum Streptophyta; class Polypodiopsida; order Cyatheales; family Cibotiaceae; genus Cibotium; species Cibotium barometz. The sequence goes on from NC_141050.1 coordinate 48,961,560, forward strand.
TCCACCGATCCATGATGATTCACAGTTGTATCCAGACACATGCACACTTTTTCTTTTGTTTCTTTTCTTCCGATGACCGGAAGAACACAGTTGTATTATTTTTTGTCTCATAGGCTGACTTTGGCCTCTCGTAGACGTTAATATATCTTTCTTTCTTTCTTTCTTTCTTTCTCTCTCTCTCTCTCTCTCAGGACCATATTGGCACGGCATGGGAGACGTCCAGTCAGAGTACTCACCATGGAGGACATTGAGGATATCCGCCATCGACCGATGAGAGACATCTTTGGATAGTGATGTGTATGATGCTTACCTTTGTTGTTGGAATTTTCCTCCCAGATGTTATCCATTAGGAGCTCTTAGTACCGTACTTTTCCTCATAGTTGTTTCAGTTTCAGTTAGTTGTTTAGTTGTTTTTAGCTTTTCTTACACAGACATTGTATCAAATCCACCAATTGTTGTAACCTTTTTGGTCTCATAGGTCATTTTGGCCTTTTGAAGACGTTAATATGTCATTTCATTTCTCTCTCTCTCTCTCTCTCTCTCTCTCTCTCTCTCTCTCTCTCTCTCTCTCTCTCCCCTATGTTTTGCTTCCGCATTGTGCAACTTTATCACTGAGATAGTCAGGCATTTGGGTTATCTACATAGCGACTACATGTGCGATTCCAGATAGTGCAATCAATTATAATGGCATATGTGTAGTTTTATCTTCTGCTACTACCTTGGTCGCATAGATAAATTGACAATTTCATGTCTAAAGCAATGGAATGCCTATGGAAAACCAAATCAGATAGAAAAAGGCTACGTTTGTTGAGGCAAGAGCTCGTATGTTTGCCCAAAATGCATGGTGGGCTCAACGTCCTTAATATTCATTATCATCTTTAGGCTACGTTTGTTGAGGCAAGAGCTCGTATGTTTGCCCAAAATGCATGGTGGGCTCAACGTCCTTAATATTCTTTATCATCTTTAGGCAAGGAAGTACCTTGTTTTTTAGAGCAGGTGAAGCCATGGGCACGCATGTTGGAAGCTATGTGCACTAACATGTGTACAGATGCATATGGGCATTGGATTGTATCAATTGGGTGTTTTCACTGGCCGTATTGTGGGCTCTCTATATGTGATTGCTCTTATTCAAGATTGGCAAGCTATCCTATGCCATCTACAATGGTCTTGTAGGCCTCAGAATCGGGGTAACTCAATGTTGCTGCAAATTCATTGGAGCAGGGTATTTGATCGACCACTTGCTCGTATTCAAGATTGGCAAGCTATCCTATGCCATCTACAATGGTCTAGTAGGCCTTGGAATCGGGGTAACTCAATGTTGTTACAGAGTATTCATTGGAGCAAGATATTTGGTCGACCACTTGCTCTGCCTCATCCTAGAAAGGCCTACAATCTGTCTACATTGGGGATTCGTCACATATGTGACATCGTGGATGAAAATGGTTATGTTTTCACCCTTCCACAAGCCGTCAGGCAATGCAATTCGGGGATGCATCGTAGGCCAATCATTTCAGAAATGATGCAACCTTTTCAGCCAGTCCGAATGCTTGAGGAGGCAAGGAGACTCCGAGATTGGCATTTTAATAGGAAACTTCCATGATATACTCCTGTGCCTTTTTACCAATTGTCATTCTCAGTGACAAATTTTGAGAATACACTCGGGATATTTTGTGTGTATACCCTCTTGGGGCTTGCATCCATTTCTAGTAACAATGGGTAGAATCCTTAGTTGCATGGGTGGGTGGGAAACTCCAAAGACTCATGACGTTGCAGGCCTTGGGAGTGAGGAGACAGGGTGTAGCAGCTGTTTGCAGCACTCAAGGGGTGCCCCGGTGCAGAGCCAAGCGATGGGGACTTGTTCCATCTGTGTACAGGCCAAGGACATGCGGAATTTGGCTGGCGGAAGATCGTGGCAGAGGCCAATGAGGCTACCTGCAGCATACGGGGATAACGGCATGAGTTGGCAAAGAAACTGTGTGCTGTCTGGAGGTTAGGGGAATCTGCATGTACTGCTTTAAGTATGTAAAATTTTGATATAAATGTGATTGAAGTTGAGCATGGAAGCAAGAGCTTGTATGTTGGAGCCTGGCTGACTATTGGCACATGGAAGCTTTGGTGAACTCTAGTGTTTTGGGATCTTTGAATAGGAGTTAAAGTTTTATTTATTGCATTTGGGCACATTTGAGTAATCACAGGTGTGCATGTGCAAGGTTAATGTGAAGGGTGACATTGAAACTTGGAATTCATGCATATAGGTCTTGTCCATAAGCAATGACTTGAGGTTGCAACATTAGAGTTGATGTTTAAGGCTTTGCGCGAGTACAATTTCATAGAGTAAATCAATGTATGTTTTACTTTGCACTCAGACAACGAATTGAATATTAGGTTGCTCAAGGGTTCATGTGATACAGTTGATGCCCATATGTGCTAAGTGCTAAACATAATGCCATAATGTCATAAGGTTATGAGAACTTTATTACCTTGTTATTGGGAATGCTAGCTTGGAATGCCTCTTAAATGAATGTGTCTTTGACGGATAGCATGAAAGGGCTCAATGAGAATTTGATATGATGATGATGATGTAAGTGGTTGAAGTAAATGATAAGAGGCCATGGGTCATCTATACACTTGATGAGCATGTGGGTGTGTGTAAGTGAGTGCGGCATAAGGAATTAATTCGAATGAAGGTTGTTATGGTTGATGTTGTGGGAGGTTTCTTGGATGTTGATAGTTTATGGATGAATGAGGGAGGTTGAAGGGAGATAAAGGACTTGATGGATGATTGTGTATAGAGGATAGGGTAATGGTAGAGATGCATGCATGGATGGTGCTCATAGAAGGTCAAGGCAGTGCTGACAGCCACTCAACCAACTTTCGCTCAATGCCCAAAGGCCTGCAAGGCCAATATTTTAGGATTGAGCCCTAGTGCAAAATTGTTTCACACTATGATTAATGCTATCTTGCAATCCATGGGAAGTGATACCATTTCTCTCAATATCGTAGCTTATCAGTGAGTTATGGGGTAATCGATGTAGTTACCATGAGATTATCACGTTTTTTTTCTTTGATTTATGTATCATCTAAATGTCAGAGTGCGAACTAGCAAGGTGGTCTCAGGCAAGGGCCCGCAGATGCCCTTATAACTTGTTTTCTTATATTGATTCACGTTTTTCTTATATTGATTCACCATGTGTTTATTGATTGTTTGTGTAGTTTGACAAAACACCGGGGAAGCATATCAGCGAGACAAAGTTGAGGGTTGTGTTTGGGTCACCCCCTCAGCCACCTTTGAGGGTTGTATATGTGTCACCCCTTCAACCACCTTCCCCTGTCCCTGAATCAGCAGAGGAGTGCGTTTCACCCAGACTTTTAACTCTTGACAACGGTTTTGATGCTGTAAGATATTCTTCTCAATACTTTGTTTTATATCTTTTTTCCAGTAGGTGTCCTTATCTTCCAGAAGCACTGTCCTCTTGCAGTCCTGGAATTTGTGGAGCTAGTTTTTTGGAGCTTGTTTCTAGAAAATCAAATTTATATTCACTCACACATCTGGGTGTGCGTGTGCACACACTCCCGCCAACAAACACAACCCTCAGCCACCTTTGAGGGTTGTATATGTGTCAGCCCTTCAGCCACCTTCCCCTGTCCCTGAATCAGGAGAGGGCGTTTCACCCAGACTTTTAACTCTCGACAACGGTTTTGATGCTGTAAGATATTCTTCTCAATACTTTGTTTTATATCTTTTTTCAAGTAGGTGTCCTTATCTTCCAGAAGCACTGTCTTGCAATCCTGGAATTTGTGGAGCTATTTTTTTGCAGCCTGTTTCTAGAAAATCAAATTCATTTTCATTCACTTGTGGGTGCACGTGTGCACAAACACTCATGCCCGCAAGCTTACATAGTTCTCGCGCATATATATATAGAGATTCAAGCAAGTGGAGTATATTCTGAGAAAAATCTATCGCATGCCCGCCCTCCCCCTCCCCCCACGTCTCTCTCTCGTTGCCGCTTGTGCTCCGCGCCCTCCATCTTGTCTTTCCGCCTGTGCTCTGCGCCCGCCATCTTGTTCTGTCCACCCCGTTGCTGCCTGGGCTGGCTCTGTTCTGTCTGTCCCCCCGTAGTCTCTCCGCTGCCGCCCTCTCTCCTGCCTGGGCTGGCTCTGTTCTGTCTGCCCCCAGTAATGTAGAATGCCCCTATCCCGGACAAATGGTTGAACCCTCAACCAGAAGCCACCCCATCGCGCATCGGGCTGGCTCCCGTCTTCTCCCGTGTCCTTGACCACAGCTTAAGCTGGGTGATTGTGACAATGGTGCTCCCTCTTAAAGATAGAGTGAACAAGATCGAAGAACAAGCTCAGAAGGCCCTTTCAGACCAAAAGAAGCTGATAGTAGACAGGACATTGAACCAGCATGAAAAGGAGATTCATGCTGTCAGGACTAGATCCAGGGCAAAGACATCCGGGTAGAGGAAATGTACAAACAGCTGCAAGATGAGATGCGACAAGAGATGGAAGCCTGGAAGGACGCATGCTTGGCTGCATGTATGGAGAAATGTATGGAATTATGCAAGGAAGAGATGCACAAGTATGGCAAAGAGGAAGGAGAGCTAGCCACACAAGAAGCTCTTGCTCTAGAGATTGCCCAGTTGGCGAGATGCCAATCCCAAACTTGAGGTGGAACTAGAGAAGGCTAAGAAGGCAATCACAGCAAAGATTCAAGAGGCCAAATCAGGATTCCGGAAGGAGCATGTAGGCCTCTGAAAAGACATGGAAGCAACCAAAGAGGAGGTTGGAGAAACCTCCGAATGGGTTGAGGTTGTGAAAAAGCAAAAAACAGTCCACACCCCAAATGCCACATCCATCATGACGGCCACGCTTGAGGAAGAGAAGTGTCACCAATCGAGGGCTCTACATGTGCGAGTAACAGGCTTGCAAGCGGGCAACTCACCGAAAGAGGACAGTGAGACTTTATGCAGACAGATGGGCCTCACTGAAACCCCTTTTGTAGATGCTTGGCGAGCCGGGAAGGACTTGACGAGGGAGAGGCCTCTCCTCCTCAAGTTCAAAGATATGGAGTCCCGTCTAGCATTCTTGAAGAAGAGGGCCACCCTCCGAACCACCAAAATATACCTTGGAGATGACCTTACCCCCCTACAGGTGGAACATAGGAAAGCCGGGATGGTTTAGGTTATGGAAGCCCGCAAGGCAAGAAAATGGGCTGTTTATTGTGATGACCGAGTCACATCACGGATAAACGCCCCACATGACGATGCGGGGTCTATGAGACCACAAATGCATTGAGGATGGGAGTATGGAATTGCAATGGAACTCTATGGTCCGACACACGAGGCTTCACAAAGACTTACACAGATCGGGATATTATCTCCTACATAGAAACGCATCAAAGCCCTGAGAGAGGGCTACCCAAAGTGGAGGGTTACACATGGGAGTCAGCTTTCAGAGGACAAACACGGACCACGGAAGGGGGGGGGTTGGGCATGGCTTGGGAGGAGTGGCATGCTTGTTTTGCCCTCATTTGAGAGGCATGCTCACAATGGTTAGACATGATGAGGAGGCTCGCTTTATGTGGATGCGATTAGCTAGACCTGGCTTGAGAGTGATGTATATTGTAGTATGCTACTTCCCACCAGAGAAATCAGAATATGCACGTAGGTTGACAGAGAAAGGGGAGACTCCATATGCACCATTATTTGTAGACATTGCAGAGTTCTCCCAACAAGGAGAGGTCCTCCTATTAGGAGACTTTAATGCACGGACAAAAGGGGAACAAGTGCAGACATATGACTTCTAGGAAGATGCCATCATCTAGAGGGCCAACCCGGATATGGGGAATGCAACACCATATGGTAGACACTTCTTGGAGATGGGGGATATGCATGAGCTGATTATATATAATGGGCTGTCCAGATGGCCGCAATCGGACAGCCTTACATCTTTTCCGCATGGGGGAGGCACTAGTATGGTGGATTACCTCATGGTGTCTCCTGCTCTTATACCACACATCCCAGACTTCACCATCCCTCCCCCCATATTAGCTGGCCATGCATTACTTTTTTTCACGATCTCATGCCCCACCTTACTGCCCACACCGACACCCCTTGCCACCACCTTTTCTTGAATTCATTTCCATCATGATCTTGACCACATCTATGAGGACCACCTCTCCCGCAACATTTCAGCTCTCGACTTATCCCTCCCTATCTCCACCATTACATCCTAGCTTTCCTCCATCATCCATGACTCCATCCACGCCAGCTTCCCCTACACCACATGCTCCACAGCAAGTTTGCCAGTGGGATCCCAACCCCAGAATGGATGGTATGATGAAGAGTGCAAAACCACCAGGCTTCGCCTCTTACGCGAGAGGGAACATGGGCTGATTTCAGCACATAAGATGCAACGCATCTTCCGCACACTCACTTGCCGAAAGAAACGGGCATTTCTCGCCATACGAGAACAAGAGTTATACTAGCTCTTTTTGAGCGAGGACAACTCAAAAGCTTGGCGCATTTTGGAAGAAAAAAGAGCACCTACACCTATCACAGATCCTAGCCTTTGGGAAGCCCATGCACGACAGCTGTATGATGTGCCAAACCCTTACTAAGACAGCTCGTTGGTGGAAACAAAAGTTGAAGAAAATTTGGCATACTAAATTGCCACTCAAATCTAGATTATTTTTGTGGCAATGCTTGTTGGGAGTGCTCCCAGTTGGAGAATTTCTTGAAAAAAGACACATAACTGCTATGAAATGCCCTTCTTGTCGTTGTATGAAGGAAACAGTGATGCATCTTCTTTGGTCTTGTCGAGAGACCAAAAGTTTCCTTCAACAAATTTCACATTCTTTTAAACTCCCGTTCCCAGGGTGTTCCTTCTCTAGATTTTTTTGGGCTTTTTGGCGGGTGGCCTTCTAGATTGGATCATGCATGGCCCTTTCTAATATGGACTAGATATTGGGCTTTGTGGACAATATGGCATGCAAGAAATCAGTTGGTTTTTCATTCCGTAAGATTGCACACTATCACTACTTTCGTCAATCCTTGCGTCTGTCTTTGTTTGATAGCATGCATTGTCACATGCACTCTGCACTATAGTGCATGGTGACAAATTGGCTCATCATCATCAGTGCAACATTGTACAGTATTAGTTCCATTCAGGATGATATTTGTCGTACGCCGTGACCCCATTGTAATCCTCAGTCCAGGATAAGTCAGGCACAAGCTACGTAGGTCATTCTCAGCCATAGCAAGTCAGTCAGTCAGTGTAAGTCCCTTCACCTACTTAAAGAGACGCATTCATGCATATGCAGTTAGTAGAAACCTTAGGGTTTGCATTAGAAAGCATCTTGCATATTGCACATCATTCATGCATAGCATCTAGACCATTGCAGGAACCCCATATATCATCTAGTATTTATCAGGATATTTACTAGGATTTTTCTGGTATTTTTTCCATCATTTTCAGCATTTTTCACATCATTTATGCATTTATGTTGGACATGAGTAGTTGGCCAGCTCAGTAGCCAGCCGACTGGCTCCTTGTGTCCATACAAATAGAGTCCTTGCATAATCATTCACTCATTCATCATATTCAGCAAAGGAGCATTCAAGAGCTTGTCATCCTGAGCACTAGGAGCATTCAAGAGCTTGTCATCGTGAGCACTAGGAGCATAAGCGATTGCAGTTTCAGCCCTATTCTCTCAGCGTTTTCCTCCTACAGCCCTAGGCACATCAACGCATGAGCATTCAGCCCCTACATCAGCAAAATGCAGCAGTTTCAGCATAATTCAGCGAGCATTCAACCTTGCGTTTTCTGCATCCATACAGTTTTCAGCATTCATCTATTCATCGTTTTGCTCCAGCCACTTGGTGAAGGTAAAACGCAGCATTCATATTCATTTACAGCATTCATACTCAGTCTAGAACATTCCCAAACAGCTCCTCTCTTAGCCCTAGCTTTGCATCCCTCCCTCATTCCATTGGGAAGAGTGCATAGGCTTGAGATTGCACATCTTTGGTGCTTCTACAACAGTGCACAATTCAGCCCAACACTTGGTCTTCAGAGGTCTTGCGTTTGGCTTATCGTTAGTGACACCATCAATCTCTTTAAACAAATACTGTGACCGCTCCCTGCAGGAGGCCTACAAATCGGAAGACACTATACACATATTTAGAACACTTAATTTAACTGTTATTAAACAATGGAAACAACATTGAAACAACATCAGCAACACAAATACTGGAAATACTGAAAATACAAATGACACCAGCACTGGGGCCAGAAAGGGCGAGCCTCCCCCCTCAATATTTTTTGTATTTCTTGGAGTATTTATATTTGTACAAGTGTCAGGGGCTTGACAGGCCAGATTTCTCCACAAGGGAGTGAAAACAACCAAATAAAACTGGTTCAAGTCGATGAAGGGGTGTTGGTCGGAGTAGCCCCAAATCATAGGCTCATTCCTACCTTCACTGGGTGTACACGTGCCTTTCACTGGTCTTCCAAGACCGTGCACCAACAGACATGCCCGTACTAACGCAGGCCAAGGAGTACACCGTGGAGGGAGCATGGCCCGGTTCTCCCCAATGAGCTTTGCTCCCAAATTCCCTGGTGACTCTAACCTTCACTGGCTCTCAGAAGCTCTGAGAGCACGGTTAACAACACCACACACAGGGAAATATACTGACCACACCAGGAAGAACATTTCTGAGCATGGTCAGCATATACATGCTTTGCTCATGCACTACACAACTTAAAGAATTCTCTGAATTTTAATTAACAAATTTCAGAATTACACAATGAGAAAACATGAGGGCACCTGGTACGGTGAGTACAATCCAAGTACAACAGGTACAATTTGTAGCGGGTACAATTAGGCACATCAGGTACAACCAGATAATATTCAGGTTTTGTACTTGCAGCAGGTACAACAGGTACATTAAAATGCTTCACACGTGTGTAGGTACAACCAGCCAGGTAATATGCAGGTACTGTACTTGCAGTAGGTACAACAGGTACATCAAGTGCTTCACACGTGTGCAAGTACAATCTTTTGGTTCAACACGTGCAGTCACTGGTTATAATAGGTGCAGTTTGCAGGCAGATACAAGCTTGGTACAGCAGGCGGGTACTGTACAACAGCAAGTACAGGCCTAGTATAGCAGGTGGGTGCTGTACAGCAACAGGTACAGGCCTAGTACAGCAGGCGGGTGCTGTACAACAGCAGGTACAGGCTTGGTATAGCAGGCGGGTACAGCACACCTACAGTAGGTGTGGGCATCCCTGTACAGGCAGGTACAACTGCAGGTACAGCAGGAGCTTCAGGCGAGTACAACACGGCTGTAAGGCAGGTACAACACTCAATTTAGCCTTTTGGGAAGAGAGGCGATGGAGAGAGAGCAGCCAGCAGGCGATGGAGAGAAAAAACCACCAGCCACACACGTGGGAAAAAGTACTTTAAAAAATGTTTCATGCAAAACCTTTATCAAAGGTTATAAAACCTTAATACCCATTTAATACTATGAGCACCCACACTAGACAATGTCCAGCCCTTCTTTTAAATGTGTGTGAACACATTGCCTTATAAATATTAAGGTTGGCTATGACTTCAGATTTTTACATTTTGAAAAGGGAAAAATGATAATACTTACCACTTGTTCACACGCCACGCTACCAAGTCAGCAAACATCATTCCACGGTACACTAGGGGCGTCCCCATCCAATGTAATGGCACGTCATAACAGGCAGACACACGCAAATAAGTCATGCAAAAACAAATTTATGCATGCAGGCATAAATGCATGTGCACAAATAATGAACGAAATCTCCCTTTCATGAAACTTGTACAAGAGGTTCCTGTCGGGCACAAAACTGGCGCGACAAATATAAATAAATATGTCCTAGTCTTCCTATGGAGTGACAATCCCATAGGTTAGACACCATCTTGGCCATACACGGGTGGCACCAACAGGCCCGTTCATACAGCACGAAGCAAATCACACATGGGTGACACGAAACTGGTTCCCGTCCATGTGACGCAGCACTGGTCGCACACGGGTGGCACTGATCTGGCTCCCGTTCATGTGACGCCATAAAACTGGCCCTTTCACATGGGACACTGGCTTGGCCCCATGTGAACATGGCACAAATCTGGCCGCTCTATGGAGTGACAGTCACATAGAAGTGGCTCCAAAAATGGAGATGGACGAAATGGTGACAAATACTATCTAAGTAACGGCCCTTCAGAGGGTAATTCGGGACCCCATATGGTATACAGTTCTCATCTCTCTCATATCTCTCTAAAGTTTGAAGTATTAAAGTGGATTGCTAAACTCGCGAAACTCAGGATATAGTAGACGTTATGAGCATGTGTGACAGGATCCTCCAATACGAATACTTCCGCTGCATGTTACATTGGTGTGAGATTCAGCTTGTCCACACACACCGTATCCTAGCATGAGGCATCTTTGGATGGTCAAATTGCGTTCCGGCACGACCACGGACTTCAGCATCATGTCTATAGAGGAGAGTACCCATTAGCCGAAAGAAGTCTCCCCTGAAGGAGACCTTGCTCTTCCGACTTCAGCAGACACCGTAGCTCTTCTTAGAGCTCAGAACCAGCTGCTCATGGAGCGTCTCCAACTCTTGGAGGCAGCAGCAGCACGTCCTCCTCCGGCTCCAGTAGCCCCCGACTACATCTTTTCAGATGGAACAACAAAGGAGAGAAGACGAGGCCCGAAGGAGAGAATAAAAAGCAGCAGCAGAAGCAAGAAAACAACAAGAAAAAGCAGAAAGATGGGACTATGAGGAAGCCCAACGCAGACTCGATGAAGACCGGCGTCAGGCTAAACTCACTGCTCGGGAGCACCAACGAGAACTCGATCGAGAACGTATGTTACTCGAGCACCAAAGGGAAAAGGAGGCCATTCATCTTAGATACCAGCACCTCTCTTCAGCATCCCCCGCCTCAGGTGCCACCAGCCCCCAGCAGTGTGCAGCATCAACTACCGTCATTCGCAATCAACCAAATTTCAGTAAGTATGATGGTAAGTGTGATCATTTAGCAGTTAATCAATTCATTCTTCAATTTACTGCTCATTTTCCATTAGCTAGGATCATAGATCCTCAGGATAGAGTCCACGTAACGGCTCCCCATCTCACGGGTGAGGCAGTCACTTGGTGGCAGCATTGGTCTAATCTTTATATAGACGAGACCACAGGTGTCACAGCTTTTAGCTGGGATACATTTGTCCATGACCTGAAGACCAGATTTCTTTCGTCCCAGTACATGACCGGTCTTGTAGATGAGTTCTATGGACTCAGACAGAACGGATCCCCAGTGCTTCAGTTTTTTGACAAGGTTATTACTTTAGCACTGCAATTAGGGCTATCTGCGTAGGCCAAGATGGAGCAATTCACTCGTGGATTGGATCCTAACATTCGGTTCACAGTTCGTAACTTTGAACCCAGTACATATGACCGGGCTTTGACTCTCGCTCAGAATGAAGAATGAAGATGAACGGAGGCAAGCCCAAGCAGTCATCTCAGTCCAGTGCCAAATCCCAGCAGCAGCAATCCACTGCACAACCAGGGAAAGTTAATGCATCTTCTAAAGATGCTAAGAAGGACGGCAGTAATAGCTCCAGTTCAGGGAGTGAGAAAGGTAAAGAATCTAAGCCTAAGAAAACCCCCGATGAAAAGGCTAAAGAAGGGATTACTGGAGGTTATCTTCCTCAAGAGGAGCAAAAGAAGTATCAGTCAGAAAACATATGTTTTTTCTGTCACATCGTAGGGCATGGTAAGAAGGATTGCCACAAATGGCAAGCAGAACAAGCCACTAAAGCCCCTTCTGCCACAGTTGCCACAGCCTCCCCAGCTCCTCCAGCCCCGCCTACTACCACCAATGCGGTTCAACTTTTACCCTCTATGCATCGTATGCCATCCGTGGTATTTGATGCTAAGCAGAAAAGCCTCATCCGAGCTTATGGCTCTGCCAAGGGCCGTCAGTTTTTAGTCCTTTTCGATATGGGCAGTTCTGAGGATGCCATCTCTCCCAAGTTGGCTAATAAAATGAGCTGTACACTAGTCCCATATCATCTGGATGTGGACAGGTTTACACCTGGTCTCCGCACCCACATTTCTCAGAAGGCACAACAATTTGCCTTTGATGTTCAGAAGGCCTCATTCCAACGAGATTTCATCGTCTCGCCTCTATTGGGGTGTGACATGATCTTAGGAATTCAGTGGTTCTGTCAGTATGAGCCTACTCCCGATTAGAGGCAGGACACTTTTACTATTTGTAAAGGTTTTCCTGAGCTTGTCATGATTCGTGGGGATAGAAGCATTCTTGGTATCCCATTGATTTCGCATATCCAGGCTCGACGAGCTATCCGCAAGGGAGCATAAGGAGCACTACTTTATGTTCGTGCTCAAACAGCCTCTACCTCATCAGTAGCATCCATCTTACCCTTAGTCCCTCAGTTAGCAGACCTCCTGTCCAGACATCAGGACATTATGCTTAGGGACGATCTCCCGCCTAGTCTCCCACCCTCTCGCCCCGAGGACCATCATATTGATTTGGTCCCTGGATCAGATCCTCCTAATAGGTTTCCCTTGTTAAAATATTGCATCTTTCTTTTATGCTGTCGTGTAGCTGTCGGCCTGTTTTCCTACAGCCGACTGCTTCATGTACAAGTATATAAGAGGTGCTCCCTTTATTCATTCAACATATCATTCCTTGTCCTATTTGCTGGCTCTTGTACTCTGTAACCTCAAGCTAATAAAGCTCAGTTCTTGCTTGCAATCTTTCTCTCTCTCATGTTCATTGCTTTCGCTTGTGCACATTCTTTCATGGTATCATTCGCCTAGGCTCTTGGCTGCTGCACAATCTGTTCCTCTACGTTTTCTGCTTCCCTAGATTCTCCAGGCTGTAGATCCTTCAAAACAGAGGCTGCGTTTCTCTCTCTTAGCTGCGTTTATGCTCTACAAGCTCTCCAACTGCTGTCGGCCAGTCCCCCAGGCTGCGTTTTCTTCTACAGAGGCAAGTGGAGGAGGTCTAGCTGCAGATTCAGCAAGTGCATCAGACAAGTGGCACATCAGCTCTTCTCCCTCCAAGATCCCCTCCCTCTTCCGATAGGAGGTTCCCGGTGGTGTGTTTTTTTGGGTTTCTTTTGCTGCTGTCCAGCCTGCATCTTCAGAGGGGGCTATTAGTCCCTAGTTGGATCCTATGGAAAGGTGCTTGTGAGAGCACGTGGATTGCTTAGCTACAGAGGTTGTTTGAGACATAGCTTCTTTGAGGCAGACATGGGTCCCCCCTACACGAACAAGGAGGACAAGCTACAGAGGTTGTTTGAGACATAGCTTCTTTGAGGCAGACATGGGTCCCCCCTGCACGAACAAGGAGGACAAGCTCAGTGGTACAAACTATGATCACTGGAAGCTACAGATGAAGGTCTGGTTCACACACAAGGGTCTCTAGGAGGTTGTTCAGGGCCACGAACGAAAGCCCGAATGCCCTACCAGCTCTCGGAAGTGGACTCGGGATGAGGAGGATGCCTTTCTCACCGAACTTTCAGCTTGGGAGAATCAAGACTCAAAAGCTCACTCTGCACTTGTACGAGCCATCTCACCAAAGGTCTCCCCCGCCGTGCAAACATTGGATTGTGCTGCCTCTGTTTGGAGAAAGGTGACAGACCTATATGCACGGGACTCTACAATGCGGTCTGTGAACCTATTGGGTTAGCTCTTTTCTCTGGAGTTTATAGCAGGGACTTCCATGCAGTCATTTGTGATGAAGGTTAAGGTAATTCATGACCAATTAGTGGCAATGGGTACTGCCCTGACCTCTTCTCAGTTAGCTGCTCTCCTCCTCATCAGACTTCCATGCAGTCATTTGTGATGAAGGTTAAGGTAATTCATGACCAATTAGTGGCAATGGGTACTGCCCTGACCTCTTCTCAGTTAGCTGCTCTCCTCCTCATCAGGCTTCCTGCAGATTATGACATGGTTTCCCTGACCTCTTCTCAATTAGTGGCAATGGGTACTACCCTGACCTCTTCTCAGTTAGCTGCTCTCCTCCTCATCAGGCTTCCTGCAGATTATGACATGGTTTCCCGAGCTTTGCGGGTTCAGATCACAACACGTTCCCTCGAGTTTGATGATCTGTGTACTCTCCTCTTGGAAGAGGAATCCATCCTAGTTTCTCAGGGGAAATTGAAAGTTTCATCGTCTATTGGACCTGATCAGGCACTCTCGACAGTGCAGAAGAAAGTTTGGAGTCGGTGTTACAAGTGTGGGAAGAAAGGCCACCTGTCAAAGGATTGTCAGTCAAAGGACAAAGACAAAGCCAAGGACAAGGGCAAGTCTTCCAAGAAGGGCAAAGACAAGTTACATGACACTGACATAGACTCGTCTAGTGACAACCCCAGCTCTCCCAAGGCCTTACAGTCTGGAGAGAATATGACTGGTGTCCTGCTCTGATCCTAAGGGCATCCCCCTGCGTGCTGTCTTCCAGAAGCGGTTTGTGGGCGGGAGAGGGGGCTTTCAAAAGCTCTCTTATATTAAATCTGGAGCATGGGACCCGTGTGTCGGAGTTCCAAGTATAAAGACAGGCAAGTTCACTTGATGGTCCGGATGAGTTCCAGGATCAACCAAGTTTCCTTCATGGTTCGGATGAGTTCCACAACTATTGGTCAGCAGAAACTATGGACAGGATGTGTTCCATGTTCATTTGTTCGAGGTTATTGAATGTGATGTGTTCACAGTTCTACTTTGAGTTTGGAGCCAAGCAGATTTTTTTTTGCTCTCTATAGTGGCATTATGTTCTCTGAAGACAAGAAGCTGACATGTGCATTTTCCGAGGTGTACTCAGTACTGGCCATGCTGAGGTGTCCATGGTCACACCTTTGTCATCAGTTTTCTTCTGACTTTTTTGCACACTTCAAGATGCAGAGGGGGTGTTAAAATATTGCATCTTTCTTTTATGCTGTTGTGGAGCTGTCGGCGTGTTTTCCTACAGCCGACTGCTGCATGTACAAGTAGATAAGAGGTGCTCCCTTTATTCATTCAATATATCATTCCTTGCCCTGTTTGCTGGCTCTTGTACTCTGTAACCTCAAGCTAATAAAGCTCAGTTCTTGCTTGCAATCTTTCTCTCTCTCATGTTCATTGCTTCCGCTTGTGCACATTCTTTCATCCCTATCGTCTTTCCAAGACTTTAGAGGGCGAGTTAGAAAAACAGTTATCTAAGCTCCTCCGAGCCGGATTCATTCGGCCTTCTTCCTCCCCATTTGCTGCACCCATCCTATTTGTCCAAAAGAAGGACAAGTCTGCACGCCTTTGTGTAGACTACAGGACATTAAATAAACTCACCATTAAGAATAAGTTTCCTATGCCAAGGATTGAGTACATTTTGGAGCGTTTAGACGGTGCTAAATTTTTCACTAAGATCGACCTCAAGAGTGGTTACCATCAGGCCCGCATTTTTGAAGCTAACATTCCAAAAACAGCTTTCCGGACAGAGCGTGGTCACTACGAGTTCATAGTCATGCCTTTTGGGCTTACAAATGCACCTGCAACCTTCAATAAAACGATGTCCAGGATTTTCGCAGGCCACTTTGGGAAGTGTGTTTTCATATTCCTTGATGACATACTAGTCTTCTCAGCCATTGCGGAGCAGCATGAGAAAGATGTGGAGAAAGTCTTGCAACTTTTGCGAGATAATGAGCTCTACATAAACGCCAAAAAGTCTGTCTTTGGTGTTAAGGAAGTTCAATATTTGGGCTATATCATCGGTTCCGATGGGATTAGACTGGATCCATCAAAGGTTTAGGAAATCTTAGATTGGGACATTCCTAAGAAATCCGCTCATTCGTAGGTCTTTGTCAAGCCTATAGTACCCATGTCCAACCACCAGTTTTCCAACCTTGCAACACCTCTTACAGACTTGCTCAAGGGGGTGAAGACTCGCAAGCAAAAAGTCTCAGTTACAGGCAAGGCACTTGATGCATTCCGTGCACTCCAGAAAGCCGCCTCAGAAGCGCTTGTATTTAAGTTAGCATCTTGGGATGAACCTTTCGAGGTCATTACCGATGCAAGCAATGTAGCCATAGGAGACCCGTGGCATACTACAGTAGAAAGTTGGATGTCGCCGAAAAGAATTATTCGGTATATGACAAAGAGCTTTTGGGTGTGATCACAACGCTCAAACATTGGAAGCCTTTTCTTTATGGTCAGGTTTTCACAGTAAAAACAGACCACCAAGCACTTAAGTGGCTTCAAACTATGCCAAGTGCCCAGTGGAGTGATCGACATGCTAGGTGGAGTCAACTCTTCCAACAGTTTGGAGGAATGATTGAATACATTCCTGGTAAGCATAACCCAGTAGCAGATGCTATTAGTCGAAAGGCCAGCATCTAGGTAGTCCAGGAATCTACCATTCTCGAAATCACGGGAAAGGACTTAGATAGCATGAAAGACCAATATGTCGACTCCCCTGAGTTTGGTACTCCGTACAGTTTGGCCCTCAATTCTGAGCCTGGCCACTATTCACTACAGAACGGTTGATTGTTCTTCAAGAACCGCCTCTGTGTCATTCGGGAAAAGCGTTCTGCTCTTCTCCATGATGCCCATGACTCTTTAGTTGGAGGACATAGGGGTATCAACAGTACCCTCAAGAAATTAGAACGGTCCTTTTATTGGCCAAAGATGAGGCGTGATGTATATTCATATGTTCAAGCCTGTAAGATTTGTCAAAAAGTAAAGGTTCCACATACAAAGAAGACTGGTTTACTTCAACCTTTGCCTATCCCCGACGGACCTTTCATGGACATATCTATGGACTTTGTAGGGTCTCTACCAGCATCCATTGGATCCCGTAACACTCAGTGTTTCACCATTGTGGATCGCTTCAGTAAATTCTACATGCTCATCCCATGCAAGCATACGACCACAGCCGAGGACATAGCCCATCTATTTCTCAAGCATTGGTACCCAATTTGTGGTTTGCCTGGCACCATTACATCAGATAGAGATTCCAAGTTTACCTCGCATTTCTGGAGGGCATTATTTGAAAACTTCGGAACTAAGTTGCAGTTGTCTAGTGCATTCCATCCGCAGACAGACGGCCAAACAAAAATTTATAACCAGTTGGCCTTTGATGTTCTCAAGTCATATTGTCATGACCAGCAGTCCAAATGGGAACATTATCTTCCATTGGTCCAAGCTATCTTAAACGACACTCATTCATCCAGTGTCGGACAGACTCCATACGAAGCAGCCTTTGGTCGCCGTTACTCTTCTCTTTTGACGAGATTGGTGTCTCCATCTCTAGAGGCTAATAAAACCACGGAAGCATTTTCCGAGATCATTGAGTCAGTCAAGGACCACTTGACCAAAGCACAAGAAGCACACAGCAGACAAGCAAATAAGTCTAGACGAGATGTCCACTTCAAGGAAGGGGATTGGGTCTATCTGCGTATCATGAAACAAAGATTGAAACAAGTGGGCAAATGTTGTCCCAAGCTTTCATTCCGTAGTTTTGGACCTTTCCCAATAGTTAAGAAGTTAAGTGATGTCTCCATGAAGTGAAGTTAAAGTTGCCTACCAGTTGGACGATGCATGATGTTTTCCATGTTTCTCGGCTAAAACCATATGTTGGACCAGAAGTGTTTGATGTTTAAGATGAACATTAGCCAAATGTGGTAGACGAAGCAGAAGTCATCGAGCCTGAGCAGATCCTTCTTCATCGTTGGAAGCATGGTTCCAGTCGACAGATACGTCAGTTCTATACGAAGTTCTGAGATCAAGGCACCCACGAAGCCGAATGGCTAGACGAGGAGTTCTTTCAGCAGGAGTACCCCCAGTTGTTGGCCATGAACGTGCCTCCAAGCTATGCAGGAGGGAATGTCACATGCACTCTGCACTGTAGTGCATGGTGACAAATTGGGTCATCATCATCAGTGCAACATTGTACAGTATTAGTTCCATTCAGGATGATATTTGTTGTGTGACCCCATTGTAATCCTTAGTCCAGGATAAGTCAAGCACGAGCTACGTAGGTCATTCTCAGCCATAGCAAGTCAGTCGGTTAGTCTAAGTCCCTTAACCCACTTAAAGAGACTCATTCATGCATATACAGTCAGTAGAAACCTTAGGGTTTGCATTAGAAAGCATCCTGCATATTGCACATCATTCGTGCATAGCATCTAGACCATTGTAGGAACCCTAGATATCACCAGAAGTGTTTGATGTTTAAGATGAACATTAGCCAAATGTGGTAGACGAAGCAGAAGTCATCGAGCCTGAGCAGATCCTTCTTCATCGTTGGAAGCATGGTTCCAGTCGACAGATACGTCAGTTCTATACGAAGTTCTGAGATCAAGGCACCCACGAAGCCAAATGGCTAGACGAGGAGTTCTTTCAGCAGGAGTACCCCCAGTTGTTGGCCATGAACGTGCCGCCAAGCTATGCAGGAGGGAATGTCACATGCACTCTGCACTGTAGTGCATGGTGACAAATTGGGTCATCATCATCAGTGCAACATTGTACAGTATTAGTTCCATTCAGGATGATATTTGTTGTGTGACCCCATTGTAATCCTTAGTCCAGGATAAGTCAAGCACGAGCTACGTAGGTCATTCTCAGCCATAGCAAGTCAGTCGGTTAGTCTAAGTCCCTTAACCCACTTAAAGAGACTCATTCATGCATATACAGTCAGTAGAAACCTTAGGGTTTGCATTAGAAAGCATCCTGCATATTGCACATCATTCGTGCATAGCATCTAGACCATTGTAGGAACCCTAGATATCATCCAGTATATATCAGGATATTTACTAGGATTTTTCTGGTATTTTCCCATCATTTTCGGCATTTTTCACATCATTTATGCATTTATGTTGGACATTAGCAGTCGGCCAGCTCAGTAGCCAGCCGATTGGCTCCTTGTGTCCATATAAATAGAGTCCTTACATAATCATTCACTCATTCATCATATTCAGCAAAGGAGCATTCAAGCGCTTGTCATCCTGAGCACTAGGAGCATAAGCGATTGCAGTTTCAGCGCTATTCTCTCAGCGTTTTTCACATACAGCCCTAGGCGCATTAACGCATGAGCATTCAGCCCATACATCAGCAAGACGCAGCAGTTTCAGCATTCAGCCAGCATTCAACCTTGCGTTTTCTGCATGCATACAGTTTTCAGCATTCATCTATTCATCGTTTTGCTCCAGCCACTTGGTGAAGGTAAAACGCAGCATTCATATTCATTTACAGCATTCATACTCAGTCTAGAATAGTCCCAAAAAGCCCCTCGCTCAGCCCTAGCTTTGCATCCCTCTCTCATTCCATTGGGAAGAGTGCATAGGCTCGAGATTGGACATCTTTGGTGCTTCTGCAGCAGTGCACAGTTCAGCCCAACACTTGGTCTTCAGAGGTCTTGCGTTTGGCTTATCGTCTGTCACACCGTCAGTCTCTTTAAAGATGATAAAGCAAATACTATCTCGGTAACAGGATAGGGGGCTCTTCAGTGGGTAATTCGGGACCCCATACAGTGTACAGTTCTCATCTCTCTCTAAAGTTTGAAGTATTAAAGTGGATTGCTAAACTCGCGAAACTCAGGATACAGAAGAGGGTGTGAGCATTTGTGTGATAGGATCCTCCAATACGAATACTTTCGCTGCATGTTACATCCATCTACGTCAGATCAATGATGGCCAGTTGGCTTTGTTTTGTCACTATTTTTAACTTGTGTGTGTGTTCTTCAAAAAGTTTGCCTCACTATTGAAGGCTTCTTTCTTTGTATAGTGAAGCAATAGAACATAGTTTTTTACCAAAAAGTGTGTGTGTGTGTGTGTGTGTGTGTGTGTGAGAGAGAGAGAGAGAGAGAGAGAGAAAGAAAGAAAGAAAGAAAGAAAGAAAGATTTTATTAACGTCTTCCAAAAGACCGAACTCGACCTATGAGACAAATCGGAGTACCTATATGGGGTATCCTCTGTCATCCCAACAAAATGAAAAAGTACTGAATAAAAAAGCTGAATCTGGGTGTGCAGGGAATGGAGCTCTATTACTAGGAGAATGCAAAGCTATATACATGGAGTATACAATCATGATATGCAACCTAGCTAGCTCCATCCTGTACCATACTGGGGGTATAAAATGGTATACATCAGTGAAGGGGGTGTCCACAGCTCCCTGAAGAACATGCCTAGGTGTGCTCTGAAGCGAGCTAGTCGCTCCGCACCCTCTCTGTGAAACTAAGCTCTGATCTCTGTCATCTCTCTCTGGTATAGGCGTGGTGTCCAAAAGCCAGGTGTCCTCTGTCTCCTGCGGGCTCTAAGTGTCTCTGCTCTCTGGAGAGTAATTCCCTGCCGTGTAGGGGCTGGGAGGGGTATGGATCTCTGAAAAAATGTAGTAATCTGTGTCTATCGCCCCCCCCTCTGGAGCTGTCTGAGCCTGTAATAATGTCTCTCTGTGGCGCTGTATGTCTAGAATGTATCTCCCCAGTATGCGCTGGTCTGCTGTCTCAAAGATTTGGCGTAGGGAATGTGGCTCTCTGAATAAAATGGGATATCTCTCTCTGATGGCTGTATATGCTCTGCATCTGCATACATAATGCTCCTCACTCTCCACCTCCTCTCTGCACAATCTGCATACCCTCTCCTCTCGGGGGATCCGTGCTGCTCTGCCAGTCTCAATCTCCAATCGGTGTGATGAAACTCTGAGCTGACCAATAGCCACTCGGGAGCCGTGTGGTAAAAAGCCCTCCATGTATCTAGGCCTCTCTATGAATCCATCATCAGTGATACTCATGAAGTGATCTCTGTAGTATAGCATCTTCGGTGGAAGAGGCTGTGTAGGTGATATCCATGTCTCTCGTGTATAGAGCTGCCATAGATCCTGTCTCAATACTCTGTTCCTCTCACTATGAGAGAGACGGATATGTGGTGCATCCCTGTCATACTGGAATGGTGATAGATGATCCATGTCTAGGCCATGCTGTGAGAACCAATGTGTGACCTGTGCATACCATGATCCTCTGTCTCCTGCCTCAGCCAACTGTCTAGATGCCTGAAAAGCTCTGTATGATAATCTGTCCTGTGGCATCTCTCTGAATCTGTCTAGCAGGCATATAGTCTGAAATATGGCCTCTACCATCATAGGAGGCGCAGCAAACTCTGCTCGGATAATGTCATGAGGTACTGACGGTTTGCTGCGTATCATGCGTGCCATCATGAGGGCCTGTGGTCTCTCTATCTGTGTCCACCAATGGGTAGCAAGGCCTGGCGCCCATACTGCTGCTCCATACATCAATGCCGGTGTGACTAATGTGTCAAATAGCCACCCCTTCGTCCGGGGCTCCTGAAAATGCGCCTGGTGGCACTGTCTCTCTAGCATAGCCAATGCTGCATATCCCCGTGTCAATCTAGCTCTGGCTGCTGAACCCATGGTAAAGCGTGTGGCTGCTGCTGCAGAGAAGGTAACCCCTAGGTACACGTATGATGTCACCACCTCCACCTGGCATCCGGCGAGAGTGAGAGATCAAAAGACCGAGAGGATCTATGCGAAAAAAAAGTAGTACATTAGCCATCATGAATACTGAACCATGGAAAAGAAAAAAAAATTGTAGGACACTAGCTACATAAACTTAATCATCCATGTGATGCTGCATGATGACAATATGTGGTCATACAGTGATACCATCCTCCTCCAGAATAGAATGCAAAGCAGCCACAGCATCTTCCCCTTATGATGGGAGCTCGCCATGTCGTCAAAGGATACCGTGGATCTATAGCTGCTTGGTGGAGGGACGAGGCCTCTGAGGTCCAGGACATCGGGCTTTCAAAGGGATCGTGCATGCTCACTAGTGACACCCGGTGTATGTGGGGCCAGAGGGTCACATGTCCATATAGGTCGTCATGGACCTAGTTGGTCTTGCTGTTTTGCTGCTCCTGTCGGGCCTATAGTTGGTGGCTGTGACCCAAAGGAATTTGTGATGGAATTATGGAAAGCGCCTCGCTGGCTCTATCTCTTGGAACGCTGCTTCAACATGACCTCTTTCTGCCAGCGAAGCTCCAGTAATTACATGCTGAAACATCTTTTGTCCTCGTACTCCATGACCCGTGAGAGGGGACCAGATTTGTTTTGGAAGAGAGAATGAAATCTCCCTTGGATATTATGCTAGGGTGGGCATTTGAACAAATAGTGCTCCTCGTCCTCCACCTCACTAGTGGTGCAGACTCCGAGAGAGAGAGAGAATCTTGGATCTGTTGCTACTTGGTGGAGGGACGAGACCTCTAAGGTCTTTGGCATCTAGCTTTTAAAGGGATCATGCATGCTCACTAGTGACACCCAATGTATGTGGGGCCAGAGGATCACACGTCCGTATAGTCATCATGGACCTGGTTGGTCCTGCTGTTGCTCGTGTTGAGCCTCTATAATCGGTGGTTGTGTGACCCAAAGGAATTTGTGATGGAAGTATGGGAAGCGCCTCGCTAGCTCTATCTCTTGGAATGCTGCTTCAACATGACCTCTTTCTGCCAGCGAAGCTCCAGTAATTACATGCCTAAACATCTCTGGTCCTTGTACTGCATGACCCATGAGAGGGAGCCAAATATATTCCAGAAGAGACAATGAAATCTTCCTCGGATCTCGTAGTGGGGTGGGCATTTGAACAAATAGTGCTCCTCATCCTCCACCTCACCAGTGGTGCATACCCCGAGAAATGAAATGATATATTAACGTCTCTAGGAGGCCATAATGGCCTATGAGACCAAAACTGAGAGTACATCTGAAGTTGGTGTCTCATCAAAGAGAACAACTAAATGAGACTAAAAAGTACAATAAACTGATTGTCCTACAATTATAAGAACAAAACTGTAAGACTCCAAGATGATACTGAGTAGAAAATACTGGAAAATACTGAAAAATGTATATCAAGTAGATCCATGTATGTTCATCAGTTGAAGTGTTGCCCTCTCCTTAGAACAAGTATCTCCGCCATGGGGCTGTCTAGAATGGAAAGGTCGTAGAAGCGAGGTGTCACGATTGTGACTAACTCTCTTAATCTCTCCTTAATTACTCATTAATCCCTTATTAACTAAAAGGACACCTGTGAAGGGTCACACCCTTACACATGGGTCGCTATCAAAGGGCATGTCTATTCATTAAAAGACACACCCCTAAGTCCAAAGGACATAACCGTTGACTCAACAGTCACACCCCTTCCCAGGGATGTGTCTCTTCACTTGTACCTTTTCGGCCTCTATTTAAGAAAGGTCCCTGTCTTAATGCAAACATCTCAATCTTTCTATCAGCATTTGTGTTATGTTCGTTAATTAAGTCTTAATCATGTTAATAAAGCTATAAAGCTTTACAGTGGTATCAGAGCAAACTTTTTTTCGCCCTGTGAGATGCCCAAACCCTAACCCTAACCCTAAAATCAGTCCAAATCCTAACCCTAAAATCAGCCCGCCCAAACCCTAAAATTGGGTGTAGCAAGTGTTGAATGGAAGAGCAGGAGAGAATGCCCCATTTAATTTTACCTGATTTTGCCAATTTTGCTTGATTAAGCATTTTTCCCCAATTGCATAAAAAAAACGATGGGAAGCAGAGACTCACACCAGGGTTCCATCGAAGTGCTTGTAGGCTGCCTGTACTCTATTGGAGGTCTTGAGCGCATCCTTTCGTGCTGAATATCTCTCCAAGCAAGGGGCGTCACCCTTCGTTCACGTTTTCTTTTAAACGTGACGTTTCACATAAAAAAAATATAGCCTAATAACTTAAGGCTTATAATTAAGCCTTTTTAATACACGTGGCTTCTGCCAGCCACGTGAAGCAACCGGACCTAACGACAAGCGCCAGCGCAAGCCAGGAAACCCGCCAGCGAAGAACGGCCGCCGACCAGCGCGCGCACACAAAAAAAAAAAAGGGGAGAACCCGACGGCCACCAACGCATTAAAAAAAAACAAAAAACAAAGGAGCACCCAATGGCCAGCGATCAGCACATTATTTTTTTTTTTTTTTAACATATATTTACCTTACTGGTTCCTACGAAATGGCGCCTGCCTTGGTCTTCTGCGCGCCAACTTGCTGCCGCCTCCCTTCCTCAAAAGCAGCCTTCTTCATTGCTAGGCTCCTGCGATCTATGATGGTGTTCTCCATGGCTTGACGGCTACTACCTTGGTGCTTCTTCTCCAGCAATACTATGGCAACCTCCTTCAGGTGTGATCTTTCCATTTTCTTGGGTATACACATTTCACATAAAGTGGAGTATTAACATATCAGCAACCCGCCATTTCATTCTTTTGCGGGCTCTCCACTCCTCCGGGGCCAATACCTTTTTTACGGAATCACGTGGACACACACTACCTCTTCTCCGATGGCTTATGGCAGAGGAAACCTATGACTTTAGTTATTTACAGGATACACCCTCTCAGTCCATAGTGCCCTCTCCTACCGGTGTTTCTCCACCAGTCCCAGCCCCTGTTCTAGTGAGTGTGCCCCCCTATTTCCAGCCCACTCATTACGGCATACAGATAGCCACACCGACTTCTCACCTCCGAGAATTCGACGTGTGGGTTATTCGTGTTCGTACTTCTGCACAGGATCCGGATCATTATTGTTTTATGCTCAAGCGTCATCCTTATCTGGGCGCTATCCTCCCCGAGTGTAGCATCATTTTTCATGAATATTGCACCTATTCTGAGGACATTCATCCATCTTCATTCACGGTGCGCCCTTCTACACCGGAGTATACACCCTTGACACCAGTTAGCTGCCCCTACTCCTGTATCTTCTTCTCCAGTAGCAGACTCTCGTGCGAGCCCAGTCCCAGAGGATCGCCCTTACTATACTGGATGGTCTATAGCCGCTTCACTAGTACGTAGCCTCTCCTCTCGGGATTTACAGATACCGCACCCTCCAGCCGATGGTTCTTACTAGAGCCCAGCGGCGTCATCAGCAGCAAAAACCCCCAGAGCCTCATCACCATGAAGCCTCTACATCAACATCTCCTCTCATGGCAGAACCTGTTGACATACCAGCCCCTCCGGAATGGCAGTTAGCTTTGCAGCAACTCCAACAGCAGTTCCAACAGCAACTCCAGGAGTCTATGGCATCCTTGGCCTCTCAGATCTAGAAGCTTCACACGGATCGCCACTCCAACACAAGTTCCGTACCAGCAGCAGATGTTTCAGCAATAGTACCAGCAGACGAAGACGTCATTCCTTCCGAGGTAGAAGGCGACGACCTTAAAACTCTTTATCGTCTTTTACAAGCCAGTAAAACAAAGAAATTGGAAATTAAATCCCCTGACTCCTATGGTGGTCAGCGCAATAACGCATCTTAGACCAATGGCTCTACAAACTGCAGTTATACTTTGAATCCATGACCCTTTCTAATTCCAAAAAGGTGACTTTTGCGGTATCCCTCGTCAAAGACACTGCTTTATTATGGTGGCAAAACGACGACAGCACTCTAGAAAAACGGTTACAACGTGGGAAAAATTCGAGCGGGTCCTCCGTAATAAGCAGTTCATACCTGCCAATGCGGATTTCCAAGCCCGTACTCCCTTACGCCATTTGGACCAAACTTGTTCCTTGGCCTCTTATATCTCCCAGTTCACCAACTTGATACTGGAGATTGATTCTTTGTCCCCCCAGTGGACGAACTTCATGCCTTCGTTGAAGGGCTTAATCCCACACTGCGTGTCGATGTCCAGAAATATAACCCTGTCAATCTTGCCGATGCCATACGATATGCCGAGCGTGTTGCAGACATTAATTCTCGAAATTCGGCCTCTTCCGGTCGAGCTAATGACTTTCAAAAAGTCAATGGATCTCGTATGAGCCGAGATAGTCGCAGAGAGTCATCTGGCTCTTCTACCTCCCGGCCTAATCCTCAATGGAATAATTCTCAACAACCTCGCCGATCAGAAGGATCGTCCTCTTTTCGGTTTCGATGTCCTAACTCCTTCCAACCACGCAGTGTGGACAGGACCAAAGACGTGACCAATCTCGCCATCCTCGTCCTTCTACTGTTCCTTCTCTGGACGGGATCAACAAAAGACGGGATTGTGCCCAATTTGTAATGGACCTCATTGTTGGTTTGAGTGTCCCAAAAGACCAACCCATCGAGAGAATTCTAATGCTGAACCCCCCATTTATGCGGAGAAACCCCTAGTTGCTGACAAAGGAAAGCGTGCAGTTAATCACCATGCTATTGCACATGCTTCAGTAATTACCGCTACTGCTACAGCACAACCTGCCTCTTCACCGTTGCCTCAGTGGTCTACTCAGGTTTTGGTTCTTCAAGGTTCTATTTCCAGTCACCCTATTCAGGTGCTCATTGACAGTGGGTGTTTTCATAATTTTGTGGGAACCACCTTGACTCAGAGATTGAAGATTCGGACTTCTCCAAGTAATGTTGTTTATGAAGTAGAGCTTGCCGATGGTTCCACATCCTCGTGTAACACCATTGTCAAACACCTCTCCTTTCGAATTCAGCACTATCGTGACAAATTGGATTTCCAAGTCATGAATTTGGCACATTATGATATGATCCTTGGTCAAGAATGGTTGTATCAATATGATCCCCTGATCAGTTTCCGGAACCATTCTATACAATTTGCTCAAAATGGTATGCTTGTGGCTCTCGAAGGAATCAGAGACCAACCTTCTACACCAACCCTTTCAGCTCTTCAAGTGAAACGGTGGGTCCGCAAGAGTGGTTGTTCCTCAGCACTTTTAATGGTCTATTCAGCAAACGACCCTCCCGAGGACATAGATACAAAGGTGATGTATCTCAGGCAACCTTTCTTTCCTCCATACTTGGATCTTTTTCCTCAGGAGCTTCCTGCGGTCCTCCCACCTCGTCGCCCAGTCGACCATGCTATTGATATTCTTCTTGGGAGTGCTCCACCTACTCATGCTCCATATCGAGTTTCTTTTACAGAATCTCAGGAGATACAGCGACAACTTACTGAACTTTTGGAGAAAGGACATATTCGACCAAGTAAAAGCCCTTTTGGAGCTCCAGTGCTTTTGGTGAAAAAGAAGGATAAGTCTATGCATCTTTGCATCGACTATCGTGCCCTTAATAAGTTAACTATCAAGAATAAGTATCCTCTTCCACGCATTGATGAATTGTTTGATCAATTGCTCCATGCAAAGGTCTTCTCCAAAATTGATCTTAAGTCTGGATATCATCAAATTCGCATTCGCGAAGGTGATGAATATAAGACAGCTTTCCGCACAAAATATGGTCATTACGAGTACCTTTTTTTTTTTTTTTGGAAAAACGATCCTTCTATTAGTTAATGAGAAAACGCCATAAGGCTACAAAGCTCACCTCACAAGGAGGGATAATAAACACAGTGAACACCTGAGCTCCACCCCCGTGGCTGGCCGCTCTCTGGGGGGGGCTACCTAGTAGTACATCGGGAGGTGAAAAGAGCCAAACTGGAGGCCTGTAGTGCCAAGTGACATCCTCGCCCCTCGCGATGAGGAAAGGGCCAGGCTGCCAAGTGCGGAGGAAAGCCTTGCGGCGACCTCTCATGCAATCCGAGTCGCCCTGAAGTTTCCCCCAGTGTCCTCTCAAAGTGTGAATGATGTCCACCCAGAGGGCCTGTATGACCTCCGCCGGTGGAGTCGCCTGGCGGTCAATGGCCTCCTTGCATCGGGCTCTCCATATGTGCCAAGCCGTCATGCTGGTGATCATCTCCCATCTGTGCCCGTCCCCCTCCTGGGAGACTGCCGAAGAGAAGTCTGGCGTCGGAACCACCGCCATCGTCCTGTCAGAGACCTGGATGGTCACACTGCCAGGGACGTCCTCGTATCCAAGGGCCAGGCCGCTGTCCGTGGCCCAAGCCACCGCACCCCACGTCACCATCATCTCACCTGGCGAGCCTGCAAAAACCATCCTGAGAGCGCACTGCCAGACCTGCTGTGCCTGTGGGCAATCCCATAAGCAGTGCCGCTGCGACTCCTGTGCATGGCCGCGCACCGAGGGCAGGACGCTGGGTGTCTGCCAAAAGCTAGCCAAGCCCCCACAGCCAGTCCTCTATGCGCTGTAAGCCAGAGAAAAAGCGTCACCTTCCGGGGCCGGAAGCTGGCCCAAAGGCGCTGCCAGAAGTCCCTAAGGAAGGCAGGGGAAAGCCCCTGTCGCCGCCAATGCTCGGCCGCCGCCGGGGTGCCCGCTATCCTGTGCCTCTGGATCCGCCGCCCCAGCCTCGCTGTGTACTGAAAAAAGGGGATGCCTGGGCTGGTAGGGGCCGAGTAGGGATCTCGCCAAAGCCACTCACCTGGATCCCACTGAAGGCGAATAAGAGGCCTGCTGTCCCAAGCCCATAATCTCCAAGAAAAGTCCTCCCCTATCAAGGCCGGTGAGGGGTCTACATGCCACTGTCTCTGATGAAAGCCGACCATCCGCACCCTCTGAAAAATACAACCCTGGAGCTCATCCAAATCTAGTCGGGTCCTCTGAAGCTGGCCACCCTCTCCCACCTCGAAAGTGAGTGGGGCGGCTCTCTCTGCTGAGCCGCAGACCGCTAGAAGGATCTCATGCCGAGTAAAGACGCCCATCCACTGTGGAGGTGGAGGGTCCTGTACTGGGGTCCGCCACTCCCGGGGGATGGCCGCCTCAATGTCCTGCCTCATCAACTCTCTGCCCCTCATCCCGCTGAGTCTCTTCTCCTGAGCCTCTAGAGGCAACTGCTGAAAACATATCCAGTCGTCTAGGGACTGGGCTGGGCCGGAGCTCAACGGGCCCCACGACACGTGAGATCGCGATCCAACCATATGACCACTGGGAAGTCAGATCAAGGGGTTCCAAATCAATGGCTGCCTCAGGCGCTCCTCATCGGTGCCCGGGGGAGTCTGGAAGAGTGACGGCCTCAGATGCTCCCAGGCCCTCAGAAGGCTAGCTGCAAAACGCTCCTCGAAGCCAAGGCCCACTCCTCTGGATCGCTGCTCTGTAAAGATCCACCTGATGCTGGGGGTCCAGGGGCCGCTAAGAGAAGGAGTGCGGCTGAGAATCCTGGAAACAAGAAACTCCTTCCACGACTCAGCGCCTGGTAGGAGGCCACGAACCACCAACTTACCAAGCAAAGCTCGGCTTTGGCAAATAGGATCAACAATGCCCAGGCCGCCTCTCTCCCTCGGCTGAGTGATCACAGCCCATGCCACCTTGGCCCTGGCGGGCCACCCGTCGCCACCGGACCAAAGAAAGTTCCTGATGAGCCTCTGCACACCTGGCCAATGCACGCCCGAGAGAAGGCCCAGCAAGAAGTGATGTACCACATGGTAGCAAGCAGAACCTGGTTGGCCACAACCACTCGGCCAGCCAGAGATAAACGAGCGGTACTCCAATACAGAAGCTTCTTCCGAATGCTCAAAAGAAGGGGGGCTATCTGCTGCTCCGGAGATATCTCAATGCCCACATAGCATCCCAAATAGCGCACTGTAGTGCCGGGGGGCAGCCACTGAAAACCATCAACTGGCCTCCAAGTCGAGGGGGGCACAGAACTGACCCACAACCCACACGATTTGTGCCAGTTGATCAAAGCGCCCGAAGCTTTGCAAAACCTGTCCATGGCTGAGGCGAAGCGGCGGAGGTTCTCCTCCCCTCCCTGGAGATAGACAGCAGTGTCATCCGCAAACTCCGAGTCTATGAGCTCCTCCGAGGTGCGGATGGGGAGCTGGAGGCCTCGCAAACCTGTATCCTGTGCCATCAAAAAAGTGCTCATGGCCTCCGCCACAAAAAGAAAAAGAAAGGGCGCCAAGGGGCACCCCTGCTGCACCGAGCACGAGAGCTGGAACCTCTCTCCGCGCACGCCCTGTATCAGCACCTGGCTATGAGCCGATGTGTAGAGTGCAGAGACCCCACGGATCCACCGAGGGGGGAAGCCCATCCTCTCCATAGTGCCTTCCAAGAAGGCCCAGTCCACCCGATCATATGCCTTCTCGAAGTCGAGAAGGAGCACTGCCAGATCCTCCTGTCGAAATCTAGCCAAAGCCATAGTCTCCCAAAAAGAGAAGATGTTATCCAGGATGCTCCTATCCTGGATGAAGCCTGTCTGCGTGGAGTGGATGATGTCCGGAAGGTGAGGCTGAAGCCGCCTGTTGATCGCCTTAGCTAGGACCTTGTAGGCCGTGCCTAGCAAGGTGATCAGTCTCCACTGTCTAATCTCCAGTCTGTCTCCTCCCTTTGGTGAGGATGGTCGGGAAAAGCTGAGGTTGAAGGAGAGATAGGCATGGTCAGCTCCAAGTGGGCGGGTGGGAATGGTGAAGGTATGTATGAATGTGGCTAAAGCCGGAGATCCCATCAGGTAATCCAAGTGTACTCGAGCCTTCACCATGTGGGAAGCATGTAAGAGCTCCGGAGGAAGGCCAACAGGACATCCCATTGAAGATGGCTAAGCCATGTGTGGTCCCCAGCATGAGGAACTCTCTCCCTAATGTTGTAATGTCCCCTCTGTCCTATGATGCTCGCTGAATGGCAATCTCCTCCGAGCCCATCTCCTGCATGGTCGGCTCCTCCTGGTCATATACAGATGCCTACTCGCTCTGAGTGCTGGCGTTGAAGTCCCCTAAAAGGAGAACTTCGCCCGAGTGTGAGAATTCGATGATGTCTGCATGGAGGGGATAAAATTGCTCTCCCTTCTCTAGAATAGCATATGAGGACTTCCTAGGTGGGAAGTAACATACTGCAATGTGTATTACATCTCTCCAGTGTGACCTATAACCTCACCCACATAAAGCGTGCCTTTGTGTCCTTGCGGACTATGGTGATCATGGGTTGTAGATGTGTCCTGAATAGTACCGCCACTCCGCCAGACCTGCGTACCCCACCACATGTGCATGTCTCCTCTCGGTAGGCGGATGCCAACTCATAGCTTGAAATGCATGGTAGCCCTCTCTCCAGGCTCTAGTGGGTCTCTTTGAAGAAGATAATGTCCCTCTCTGTAAAAACTTCGCCAAGTCTCCCAATGTTTGACCATAGTGTCCCTTTGCAGTTTAAAACTACCAACTCCAGGTGTATGGTCCCACAGACCCCACGTCCCTATTTGGGACGCCGCTCTGTGATGATGACTCGCCCGTCCTTGTATACTGCCCACCTCTCTGCCTTGCGGACCTTGTGCACCTTGGGCATTTTGCCCATCTGTGTGCTCTACCTAGGTTTGGGTGAGATCGTCCACTAGGTATATCTTCTCCCCTCGGAGAGCTGTCCGTGTGTCCATGAAGGCGTCTCAGCCAGCAAGGTCCGAGAATTTCAAGATGAGGGGGCGCTCCGGTGAGAGGTGTCTCGTCCCACACGCCATGTGTCCACATAAGGGGTCCCTTCCACTTCGAGTTTCTTGTATAGGGCTAGAGCATCGGCCTTGGGACATTCCCCCTCCTTTAGGCCTTTCACCCTCAGATGAAGAGCGGGGACCTTCCTCCTCTTCTCCTCTTCCCGCGTATCATGTATGATGGGCGTGGTTGTGGGGTGTTTTCTCACCACTTCTGTCCATTCTTTCTCTACTTCTTGCTCAACCACTGCGGCCCACCCTTTCTCCATCGCCTTCTTTATGGCTACTAAACCTTCCTGCAGTTTGTTTTTTAGGCTTTCAACCTCCAGGGCAAGGGAGGGATTAATATCTCCTTCTTCTTTCATCTGTGCTTTGCATACATGTAGCTCCTCCTTGAGGTCTTCAACCTATGCCTTCCACTTTGGTCACATGGGCTTCCTTGAGCTCTTTAATTTCCCTATTCTGTGTATCTTCCTGGCATATCAGGATGTCCCTGATAACTTTCAGCCCATCTTTTGCCCATCCTCCTAAGGGGTGCTTCTCTGGCTTCTCTGAGCTTTCTCCATCCAGTCAATTATTGCATTCAGTTCTGAATGCAGGGCCTCCCATTTCCGGGATCTCTTCATCTTGGTGCAAGCAAAAGAGAGAAAGAGAGAGAGAGAAGATTATGTTGCTGCCTCCGTGGGGGGCTGAGAAGAAAATTATGTTGCTGCCTTGGGGGCCTGAGGAAGTGTCAGTGGGACAAGGGAGGAAGGCAGGCGCCGAGGCAGCACAACGCACAGAGGTGGCGAAGCAGCGCCGGGGGCGCGGCAGTGAAACAACGCAGGCGGAAGGAGATGAGGAAGCGCAGCGTACAGGTAGCGAAGCGGCGCCGGGGGTGCAGGCAGTGAAACAGTGGGCAGGTGGAAGGCGCTAAGGAAGCGCAGCGTAAAGGCTCACAGGCCGGGCAGAGGAGGCACAGGCAGTGAAACAGCGCAAACAAAAGGAGCCGAGGTAGCACAGCGTACAGGCAGTGAAGCGGTGCTGGGTGGAAGGAGCCGAGGAAGCACAGCGTACAGGCGCACAGGCTGGGCAGAGGGGGCATGGGCAGTGAACCGGCGCCAAGCACAGTGGTTGGTAGAGGGGGGGTGGGCAGCGAGAGCGAGAGACACCACCAGCGCACAGCACGAGCAGGGAGGGGGGGCCTGTGCAGCTTCACGCCCTCGAGAAAAGTTATATTAATGTCTACAGAAGACCCCAAGGGCCTATGAGACCAAAAGTAATACAATGGTACCATGGATATACTGAGCCATGGAGAACTGAAAGAAAAAGTAAAATGAAAACATCTGACAGTACATGTCATCAACAGATGATCCTGTGTAGAGTGAGATATGCAATGATCAGCTAATGTCAATACCCGCCTCGGCCAGAACCGATCTGATGGTGGAGTGAATGTCAAGCCTCTGTGATGGGAGCGTGGCATGTCGGCAGAGAACCTCACGAATCCGTCTGTGTGGTGGAGGGTCCTGATGCTTTGGGTCGGGGACGTCTTGCTCGCAGAATGGATCGAGCTCTCTCACTAAGAACTCCTCTGGGGCGTGGAGCTATAGTGTGGGTACGAGTGGTGGGCTCTGATGTCGTAGTAGAGGAACTGATGTGGGCACTAGATTCCGATGTGGATGTATGTACCACAAAGAAAGAAAGTTATATTAACGTCTACAGAAGACCCCAAGGGCCTATGAGACCAAAAGCAATACAATGGTACCATGGATATATTGAGCCATGGAAAACTGAAAGAAAAAGTAAAATGAAAACATCTGACTGTACACGTGATCAACAGATGATCCTGTGTAGAGTGAGATATGCTGTGATCAGCTAATGACGATACCCGCCTCGGCCAAAACCGATGAGAGAGAGAGAGAGATATTAAGCGTCTACTAAAGACCCAATGGGCCTATGAGACCAAAGTGGTACAATAATGTCCATGGCATATCTCATCATGGAATGGAAAATAAAACAGAATGAAAACATAAATATAGATATCTCATTGGGGTGATACAAAACTGTATGGGAGCAAGATCAGCTCCGAGTAGATGGTATACCACTCTCCAAAATGGGGTTCACGAGTATGGCCGAGAGAGAGAGAGAGAGAAAGAAAGAAAGAACGATTTTATTAACGTCTTCCAAAAGACCGAACTCGGCCTATGAGACAAATCGGTGTACTTGTATGGGGTATCCTCTATCATCCCAACAAAATGAAAAAGTAATGAACTAAAAAGCTGAATTGGTGTACCTGTATGGGGTATCCTCTGTCATCCCAACAAAATGAGTGGGGGAGGAGCTCTACTACTAGGAGAATGCAAAGCTATATGCATGGAGTATACAATCATGATATGCAACCTAGCTAGCTCCATCCTGCACCGTACTGGGGGTATAAAATGGTATACATCAATGAAGGGGGTGTCCACAGCTCCCTGAAGAACATGCCTGGGATTGCTCTGAAGCGAGCCAGTCGCTCCGCACCCTCTCTGTGAAACTGAGCTCTGATCTCTGTCCTCTCTCTCTGGTATAGGCGTGGTGTCCGAAAGCCAGGTGTCCTCTGTCTCCTGCGGGCTCTGAGTGTCTCTGCTCTCTGGAGAGGAATTCCCTGCCGTGTAGGGGCTAGGAGTGGGATGGATCTTTGAAAAAATGTAGTAATTTGTGTCTGTCCTCCCCCCTCTGGAGCTGTCTGAGCCTGTAATGGTGTCTCTCTATGACGCTGTATGTCTAGAATGAATCTCCCCAGTATGCGCTGGTCTGCTGCCTCAAAGATCTGGCGTAGGGAATGTGGCTCTCTGAATAAAATGGGATATCTCTCTCTGATGGCTGTATATGCTCTGCATCTGCATACATAATGCTCCTCACTCTCCACCTCCTCTCTACACAATCTGCATACCCTCTCCTCTCGGGGGATCCGTGCTGCTTTGCCAGTCTCGATCTCCAATCGATGTGATGAAACTCTAAGCTGACCAATAGCCACTCGGGAGCCGAGTGGTAAAAAGCCCTCCATGTATCTAGGCCTCTCTATAAATCCATCATCAGTGATACTCATGAAGTGATCTATGTAGTATAGCATCTTTGGTGGAAGAGGCTGTGTAGGCGATATCCATGTCTCTCGTGTATAGAGCTGCCATAGGTCCTGTCTCAATACTCTGTTCCTCTCACTATGAGAGAGACGGATATGTGGTGCATCCCTGTCATACTGGAATGGTGGTAGATGATTCATGTCTAGGCCATGCTGTGAGAACCAAGGTGTGACCTGTGCATAACATGATCCTCTGTCTCCTGCCTCAGCCAGCTGTCTAGATGCCTCGAAAGCTCTGTATGACAATCTGTCCTGTGGCATCTCTCTGAATCTGTCTAGCAGGCATATAGTCTGAAATATGGCCTCTACCATCATAGGAGGCGCAGCAAACTCTGCTCGGATAATGTCATGAGGTACTGACGGTTTGCTGCGTATTATGCGTGCCATCATGAGGGCCTGTGGTCTCTCTATCTGTGTCCACCAATGGGTAGCAAGGCCTGGCGCCCATACCCTTGCTCCATACATCAATGCCGGTGTGACTAATGTGTCAAATAGCCACCCCTTCGTTCGGGGCTCCTGAAAATGTGCCTGGTGGCACTGTCTCTCTAGCATAGCCAATGCTGCATATCCCTGTGTCAATCTAGCTTTGGCTGCTGAACCCATGGTGAAGCGTGTGGCTGCTAAACCCTAGGTACACGTATGATGTCACCACCTCCACCTGGTGTCCTGTGAGAGTGAATGTCAGCTGACTCCTGCCCTGTCTCGATGTATGAAAGACCATAACCTTGGTTTTCCCAAGGTTCACAGTAAGACCCCTCTGTGTGCAGAAATCATCGAGTGCATGTAGATGCTACTGTAGACCTCTTGGAGACCCAGACACTAGTACAATATCATCCGCATAAAGCATAATATGTACTGAGGTACCTGCTAAATCAACTCCATCTCCGCCTCCCCGTGTAATGAAGTCAGCCACCTCATCAATGTATAACCCAAATAGCGTGGGGGAAAGTGGGCATCCTTGCTTCACACCACTGGTGCTAGCAATAGTCTCAGACATACCTCCTGGACATCTAACTCGCCCAAAAACCTGCTCATATAATGCATAGATGCCCCATGTCATATCTGCTGGTATGCCAAGAGACTGCAGGAGCTAAAAGAGCCTCTCTCGTTGTACTGTGTCAAATGCCTTGCGGAAATCCACAAAGCAGCAATAGAGCTTTCGCTTCCTCACTCTAGCCTGATCAATCATACATCTCAAAGTGAATACATGGTCAGTGGTGGTAGAGAAAGCTCTCCTGAAGCTTGCCTGCCCTGATGAGCGTAAACCTGCTCGCTCAGCATATAAGCTAAGCTCTTGCTCCAACACTGCACCATAGAGTTTGGCCAGCACGTGGCCAACCATACCGTCCTGGAGTTGCTCGGATCGAGCATATCCCCTGTTTTGTGAATCGGCACAATGGTGTGCATCGTCCACTCCGCAGGCAAACCCTCTGCTAGTGCCCTGTTAAACAGGTGTGCAAGAAAAGGAGCCAAAGAATCTACTGCATATATGAGATGCTCACCTTGCAAGCCCATATGGTCGGCGGTTCGTCAATGCTGTAGGCAGCGGATAGCTTCCTGTACCATCGAATGGGTAAAGAAGCTAGCTGTGGTAGGTCGAGGCTCCTGTGGCTGAGGTATAGGCCCTTTGCATATGTGTGCCATGTCTGTGGCTCTGCAATAGGTGTCAGTGTCTGGGGCTCTCTGAAGTGCCGCCATGAGATAGGGCTATCTCTACTCATGAAGAAATGAAAGATCTCTAGCTCCTGCATCTTTGCGAAGGCCCGCCTTTTGCGGCGAGTAAGTCTCCTCATCTCTCTCCTCGACTCCTGCTCTGTGATGTCTCCCAAGGCTCTCTGTATATGCGGAGCCGTGAGTATAGGGCTCTGCACTCGTCATCATACCATCTGTTCTGGGGCGCATAGCCCAGATCTCGCAGGCTCTCCTGAGTGGACACGATGTGGGAAGCTCTGTAATGCAGCCGTGTGTAGGAGTGATGCCAGCTGGGCTGTAATGGTATCCATAGGTGCCAGGGGATCCATGAGTAGGGGCCCATCCTCTACTCTGCCAGTGTATATGTCTGCCATGTCATGTGTGAAGTAGATGGTAGTGTGTGGCGTCAGTATGTGGGGGGCTGGTGATACTGGTGATACGGCTAGTGAAAATGCCAAGTATGTATGATCTGCCCCAATAGGACGAGGTGGAATGGAGAATGAGGTGACAAGCTGTGATGCCTCCAAAGACCCGATAATGTAGTCTACCACCGTGCCTCGGTCCGTGTATGACCCCCATGTGGGAAGCATGTCAGCTCCTGATCACAGCCACTGTAGCATCCCGTTATAAATAACGAGACAATGCCTGGCTCCCAACTCTAGTAAGTGGTCCCCATAATGTCCTCTGTCTGGTCAAGTGTCCTCTGATGCCCGACTATCCCCTATCTCCTCTGGATTTACAGGGTGGAGGATCTCTATGTCATCATAGTCATACACCTCACACTGTCTGCTCTGTGTGTGGGCATTGAAGTTGCCCGTAAGAAATACTTCCCCTAGTGTAGAATAATGCATAATCTCCTCTGACAGACAAGTGTATGGCGAGGCTGTTGTCTCCTCCTCCTGTGGCATGTCCTCTGTAATGACATAGGAGGATCCTGATGGAGGAAAGTAACATAGGGCTATGTATATAACCCTGTCCTGTGAGAGCTGTAAGCTGATCCACATGTATCTGGCCTTTGGATCCTGTGCTACCACTCTCAGTCTCCCCTGTAGCTCCCGTCTGAATAGAACTGCTACTCCCCCCGACCCTCTCGAGGTACCCTGGCGTGTGGTCCTCCTATATGCTGACTCCCACTGGAATCCCTCTACTCGAGGTAGCCTTCTTTTTGGGCTCTGATGTCTCTGTCAGAAGTATGATGTCTCTCCCCACCATAACATGCTCTAGTCGTCTAGGCTGCACCCATAGTGAACCATTACAGTTCCATACTGCCATGTGTATCTCTGTCAGTGGCCTAGTATGTGTCCCATAGGTCCCAAACCGCTAATCCATGGGCCGGCCATCAATGATGACCCGGCCATCAATGATGACCCGACCATCTCGATAGAAGGCCTTCTTGCCTTCTCTCCTCGCGTGTAAGACTCGTGGCATGCAAGCTCTCCTATGCTCAAGATGTATCCTCGTGAGATCATCATCCAAAAAAATAGGAGCTCCCTCTAAACCTCGTAATATGACCCTCTTCCTCATGAAGGTGACCCTCTCCGTCTCTCCTGCAAACTGTAGGATGAGGGCTCGCTTGCGTGTTGAGTCTTTCCCGGCTCTCCATGCTTTGGTGAAGGGGAGAGGGTGCTCTTCCGTGTAGCGGAGCTTCATGCATAGAAGCTGTCCATCTTTCTCGGGAGTGGAGTCGGGTGTCTCGGCTATACCTGTGACTCTAATGTTGAGGCGGCGGGCATGCCTCATCTTCTCCTCCTCAATGGTGGTGTGAATGATTTGGTGTTCTTCCCTTTGAGTCTCCTCCCTCACTTCTTTACGGATGTTCTTCTTCACCACCTCAACCCATCCTGACTACTTGGCTTCGAGTTTTCCCTCCATGTCCTTTGTGATCTCCTTGGAGATCTCTTCTTTGATGGCCGTGAGAGTGTTGTCATTGATCTCCCCTTCTTCCTTCTCAGTATTCTTGATGGCTACCAGTTCCACTTTCAATGCACTCACCTCCTCCTGGAGTGCCGTGTTCTCTTGTTCCAGGTTCGTGACCCGTGGTTCGAGAGCCATGATGTGCCGGTGTAGTTTGTTCTCCACCTCATTGAGGTTGGAATCAAATGTCTTCTTGTTCTCCTTGATTAGAGAGAGAGAGAGAGAGAGAGAGAGAGAGAGAGAGAGAGTTGTATTAATGTCTTCAAAAGGCAAAAATGACCTATGAGACCAAAAGGTTACATCATATTCATGAGGTACATCATCTTGGGTACAAAATAGTAATAAAGAAAGATAACAAAAATCTAGAACTATAAAATCTGATCTAGGTACATGAGCAGAGAGCTCTCATATCACCCTAATACATCCCTACCTCTCGGCAGAGCTCCTGTACTAGCCTGTTGTCCGGGTACGATGGGTGGATTGGCCCTCGGAGTGCTGGTATGGAAGAAGTCGGTGAGAGCTCCCTGTGCTGGTCCTCGAGCAAGTACAACTCATCTAGAGCTCACTAAGGACTCCGTGTGTCTACGGAGCTCTAGAAAAAGTCCGAGGCATCTCTGATCCGAGAAGTCCATGATCGTGGGAAGTGGTCCGAACCCAGCTCGGAAGAGGCAGTGGAACCTCCCCCGAATCTTATAGTATACACGGCATCGACATATGTAATGATCCTCCGTCTCGGGCTATGTGTGATAGAGCTAGCATATCCTGTCCTCTAGTGCGGCCGCCCTGGGCCCATATCTGGCAGTCTCCACTCTCAGCTGGTGGGACAAGGTGCGGATCTGGCCGATCGCACATCTCACCCCAAAAGATAGGTGTGTGTCTATGTAGCGTGGGCGGATGATGAAACCATGCTTTGTCAAGCATAGGAGGCGATGATCTCTCTGTGCGGCTGAGAGCAAATGACAGGGCCTCTATACTGTACTGGAACGGGGGGAGTGCCTCCATCTGCCTACCGTGCATGCCAAACCAAGTGCCTACCTGTGCATACCAGCACTCTATATCTCCCTCGAGTGTCAGCTGTCTCAAGGACTCCATGGATATCTATCTAGTGGAAGCTCCCATGGCCTATGCCAATATGTCACTGTCTAGCATAGAGCCTGTGTCACTATTGGTGCAGCCCCCATCTCTACCCGCACAATCTCATGTGGCTCTGATGGCTTGCTCCTAATCATGCACGAGATCATCGCCACTAGGGGCCTCTCCATCGGCTTCCACCCATCATATACCTCCTCTGTATCTGTCTCGGCCGGCTCTCTCCTCTGTCTCCTCTTGTGGTATAAGGTGGGACCCCAAATGGGGGCATGATACAGTAGTGCAGGTGTAACTAGAGTATCAAATAGCCAAAGCTTCGTCCTTGGCTCCTGAAATTGTATCTATGAGCGTTGCCTCTCTAGCGAGCCAAGGCTGCATATCCCCTCATCAACCTAGCTTCGGCCACCTTCCGCATCGAGAACTGAGGTCCAGTAAAAGTCATCCCAAGGTATACATATGAGGTAACGTACTCCACAGGCTCTCCACTGTATGTAAACTGTACTGCAGATCTACTTATCCACTGTGAGGAGGTGTTAAAGATCATGACCTTGGTCTTTCCAAGGTTCATAGCGAAGTCCCGGTCCTCGCAAAAGGCCCGTAATGCATCCAACTACCTCTGCAGCCCCTCTAGTTTATCAGAAATAAGAACAATATCATCTGCATACAAGAGGATTGGTATCAAGACTCTTGCTAAATGTGCTCTTGGTCCTCCCTGTCTATCTATGTAATCCGAGATCTCGTCAATGTATAGACCAAATAGAGTAGGAGACAAGGGGCAGCCCTGCTTCACCCCGATAGTACTGTGTATGATCTCTGAGTCACTACCTGGAGCCCGTACTCTGCCTGTGACTGACTCATAGAGTGTAATGATCCCCCAAAGCATCTCTGCTGGCACTCCCATATCCTGCAGTCTCCTCATCAGTCTGGCCAGTGGGACGGTATCAAAAGCTTTGTGGAAATCCACAAAGTAGCAGTATATTTGATGCTTGTGAGCTCTCCCATCCTCAATGATCCCCCGTAGTGTAAAGATATGATCTAGTGTGGAGTGCCATATATATATATATATATATATGAGAGAAGCATCAAAAAAGATGGAAACCAAAACTCAATGATTAATGTCCCCAAAAAAACAGTTGGGGACGCTCTTAACCATAGCTTGCAGCTGAAGAAAATATATTTTGTTTGGTTTTCCAGACAGTGAATGTGGCAATATGTGGAGGGAGAAATGACATGGCAATATGTGGAGAGAGAAAACACATGGCAGCATGTGGAGAGAGAAATGACATAGCACCGCAGTCTAAACCGACATTGGGCTTTTCATTCTTGTTTGTACTCGTCGTCGGTTTGTTAGGGATTTTAGTAGGCTATTTCTTATGAGTCAAGATTAAGGGTTCATAGGAACGAAGGTGGGCAGAATCAAAGAAGGTAGTGCTTGTATGTGGAATTCACAAGCCTTCCTCCTAGTGATCATGGAACCTAGATACTTGAAGCCTTGTGACTATTCCGTGCTGCATCCGATGGGCGTGTACTAGTGGTATGGAACGCCAGGGACTTTGCACGTGATGCCATGTCTTGGCTCTATGGTTGGGCAGTGAGCTAGATGTCAATGTGTATGCGTGTTCCCTTTATGTTTATGCTTAATCATAGGGTATTAGCCTGGGCGATTTACAAGGGGGGGAGCAGTCCATCCGAAGGGCATGTTGTCCAAGTTGCATGGAGGACTCATCAAGGGCCAATCATGGGAGGTGGTCCGCATCCAATGCGCACACATGATGTATGCAGGTGATGGTCTGAAAACGTACATCTATGACCAAGGGGCAGACTTCAAACTCAGCCAAGTTGATCTCATGAGGCACTGATGGCTTACTTCAAATCATGAGGGAGACCATCATCACCTGCACTCCCTCTGTCCTCCTCTCCTAGATCTGGTCCAAGAAAGGAGCATCGGATATCATTGCTGCAGGGTGCACCAAAGTGTGAAAAGGCCAACAGTTGGTGCGGGGCTCCCAGAAGTGGGTCTGGAATCACTCTCTCTCTAGTTGGGCCAGAGTTGCATATCCTCTCGTAAGGCAGTCAAGTGCTTCTGGTCTCATGGAAAAGATTGGGCTTGTAAAGGTCACTCCAAGGTAAATATAAGATGAGATGCTCTCCACCTGGGCTCCTCTATATAGAAATGGCATGCCTGCTCTCTCCGCAGCAGGTATGAGGTGTGAAAGACCATGGATTTAGTTTTGCCGAGATTAACTGCAAGGTCGCATCACAAAACCGTTTTAAATGTCTCTGTAGACCCTCCATAGAGTCGGACATCAAGATTATGTCATCCATGTAAAGTAGAATGGCATCACGATGCTCCTTAGTGGTTGAAATCACCTTACATATTGGGGTGATTCTATTCTTTTTCGGCTTATAGCTGTGATTGTTGTATGTTTTTCTCATACTTAATAGAAGTCTCTTTTTGGGAAAAAAAAAAAAAAGAGAATGGGCACAACTGTTGGGGCTTGTCCCCCCAAATCTCTTTGTCCTACTGATGTCTCCTTATATAGCTTTGGACCTTGCTAATCACGGCATCGTAGAGAGAGAAAGAAAGAAAGATATATTAACGTCTGCGAAAGGCCAAAGTGGCCTATGAGACCAAAACATAGTACACAGCTGATGGTGTCTCATCAAAAGTAAGACAAAAAGGACTAAAAAGGTCCTAAAACAGTTCTAAACTGCTATGAAAGGAAAATACTCCGGTACAACAAAAGTGTATAATATCTACAACTAGCATAAAACTGGTGTAATCTGCTCATCTCAGTATCTCTCTCATGAGAGAGAGAGAGAGAAAGAAAGAAAGAAAGAAAGTTGTATTAACGTCTACTAGAGGCCGAACTCGACCTATGAGACAGAAAGAAAGAAAGAAAGAAAGCTGTATTAAGGTCTACTAGAGGCCGAACTTGACCTATGAGACCAAAACATAGTACACAGCTGATGGTGTCTCATCAAAAGTAAAACAAAAAGGACTTAAACAGTCCTAAACAGCTATGAAAGGAAAAAACTCCTACTGAGGTACAACAAAAGTGTATAATATCTACAACTAGCATAAGACTGGTGTAATCTGCTCATCTCAGTATCTCTCTCATGGGGTGCTGTAAGATAGAGAAACTAAAGTGGCGGGGCAGTTGTCTCCTGTGACGGGTAATGATGGCTCTAATCCACCAGTGATGAAGTGTCCGTGACGAGGTCCTAGTAAGCATGGGCATCTCGCTCGACAAAGCGCTATGGCTCTGTCAAGGGTGACTCCTCCTGAAGGACGTCTATGGGACGTCTGGCTCGCCGAGGTAGTAGTGGATGTCTTGGTTGTATCTGCCGGGGTGGTCCTAGCCCTGAAAAAATCTGTCATGGCTCGCTGGCGGGGTGGATCCTGGTGTGTTGTCCTGGCTCGTAGGAGAGCCTCTCGATGGCGTCTGAGCTCCAATAAGAAAAGCCCCAAACACCTCTGATCCTCAAACTCCATCACATGTCGTAATGGTTCAAAACCCTCTCGGAAGAGACACGAGTATCTCCCTTGTATCTCACAGTACATAGTACATCGACATATGTAGTGCTCCTCTAACTCCACTTCCTGGTGACATAGTTGACAAATGCGTTCTTCTGGCTTCATCCCCTTGTATCTACCAGTCTCTACCCTCAGCTAATGTGATGAAGTGTGGATCTGTCCAATGGCACTGCGAATGCCATGTGAGAGATGGGTGTCCATGTATGTAGACCATGTCACAAAGCCATCTGGGGAGAGATGTAGAAAATGGTCCCGTGGGCCATCTTCGTGCCATATGGAGGGAGTGCATCAATCGTCATGCCATGTAATCTCAGCCAGGTACACATTTGGGTGTACCAACATCGTGTATCACCATCTGCTGCTAACTGCCTGGAAGAGATAAGTGCTAGGTGTGGGCTTTGTCTGGGGAGCTCCCATATCCTTTGCAAAAATGTCACTGACTGGAACAGGGCTTCGGTAACCACTGGTGCGGCTCCTATCTCTGCTCTGACAATCTCATGAGGTACCAATGGTTGCTCCGAATCATGCATGCGATCATAGTCACCAGTGGTTTCTCTAGTACCAGCCATCCATCATAGAAATCTCTCTCTGGTCCGACCTAGTCGACAAGCTGCTCCCTCCTCGTGTGGTAGAGGCTGGGTCCCCATATGGGTGAACCATATAAGAGTGTGGTTGTGACCAATGTGTCAAACAACCAGAGTTTGGTGCGCGGCTCCTAAAACTGAATGTAGGCACATTGTCTCTCTAGTGCCCCTAGGGCTGCATATCCACGTGCAGTGTGGTTGGACTGGAGAGAGAGAGATCCACACATGCAGAATGACAATGACAAGTGTACTTGTTTGCAGCCAAAAATCCTATTTCTAAAATGGGAGAAAAAAAATTAAAGATTTTCAAGGGTTAAAACAGTAATCAAAACTTTGGAACATTCTTACAACCTTAGAGAGAAGCATCAAAAAAGATGGAAACCAGAACTCAATGATTAATGTCCTCCCCAAAAAAACAGCTGGGGACCCTCTTAACCATAGCTTGCAACTAAAGAAAATATATTTTGTTTGGTTTTCAGACAGTGAATGCGGCAATATGTGAAGGGAGAAATGACATGACAATATGTGGAGAGAGAAAACACATGGCAGCATGTGGAGAGAGAAATGACATAGCAATGCATTCTAAACCGACATCGGGCTTTTCATTCTTGTTTGTACTCATCATTGGTTTGTTGGGGATTTTAGTAGGGTATTTCTCATGAGTTGAGATTAAGGGATCATAGAA
The DNA here is from genome assembly GCF_041138505.1 of Cibotium barometz. NCBI lineage: Eukaryota > Viridiplantae > Streptophyta > Polypodiopsida > Cyatheales > Cibotiaceae > Cibotium > Cibotium barometz. The sequence goes on from NC_141050.1 coordinate 49,005,459, forward strand.
ATGAAGGTATGCAACAAGCTCCTTCTCCCCTTTTGTTGTAAATAGATAGTAAATAATGTGTGAATTGGAGTGCAGTAAATGAGCAGTGTAAGATTTTTTTGGGAGCTCCTCACTTAGGGAGAGTATTAGTTTGTAAGTAGTTGGCATTTGGGAGCAGTATTAAATTAAAACCATGCAAAATTCTATGAAAAGTGGGAAGTTAATATGAGGGGGTGTACCACCAACACAAATGCCTACCTTCTTATGCAAGGTCAAAATCACTCTCCATCCTGCTCAATCCCAAGAACCGGAAAATCTTAGCCTTTTAGCTAGCCACATGAGTGGAAAGACAAAACAAAAAGAAAGACAAGATAAGCTCAAGATAAAGAAAGACAAAGAACTGGAAAACTTAAGCCTTTCAGCTAGCCCAGGAGTTGGCAAGGAAAGACAAGAAAAGCTCAAGATAAAGATACTAGGCATTGCACACATGTATGGCTGAGCTTGTGGGAATAGAGAAGAGGAATGGGAAGTTATGCCTGCCTGATTGTGGTTGCATATACCACAATCAGGAATAGAGAAGAGGAATGGGAAGTTATGCCTGCCTGATTGTGTGGTTGCATATACCAAAGGGTTCGCACGCAAACTAAGTCTTCAAGATTGCAATGCAAGCCACAACCTAATGTCTTATGAGACTTGGACTTATCTTAAGAGACCCCCATTGTCTTCCACAGCCACACAAGTGTAACCACTTGTTGGTAACAAAATGTTGAGCTATTTGGGTGTGTGGAAAATGGTATTTGACATAGAAGACCACTTAGTAGAAGTTTTTTTTTTTTTTTTGATGCCACCTCAAACACTATTAGAAGAGCTTTTTCTCATAAGGAATTGGATGGGTCATTATAGATGCATGGTGGACTCGGATTCTAGAATTGCCTAATTGCAGTTTCGAGTTAACAAGTCAACATTCTCCTATCAAAGGATGAAATTGTAAACCTGTCTTATGAAGAAACTCTTTTGGATGTGCCATGGAATGCACTGCCTATGCCCTGACTATAAAAAACCTTCCACCTAGACTACCCTACTAGTGAAGGATTTTGTTTTTGACTGCTAATGTGTATCATGGACGTGTTGAGACTATAGATTCACAAAGAAGGACTTCCATAGAAAGGAAAGATCTTGTTAAAAGCTACTTCACCATCAACGATAAACTCTTTTGCTTTGAACACCTAGGCTTGTATAAGAGTACCTCACTCATGCATCGAGCACATAGGATAGTCGACCAACAGCCCATAGAACCTCACTAAGTTTCTTGCACAGCATGATATATTTGCATTATACATAAGTAGGGCACTACATTACAAGGTGCATGCATTAGACACAGTGAATTGTTGTGAGCCTTACAAAATCCTTGCACCAAAAAAAGAAAGAGCGCATATGGTTGGTTGATTCATCTCTAAATTTTCAATTGCCAATGAAGGCCTAGCTTCATCATGACCTTCCAACTCGTCAATTACATGATCGCTCTTAACAATTGCCAATCACTAATCCTTGTTTAGTGGATAATATATTTTGTGATTCATTTTGTCAATAATTATGCAGCCTAACTTCTTCAACTCACATCATACAATCCTAAATCTAAAGATTGTGTGATCCATGTTGACATATTGCATGCTCAAGCAAGCAAGGAAATGTACAACATACATACAAAAAGCTAATCCTCAAAGAAAAAAGAATCAATGAATAAAGCAGGAGGTGGAAAAGGTAACTTGGAACAAAAATAGAAAAGCAAAGCTATATATCCTCCTTAAAAGTTGATTGCACAAACAATCGACAAAGTAGTAGAACTCAAAGAAGAAGCTCAACTACTGTAGCAAAGGAATCAACAAATTGATACTCAAGCTAGAATGATACAAGGCAACTTGAGCCAACTCAAAGTGGAAAACAATCATTATTAACTTAGGAAAAAAGAGGTAAACTCAAGGGCAAGATTGAGTAGAGCACAAAACTATGGTGCAACAAAAATAAAGCATGAATAGAGCACAAAACTATGGTCCAACAAAATAAAGCACGATATCACAAAAATAAAGCATGATATCTCAAAAATCATTTGATGGAACATTTGATGGAGTCACGTGTGATGAAAAAACATGCATAAGAGCCTAAGTCAAGTTGTTTGTGTTGGATGAGCAAGCATAAGAGTCAAAACATTACTTTTCTAGAGGAGGGAAAAGATTTCATGTAAAAATCTCTCAAGGTTCTGCACCACTCATGAACGATACACTAACACTCACTTACTATGGACCATGTTTAAAGCCTCGACATTAAACACCCTCCCCTGCACATAATATTTTATTTTATGATGCATATAAACAAGTAGGTGCTTGCAGCATTCAAGCACGTGTTAAGCACCCTTACTTGTTTCAACCCAAGCGCATGCATTGGCACCAATATACGTACCCTCAACATCGACTGTCTCCCACATATCACCAACTTTTCATACCAGCACACCAATCTTCTGTACCTGCACTCTGGAAAACCTTCATAACCAATCCCTCATAATTTTTCAACCTCACTAATCAAGAATCCATTGCTTAGGCCTAGGACAAACCTAGAACTAGGAGAGGGAGGAATGTTACCCCAAGGTTAATGAAGAGCACTTCCATGCATCAACAATGGGTTTACACCATCACAATGGACGTGTACATTGGCCATGAGTAAAGACGAGCCATCTACAATAAGATAAGAGCATGCAAAAGGACTTTTGAGAGTCACCAACAAAGGATGTACACACATAATGGGCATCACCTAAAAGATCTTTGTTTGCCCTTAAGAATGTGTTGCTTACCCAAGGGGGAATTAATAACTCTTGCCAATCATTGTAATTCCCACGTGATTACACTTAACGATGTACTCAAGGGTTGATTGAGCCAAGAGCCAGCATCATGTGTGCTTAGACTAGCCTCAAGGGCATTTCTAGAATAGATCCAAGCTTTTGTAGGTTTTTTTTTTTGAAATACTAAAATTAGCCTATCTTGATCCTAGAATGGAATCGAAACATGCCATCTGGGCTGAATTTTTCTCTCATCATTTTCTACATGGGATTCAAAGGAAATTTTATTCTGTGACTCCTAGCATAGGCCCCCCCTGCAAGGCATAACCTAACCATCTCTGGGCAGCACTATTGTTTTTGGGCTTGGTAACTGAATGAGGAGTTCTAAGTGAATTTTTATCTTCATTTTTACTAGGCCATCATATATGTACAATCTCACCTCTTGGCCTTGTCATTTATATACCTCTACACTAGGTAGACAGGCCAAGGTAGTGAAATTTTGGTTGCCCTCAAAATTGATCGATTTCTGAAAGATGGTTGTTCTCATCAATGGTTGTTAGGTTATTAAAACCACACTTAAGTACACCATCAATATAGCATTATCAGGCACATTTTAGCTTTGGTACCACTATCAATGCCCTTTGTGGATGTCCTTTTATGACAAACACTTGTGGAAGAGTGTATTTAGCTTAGGCAGGGAGGAGTGGGAGTATCCTGTACCACTGTCAATGCCCTTTGTGGGTGCCCTTTTATGAACACTCGTAGAAGAGCGTATCTAGCTTAGGTAAAGGGAGGGAGTATCCAGTGGACCTAAAAGCCTCAGGATCAATGTCACTTTTAATTTAGAGGTAAAGGGCCATAGGAACTCACCACGAAAGTGGAAAAATTTTCAAACTAAGTAGATGCAATTATGTCAGGGTGGAGGTCATCCCTCACCACTAACATGACCCCATAAGACCTTTTGTTGCAATAAGGACATTTTTTACCATAAAGCTCCATAGGGAGTAATTTGACCTATCCAATTTATCCTCTTTAGAAAGAATACCAAAAAAATCATTTGCAGAGTTATTGGCCATATCTAACTACTAGAGAATTTGAGAAGGAAAGATGCTAACTCTCATTATTTGAAGTGGATGTGGAATTGATTGTCTTGAGGTATGATCTAAAAATCATGATAGTACAACCAAAAAAGTTTCTTGCTAAAGAAAATAAAAAATAAATAAACTAATAATAACCAAAAGACATTAGAGGATGGTAAGAGGAGCCATCAATGGAGGATAAGACCATTCTTACATTCAAACAACAAGATGAAATCGCAGAAAGGCATAAATTTAGATTGCAAAGAAATGCAATTCTCAAACTCTTCAATCATCTTATCCTTGGATACCACTCCTTCAATGTGTGTTTTCTTGACCATTTAGAAGGCTTCATTTCTATTTATTAGCTCTACTTGGGCAATGGTCAGTGCCACATCCAATCCTTCCTTTGTCATTTTTTGAGCCCTTCCATGTCTTCCTTGGAGTTGTGCATGCTTGCAACTCCTCCTTCACTGCTTGTATTATTTTCCTATCTTGCTTTTGCTATCATTGACTACTTGAACTAACCCTTCTAGTTTCTCCACTTGCACCTTGAGTGCTGTCTCTTCAAGCAGTGGTAGGTCATACATGTTCCCTGAGCTTGTTTAGTAGCATATTTTCCATGGCTAATGAGATGGTCCCCACAAGAATATCTCCTTCCCACTCTTTACTAGTTATGGCTCTATCACTTCTTTCTTCCCATTACCTTTCAAATTCATAAATTTCTTTTTCTTGATTTCAAACTCCTACATCAATTTTACATTCTACATTTGGAGCTCCTCCATCTCCTTGGCTAGCAGGATCTAATCTATCTTGGATCCTTTCCTACCCTTTGACCACGATTTTGAATTCGTGTCATGTTTAAAAAATCCTTCTTTGCTGCTCCTTCCCCCATTCATATTTTGGCCTTCTTTTCCACAAGGGACCATATAGCTAGAGGGGGGGGGTGTGTGTGTGTGTGTGTGTGTGTTAACCCAAGGTTATCAAGGACCACTTACGTTTATCAGCAGCATGTTTACACCATCACAATGGAAGTGTAAATTGGACATGAGTAAAGATGAGCCATCTACAACAAGCTAAGAGCATGTAGAAGCACTTGAGAGTCACAAAAGGATGGACACATAATGGGAATTGCCTGAAAGATCTTTGTCCACCCTCAAGAATGTGTTGTCTGCCCTAGTAGGAATTAATAAATCTTTCTAATCATTGCCCACCCAATGTATGCTTAGACTAGCCTAAATATTGTTAGGCAATAAGTTGGGTGCTCAACTAGTTATTAGGTGTGGATGCCACTCTCTTATATATAAGTCGATTTCTCTAATGAGAAAGGAAGAATCCCTTGAGAGTGTTGAATGAGGGTGTGCTCTTACTCCTTGTGCCCAACGAGTTCTCTGGCCCTCTTGCCTCTTTATGTGCATGCTATTGTGTGTGTGTGAGTGTGTAAGTGTGGACCCACTTGCTTTCTTTCCCTTCTTTGGCTTGCATATGAGTGGATTTGTGAGAAAATGTAAGAGAGGATTGGTGCCTTATGAGGCTAGCATTGTCTCTTCTCTCTTGAGGCTCACAAGCTCTACATAGACAACTCTTATGGTGACAATAGTAGGAGGTGGGTCTTCTCAAGTGCTAGCTAGCATCAATGCAGTTACCTCTCCTCTAAGACGATAGGTGAGCATGTAAGTTTTCCATGATAAGAGAAAGCTAAGTGCACTCCACTAGGTTAGTCGTGAGTGTAGTGTGTTTGGGATTTCCATTAGCACCCTGCTAGGGAGCATGCTTGCTTTGCCTTGGTGTATTTGGGCTTGTTATTGTGTTGTTAAAATGACGTTTTCTTAATAGTATTAGTTAGTATGTATATAATTTTGCTTGTGATTTTATACATTAATTGTTACTGTGAGTGTTAGTAGGATTTTAATCATTAGTTTTTTAGTTTTAACCCTAGCATCAAATTAAGGAAGAGATAGTAGGAAACTAAGGGAGAGGAGGAGAGAGAGAGAGAGAGCGAGATGCTAGTTTTCAATTGAGAAAGAGATAAAGTGATGTTTGAATTAAACTAGACAAGAACTAAACACAGAAAGAGGAAGAATGATTTTGCATTAAAGGAAAAAATAGCACTATGTAGGTCTGATTAAGTGAGCTCCAAATATTAAGAAATTAGTATACTAAATTAGCGACAATCTTCCTCCTTCGTGCTAAGAAATTAATATACTAATTAGGGATAATCTTTCTCCTTTGTGCTAAGAAATTAATATATTTATTAGCCATAATATTCCTCTTTCGTGCTAAATAACAATGGACTTTAGTTCCAAATGTTCTTTGACATGACCAACGTTTAGGCCTGTTGGTAGCTATCAACCAGAACACATGGAGCCTTATCTCCACCAGGTGCGACCAAACTCACATCGCCTCACAGTCCTTGATCCCTTCAATCATCTCATAGCATCTTTATCATAGATGAGATCTCTTATCATCTCATGGATTGCCACCTCAAGAATCATCAAACTGATCTCATAGATCGTACCTCACATATCGCCTCCCGCCTTACAGAGCGCCTCACACCTCATGGATCACGGAGACTGACCTCACGAATCGGTCCCACCTCACAGAGATCACTAATGCACCTCTCGCAATCCCACCTCATGGATGCCTCTGACCTCATAAATTGCACTTAACAATTCCACCTCACGGATTGCCTCTAACCTCATGAATTGCACCTCACGGATTACCTCTAACCTCATAAATCGCACCTCACGGATTACCTCCAACCTCATAAATCGCACCTCATGGATTTATCCAACCTCTTCGCAACTCATGATCCCACCTCACAGTTTATCGTCGTTGACTGACCTTATGGATTGCACCACACGGATCAACCCCCCACATCACAATCTCACCTCACAGATTGCCAAAAGAACCTCACAGATTGATCCCACCTCACGGATTGCCAAAAGAACCTCATAGATCACACCTCACAAATTGATCCCACCCATAGTCACCAGAAACGTTTCTGAGTTTTGAAGGTTTTTTTTTGCGAAAGGTTTCATCCGTCACCTCTACAAAACCGTAGGTTTTGGATATATATATATATATATATATATATATATATATATATATATATAATTTTAATTTATATATACATAGTAGAGGGAAGAGAGAGGAAAGAGAAGATCAGGGTATTGAGGGCAAAGAGGGGGAGGGGGAGGAGGAGGAGGAGGAGAGGGGGCAACAGTGGAAAGTGCTCATTGCTTAGAGGGCACAGGGGGTAGTAGTCGGCAGTAAGGGGCAGAGGGCGCAGATGTGGGGCGTTGGGGTCTCAAGCATGGGAAGATGTGGGGCTTGAGCGCAACAGCATGGAGACTTACAACAAACTCACACAAAGGTGAGGCGGTGACAGAAGCATGGAGACTTACAACAAACTCACACAAAGGTGAGGCGGTGACAGAAGCGCGCAACGGGCAAATCGGGAGCAGTCGACAGTCGCACGCATTTTTTGGGAGAAAAAAAAGAAAAAAAAAGACTTTTTAAAAGTGAACAAAATGTTTTGTCAAAGGTTTTGAAGGTTTTGTAGAAACGTTTTGCAAGTTTTGACAGACCAAAACGGGTTTTTTGGTGAGTATGATCCCACCTCCTCGATCGCCACATGACTGCTCCTACTACCAATATAGCAAAACTAGAATCAAACAATTCCTAACCCTTTATCTCCCAAGGAACCCTTTCTTTGAACTAGATATTGTGTCATCTGCAAGTGAGGATTTATTAGACCAGGTAGGCCTACGGAGGAGTTTTACAGAACTAGCCAGGGCCCAGAGCAACCCCAAGTTCCAAGGATATCAGTCCCTTCCTTGACTGGCAAAACAATAACCTTCAATGTAGACACCTGCCCTTCTATAGGATCAGATACATCCCACAAAACCTCTATGTCCATTGATAGGTGGTAGATTGGCATCCTTAAATAGATAGTTAATCCAATCATGCACAAATTGGAATATGTGGTTGGCAACAATCACATCTATGAGATTGTGCAACCTAAAGAGGTAGGTCCAAAAAAGGTGGTTGAGCCTTTCAACCCTAAGGTTAAAATATTCACTGATCGAGATGGTTTTAGGATGTACATTGACACGTTCAAAAACATTTACCATCCAAAAATCCTTATGAGGGAGATACTAGCAATTCATGCTAATGCTAAGAAAGAGAGAGGTTCTCCACCATCAATGTCGATGCGCAGTGACCCCTTGGAGAGAGCTTTATTGGATATACTTAATCCTCTTGCTTTTGACACCCAAAATGTGGTTGATGATTACTCACATGCGGAAGATTCTGCCTTCAAGCCATGGTAATGCTAGGACTTGTTGACATTCGAGTTTGGGACATCCCCACACTTCTCAATCAAATGATGAGCCCTTGGCATTCTTGAATGTAGCTAAGGCTCTATCTATTCCGAGATAAACCTTTGGGACTTTAAGGGATTCTACATCCTCAAATTGGACCAATCTAAGACCCAGTGTCTCAGTTAGAATACCCATGAGTAGTATGGTTGTTCCTCCACCAAGTATGGCTGCTATATCTTAACCGAGACCTTTATTTATTCCACCTCATGTGCCCAAAATTTTGTTAAAACCTATGGTGGCTTCTATGTTACCAATTTCTTCTTTTTAGACTAGCATTCCCTCTAGGAATCCATTAGATCCTTGAGCTTTATCTTGAGAGAGTTTATCGTAGCCATTCTAGATCTGTCAGTTTGACTCCCTAGTTCACATCTAGGATACCTGCGATTATTCTTGATTGCCTAGTCTAGAGACTCCAGCTTTGCTTTGATAGACTTAGCCACCTTTAGAACTGTTCCCACATTTCGATCCACTCTGTCACACAGTGCTTTCACTACATGTGTCTTGTATATGATCTTGCTCTCCTCATTTTCCTTCTGAAGCATTACATGTAGCTTCTTTAGCATTTCCAAGTCTTTGTTTACTACATCCACCTCCTTTGAGAATGTATTGTGCCTTACATCACCCATTTCTACATCTCTCTTTTTCTAGGAAGCAATAAAGAGGATAGTAAGAGAAGTTCCTAGTCAGACTTGTTAATCAAACATGAAAGAGAGAAAACCCTAATAGGATGAGGAGGAGGAAAAAACTAATCTTAACCCTAATCACATGCTATAGCCATCCCTAGGTGCCTCTAATACCATGTTAAGAGTAGCATGGCTAGGGCGACGTGATGTAAATCATTAAGAAGACTAACCAGAAATAACACTTGGATTAAGAGATAAGCTAGACTAAGACAGAAACTTTATTGCAAATAGCTCTACCATTCCATTAGGTTCTTGGCTCCTAAATATCTTGCAAAGATACATCTAGTGTGACCACATACATTTTGCCTTTGCACATCTCCAAGGGTCATTTGTCCTTTCATAACTCTAAGAGGCACCTTTAGACATCATCATGGAATCTACCTTATTCTAGACTCTTCTCCACCATTTACACTTTACACATCATTCTAACCTTTGCTCCATCATTCTGCTAAGGTGCATACACTCCCCACATACATGTGCCCATACATGACATGACATGACATGCACCATATTTCCAACATATCGATGAACAAATATCAACAGAAGTAGCTAAAAACATCCCTACTTTATCAAGCTGGTGTTTGAGCTGCATCATAACTCACATTATCCAAAATTACTATAATAAATCTTTGCCAAGGAGTGATCAGGGACCCACATTGTAATTGAGCATGTTAAGTGTTTTAAGGGAGAAAAGCTTACCAATCTTGACATATGCAATGGTGCTCACATGAGCTCAAACCAAATCTAAGATGAGTAACCAGGATTTAATGGATAAAGAGAGTGGTGAAATTTTGCACACTTTCACGAGAAGAGATCAAAAGAAGCGAGAGAGGAAACAATAAAAGAAGTCCAAACCCTCATCTAAGTAGACAGCTAGGGCTAAAAAAAAAGGTAATGTAATCACTAAGAGTGATGATGGGGAAATAGAGTCTTCTTCTTCTTCATCGAAAGGAGCCTCTAGAGTCAAGATTCTAGATATGGCTTAAAAGGCTGTAACCAGAAGACCCAAGTGAACTAAATATCATCATTAGAAGGAGCACCTAGAGATAAGATTCTGGATATGGCTTCAAAGGCTATAGCTAGAAGAATTGGTGAAAGAAACCAAGATCTGATTAGAGGAACCTCGAGGGCCGTTTCAGTCAAATTTCTATAAATTTGTGCCTAGAATAGCCCTTGATCCTATTGCTAAAGGATCTAAGAAAGGAAGTGTGTTGTTACCCCAAGGACCTTGCCTTGAAACCCAAAAACTGAATCCTAAGCTTGTAACCAAGTAGGCTACCAAAAAGAAACAAATCTAAGTCTCCTATTTGATGCAACGCTAGATTCTTAAACACATGAAGACCCAAAATCCATGAAGGGCTATCATTTGAACAATTATATTGAGAAACAAGGCAAGACTCTCTACCATCCACAAGACTAAAAGAGTCTAGACTAATTCTTTCCTTCTTTTTAGGTTCAGAAGGCGTAATCACTTCAACTAGAGCACCTGCCTTTGGCCATCCTAAAAGACAGAAAGATACAATAAGGATAAGTGTTGTTCTTTCTTCCCCAATCACACTCACCTTGGGAGGCTTCTTCATGAGAGATCGTGGTCTTTGGCTAGACATGGGAGAATGGATGGATGCAAGATTTGTTTCAAATCCTGACAATGCATTTGACATAGACTTTGAGGAGAGAAGTGAGATAGAGGATCCTAGGAGGGTCTATAAGTACATACTTGTAAAAATATTTTCTGGGCAAAGAGCTTAATGGTACCCTACCATTGAGACTAGGAACCAAAACATCCATAGATATCCTAGACAGTGGTGCAAGAGTCAATAAGCTATAAAAAGATAATTGGAGAATTGGGGATTTACCAACCCTTGCCTTTACTAACCTCAAAATCAAATTGGCTCTATTGTTGCTAACAAAAATCTTAACTCACCCATAGAGGTTGGGCCTGTGTGGGGATTGACCGTTCATCATGTCTTTGTTGTCATGGACTTAAAAAAGCCTATGACGTATGATGTGATCGTAGGAAGACCATTCATGAGACAACTTAGAATGATCCATGATTGGGGAATTGAAAATGTATATTTGCACAAAAAATGAGTGACCATGAAAATCAATCTCAAAAATTGGAGTCACTAACCCAGTTTACAAAGCATCCTATAGAAGATGAGGACTATGTCACCACTTATAGAAGTTAAAAAGAGGAAGCTAGAAGTGTTCTTCTTCCCAAAAAATCCCAATTTGATGATCTATCATTTGTGAAACTGAACCGCGATGCTGAGGTTCTTCCCAAGCTTGAAGAAGATAATTGGCTCCACATCCTAGTAATAATAGTAGATTCCATACCCAAGACTGCACTTCTCGTTTTTGTTGTGAAGCTAATGGTAAGAAAATCACTCCTATCATGACCATGGAAAAAGGCATTGGATACCTTGGTTGAGCTTCAAGCATCCTGTAACCTCTTAGAGAATTCAAGTGTGGTTCAAACAAGCATTTCTAAACCAAGTAGAGGCTTAAAAAAGGGGGGGGAAGTCAAACCTACCAAAATCCTTACAAAGAAACCCCCAATGATTGAAGATGAACATGATTGGTTCTGTTACTTTAAAGCTGTTGGAAAACCATACAAAATTCTATGAAAAGTGGGAAGTTAATATGGAGGGGGGTGTACCACCAACACAAATGCCTACCTTCTTATGCAAGGTCAAAATCACTCTCCATCCTGCTGAATCCCAAGAACTGGAAAAACTTAGCCTTTTAGCTAGCCACATGAGTGGAAAGACATAAAACAAAAAGAAAGACAAGATAAGCTCAAGATAAAGAAAGACAAAGAACTGGAAAACTTAAGCCTTTCAGCTAGCCCAGGAGTTGGCAAGGAAAGACAAGAAAAGCTCAAGATAAAGATACTAGGTATTGCACACATGTATGGCTGAGCTTGTGGGAATAGAGAAGAGGAATGGGAAGTTATGCCTGCCTGATTGTGGTTGCATATACCAAACTTGCACCATTATTGACCCTCTATCAAGCCCATAAGTCCCCTTGGGATATAACTAAACCTCGTCCAAAGCATTGACAAAATTGTCATGTAAGGTCCATTTTTTGATGTTATCCCATGGGCCAATCTAGTGAGAAATACTCCTACATGAATGTTATGCAGTTAATAAATTGCTTGAAAGGACTTGACATAGTGCAATTGGACTTACTTCTCCTTTCCATGAAACTTTCACCCAAAAAGGTAACAACTCATTCGCAACTGTGCTAAACATTTTGTTTTTGATTGCTAATGTGTATCATGGACGTGTTGAGACTATAGATTCACAAAGGACTTCCATAGAAAGGAAGGATCTTGTTAAAAGCTACCATCAACGATAAACTCTTTTGCTCTTACACCAAAAAAAGAAAGAAAGCGTATGGTTGGTTGATTCATCTCTAAATTTTCAATTGCCAATGAAGGCCTAGCTTCATCATGACCTTCCAACTCCTCAATTACATGATCGCTCTTGACAATTGCCAATCACTAATCCTTGTTTAGTGATAATATATTCTGTGATTCATTTTCTCAATAATTATGCAGCCTAATTTCTTCAACTCACATCATACAATCCTAAATCTAAAGATTGTGTGATCCATGTTGACATATTGCATGCTCAAGAAGCAAGGAAATGTACAACATACATAAAAAAGCTAATCCTCAAAGAAAAAAGAATCAATGGATAAAGCAGGAGGTGAAAAAGGTAGATTGTCCTACCTAAAGAAGCATTAACTTGGAACAAAAATAGAAAAGCAAAGCTATATATCCTCCTTAAAAGTTGATTGCACAAACAATTGACAAAGCAGTAGAACTCATTAAGAGTGATGATGGGGAAATAGAGTCTCTTCTTCTTCTTCATCGGAAGGAGACTCTAGAGTCAAGATTTTAGATATGGCTTAAAAGGCTATAACTGGAAGACCCACGTGAACTCAATATCATCATTAGAAGGAGCACCTAGAGACAAGATTTTGGATATGGCTTGAAAGGCTATAGCTAGAAGAATCGGTGAAAGAAACCAAGATCTGATTAGAGGGACCTCCAGGGCCATTTCAGTCAAATTCCTATAAATTTGTGCCTAGAATAGCCCTTGATCCTACTGCTAAAGGATCTAAGAAAGGAAGTGTGTTGTTACCCCAAGGACCTTGCCTTGAAACCCAAAAACTGAATCCTAAGCTTGTAACCAAGTAGGTTACCAAAAATAAACAAATCTAAGTCTCCTATTTGATGCAACGTTAGATTCTTTAACACGGGAAGACCCAAAATCCATGAAGGGCTATCATTTGAACAATTATATTGAGAAACAGGGCAAGACTTATATTGAGAAACAAGGCAAGACTTATACCTCTCTACCATCCATAAGACCAAAAGAATCTAGACTAATTCTTCCCTTCTATTTAGGTTCAGAAGGTGTAATCACTTCAACTAGAGCACCTGCCTTTGGCCATCCTAAAAGACAGAAAGATACGATAAGGATGAGTGTTGTTCTTTCTTCCCCAATCACACTCACCTTGGGAGGATTCTTGGTGAGAGACCGTGGTCTTTGGCTAGACATGGGAGAATGGATGGATGCAAGATTTGTTTCAAATCCTGACAATGCATTTGACATAGACTTTGAGTAGAGCAGTGAGATAGAGGATCCTAGGAGGGTCTATAAGTACATACTTGTAAAAATATTTTCTGGGCAAAGAGCTCAATGGTACCCTACCATTGAGACTAGGAACCAAAACATCCATAGCTATCCTAGACACTGGTGCAAGAATCAATATAGCTATAAAAAAGATAGTGGGAGAATTGGGGATTTACCAACCCTTGACTTTACTCTCCTCAAAATGAAATTGGCTCTTTTGTTTGCTGACAAAAATCTTAACTCACCAATGGGCGTGGTTAGGATAGACAGGTTGGGCTCGTGTGGGGATTGACCATTCATCATGTCTTTGTTGTCATGGACTTAAAAAAGCCTATGATGTATGATGTGATCCTAGGAAGACCATTTATGAGACAACTTAAAATGATCCATGATTGGGGAATTGAAAATGTATATTTGCACAAAAAATGAGTGACCATGAAAATCAATCTCAAAAATTGGAGTCACTAACCCAGTTTACAAAGCATCCTATAGAGGATGAGGACTCTGTCACCACTTATGGAAGTGAAAAAGGGGAAGCTAGAAGTGTTCTTCTTCCCAAAAAATTCCAATTTGATGATATATCATTTGTGAAACTGAACCGCAATGCTAAGGTTCTTCCCAAGCTTGGAGAAGATAAGAAGTGACTTTAAATCCTAGCAACCATAGTAGATTCCATACGCAAGACTGCACTTCTCGTTTTTGTTATGAAGCTAATGGTAAGAAAATCACTCCTATCATGACCATGGAAAAAGGCACTGGATACCTTGGTTGAGGCTTCAAGCATCCTGTAACCTCTTAGAGAATTCAAGTGTGGTTCAAACAAGCATTTCTAAACCAAGTAGGGGCTTAAAAAAGGGGGGGAAAAGTCAAACCTACCAAAATCCTTACAAAGAAACCACCAATAATTGAAGATGAACATGATTGGTTCTGTTACTTTAAAACTGTTGGAAAACCATGCAAAATTCTATGAAAAGTGGGAAGTTAATATGGAGGGGGGAGCACCACCAACACAAAAGCCTACCTTCTTATGCAAGGTCAAAATCGCTCTCCATCCTGCTCAATCCAAAGAACCGAAAAAACTTAGCCTTTTAGCTAGCCATGAGTGGAAAGACATAAAACAAAAAGAAAGACAAGATAAGCTCAAGATAAAGAAAGACAAAGAATTGGAAAAACTTAGCCTTTCAGCTAGCCCAGGAGTTGGCAAGGAAAGACAAGAAAAGCTCAAGATAAAGATACTAGGCGTTGCACACATGTATGGTTGAGCTTGTGGGAATAGAGAAGAGGAATGGGAAGTTATGCCTGCCTGATTGTGGTTGCATATACCAAAGGGTTTGCACGCAAACTAGGTCTTCAAGATTGCAATGCAAGTCATAACTTAATGTCTTATGAGACTTAGACTTATCTTAAGAGACCCTCGTTGTCTTCCACAGCCACACAAGTGTAACCACTTGTTGGTAACAAAATGCTGAGCTATTTGGGTGTGTGGAAAATTGTATTTGACATAGAAGACCACTTAGTAGAAGGTTTTTTTTTTCTTGATGCCACCTCAAACACTATTAGAAGAGCTTTTTCCCATAAGGAATTGGATGGGTCATTATAGATGCATGGTGGACTGGGATTCTAGAAATACTTGATTGCAGTTTCGAGTTAACAAGTCAACATTCTCCTATATTGAAGGATGAAATTGTAAACCTGTCTTATGAAGAAAATCTTTTGGATGTGCCATGGAACACACTGCCTATGCCTTGACTATGAAAAACCTTCCACCTAGACTACCCTACTAGTGAAGGCTCTTCAGAATATCTTAGACTTGCTAGGTTATAGTCAACAAAAAGTTATAAGGAAACCCCAAGCTCATAAATCACAATGGTGGTTACCTAAACATCTTCTTAGAGCTCAAAATTGTCCCCCCAATGGCTTGATTTGGGTGCATGAAGCTACTAAACCTCGAAAACAATACACCAATAACCCAAGAAACCTAAGGCCAAAAGAAAATGTGCTTTAAGAACCCAATTGCAACTAACAAAAGATGATAAGCACCCACAAGTGTGGGTCCCAAATGCATTGCTTTTAGCTCAAGGTTATTAAGAGGGAAGGTCATCTATTTGGATTCCAAAAATAAAACTTGGCCACCAAACTTACACCATTATTGACCCTCTATCAAGCCCATAAGTCCCCTTGGGATATAACCAACCTTGTCCAAAGCATTGACAAAATTGTCATGTAAGGTCCATTTTTTGATGTTATCCCATGGGCCAATCTAGTGAGAATTATTCCTAGATGAATGTTATGCAGTTAGTAAATTGATTAAAAGGACTTGACATAGTGCAATTGGCTTTATAATTGATTAAACTTCTCCTTTCCATGAAACTTTCACCCAAAAAGGTAACAACTCATTCGCAAACTGTGCTAAACATTTTGTTTTTTTGACTGCTAATTTCCAAAGCTATATATCCTCCTTAAAAGTTGATTGCACAAACAATCGACAAAGTAGTAGAACTCAAAGAAGAAGCTCAACTACTATAGCAAAGGAATCAACAAATTGATACTCAAGCTAGAATGATACAAGGTACCTTGAAAACAATCATTATTAACTTAGGAAAAAAGAGGTAAACTCAAGGGCAAGATTGAGTAGAGCACAAAACTATGGTCCAACAAAATAAAGCATGATATCTCAAAAATCATTTGATGAAACATTTGTTGAAGGACAATATGAATGAGGAACAAAACTATCAAAAAATACATTACTAGAAAGACGTTAGTTATCACATCAACTACTCCTTTAGAAAATTACCCTTGTAGGGTGAACGATGTTGGGTACTACCCAATCTATTGTGGCCTTATGCATACCACCCTCTACATCTATTTTGCTTTAAGGTGCATGTAAAAACAATATTAAAATGTAAAATTTGTCAGGTATCGTTTGCTAAGCCCAAATCATAGATAGTTGTTGATAGAATAACTATGCAACCCTACATGCACTATCATGGAGAAGAGGGTGGAAGGATAAAATGTGATAATAGAGGTGAAGGCCTCCTCCACAACAACAAACCCATACACTAGCCCTCCCCATCCCCCCCCCTTTTTTTTAAACCTTGTTAATCTCATTGACATAGGGCATGAAGGTTAAAATTTGTCTACATGAAAATTGAATTAAATTTGTCTACATGATGTAATTATGGATGCTTCAATAATGAAACTACTTTCATTTTTGTCTTTCTTAGATTTAATCCATGCTATTGATCATCATAATATGTCACATGTGTGAGGTGCTGGAAGAGGGTTTAAAAATTCATGGTCTTAGATAGTCGGCCAAGCAAATCATCCAAAGCATGTTAGGAACAACAAAACAACGAGATGGTTAGCTAGTTGAGAAAACTAGCCAGCTTTGCTTCATACCAATATGTGATGTATAGCAGCCCAAGGTAGTGCTATAAAGTGGTGTAGCAATCCCAAAGTGCTCCTTAAGAGTGCTATATATACTACTATGAAACATAAACAATACTCTATAGCACTCTTGTGGACTGGTGTGTGAGGCAGCTATAGTGCACTATAAAGTATTTTGAGGTTATGCTTTATAGCACTCCCTTATATATATTGCTATGAAACATATAGTGTTATTTAGCACTCCCTCAAGCTATTATTTATATTACTATGAAGCATAGATAGTTCTCTATAGCACTCCCTCTCATGTTACTATATACATTGATATGAATCAAAGATAGTGCTGCTATATATAACACTCTCTCATATTGTTATATATAGTGCTTTATATAAAATTCCCTCATATTGTTATATATAGTGCTATGAAGCATAGAGAGTGTAATATATCGCTATCTCAATTCACTACTCAACACGTCATTGTGTTATTTCCTTTTGCACATAAAAAAAGATATCCCTATGAATATCTCGTAAAGTGTCTTTTGGCTACATATAAATTCCTTTTGGCTACATATAAATTCCTTTTGGCTACATCTCGTAAAGTGTCTTTTGGCTACATATAAATTCCTTTTGGCTACATCTCGTAAAGTGTCTTTTGGCTACATATAAATTCCTTTTGTATACCTTCAAATTTTTTGAAGCTTTGGAAATACTCAAGCTTTCTTCATCGTGGAATCCATTCATCAACAACAATAAATTTTTGAAGCTTTAGAAATATTCAATCTTTCTTCATCGTGGAATCCATTCACCAACAACAATAAATTGCTTTGTTTGAGGAAGAGTTCATCTGGCTTCATCGTGGAATCCATTCATCAACAACAATAAATTTTTGAAGGTTTAGAAATATTCAATCTTTCTTCATCGTGGAATCCATTCACCAACAACAATAAATTGCTTTGTTTGAGGAAGAGTTCATCTGGCTTTTTAACTAATTGCCAATGAGTAACGTAAAAATATATTAAAACCTTTTATCATTTGTAGAAAATAATTCACAATCTTAAAAAGAATTCAAAAACTTGCCTATAGTTTTCCTCCTCTTAGTATTATCTTGCCAGTTGTTCACAATCGTTTCTACACCATTCTATAAATTAGCTCTCCTACTCCGTTGATCTTGTTTCTTGAAGTTTCATAAGTTCTTATTCTTTGTAATTCTAAAATTAGTCATAATACTTTTGCTTGAGGTGTTATTAGGCCCTTGATTCCCAGACATAGCATGCTTATCCCTACTAAATTCCCAGCTTCTTCTTTGTGGGAGGGTGGAGTATTTCCATCAGCTCACAAAGCACCCTCGAGTTGCGCAAAATTCCCAGCTTCTTTTATTATCACAACAAAGAAACATGCCGCTAGATGTCTATAGCAACACCTTGCTTAAGCAAGATGATACATGTCACTGGAAACAACACAACAATGCTAAGCACAAAAGAAAGACCAAGAATAGTAAGTTACTAATTGTAGAGAGGAGAAAGTGACTAAAAACATGAGATTTTTGTTCAATTTTGGGTTTTCTACACAACAGTAGTAGCATTGAATGTGCAGATGGTGATGTCATCATCTTTGACATCACATCTTTGAGCTCCTCTTCAACATCTTCAATAATCGTCAACAGTATCATCAATTTTTGTATTCTTGGTAAGTATCATTTCCACACATCTCTACACTGCAATTTTTCATACACTTTGCACGTTTCCATCATCATCAGTAATCTATTGGTAGCCATTTGTTGCATTCATTGGGTATGTATAATACTTGTTGTAAGTAGTTGGGATATTTACATTCTATTTCAGAGATTAGTTATTTGTAGGCAGAATGGCATGCAATGATGTACTTAATGTTACCATATTATAGTAGTGATGTGTGTGAACACACTTAGGACCGCCGGGGCACTTTTTCCCTCACTAGGAGGTTTTTTCCCCCGTGCATTGTATATACGCCCATTATCTTCTAGGGCTTGTTATCTTTCATTTTTGGCACTCATAATATACTACTGTGTTGTGCTCAAGCTTCCTCATCTTCTTGAAGTTGTGTGTGCATTCCTGCAACCCTAATTCCAACAATTGGTATCAGAGCAGGCTTCCTCCTCCCGGGCAGCATCACCGGCACCTGCCGCTTCATCTCCTCCGATTGCGACGAGGTTTCACGAGCGTCTGCAGGTTAGTATATGCCGTGGGATAGCCCATAGGGCTTGTTCGTTTCAGAATTTTGATCTGAAGTCATTTCGCCCTCCGTTTTTGCATTCCAAGTACTGCGCAGGCAAAATCGTCCTACTGTGCAGATTTTCTGTCAAGATTAAAATCTGCAGGACAGGTGCCCATTCGTCTGTTTTGGGCTGTGCTACATAGCACAGGTCGATTTTATACAGGTTTACCTCTTACAGACAGCATTTACATCTAGTAGTACAGTCATTGGCCATGGCTGACAACAATGATGTATTCCGCATGTTGGCTGCTGAGGATAAGTTGGATGGCACCAACTATCCATTGTGGGCATATATGATGCGACATGTATTGGTAGCAAAGGGGTTATGGAACATTGTGCAGGGTATTGATGCACGTCCTATTGTGGCTGGGAATGCTGCAAACACATCAGAAACAGGTACTGTTGATGATGGTGCAGGCACAAGTGCTGTAGCAGCAGTTCGAGAACCACCACTTTCAGCAGAGCAGATTCGTTGGGATGGTAGAGATGCGCAGGCTCATGCCTTGATTGCGCTGTCTGTCAAACGTACCATTATCCCACATATTCGCTCCTGCAGGACTTCTAAGGATGCTTGGGATGTACTTGCCACATTGTATCAGGCAAGAAATGAGGCTCGTGTTGCTTATCTCCGAAAACAGTTGGAGAGTGAGCATATGAACGAAGGTGATTCTATGGATAGCTTTTTGACAAAGATCAAGGATTTCAAAGAGCAGCTCATTTCTGCAGATGAAATCCTGTCAGACAGTTCACTTGTGCAGACTGTTTTGAATGGTCTACCAGATTCTTATCAGGGTTTTGCTTCCACTCTTCGCTTGATGATGAAAGGCAATCCCAATGCCTTATCATTTGAGGAGTTAGTTTCTGTTTTGCTGCAAGAAGACCAGTCAAGGCAAAACAGGAATATTATGCGTGTCGCAGATCAAGCTTTCGTTGCTAGTCAGAGAAGCGGGAAAGGTAAAGCTGGCTTTTCTTCTAGTAAGCAGAAATCTGCAAATGCTGCGCAACCAAAGAAGGAAGACAAAGATGAGAAGAAGGGTGACAAACAGAAGACATTTTGCAAGTACTGTAAGGGAAATGATCATGTCATCAAAGCGTGTCCTAAGCTAGCTGCGAAAGAGGCTAAGAAGAAAGAGGCTGGTATGGCTGTTGCAGATGCCTCTCCTTCTAACAATGAATCTGCTAATGTTGTGCTAGATACAGAATGGGCATTCAATGCGCAGTGCAGTTATGACCCATCTTTGCATGACACATGTATGTCTGCAGTAGATTCAGATGTATGGTACTTTGACAGTGGTGCCACTAAGCATATCACCTCGCAGCGCAGTTTATTCACTTTCCTTGAGTCTGCTCCCACAGGGAATACTGTCACTTGTGCCAATAACTCCTCTTATCCCGTTGAAGGAGTTGGACAGATTGTGCTGAATGTTGCAAATGGCAACACCTTTACACTTTTTGATGCATTGTATGTGCCAGGGATCAAAAAGAATCTGCTGTCAGTCTCCGCATTTGCCAAAACAGGTTTGGTTGTAAAATTTGTGGATGACAGATGTACTGTTCATGATCTCTCTTGTGGTGACATCATTGTAGCATCTGGTTCACTATGTCGAGGGCTGTATAAGCTCAATATGGATGGCAAATGTGTAGAGGATTCAGCATGTGCTATTATGGATACGCAGGCTATTTCAAATGCAAAACTGTGGCATGCACGTTTTGGTCATCTGAATTTTGCAAGTTTGCTGCGCCTGCAGAAATCTGAAATGGTGTCTTCTTTGCCTAAGCTTGAGGCACCTGTCAAGCATGTTTGTGAGGGCTGCATATTGGGTAAAATGCAGCGTGCTTCCTTTCCCAAAGATGGATCAGTGAGAGCTGAACGCAGATTGCAGCTTGTTCACAGTGATGTTTGTGGTCCCATGCAAACTCCATCATTTGGAAACTACCTTTACTTCGTGACTTTCATTGATGATTTTACCAGGCATGCATGGGTATATCCTTTGAAGGCAAAGTCCGAAGTGTTTTTGTGCTTCAAACAGTTTTTGGTTATGGCTGAAAATGTGTCAGAAAGTAAGATGGGCACCCTCCGTTCAGATCGAGGGGGGGAGTATATGTCTTCAAAATTTAATGCATTTCTGGCTGAGCGTGGGATAAAACACCAATGTACAGTGCCGTATACACCACAGCAAAATGGTGTGGCTGAGAGAAAAAACAGGTCTCTCATGGAAATGGCAAGATGTATGGTTAAGAGTCAAAGTCTACCACATGGTTTTTGGCTTGAGGCTGTCATGTGTGCCACTTATGTACTAAACAGGTGTCCCACCAAAGCATTACAGGTTGTCACTCCATATGAGGCTTGGCATAGCCGCAAGCCATCTGTTGGCCATTTACGTGTTTTTGGTTGCCTGGCATATGCATTAGTGCCTGTGCAACATCGCAGAAAATTGGATGACAAAGCTGTCAAATGTATTTTTGTTGGATATAGTGCTGAGAGCAAAGGCTATCGTTTGTATCATCCACAGACAAAGCGCATTTTGGTTAGCCGTGATGTTGTATTTGTGGAAGATGCAGTTCAGCCCTTGGTTTCATGTACTAAGGAGACAGATATCAGCTCACGTGATGTCTATGATACATTGTTGCCTCTTTTCAGTGGTGCACAGTCAAGTGCAATACCTCATGAGGCAGTTTTTCAGCCTATGCAGGTTTTAAATGATGGCACAGATCAGCCTATATCTGATGCAGATGTGCATGATGCACTTGAGGATGAGAGACAAGAGATTGAGGGCTCTAGGAACATGCCTAGATGGCTGGTGCAGACTTTGCGTGACAGCAAGTTGGATGCCCCTTTGTCTAGTCGCACTCGTTCTGGCTCTCATGGTGCCTCTTATGCGTCAGATTGTTATGCATTGGCTGTTTCTAGTATGTGCGATGAAAGTGAGCCTGTTTCATTTGATGAGGCACAAAGTTCAGAAAATTGGATGGCTGCTATGCAAGCAGAATACGATGCTATTATGAAGAATAGTACATGGTCTTTATGTGACTTGCCCCCTGGCAAGAAGGCCATTGGCACTAAGTGGGTATACAAATTGAAGCGTAAGCCTGATGGCACAGTGGATCGCCATAAGGCTAGGCTTGTTGCAAAAGGTTATGCTCAAGAGAAGGGCATTGATTTTGATGAGACTTTTGCTCCCACATGTCGTATGACCACTGTTCGTAGCATCTGTGCATTAGCAGCTCATAATGGTTGGAATGTACATCAGCTGGACATAAAGACTGCGTTCTTAAATGGAGATTTGCATGAGGAGGTGTATGTATCGCAGCCTCGTGGTTTTGTTCAAAGAGGGCAGGAAAACAAAGTGTGCAGGTTAAAAAAGGCTTTATATGGTTTAAAGCAAGCTCCACGAGCTTGGTATGAAAAAATACATGCATATTTGACTGCACATGGGTTTCAGAATAGTCCAACAGAAAGCACTTTGTATGTTAAACGTGTGGATGGTGTACATCTAATCATTGCTCTCTATGTCGATGACATGCTGCTCACAGGACCAAATGAGAGTCATATTGCTGATTTTAAGGCTGATTTGAATGCCTCTTTTGAGATGTCAGATTTGGGGCATTTGCATCATTATTTGGGGATACAATTTAAGCAGTGTGATGGAGGTATTGCTTTGTGTCAGACAAAGTATATTGAAACATTGTTGCGGAGATTTGGCCTTGAAGACTGCAAGCCTATTGCTACTCCAATGGAGACAGGTTTGAAGTTGAGTCTTCATGATGCTGGAGATCACTTTGATGTCACACTCTATCAGACAGCTGTTGGTTGCCTCATTTATGTATGCATTACGAGGCCAGACATTCAGTTTACAGTCTCACAGGTGAGCAGATTTATGCATAGCCCAGGCATTAAGCATTGGCAGGCAGTGAAGCGTATCTTTCGCTATTTGAGTGGTACTCGGCATCTTGGGTTGTTTTATCCCAAGGGGGGATCATTGCCGCCAGATTTACATGTTTTTTCAGATTCTGACTGGGCTGGTTGTTATGACACACGCGTGTCCACGAGTGGTTTTTGCTTCATGCTTGGAAGCTCATGCATATCATGGTTGAGCAAGAAGCAGCCTACTGTGGCCACTTCTAGTTGTGAAGCTGAGTACAGGGCAGCTTTCACAGCTACGGTTGAGTGTGTGTGGCTCAGACGCCTTATGGCTGATTTGGGTGTTGGGCAGCCATCTGCCACCACCATCTTCACTGACAGTCAGAGCGCATTGGCAGTTGCGCGGAACCCAGTGTTCCATGCTCGTACGAAGCACATTGAGGTGCACTACCATTATGTCAGGGAGAGACTCTCTGCAGGAGAGATCAGTTTGGCTTATGTGCCAACACAGGATAACCTTGCAGACCTTTTCACAAAGGCTCTGCCTCGTGAGAAGTTCGAAGCTTTTCGCAAAGCTTTGGGCTTACTCCCTTTTGTGGATTCGTCCACATAGCTAGACACTTCCCTATACATGAGTGCTAGCTCTTGTTCACCGCATCACTCCAGGGGGGATTTGTTACCATATTATAGTAGTGATGTGTGTGAACACACTTAGGACCGCCGGGGCACTTTTTCCCTCACTAGGAGGTTTTTTCCCCCGTGCATTGTATATACGCCCATTATCTTCTAGGGCTTGTTATCTTTCATTTTTGGCACTCATAATATACTACTGTGTTGTGCTCAAGCTTCCTCATCTTCTTGAAGTTGTGTGTGCATTCCTGCAACCCTAATTCCAACACTTAAGACACTTTCCACTGAGGATAAACTTGCAACTCACATTGTGGTCATATAGGATGTGCCATCATTGGTCACCAATGGGCTTTGGAATGTTGTTATTGGCATTGAGGCATGTCCTATCTTACTAGCATGATAGCATAGTACGGGTACTTTGGATGGTGATACAAGTTTAGATATAACTATGGCATCCTCCTCCTCCGCACATCCACATCAAGACAAGGCAGGTGGGATGGCAAGGATGCACAAGCACATGCATTAGTGAGACACTAATGCACATGCATTAGTGAGACACTTTCAGTGAAAAGAAGCATTATTCCTAATATTTGCTTATGTAAAACTACAAAACATGCTTAGGATGCACTTGCTTCACTTTACCATATGCATAATGAGGCACAAGTAGCCTACTTGCGTAAGCTGTTAGAGTCAGAGAATATGAATCGAGGAGATTTAATGGATGAGCTCCTCAGTAGGATTAAAGATCTTAAGGGGTAGTTGGCATCATGTATTGATGAAGCCTATCCGGATAGTTCATTGGCATGTATTGATGAGGCCAACTGGATAGTTCTTTGGCAAGATTTCTCTCTCAGGGCAACTAAGCGAAAGGCAAAATCCCCCCAGTATTTTGGAAAGGATGTTGATGAGAAGGGGGTAATAAGCCTAAGAAGAAAGGATGAGACAATTATGGATGATACAGAGGACAAGGAAAGGGCATCCATAAAAGTATCCCCTAGAGTATGCTAAAATGGCTGGCGTAGACATTGCAAGACAAAAAATTAGCTACTCCTTTACCTAGTAGAACACGTGCAGGTTCTCATCATGCATCTCATTCTTTTGTGGATCATGCTCTCATTGCCAGTATATGCAATGAAGAGGAACTTGTTTCCTTTGAGGAAGCACAAAAAAGTGATTATTGGATGTAGGTCATGAAGGATGAGTACGATTCAATCTTTAAAAATGTCACTTGGTATTTAGTAGATTTTCCTTATGGTAAACAGGCCATTGGTACAAAGTGGGTCTATAAGCTAAAGCGTAAAGTTGATGGTAGTGTTGACGCTACAAGGCAAGTCATGTTACAAAGGGTTATGCTCAAGAGAAGGGCATGGATTATGATAAGACCTTTGCACACCCACGTCTCGTATGACTATGATCAGGTGTATTGTTGCATAAGAAATGCATTATATTTGAAATGTACATTAGTTGGATATCAAGACTTTCCTTCTTAAATGGTGAATTGTATGAGGAGGTTTATATATCTCAACCTTATGGTTTTGTCGAGAAGGGGCATGAATTTAAAGTATGCAGGTTAAGAAAAGCTTTATATAGCCTTAAATAGGCTCCCAGAGCATGGTATGATAAGATAAATGCATACTTGGTTGTAAGTGGTTGTTGCAATAGTCCAATTGAGAGTACCGTCTATGTAAAGAGGTGTAAAAATTGTTTTTTGGTCATCGTTCATACGTTGATGTTCATACATTGATGACATGCTACTCTCACAGACCCTAACGAGGAGAAGATTTCAGCATTTAAGGTTGAATTACATGTGTCATTTGAGATGACAGATTTGGGCTCATTGCATTATTATTTGGGTATATAGTTTATGCAACGTGATGATGGTATTGTGATGTTACATTCAAAGTACATATAGAGATTGCTTACACAGTTTGTGGTCTTAACTGTAAGCCTGTTGCTACAGCAGTAGATACAAGGACTAGGCTTAGTATCTCTAAGATGCAGGTGAACCATTTGATGTATTCCTTTATTAGTAGGCTATTGGGTGCCTCATCTATCTATATAATACAAGGCCAGACATTCAGTTTGGGGTTAGGTTTAGAAATATCTCTTAAATTTGATTGGACTTCTCAAGGTACTGAATGGGATCTCTAGTTCCATCAAATTTTATTATCATCCTTGAGATATGGATAAGCTTTGTTTTACCAAACTCTAAGCCTCTAGGTATCATGTTTGTTCCAATCCCCCCTTCCCATTTCAAACACCATCCTAATCATGTCTTTTTCATATTTAAGTGGTAGTGGAATATAAGGGAGTGGTTGCACGAAATCCTATGTTCATGGTTTGGGATTTCTTGCCCCATAGGTTTGGTGGGTTCTATGTCGGTCTACCTTTGAGGCTACAAGCTTGTTGTTGCGAGCGAAGATAATGTTATGTGGATGCCCTTGTGGATCCCTAGTTATCTTGCATTTATTTTATCACGGGTTGGTCAATTCTTTCTTTTCCAATAATATTTATAAAAACAAAAGATTTACATGATTACTAGAGAATCCTTACATATTATCTTACATTTATTTTATCACGGTTGGCTAATTCTTGCTTTTGCAATAAAAACACAAGATATGGTGGAAGCACTTGTACTACTTGATGGGATTTTTTAAAAAAATTCCAAAAGTTATAGAGGGATATATTTTTCTTTCTTAAACCTTGGCTAGACTAATTTAACTTTCTATTGGTATACCTTCTATAATCAATGCTATACCCAAGACTTATAAGAAGAAGAAAAGGCGGCTTCATCGACAACTTCATTGGAAATCTTCTTCCATAATGTTGGCCATCATGGGTGATCTGGGACACAGTATGATGTATATGCGGGTGCTCTGCCCAAACATGTTGTCTAAAAGGAAGTGCTCTACCCAAACATGTGGAGCTAAACATTTTGTTGCGTGCCCATGTGCCCATTTTGTTGCGTGCCCATATGTGTGATATCTGCTTTTATGTTTAAGTGCTTTGCCGTATATGTAAGGTGCCTAAAACATTATCATGGATGCATATGCGGGTGCTCTATCCAAGCATGTTGTCTAAAAGGAAGTGCTCTTGAATTTATGGAGCTAAACATCTTGTTGGGTGCCATGTGCCCATATGTGTGACATATGCTTTTATGTTTGAGTGCTTTGCCATGGATAAAAGATGCCTAAAACATTATCATGGTTTGGTGCTAAGGCTAGCATTGTGTGGTAGGAAGTTCACATAGTATGTCTTGAGGTACTTGATATTTGTGCTAAGGCTAGGATCATGCAACATGAAATTTGTATGGGATGTACTAAGGCACTTAACATACCTGTAATTGAATAAAGAGATTAGATGATAATTAAGACATGATTAGTGAGCAATTAATTGAAAGCTTAATGTAGGCATAGATAATCAAAAACCAGCAAATTCTCATTAGGCCAATGCCTCAATGTATAGAGTTTACATCCAAGCATCCAATCCCACTAATTTCTCCTTGATTCACTCCACCACTTTTGCTTGATTCTCTCCACCTCTTTTGCTTGTTTCACTCCACCACTTTTGCTTGATTCTCTCCACCTCTTTTGCTTGTTTCACTCCACCACTTTTGCTTGATTCTCTCCACCTCTCCCAGAATATCTCCACACATCCTAAATCTCCTCATGCTACCCTTTATTCTCTCCCTGTAGATTCTTCTCACCTTTTCACAGGTTCTCTCACATTTACAGCTTCTCTTTTACAACCTCTTGCCAAGGGCTTGTTCCCGCACACACCCTATTCACTTGTATATTTCAACACCTCCCCTCAAGTGAATACTCCTAGCACACCTAGACCCTATACCAAGTTTCCCTCTTACTTGATAGTCCACGACTAGTGCCTCAAGTCCCTGAACTCATAGTCCTTGACACACTCTCTCTCTCTATGTGTCCAAGGCTCCTACAAGTGCCCGTGACCTTGACTAAAGTGCTCATACATACGTCTACCACATGGCCTACATCATCGATGTCTCAGAGGTGGTTTTACTCTGTTGGGGTAGGTTACATTGGGTCGTGGGGTTTCTCTCTCTCTCTCTCTCTCTCTCTCTCTCTCTCTCTCTCAGAAAAGATGATCCAATTCCACTTCCTTAGGAGCCTCCATGAAGTTTACCAATGTCATTCCTTCTCCACTGGGTTTGTTGTAGTAGTCTCTTGCCATGTGTCCCGGCTTTCCACAGTTGTGGCAAGTGAAGGTCCTTCCTCCTACTCTACCTCTTTCTCGTCCTCGAGAGAATCCTCCTCGGGTGAAGAATGCTTTTTCTTCTTTTGCTGTTGAGTCGAGCCATTTCTTATCTTTGCCTCTACTCTCTTGCTCTAGTAGAGCTCCTTCTATCTCGTGTAGCTTCAATTCAGGTACATTCTTTAGTGTTGCTACAATGTTTTCATATTCACCTTTGTCCACACTCTTCAGAAGCACTGTGCCTCATCATCTTCTACCTTTTTGCCAATAGCTGCCAGTTGTTGCTTAATGCTTTTATATCTGTTCAAGTGTGTGATTAAAGGTTCACTTTTCTTCATATCCAATTTGTAAAATTGCATTAACAGATCTATCTTTCAATTTTTAGCTTGTGTGCCAAATAATTTATTGAGTTCATCCCATGCATCTTTTGCCCATTGTATCCCTGAGATGTGATGAATGATTTCATCATTTAAACTGAGTGCGATAAGTCCCAATGCTTTTTTATTCCTGAGCTTCCACTCATTTTTCCCTCTCACCTCTGGGCATTTATCTCTTCCCTCAACTAGCCCCCACAGATTTTTCCTGAGTAGATACATGGTTTTTGTCTGCCGTGTGTAAAACTACTCCCCATTAAATTTGGCTATTTCTTGTGCCGTACTCATGATAATGTGAAGGGGGTCTTACCTCTTGATCCAATTTCAAGATTCAAGGGCAGTGTCTACCCTTTTACAACTCAATGCGGTGTTTAGGAGATGATTACAACAGATTTATCAGCATAAAATCACTAGAAATTACATTAAATCAAGGGTAACCAATTTGTACGGAATGGTTGGAGTATCAAACCATCTCCGAATTGCAATCTGAAGTTATAGGGATCTGTATCAGATACATAATGGTTAATTTGAACCCTCAATTGTACCAAAAAATAGTGATTAGTATTGATTAATCATTGATTAGCAAATTAATCCTCTGTTTTGTGTACAAAAAACAGAGTATGCGGGGAGTCCAGATCTGAGGCCTCAGAGTTCAAATGAGCTCAAATTCTTTCAAGGCCATCAATAGCAATTAGTCTAGTAGAGGATTAAGCCAAGAAACACAAGATTTGACCAAACATTGAATTCTTAATCTCTATCTTACCAAAGTCACCTGTTGTTGCAGATTTGATGAAAAGCTTGGATCTCACTGTAGACTTGATCAAATCAAATTCTAACTTCACCTGCTTGTAGAGCATCCTAGGGCCAAGAGGAATTAGACCCATTACATGTGATGAAGCAGATATTTCAATTTCTCCTCAGAAAAATGATGCCTACAAATTAGCAAAAATCTAGAGCTCTAGTAGGCAGTTTGCTGCGGTGATTTGATGGGCTGGAGCACAAGTGAGTTAGCTATGTATGCCTAAAGTGGCTTGAGCTAATGTTGCTCCTGGAGGGAGATCAAGCCCCTCCACTGGCTGGGGCTATAGTGGGCTACTTGAAAATAACTAAAAAAGTGATTATTTTCTAATCATCTACTAATCCTAATTAGTTAGATAATGGGCTCATAAACTTGATGGATTCTAGGCTAAGCTCTGATACCATGTTAAAATTACAGCAATGTGATGAGCTATGGTGGATCAAATGCTAGAATCAATAAAGAGATTAGACGATACTTAAGACGTGATTAGTGAGCAATTAACTGATATCTTAATGTAGGCATGGATAATCAAAAACCAACAAATTCTCATTAGGCCAATGCCTCAATTTATAGAGTTTACATCCAAGCATCCAATCCCACTGATTTCTTCTTGATTCACTCCACCTCTCCCAGAATATCTCCACACCTCCTAAATCTCCTCATGCTACCCTTTATTCTCTCCCAGTAGATTCTTCTCACCTTTTCACAGGTTCTCTCACATTTACAGCTTCTCTTTTACAACCTCTTGCCAAGGGCTTGTTCCCGCACACACCCTATTCACTTGTATATTTCAACTCTTCATGCATGTAATTGTGTGTGATGGAGCATGGGAGTCTCCATGGTTGTAGCTTGAGGGAGGAAACATGAGAGTCTCCTTGGGTTTGTTGAGTAATGATCAAGCACAAGCTGCATCTTATGGATACTTTGATCAAGGGAAGGTGTTACAATATTGATATTGCATTTGTGTGAGTTAGAGTTGATGAAATTGTGTTGGAACTTTAGGTGATGGTTCAAAGGTAGAAAGGGTATTTAGTAAAACCTTAGAATTGAAACTACTTGAAATAATTAGTTGGTAGGAGTCATGTGAGTTGCTAGTGTTAGTGGAGAAGTTTATGGAATTAGAGAGGACTTGATTGTAGAGGTAGCAACTTGAGGAGAGGATTTTAGATTTAGGTCCCTCATGTAAGATTTTAGATTTAGGTCCCTCATGTAACATTTTATGAAGAAATTAAGCAAGTAAGTATTTTTGGAGTATTCACGTGAATATCTTTCCGGAGCAAGCAAGTATTTTTGGAGTATTCACGTAATATCTTTCTAGCTTGTTTTACACTACCGTTTCATGTGTTCTTAATGGCTTCTAATTTGATACAAGTTCTCTCACACCTCCACCCACACCATGAAATTTATGAGGTTGTCACTATGGAAAGCACCAACGTGAGAGATGGGTGGCTACTTGAATGCACATGATGACCTAGGATAAGGTAGGTGGTAGCTAAGTAATGCTATGGTAAGGCCTACCTGTAAACATGAACATAGGGAGAGGGAGTGATGGAAACTTAGCCCCTTCCCAGTAGAATTGCCAAAAAACCTACTAGCACCCACTCAGTCATCCACTTTGTGTGGTCCCTGACAATGATAACATTACAGTAGTCCTTTCTTGGCAATGTTGTTGATGTCTCGTTGTCCCCTTCCCATGGATTGTACTCATGTCTATATACTAGTTGGGGTGTTATATCTTGTACTAATAAAGAGCTCTTGGCTTTGTGACCTGCCTTTTGATGGCATCCAAGTAATTAAACTCTAGAGTCTTAACTTCGTGCACCTCTTCCACCACCACTACTTGATTCATAAGACAAGATGGGAGGCGGTAAGGGTATATTAGGAAGTCTAAGGATGCCCCTTTGACGAGTGTTTAGTACCAAAAGTGCCAAGTTTTGAGCTTAGGTTGTGTGCTACTAGTGGCTCTCGCATTGCACATAGATGGTCATTGCAGTAGGGGTGTGTGTGTGTGTGTGAGAGAGAGAGAGAGAGATCATGCATGGAAGGTGGCAAATAATGCATGGTCAAGCTAGGTGTGGGGATTTCAAATGACCTTTAATAAAAATAATAAATAAGGTAGATAAATGTTGACCTTAGGTCTTGCAAGCAAAGCTAAGAAAAAACCTGTACTGCCCTACAGACCTCTACACATCACTTTTCACTTTATTTAAAATTTTACAAAGAAAATCCCATCTCTCCTCCTCCATCAAGAAACTATAATCTTTTGAGCTTTACTATGTCTCCTCCACCCCCTTAAGATCTCTCTTATTTTTTAATTTTTTTTGAACGGTCCCCGGACGCCCTTTGGCGACCTTCATATTCAAAGTTCACACGCGCACGCATTGGGCGCCGACAGGCACTTGCTCTCACTTTATGCTCAGAGCTCGGCGCTACTTTGCATTTTCAAATTGCAGCAGCACTTCCTCTCCTTTGAAGGTGCCATGGGCGTTACCTCCTTCGCAGGCCGTCTTCTGTTCTCCGCCATCTTCATCTTCGCTGCCTGGCACAAGTAAGCCTCTCTCTCTCTCTCTCTCTCTCTCTCACACACACACACACACACACACACACAGACTGAGCCCCAAGCACATATTCTGTGATTTTCTCTTCTCTCTACCCGGTGGGCTTCTTAACCTAGCTTTTTTTGGGTGCTGCTGGAGGCAGAGTTGAGGATTTCGGCAGCGATGGGGGCAGCGCACTCAAGGCCATGGAGCCCAAGCTCGCTCTCTTCAAAAGCCATGTGGTGTCAGCACTTGGAATCGACCTACCAAACGTGGAGGTGTGTATAGCCGATTGTTCAGGGTAGCCCTCTAATTCCCTTTGTATGGTAAAAGTAACATCACATTTCTTTTCTTATGAATTTTAAGACTTTAGCTTTTCCTTGGAATGGTCTCCAAAGGTAAAATGGGCCGAGAAGATTTGAGAAGGCTTCAAAACTGAGGCTAACTTTGACGTCTAGGGAGAAAAAGGGTGCCAAGTCTAAGCAGTTTTCTAGGGTGGTGCATAGAAAAATGGGTGGATTCGGGGTGGAAGGGAGGAGGTAGCAAAAGAGTGGAGACGCAAGGGGATGGGTGCTTGCTGAAGTGTGTTTATGAACTGATTGATTGTGAGTAGTGCCTAATTAGAGACTTAAACCCATGCACAAACTCCTTCTTCTTTGTGTTCAATACACGGTAGAGAGAGATGACCTAATCTATCATTTATTACTAACAATGCCGAATAGGGATACTCATTGGTAGCACTGCTCTTGAGTTCTCAATGACTCAATGATGATCATTGAATGAATATGGCCGTGGTCTAGACTCCTATTTATAGTGTCTAATGTTGGTAAGTTGGCTACCAACTCTACCAACCCTAATAATAATGTCTAACTAAGCACAATAACCCAATAAGCTTGTTCACAATAGGTTGCTCATTGGGCGCTTGCACAATATTACAATGATTTGGCATAATAGCCCTTACAAACACATGAATTTGGCCACGTACTCGACCTTTGAGGTGGCCAATGGATAGAAGCATGTCCACGTCACACTTGGGAGAGTATGTACGTGACATCCCTTTTGGCTTCACTTGGAGCACGGGTAAATTTATGCTCTACCGCCCCACCTCGGCACGGAACGTCTGGCGAACTTGCTCTCTACTCCACACACCTGTCCGAATCCCAATAGCATGGCTATTGGTCCTGTCGTCTTCTATGATGTCTCCTCCACTACCTCCTTGGGAGTTGTAGGCATTGGAACTAGGCCCTTTGTCTCTAGATGTTGAGCTAGCAATGTAAATGCCACTGTGGAGTCGTTTATCTATCCTCCTATACAATAGATTTGAAGAGAAATATTTGAAGTTCACTTGATGACTCCTCTTTGTCCTCGGATACTGGAATGGACTCTAGGATGTGTTGTTCTCCATCTATCGAGATCACCTTCAAGCTTGATAGTGTATGTTCCTTGGTCTCATCCTCCATAATCTACTCCTTTCTTGGAGACTCGGCATCCTTGGACACTCCCTCCTATTGAGCTTCATCTATGTATGGACTTACCATTGTATGTGTTTCCTTTCTTGCTTGGATCTCTTGTCGGCAACTTGCCAATTGGCTCTCCCACAGTTGGATACTCTCCTCACTCCCCTCTATCCTATATAGTGCCACTATCATAGTCACAGGGGACGGAAGGGAGGAGTGCTTGGAACGGAGGGACGCCGAAACAGGACGGACGATGTCCCCTAGGAAGCGTCACTCACAGGGGATGGGGACGGGGACGCCGGTGGGGGGACGGCAGGGAGCCGTTGCGCGATTTTCTGCCCGTTTTTTTGTCGTTGCGTTCGCCATTTCTAGCCGTTCGCCGTTTCTAGCCTTTGCGTTCTCCGTTTCTAGCCGTTTATGGTTGTTGGCTTGGCTGTTTATGGCTTGGCCTTGGCCCTTGAGCCTTGAGCCTTTGAGGCTTGGCCCTCTCTCTCTCTCTCTCTTGCCTATCTATATAAGAACAAGCCTCTACAAGGCTACAAGCACACACAACTTTCAAGCTTTCAAGCTTCTTCTAGCTTCCAACTTCCAAGTTCCAAGCCTCTCACACAAGGCCCGCGGGTTGCCGCCCTACTATCTAGACTCTCTCTCTCTCTCAAGCCTCTTGAGTCTTCCAACTTCCAAGCCTCTAGGCTCTAGGCCTCTCTCTCTCTCTCTCTCTCTCTCTCTCTCTCTCTCTCTCTCATTCCTTAAGGCTCAAGAGTCAAGCCATCTTCAACCATGGCATCCTCCTCACGTTCGTGGGCTTCCTGTAGAAGGACAACGGGATGGACATGGTGGGAGGAGATTAACTACACCCCATCCGCTCATGGAGGTGGTTCTCGGCCATGGGTATGCAAGCTTTGCCCGTACCGGCGAACGGGTGGCGCCGACAAAGTGCGAGCCCATCTCTTGCATGCATGAGAGTGGGCATGAGGTGAGGTTTTGCATGAATGTCACGTTTGAGAAGAGACGGGAACTTCTTGACAAGCTTAGCATCTACGAGGCGGTTGAAGCGACAAGAAGGACACCACGAGTGGTCGTGGATCTTGCGACGATGGGGAGAGGAACTCAAGCCTCTACAATGGAGTCGTGGTGGATCGGGATCATGCACACTATCACCTTCATCATCAAGTCGGAATGTTACTCCATCCACGACGCCGGCACCCTCCATCTCCACGGGCTCTCCACAATTACGTGGCCCACAACGACAATCTACACTTGGGGAGAATTGGAACCCCAAGTTGAAGGAGGAGGTGGATATGGCGGTGGCCCGCTTCTTCTTCCACAACCACATTGTCTTTCAAGCGGCTAGGTAAGTGCAATCGATCATTGCCAATTCATCATTCATGTTTTCATCATCCTAGTCTCCTTCTCATTAGTAAATTACTTTCTTGAATAGGTCGGAATACTTCAAGGTCATGGTTAAGAAGATTGGGGAGTATGGCTCAACCTATATGCCCCCCTCATCTGAGAGCTTGCGCACTACATTGCTCGAGAAGGAGAAGCGCATTATAGAGCAAGCGGCCGACAACACAAAGCGGCAATGGGAGAGGAATGGAGTCTCCCTCATTGTGGATGGATGGAGTGACACCCGCAAGAGGAGTATTCACGGCGTGGTTGCATATTCTCGCGGAGAGATGTACTTCATCTCATCTCATGATGCATCCGGCACCGGGAAGAGCGCGGATGTGCTTGCGGCGGAGTGGGCTACCACCATGGAGATCGTTGGTCCCGAGCATGTAGTGGGCTTTGTTGTGGATGGGGAGCCTTCCAACAGGGCGGCGAAAGCTATTCTTCAAGGTATGTATGAACATGTCACGGTGTCCTTTTGTATGGCTCATTGCCTAAACAACCTCCTCAAGGACATCGGGGAATTACCATGGATCAACCCGCTCATTGAGGAGGTCAACACCATGGTCTCCTTTGTCCTCAACCACCAAAGACTTCGGCATGAGTTCAACAAGAGGTCATGTCTCTCTCTCTTTAAATATTCCGACACCGGGTTTGCCTACAACTTTTTCATGTTGGGCTGGTTGAAGGATTGTAGCGGTGCTTTAAGGGGGCTTTTTCTTAGTGAAGAGTTTGTTGCCATGCAAGAATCCCGTACAAACACTGACCAAGAGTATAGGCTACGGGCGGATGACGCCTCTTGGTGGGAGCGTGTGAAGACCACAGATGCTATGGTGAGGTCCATAGTCCACCTATTGAGGATTGTAGACGCTATGCAACCTGCTTTTCCATGGATCGCATGATAGAGAAGTCGAAAGACTTCGTGCCTGATGAAGACAGATACGACGAGATCCATGCCTTGTGTCTAGGAAGGTGGAATTTCTACTACTCTCCATTGCATGCAGCAGCTTATGCGGTGGACCTAGAATTCCAAGGCAACAAGCAAGAGAGCGACCGGAAGGTGAGTGTTGGATGGAGGATCAACTTGGATCGTCTTGTGCCTGATGGGACCAGCTTTCGATGTACAGGTCATTTCATGGCTCCTATGGTTGTCATGATGCACAGGTTGACCGCTCCAAAGTTGGTGCTGCTCTATGGTGGGAGGACTTTGGTTCGGATGGACTGGAGCTGCAGTAGCTTGCCATCTGCATACTTAGCCAGGCCGTCAACTCCTCTTGCTTGGAGCAACTTTGGAGTACCTACAGCCACATTGCCTCTAGGAAGAGGAACCGACTCGGGGTAGAGTGTGCCAATGACCTTGTCTTCGTCAGCGTGAACTTGCGAATGCTATGCAAGAGTGTGACCAAGAAGGCAAATTCCTTCACCGAGTAGGAGATGAGTCAACAAGAAGAGCAACAAGAGGATGAGGTGCAGGAGCAGCATGACAGTTGAGGATGAGATTGAGGATGAGCTTGATGCTTCTTTGGCACAAGCTACCCATGACCATGAGGCGAGAATTTCACGTGGATGATTATTCATGGATCATGATTCATGGACCTTACTACTTAGCTCTAGCCTCTAGCCTCTAGTCTTTAGCACTTTTTTGTCATTGACTCATTTGAGTCCGTCCATGTATTTTACCTCCTTAAGGCTTAGTCCTCTTGATTCTTGAGTCACGACTCATTTTGTATCTACTTAATTATTAATACAATCAATTGTGAATGCCTTCGCTCTTTGATTGGCGTACTTTGTTAATATGACTCAAAAGCTTACCATTTTAGTGTAAATTTGTGCTCATTTTGATGTACTTCCAAAGTAGAATAAGTGTAGAGTAGAAAAATTAAAAAAAAAGTATTTTTTGAGTGCCGTTCCCTCCCCCATCCCTGTTCCCTACTTATGGCCGTCCCCCGTCTTGCTGTCCCCGTCCCCCGTCATCGTCCCCCGTCCCTTGTGACTATGGCCACTATGCTCTTGTAGAGATCAAGGTTGGTGGACAATGCTTTCTCCTCCCAAGAAGCCAAATAGCGCTCTGACATTTGTACTTATCGTAGATGTACTTGAAGGAAAAAAAAACACCTTTGTGGTCATGGACTGGGCAAAGGTTTCAACCTTGCGTGATGGAGGGTGGGTGCATGTGGTTAATTGTCTCGGGTAGCGAAGCACACATACCAACGCTCGGGCAGGAAAGCCATATATACCCACATGTATAAAACATTGCTCTATCTACCCCCTCTGTCCAAGAACTGGCCGGCTTGTAGCACTCCTTTTGAGGCGCCCTTTTGTTGCGTTTTACTGTTGTATATGGCTGCCTATTGAAGGCTGTCTTGTAGCTTGAAGAGGTTGTGTTTTGGCCAAGCCGGCCGCCTATTGTGTGCTATCTTGCAGCTTGCATAGGTTGCGTTTTGTTTTGAATCTGGCCGCCTTTATGCTCTCCTAGATCTGGCCTTTGAGTGCCCTTCGGCTTTCATTGGACTCCACTCATGCACCTTCTTCGACTCCTATTTGGTTGTGTTTGGAGCACCAACAAGCTGCCTTGCTTGCTTGCTCTATCGGCCCTTGACTTGGTGCGTTTGGCCCTCTTTCTTGTCCTTTGGTTGAATGCTCCTTGCACACACAAGAGCTATTTGCAAAACATTGCCTTGATGGAAAAACACAAACTTGAGTGAGATCATGATGATGATGGGTTTCTTCACGTTGGATCTGTGAGGGCAAAAGGACGAAAGGACCAGATGTACGAGAGATCAAAGCAAAACCACATAGCATGAAATATGTGAGTGAGTCTATATATAATGGTGAGTGAACATATGTACAAGAGCCCTCTCATGTGAGGTGACTCTGAGTAGAAAGACCAACGTGGAAGCAGAGATGATGTTGAAGCTGAAGCACGGTTGATGACGAAGGCTTGGGCCGATGTGGGGCAAAGCACTTCGAGAGGTGGTCGGTGTCGAAGGCTCGCATCAGTGGATGTAGAGGCACTCCGAGGTGGTAGCGACAGTGGAAGATGAGGTGATGTAGGCTCTGATGACAAGGGTGCTGTTGTACTTGAGGTGGTAGATGAAGAGCAGAGAGGGATGCCGTCTCGAGTGGTGGTGGTGGTGGTGGTGCAAGCTTTGGTGACAAGGGTGCTGCATACCTGAAGGGTGCAGGCTTTGGTGACAAGGGTGATGCATACCTGAAGGGTGCAAGCTCTGGTGACAAGGGTGTTGCATACCTGAAAGGTGATGAGGAGCACAGAGGGTTGTTGTCTCTAGTGGTGCAAGCTTTGGTGACACGGGTGGTGCGTACTTGAAGTGGAAAGGAGCAGAGAGGGCTGCCGTCCCGAGTGAGTCAAGACTCAAAAGTAAAAACAATGAAACATAGCTAAATGATAAATCATAGAGCCTGCAATGCTCAATCAGAAGTTGGAGCGTGAGAAGTACTGGCGTCATGATCATGGTTGCCTACATGACCAGTTTGAAAGGTAGTGGCATCATCCTCTGGGCTGTGTTGTGTCTCCACTTGCTCATTTTCCTCCTCCTGCTCCATCTCCCACTGAGTTAAGGGATCTGCCTTTGCAGTCGCACCCTTGCAAAGCATTCGCAAGTTTGCGCTTACAAAGACAAGATCATTGGCCTTTTCTACACCAAGGCGGTTCCTCTTCTTTGATGCAATATGGTTGTAAGAACTCCAAAGTTGCTCCAAACAAGAGGAGCTTACAGCTTGGTTGAGAATGCGGACAGCCAAGTGTTGCAGCTCAGGCCCATCTGAACCATAGTCTCCCCACCACAAAGCAGCCCCAACCTTCAACCTATCCTCTTGTGCATCCGCACAACCAAAAGCACCACGAAAGGACCTGTATGCAGCAAGATGGTCTCTGATTTTGCGCCTAATGCCTCCATCTAGCACTAGACGATCCAAGATACGCCTCCAACCATCACTGACCTCTCTGTCACCCTCCCGTCCATTACCTTAAAACTCAGGGTCCACCATATATGCAGCTGCATGCATAGGAGAGGCATAGGAGTTCCACCTCGTCACACATAAGGAACGAATCTCCTCGTATCTGTCCTCATCGGGCTCTAACTCTTGCAACTTCTCTATCAGTCTATCCATTGCCTCATACACCTTCCCGATGCATGGCTGCATAGCATCTACAAGCCTCAACAAGTGGACAATAGGCCTCACCATAGCATCAATGTGTTTCACATCCTCCCAAAAGGAAGTGCTCTTTGCATGCTCCGTGCATAATATGCCTATGGCTGTTGAAGCCAATGCAGAAGTGGTGAACTCGTTCGCTGATGAAGAGCTGCCTCAATGCACCACTGCACTCCCTCAAGCGGGCCAGCATCAAGAAGTTGAAGGCAAATCGGGTGTCTAAGTATTTGAGAAGTGAGAGCCTTGATTTCTTGGAGAACTCGTTGCGGAGGAACTGGTGGTTCAAGACTAATGTGACCATTTGATTGGCCTCCTGAATGATTGGCTCAATCAATCAATGAATGAATATGGCTATGGCCTAGACTCCTATTTATAGTGTCTAATGTTGCTGATTTGGCTAGCAACTCTACCAACCCTAATAATAATGTCCATTGCCTGGCCATGCCCTGTTCCATACAAGCTCAATAGTTTGTCATTCTAAGTGACACTACAAACAACT
Organism: Cibotium barometz; assembly: GCF_041138505.1. NCBI lineage: Eukaryota > Viridiplantae > Streptophyta > Polypodiopsida > Cyatheales > Cibotiaceae > Cibotium > Cibotium barometz. The sequence continues at coordinate 49,044,639 of NC_141050.1, forward strand.
TCAAAATAGAATTTAAGATTTGAGTAGCCTATTCATAGCAGGGATCATGACTGAATGTGATCAGCAGAGGCCTTTTTCATCTGTGAAGAAAGACTTTTATTAAATATGGAAAAGATGGTACACAATATGAGAGATCAATGTGTCTGGATACAGGAGACGAATCCTGCAAATAAGCCAGTCATGGAGGGTGGCTAAGCTAATCCAGTATGTGTAACTGCTGCTCTTTGCTTGTGACTATGTCAAAACCAAGGGACTAGCCAGCGAAGAAGTCAGCTTTCTTGCATGTGAGTACAGAATGTTACGTGCCCTTATACTATATAGAGATGTTAGAGGATCAGTTGTCCCAAAATGCATCATCATAGAACAGAGGTAAACTTGAAGGCATCCATGCATGTATGTGCCTTGATATGGGTGTTCCTCAAAAACTTATATGGTTAGTCTTCTTGAACCTAAAAATATACTTGGTACTTTCTTGCAGGCGAAGTACTTGTTGATGACAGCTATAGGGTTAGAAGGTGTTGGTGGAATACTGTTCACCTTTGGCAGCAGCTTGGGGGCATATTTACTGGTATCCACAACACATCATTGTCAATTTTAGGATATGGTGCTTAACCTTGGGTGTTGAATTTGTGCTTAACCTTGGATATTGATTTTGCTTGCTGTGCTGCAGCTTATTTTCCTGGCATCTGTCACACCAATCATGCATGACTTCTACAACTATGATTTGGCAAGCACAGACTATGCAAGAGAGTTCATACAATTTTTGAAGGTATGATAAGAGTGTTTGAGCTTAGGTGCTTCCAGTCTTTGAACAAGCAGCACTAGGCCGTGGCCACTACTTCGTAGATCATGCATCACGTGACTATCTTGGTAAAAGCATAAACTAGCAAAACAGAGCAGGCCAAAGTTACCAACCGTGTACCAGATCTAGCTCACTCTCAACCCATTAGTAGACTATACTCAGACCCAACAAAATCAGGAGCTGAATCATGGATCTATGACCTTTGTATAGTCCAAGATCATTTGAACGCTCCAGCCGAGATAGCCATGTCTGGCTTGTGTGAAAGCGACCCAAGTCCAGGTGGATGATGCAGTTGATCTCCTGCTGAGAGATGCAGGAAAGGTGCATCTAGGTTGTCCTCAAAGGGGTGGAGGCGATCCATTTGGAGACCATGTGAATCAAACCAACTTATGATGTGAGAATACTAACATATATGATGTCCTCCTTTATGAGCTGCCTGGAAGACTCAAGTGCCAACTGTGGGAGGGAGTCTCTCTAGTGTGTTTACAGGGTAAATGTAAGTGATGGATTGGATAGGAGCATCGAGGACCAATGGGCTCTCCACAAACTTGGCGCACACAATCTCCTGTGGCACTGATGGCTTACTTTTGATCATGTGGGAAAAGATTATCACCTGCAGTCTGTCTATCCATTTCCAATCTGCCTCACCCAAGTTTTGGTACCAAAAATAAGGCACCATACATCACGGCAGGTCTAACTAGTGTGTCAAACAACTAGCTCTTATTGCTTGGTTCCGGAAGTGGGCCTGAAAGCACATTCTCTTTCTAATTGTGCCAAGGTGGCATGACCTCTTGTGAGATGGGCCTGTGCAGCCGGCTGCATCGGGTCAGTGAAAGTTACACCTAGGTAGGTATATGAAGAGACAAGGTCAACTGCATCGCCTCTATACATGAGAGGCTGTCTGGATGCAACCTGATGCGAAGTGTTGAAGAGCTTGATCTTGGTTTTACCAGATTCATCGTGAGGTCCCTCTCACCACAAAAGCGTTTAAGTGCATCAAGGTGCCTCTATAACCCGTCTGCTGAATCTGAGATGAGGACTATGTCATCTGCATATGGGAGGATGGGCACCTCAGTCTGAGCTAGCGGAGAACTTGTGTCCCCCAATCTTTCGATAAAGTTTGAGATCTCATCCATGTATGGTCCAAACAGTGTAGGGTATAGTGACAGCTCTGTTTGACCCCAGTGGTGCTATGTATCTTTCTAGATAGACCTCTTGGTGCCCGAACCTGGCCCATTACTGACTCATACAAGGCCATCACACCCCACATCATCTCTGGCGGGAAATGAGAGTTCTTTTAGGCAGCAGTCCAAGAGCTGTGATCTTGGTATTGAATCAAAAGCCTTGCAGAAGTCCACAAAGCAACAATAAACCCACTGTCTGTGACCTGGCCTCCTCAATCATGGTCTTGAGGATGAAGATATTGTCTTAAACTCTGCCTAAGCAGTGGCCCTTTCCCAAGGAGCCAATCTTGGCCTCCAATATTTCCTCATAAATCTTGGCCAAGGCATGGTCTTATGTCGAGTAATTCCTCTTCAATTTTTCCTGGGATCTTCTGCTTTAAGGATGGGGACAATGGTTTTATTGATCTGTGTGTGTGTGTGTGTGTGTGTGAGAGAGAGAGAGAGAGAGAGAGAGAGAGAGAGAGATTACACCATTGAGTAACTAAATATTTCCGTCGCAGAACTTATCGCTGTTTGGTGCTCTCGTGTTCTTTTTGGGAATGAAATATTTTGTATACAAACAATCGAAGAAAGTGAAGGCAAAGGCTAACTAAACAGACAAGTCTTTCTTGCGGGAGAGGTTGCCTTGCGGAAGGTCATTCTGACACAAGGTATACTAGCATGGTCTCTATGCTACAATGATGATGTACGATTTCTTGGTTTTGTCTCTGAACTCTTGCTATTCAAATTATGACTGCAAATATTTTCAGCAATTTAAGTGCTTGGAAATGTAAGCAGCAATCTGATTATTAGTATTTGAAGTTTGCTCATGGATTTTAAGTTCTCAACGAGAAGGTAAGCTATATACCTTTTGTGTGCACGGGAATGCACTCAGTACTCTCAATCAAAAGCATTCTTGCACAAGGATGCCATCAACTCTCAATGATGATTGTGTATAACAATGTTAAACAACTCTTTCTAGCTAGAATTGTGAAGCATACTTTGCCACAGCTGCTCATGATGGCCTTCTTTGGCACTACAGACCATGAACATAGGTCCAAAAGTAGTCTCTCTCTCTCTCTCTCTCTCTGAGCACGCATGCATCTGTGTGCACTCCCCATGCTGTGTAATTCCAATACCCCTTTGATGGTCAGCACTAGTCTCAGGAACAACACTGAGGAGTTTCTGGCCTTGACCAGAAAACCATACTGAGGTAATTTGTGCTAGGGACCCTCTGGAGGCAAGTTCAAAGCTGTCATTAGCTTCAACCTTTCACCATTGCCCTTTGATTCTTCTCTGTCTCAATCGACATATCCATTAACGAGGAGTTCTATCCTTTGATGTATGTTGCGTCTGTTTTTCAGCTTGTTTTCACTTCCAAGGTCTTATTTTCTGTTGACACCTAGGTATCTTGTTCAGGTCATATGCATAACTCAATTTTCTTCTCTGTTTTGCATTGGGGTCTCACTGAGGGAGAGTGGAGCATTCATGACAACATTCTTTTTGTGGTCTTCATCTTCTCTGACATGGTTCTGTAAAACATTACAGCTAAATGTAGAGAGAGTTGCAAGGTAAATGTTGTCTCATCGTGATGCTCAACAACATTCCTTCTTCATGAGTGTAGCACCTCCCTTTTGAGGAGGCAAGAGATTTTCTTGTAAGCTTCAAATAGCTTCCTTCTTTACCTTGAACTCCTTGCGGCCTAGAATGAGGTGCCTTGCAAGCAGGCTGAATCTGCAACCATGCCTTCTGGCTTCAAGATTGAAGGCATACAATTTTGAGTTCAAAATTGAAGGTCTACAAGGTACCTTGACCTTCCCATTATTCTTTAAAGAGTTAGGGATGAGTGCCTTTTGATTTTACTCTAGGTTCATTTTGGCTTTTTTACTTGCTTCTCTATGGTAGCCCATCTTCCACCTTTAGATGGAGAGGGAAATGACCACCGCCATTGATTGATTTCTATCATCTTCTTTTCAAGATTTTGGCCCATGGCTTCAGTCAACATGGCTATCGCCATTGATTGATTTCTCCCATCTCTGCACAAATTGTTTGTTTCCTAAGCTAAGCGATAGCTCTGCACAATTTGAATTGAGGGCTCATAATTGAATTAAGCAATCGCCATCAAATCTCGATCCCCCAAATCTAGTTTATAGCTGTATCCTTGCCTTGAGAGTCCCATGCCCTTTCTGTTTTTTCCTCTTATTTTTTAGAAATCTAGGATTTCTTTTTTCTCTCCTCTCCTTGTGCCTTGGTTGTCCATGGTAAATATGTAATAAATATATATGTGTGTATGTATATGTAAATAAATAAATATATATATGTGTGTGTTATCCTTATATACATAGGTATATATGTATGCATGTAAATATATATGTATATGTAATTGTGTGTGTATATATATATAACAAACACACATTTATATATTAACACGTATATATATATATATATATATATATATATGTATGTATGTATGTATGTATGTATGTGTGTGTGTGTGTGTGTGAGTGTATGTGTGTTTGTTACATTGTATATATATATATATATATATATATATATAAAATGTGTATATATATAATGTAACACACACACACACACATATATGTGGTATTAAAACTCTTAGCTTAGATATTGATAATTTTTATTTAAAAGTGATTAGTGTGCTGAATTGATTTTTGGATTAGTACTTTAAATTTACATAATTTTTAGAATTTTTAATTTTATTTTGAGTGGATTAGTAATTGGATTAATAGTAATCATTCTTGGATATATGCTATTTCTTGTAAGATTTTGGTTATTTTAAGAGAAAATTATTACAAACTTCAAGAAAATATTATTGAAAGTTTATGCAAGAAAGTAAGATTATTGATTCTTAATGACAATAGTGTAAGTTTATACCAAGAGTTTGTTGATTAAGTGTCATTAAGATAATTTCTTGATAAAAAACATGACTAAGAGATTATTATTAAACTTATGATTAGTAAGTAATCTTGATGAAACTTGACGAATCAAAGCAGTTGGACAATTGATCAAGAAAGTGATTAAGGATAAATCTTTTAAAACCTTGATGAAAAGTTACAAAAGATTGAAGAGACTGAAAAGTATAAATAGTTTACAAAGCTTTTAGAAGCCATTTTTAGTGTTCAGCCTTGTTGGGAACTGAATCTAGTCCACTTGTGTAAGCCAATATGCTCCATACACCACAATGTCTCCTAACTTGCATACAAGGCTTCATGAGTGGAAATATCTCTAACAAGAATTGATTTATCATTCTATAGCATTATTGAGCTTTAAAAAAGCTCTCAACAAAGTAGCAATGCTACAGAGTGTTGACATCCTAATAGCATCACTAGACAAGCTTGAGAAAGAGTACCAGTGTGTGCAAGCTGAGAAGAGTAGAGTTCCTCTAAAGCAAAGCAGACAAGAATAGATAACCTTTCTCTAATCAACAAGATTAAAAGAGTACAGTGAGCATCTACAACTACTCAAACAATCTAGAGTTGCAAGTCAAAAGCACCTCAACAAAGATAGCACCTAGGGTAGAGTCGAGAGGGCCACCAAGGATCCAGAGGTAAGCAGTTCCAGCATGTTGTTTTGATGGGGTGTCATCAACAACTACTGCTTTTCTAGAGATAGGTGCAACTTCCATGCTGTCCACTTGTAAGCATATGATGCTTACTTTAGAAGACTTCTTGCTCTTGGTTTGCTTTCTTCTAAAGTAAGCATATGATGCTTAATTTAGAAGACTTCTTGCTCTTGGTTTGCTTTCTCCTACATCCCTTGGCCATCAAAAGTTGAGCCAGAACCAAGGGCTGCCTATGTCGAGCTAAATGACGCAAAGGCAGTGGGTGTCAAAAGACGAAGGTGTTGTATCAAAAGAGGCAGATCATCATCTCAAGGCTCGCTAGAGGTCTCTGAATTTCTTAAGAGCAACAAGCATCATATGCTTGCTTCATTTCCTCATTTGTGCACAAGACGAATTCTATCAAGCCCCGAAAATTACATAAGTATACTTAGGGTTGGAAGTCTCCATAGAATGACTGCACACCTCTACGCGTAAGCGAGCAGGGTGGTGTCATCATTCAAGCTCATGTCAGCATATTGGGGAGGAGTGTGGGCAGCCAGCACGACCTCTTTCATCGAAGAGCGGATGTATCATGCAAGCTCACATCAGCGTGTTCAGAGGAGTGTGGCAGCCAACACGGTCACTTTCATCAAAGCGAGTGTGTATCATTCAAGCTCACATCATAGGCAGTGGTGAAGTCCATTTAGGATACATTTCAGCTGGGTTATTTAAGTCTATTTAGGATACATTTCAGCGGGGTTATTTTGTCGTATTACCATCTGTAGGGGTGAGATCACTTTAAAAAATGCCCCCTACAGGTGGCTTCGTCTCATCCCTACATTTGTCAAAAAAGACAAATATGGGCAGGCAGTTGAAATGTATCCTTGGCGGTGAAGCTGACACTTTTTTCCTCTTCAGGAGGTTTTTTCTCCCGTGCTAGTATACACCCATCTTAGGGTATACTTATCATCTTTGTACATTACATATTCATTATTTATCTATCATCTCATTGTGCGCTCCCTACTATGTGTGTGTGTGCGCGTGCACATTCTTGTAACCCTATTTCCAACATTTGGTATCAGAGCATACGTTCCTTGTCCCTCTGCTATTGCCTACCCTTCAGCTCAAGTCGCCTATCTTTTAGAATTGGATCAAGAAGTCCTTTTGAAAGAAGAAAGAGGACCATGAAGTGTGTTGTATTTCATTTCTTAATTAGATTTTCGTTTCGCGTGCATTTTGGGGGCTGTTCATTTGGTTTTTTATTTTTTGCAGACATCTTCGAGGTCCAAATTTGCACTGTTCTTCATTGAATTTTGAAGTAGTATTATCACATCTACTATAGACGGGTGTGTAGTACATGTGAAAGCGTCATTAGACACTCACCACACTGGATCTTATCTACGAGTTACACTTCAGTGACATCGATCACTAGATCTTATGAGTAAAATTTCTACTCACTTTACTCTACATTTCTTTCATACATCTTGCAGATGTCCATTGTCAGTGACTTTACTAGCAGCCACCGTGGTTCCATCAAAGGATCACTTAGCATTTGTAAGTTACACGATTACTTTCTTGGGTATTATAAAAAATAGTAGACCAGTGATGATAGATGTTATTCGATGAGGATAAGCTTGACGGGACCAGCTACCCGTTATGGTCCTATATGATGTAGCATGTATTGGTAGCTAAAGGGCTATGGAATGTTGTGGTCAGTACTGAGAAACATCTTGGTTTCTCTGACGAACTTAATATAAATGGCGCATCTATAGACACGGAATCCGTTTCACATGGTACATTACCAAGGGATAGCATACCTCCTACTACGTAGGAACAAATAAAGAGATACGCATGCATATGCATTACTTGCTTTGTCAGTTAAGAGGAGTATCATTCCTCACATAAGGTCATGCAGGATTGTTAAACATGCTTGGGATGCACTTGTGTCATTGTACTAGGTATGTAATGAAGCATGTGTTGCTTATCTACACAAGTAATTAGAGTCAGAGCATACGAATGAGGGTCCATGGACAATTTCCTTACAAAAATCAAGAATATTAAGGAGCAGTTGGCTAGTGGATGAAGTATATCATCTTGACAGTTCATTTGGTGCCTACTGTCTTGAATGTGTTACCGGACTTGTATCAAAGTTTTACTTCTACCCCCATCAAACTCGTGATGAAATGCACTCCAAATATCTTGAAGTTCAAGGAGTTGGTTTCTATGCTCTTGCTAGAAGAGCAATTTAGGCAAAACAGATATGTCATGCATATGGGAGATCAGGCTTTTGTTGCCAGTCAACAAAGAGGTAAAGGTAAGTCCTTTCCTTAGGGTAGTTACAAGCCTAAATTAGATTCATCGGGCAAGCTTATAGACAGGAAGGTGGCAAGGCAAAGAAAAAGGTTAAATGCAACTATTTCTAGGAAACTTGGTCACTACATTAATGAGTGCAGGAAGCGGCTAGAGAAGGAGAAAAAGAAAGACTCGAGTATGGCTAGTTGATGCGTCAACATCTAATGTATAAAACAAAGAATCTATAAACTATGCACATGATGATTGGGCTTTCATTGTGCAATGCAGTTTTGATCCTTCGCGTAAGGATGTATGCATGGCTATTACAGATGTACATGTCTTGTATTTACACACTTGTATTTACACAGTGGTGCTAGTAAGCACATTACTTCTCATCATAATTTATTCTCATTACTTAAATTTGCTCCACAAGGAAACACTGTTACATGTGCAAACAACTCCTCATATCATGTAGAGGTTGTGCATGTGCACACGTGTGTGTGTGTGTGTGTATGGGTGTGTGCACGTGGGATTGTTTTAGTTTTTTATTGTGTTTTTCTACACTTGTAACATAACACTCACACATAAAAACACACAAACACGTGCATGTGCACACACCCTCTACCTATGCACACACACACACACACACACACATAATCACACATGCACACACTTAACACACACACACACACACACACACACACACACACACACAATTGCACATGCACACTCTTAAAGCACACTCACATGCACAAAATAAAACACACACACACACACACACACACCCTCTATCCATGCATACATACACACCCTCTGTCCATGCACAAACACACACATAACTGCATGTGCACTCTCTTCAAACACACCCACATGCACAAAATCCAAAACACACAACCACATGTCACTATCCATGCACACAAAACAATTGCACATATACACTCCTCCCCTATCCACAAACACAACAAACACATAGGCCCTCTAAAAATTGAACTTATGCACCTCCTCTCCACACATACACCCACACACACACCCCTTACACACACACACACACGTGTACACACACACACCCCTCACACGTGTACACACACACACACCCCTCACACACACACACACACACACACACACACACACACACTTACATACACCTTTTTGAAATAATCCCCTCTTCACACTTGTACACACACCACATGCACACACACACATAGTTACACACACACACACACACACACACACACACACACACACACACACCCTTTTTTAAAATAGCCCCCCCCCCCCCCCTCCTTGGGGGGCCTTAAAATTCCCCCACCCTAAAAATACACACCCCCCTTTTCTAATTCCCTCCTTATGGGGGAAGGGGGGCCTATAATTTCACCCTCCCCCCTATAATTTGCGTGCACACGCATGTGCGCGCGCGCACACACACACACACACACACACGCACACACACACACACACTTACAAACACCCCTTTTTAAAATAATCTCCTCTCCACACACACACACACACACACACACACACACACACACACTTTTGCACACACACCCTTTAATTTCCCTCTCCCCCCTATAAATTCACACCCCCCTTTTCTAATTCTCTCCTCATGGGGGGAGGGGGTTCCTATAATTTCACACTCCCCCTATAACACCACCCTTTTCTAATTCCTCCTACCCCTCCTTGTTTCACCCCCTAATGTTTTACACTCTCGTTCCCCCCCCCCCCCCCCTAAAAAAAAAAATCTTTTCACACCTATGTTCAAGTCAAGATAAAGTGTCAAAATTGACTTATATACAAGTGACTAGTGTTGACACTAGGGTAGACAAAACTTAAAAAATGGTATAATTGCTATTACTAGTCTTAAGCAAGTATGTACATTTAAGAATTTCCCTATTTGACATTGTTGCGTTATATGTTATAATGCCGTCTTACATAAGATAGGTGCTACTTCGAGTAAGTAAGATGGCAAAGCACCTTTTACAGTAGGTTAGGTAGGGTAAAACCATGTAGAGTCACCATGAATATGAGCTCTAGATTTACCATTTAGCTCTGTAAACAAGGCCATAAACTTCATAAAAAGGGCATTAAATCACCTATCTTTGGGCGAAGCTAAGCGACAACACGAGTAAGAACCTCAAGGTTTGCTCCCTTAGAAAGTGGTAAAGCCTTGTCGGACACCAAAATGTTTCAAACATTTGGTGTCAATCTTAAGCTGGGTTTATCCCAATCTAACCATCACCAAGAAGCTAAACAACCATAGTTTACACAATTTGGACATGTCTCTTTTGTTGTACCATTAGGGACAAGTGTTCCTCAAAACATCCAATAGCAAGCATACATAGTGCAAGCAAAAGTCTCACTTTCCACAAGAGCCCATTACAGAAGCTTCTTCACCATGCAGCTAAGTTCCAATTCTTCTCCATTTGGATAAGGAAGAGGGAACCAAGTTCCAATTCTTCTTTGTTTGGATAAGGAACAGGGAACCAAGTTCTAATTCTTCTCTGCTCGGATAAGGAACACAGGAGAATATGAAAGGGAAAAGAGCCAATCTCAAACTAAAGGGAGCCACAAGGGTATTTATATAATGTTTCCTAAGCCCACTATTAGAGCGAGCATGTAGCCTCAAAGCTAGCCTAGTAGTGGACAAGTGCTATTGAAAAAACCACATAGCTAACCCCATGGGGTAAGAAATCCCAAACCCTAAAATAGAAGGTTTTTGGGAAATCACTCCCTAATGTTCCTCCACATCCCCACGAGAATACACAGAAGATATGCTTAGAACCACATTTGAAATGGGAAGGGGAGTTGCAACAAACATGGCACCTAGAGGCTCAGAGTTGGGCAAAACAAAGCCAATTCACATCTTAAGGATAATGAACATATTGGATGAAACTGGATATCCCATTTAGTACTTAGAGAAGTTTGATTAAATTTGCAAGGTCATGGGAAGGATTGAAGATCTCACCAAGATCTTCTTATTTAAATTTTGTCTTGAAGGTAAAAGGCTAGTGGTTTAGGTGGGTTTAGGTCTCTAAGCCCACCTAAAAAACAACCAACTATGAGAGGCCTTGAAACACACATTCATTATGGGAGTCTCACCCAATGGAGATAGATGAAGCCCCATCGCACAAATATATACAAATCTATAACCTAAAGTAAGAGAAGGGAGAAAAAGCAACCATTGTCCTTGCTAGCCCCACATATCACTCCTAAATAGGCACAAGATCCAGCACCTACCTATTAGCACCTACATATTTAGGAGTTCAAATAGGGGGGGGGTGTGGAGGGTCCCAAATAGGGGGGGGGGGGTAAAGTGTTGGAGCTAGGGGGGTAAGTGGTAGGGAGACAAGCCTAGGGAGTGGGGGATCAACCCAAAAGTTCCTCCAATGAGGTTTGAGTAAACTTTTCAAAATGTTCACACCACCTCTCTCCTATTAGTCCACCTCAAATCTTTTTTTATTGGAGAAAGGATTAATAATTAATGAAAGAGGCCCTTTCATAGTCCAATCCACCCCTAATGGCTCATTTAGAATGGCATGTGCCTGCCCTTTGTTATGGTCCCTAATGGCTCATTTAGAATGGCATGTGCCTTCCCTTTGTTATGGTCCCTACTCTTTTTTTCCTCTTGTTTTTACTTAGGGTTTCTCTCTCTTTTTTACTTTTAGGGTTTTTTGATGCAAAAAAAGTTGTGGACAAGGTTGCTTGATTCCATTCCATAGTCTATGCCGCCCCTAATGGCTCATTTGGAATGGCATGTGCCTTCTCTTTGTCAGTCCCTACTCTTTTTTCTCTCTCTCTTTTTTACTTTAAGGGTTTAGCCTTAAAGGAGTAGTTCTTGGCATGGTGGGTTAAGGAGCAAGCATTTGTTATCACTTTAACAAGCGTTAAATTGTTGAGTGTCCAAGGATGACTTATTCATATACATTGTCCCTTAATGCCATTATAAGGCTCTAAGACAAAATGTGGGTAGTAGTTAAGGGAACATCAACTGCCAATAAGCAAAAAGACTAAGCTACAACTTTGAAGCAAGTAATGATAAGGCTCGAGGTGTAACCCTAAAGACTACAGTAGCCCCTAAAAAGGCCAATGAACTAGAACCAAAGGTCCAAAAGAAGAAGACGTCGAAGAGCTTGCAAAAATTTAATGCATGACCAATTATTAAGTATAACGACATCATGACTATCGAAAGTGGTTCATATGGGAGCTTTGAAGCTACCTCCATTGTAGAGGACAGTAAGAAATCTCCCTCTTACCACTAATAAGGAAAAGAAGCCCATATATTATCCAAAGAAATTTAGAGAGGAGTTGGAGAAGGGGCAAATGAGACAAGCCCAAGAGATTTTTTTGTTGCAATTTGAGACAGAATTAGTGCTATTCAAGGAGGATAAAAGTAGATAATCATAGCCACATGAGCTAGAGAGATCAGTGTTAATAATACAGTTAATCAATCATAATGTGAACTCAATGATGAGAATATGAATCATAGTTTTTTGCATTAAAGTGTGTTCTCTTATATATAGGTTTGAGATATGATTTTAAAAGGTAGCACATATTCTTCTCCCTGATTCTAGACTCCATGTGGGCTAGAGGTCAAGATATTCCCTTGCTGTTAACTCTTTTTTGTACATCCAAAATCCCGGCCTTTAGCCTAGGATTTATTCACATTATGTATGATTGATGATATATCAAAAGCCAGCTATAACCGCAAGCCTTGTATATATGGGTAGATAAAGGCAATGAGCATTCACTTAAGTCGGATGGCTAGGCAAAGCCCATTTATATAGATACAACTTTTGATAATGTGAATGGGGGAATTCAATCATTCGCAAGTGTAAATATTTCTTCTTCTCTTGAACTCTTACCTTTTTGATTGTAGAATCCATGCTTACATGTGTGGATGGAGTGTGTTGGGTGTGTATGCTTGCTTACTTGAGTGAGAGTGTGATTGAGCATGATTGGAGAAGAAGGTGGTTCAAACATTCTAGCTTAACCATTACCCTTTAGAAGGGTTAATTAATTTGAGAGTAGAGGAAGGGATCAAACAAGAGGGATTGACACACCACTTATCCTCTTTAGCCTCTGTTAATAGGGACTTCCATGATCTAAGACATGTGATCTAATCACTAGCACTATGTTAGAGAGCAAGAAGGTTCTTGACATGAATAAATGGCACCGATTGCTAGGGATCAAACTAGTCTTGGTTGAGGTAACAACTAGAGCTATTTTTCTACTCAAAAATTATATTATTCTCACTCTATCTTGGCCTTGGATGTAAATCTTGGGTAGAATGTGGAGAAAATAAGTTCTAGAGTAGAATTTGAGTTGCTTTATGTGATTTTGTGTGGTGTCGGTTTAATAAAGAGTAGAATTGTGTGCTTAGATTAGGCTTTGCTTCTAACATCATTAACCTTTTTTGTGCTTTATGTTGATTAATTTGTTTTATTCTTTGTCTAATGAGAGTGGCCGAATGAAGAGCAAGCTCTCCCAGTTGTGATTGAGGTAGGTTATCTCTCCACTTGGTTGATTTCATTATGATTATGAGTATTAACCTTCGATTAATTAAAATGTTAACATGTAAGATTAGCTTAATCAATGTATTAATCTTTGTGAGGTAGGTTATCTCTCCACTTAGTTGATTTCATCAATGATTATGAGCATTAGCCTTAGATTAATTAGAATATTATGATATTAATCTTTATAGTTATGTTTTTTATTAAATTGAGTTGAAAATTCTGACATTGGAGTGTTGTTAAGCAATCTTATCATGTCCAAAAACCTAAACAAATTGAGAAATAACTTGAAAAATAAAAAATATGAAAAAATTATGTTTTCTGCTCTCTAGAATTTTTAGATCGGTTGACCAAGATCCATATCATCCAAATTTAGATGGTCGAATTCACATCTAGATCACCGAAGAGAGCTTGGAAGTGGTTGAGCCTCTTTGTAATAGATGATCTTCATTACCACATACTTGAGGAAGTGATTGAGGAGAGACTGTCTGTAATAAATGATCTTTGTTTGCCACATAGTTAAGCATAAAGAATGGGAGCTATCGAGGTACCAATCAAATATTCTCTTGCAAGAGGGTCATAAAATTGATTAAAGACCCATGTAGTAGTAAGTTGTAGTCGCTTCACTCTCTATGCAAGACTCCTCCAGTATCCAACCATTTCTGGTGTACCAACATGGGCACACGGACTTTATAAATTCCTTGAGAGTTCAAGTGCTTTGCTCGAGCCCTTGCATGGAACCAATTGTGACTCCACCTCCAAATGTGATTGCAAATGTTATCGTATGCCCAAGGTAACCTCTTCAATATCACTAATGGATGGAGGGATGTAGAGGGAAATCATAAGTTTTTGGATGCACCTTTAGTCAAGAGGTGTTATCATCCCTCCAGTGATTAAACAACATATGCGGATGAGGACGGGTAACATATACGTTCCAAGAGTGGCCGAGGACGTGAGGAGGATGCAAAGGTCTCGGCAAGGGGGGGGGGGGTTTCCCATTCAACATGGACCTAGAACATGATAGAAATTCGTGGTGCTCATGCTAGATCATTATGTGGAGGAGAGAGACACAAAATACAAGAAAATATCTTGCTTATTAAGTTGCTCAAAATACAACTAGGCTTCTTGCTCAATACAAAATGCCTCCTAGCTTCACCTTTAAATAGATGAGCTAGTGGACCTTAAGTCCCTTCACACACACACCCTTCTCCTCCCCTTTTACATAACCTTAGTCTCTTAATACCCCCCCCAATACCAACTATGAAAAAAATTGGAATAGGTGGTATTGGACATAGGATGCCTTTATAACATTAGGTGTACAAGGTTAGGAATATAGGTGTGGTTACATTGAGATTTAAAACAATTTCTCAGTGGAGTTAGAGGCTGATACAAAGTCAGCCTCTGACTCTTTGTTAGGACATTTAGAAGTGATATGTCTCGTTTGTTTACACTTGTTACATTTCATTTTGTTGGGATATTTGATCCAACAATTATTTGCGCCAAATGACCCACCTTTTTGCAATGGGCGCATCTTACTTTGATCACTTGATGTGACAAAGCTTGTTCGATATTCGATGAAGTTGTTGCATTTGAAGATTCAGCTCCTCCCTTTGGCCTCTTTTCTTCATCAAGACAAGATTGAATGACTCCTTCAAGGGTGGGATTAGGTATGTTCTTCAGGGTGGTGACTAAGGTGGGGTACACCTTCTTGACTGCTTTTAGCAAAATAGTCACTGCATCATCTTCATCCATTCTCGCATTCACTGATGCAAGTTGAGCCATAAGGCCCTTCAAGTGAGAGATGAAGGCTCCAATGCCGTCTCCCTCTTTGAGTTCCAAGCTGAAAAATTCCATTTTGAGTGAGATCTTGGAATTCTTACCACGAGCTCCATAGAGCTTATCAAGCTCATCCCATTTCTCCTTTGCAGTCGGAAGCTGGTCCACATGGTGAATGAGAGCCTCATCAAGATGAAGCATGATGATGGCTTGTGCCCTCTCATCATCTTCAATATATTTAGCCTTAGTTCGATCAATAACCTTAGTGCCGGAGATGAATGGCCAAAAGCCTTTGGACATCATCTTGTACTTGACAAGGACTTGCGAAGTTTGGAAGTCCTCTCCTGAGAACTTCTTAATTTGGGTGTTGTCCTTTGACATTGGGTATTGAAAGAGATTACTAGAGAGTAATGGGATGATTTATGAAGAGGAAAAAACCAATTTTTTTTTGATATTTTGGCTTAAGTAGAAAGAGAGAGGCTTATGAGAGTGCAACAACCCTTAATCAAGCGAAGGATGTTGCATAAAAAAGGAGATTAAGGTGGTTAAGCTTATGGTTTAGCACTTAGGGTTTGTGTCCAACCACTAATTCTGATGGGGAGAGCTTCGTTAGTGTTAATGAACACTTTATTTGGTGATTAAGATCACCATTAGTGTTTAAAAAACATGATTAGTGCCTAAGAGCACATTTCTAGCATTTAATGACACTTGCATTGGTGATTAGATTCACCATTAGTGTTTAAGAACACTCTTAGTGTTTAAAAACACTTTGGAATGACTCCCCTTTGTTGGATTAGAAGCCTCATTAGTGTTAATCAACACTATTAGTGCTTATAAGCACACTTTGAAAAGCTTTGTGCACTTGAAGATGATGTTGATGATGGAGCTTGATGAGAATGAGGCTCATGAATACCTCATGGTGTATGGCCACCGCTTCAAACTCAAAAATAGGATCAGCAACCAGCCCTCACAAGAGCACTTAGGTGATTAGAGCAAAGAGGAGAGGATTAGAGCAAGAAATAACTTGATTTTGAAGCTTCAATGGCTTTGAAGGGGACAGCCCTGGTTTTTCTACTGTAGCAAGCGCGTCGAGCCACCATTAGGAGTAAAACTTTGACTGTATACTCTTGAGACCATGGGCTTCAAAAGCCCTAAGCCAATGTAGCCCTGCAACCACCTATACACGGCGTATTGTTGTATGACATCAGCTGTGCAATAGAAATAGTGCCGACTCACTCAGGCGACAATGCCGCGCGGCAGCGAAGGAGGCTCTCCGTCGATTGGCCATACGAATGTGTGTGCCCAGCTGCTACATTTTCCCTGATGAAAACACGTTGAGATATTGCCTCCACGAGATGCTGGAAGGCCTCCATTGCCAGGAGGTTCAGCTCCACAAAGGAAAAGATAAGAAAATTGACCTATTCTACACCACAAAAGTGACCTACTCTTGCCAAGCTCTAGATACCATGATAGAAATTCGTGGTGCTCATGTTAGATCATTATGTGGAGGAGAGAGACTCACAAAATACAAGAAAATATCTTGCTTATTAAGTTGCTCAAAATACAACTAGGCTTCTTGCTCAATACAAAATGCCTCCTAGCTTCACCTTTAAATAAATGAGCTAGTGGACCTTAAGTCCCTTCACACACACACCCTTCTCCTCCCCTTTTACATAACCTTAGTCTCTTAATAGAACATATGTCTTTAAGACTAAGCAAAGTGAGGACATCTTCAGAGGAAATCACCTCAAGATTGCAAAGCATAGCAAAAAGGGGAGAATTTTCTTTTTACTCCATAAGTGAAACATACCGTAGACTTGAAGCCAAGGTTAGACTTCCCTCCATAGATGCGAACCATTATAGGCAAGAGCCTTTCAAAAGAACTAGGTTGGTAACCCCAATCGAACTAGTAGTGCCAATTCAGTTAAGGATAGGGAACCATGAGATTTGAGAGCCAAGACTATAGAGCCTTAAGTGTACCCATAAGTTATGGAGCATCGATATATGGATACCCAATGGTATATGATGCATTCAGGTTTTGTACCCCCTTAACAACCAAGAGAAGCATATTTTGGGGTGCCAACCTATGGATATGCGGGACCATCCTGTACTTAAGACCCTCCTAGAATGGAACCTAGGCATATGGTTGATGTTGCTCTTGTGCCACTTTATAGAATGGTTCAAAATTTGCCTAGCCTAGAAAACAAGAAGAAACATTGATGTCATTCTAGCATTAACTAGACCTACCATGGGATTGAGGGAGAAAGTGGAGTACGGTCATCCTAGGATAAAACCCTCTCTCATAGCCAAGATGATTTTAAAGTTTGATGGAAAGGGAAATCCCTACATCCATCTAGTTGCTTTTAAGCAACTCTGTATTGTAGAAAGGTGATTGATCCTAGAAATAAGATAGATGCTTTTGGATAAACCTTAGAGAATAGTGTCTTGCTTTGGTTTCAATTTCTCTAGAAGATTCCCAAAGAGAAATCATGGAACATTGGAGCTCACATCCACGACATGATTCTCTAAGACTAGTATTAAAGCATAGTTTAGTAAAACTTGGCTTTACTAATTCAAACAATTTCAATTGCTCTAGAAGATTCCCAAATAGAAATGATGGAACATTGGAGCTCGCATCCACGACATGATTCTCTAAGATTGGTATTCAACATAGTTTGGTAAAACTCAGCTTTACCAATTCAAACACAAAACAGTGAGAGATTGCATTAATTGCCTCAACAAGAACTTGCACAACAGGTGCCCCATTAAGGAAAAATTGAGATAAACTATGCTGATAGAGCTGTTCTTTGGAAGATTTAAGGAGTAAGAAACTATATGATGCCTTATATGCCAAAAGGCATCAAACATTAGTGGAATGTTGCTTGGATGCCATAGACTGGTGATAACTTTATTGGCAACCCAACCACAGATAGCCTAAGGTCAGAATATCAAGACCAAGATGGAGCCTAGCATTAAGAGCAAAGATTCAAAGAAGGTTGAGGCACCCAAGAGTGCTGAAGATATACAAAATGATGTGATCAAAGGACTCAAAGTTGCTTGGATGCAATGATAAATTTATTGGCATACCACAAATAGCCTAAGCTAAGAATATGAGTGACCACCAAGATGAAACCTAATATTAAGAGCAAAGATTCAAAGAAGGTTGAGGGACCCAAGAGTGCCAAAGATAAAACAAATGATGTGATCAAAGGACTCAAAGGAGTCCTCAAAGTTGGACCATTATCATTTAGCTCCTACATGAGAATTGACGTGGTGTATTGTTTGTAGAATCAACCACACAACCCATGAATGGCCAATCCTTAGAATGAGAGCAAATCAACGGTGTGGGGTATTGTAAAAGATATGGAAATCATGAATCAACCAACTGCTACCACACCTAGAAAATGATGAGGGTGACTAGAGTGCCAGCATTTCTAGCACCCTCATAACCATTAGCTTTACTAGTGCCACTGCCTAGTGGTGAAGATGTAGCCTACCCAAGCAACCCAATTATTGTTAGGAATCTTATATAGGGGACATGGAGATTCCACCTCCAATGTTACCTCCTTAACCCACCATGCTAGGAACTACTCCTATAAGGCTAGTTGAGGGCTAAGACAATTATTGATGAACCTCCCAACACGTTTGAACTCTTTATTGAGTACTTAGGCTCAGTGGTGGTTGGAAGTCCACTAAGGGGTGAATGCTACATGGCCTAACCTAGACCTTTGATGCTAGAAACACACTAATTGACCACCTTAATGAAAATAACATCAGGATCTTATAGACTAAGAGATATAAATGTACAAAGGCGAGTCCCTTAGCCTAATTTAGATGCTAAGGCCCTCACAAAGTGGTCGATTGCCCAATGAGAGCTAACCCAAAAGCAACAACTCCTAACCCACCATCCTTGGATAAATAGTGTTATGAAGAGTGGCATTGATTATTTAATCAATGACTTGCCTCTTAAGCCAAAAAATCTAAATCCCTCAATGAGTACACATTGTATACTATCTCACAAGTTTAGTGTGCCATGTCCAACGACATCTTTAGATGAGGAAAACAAAGTACCATTGAAAATTGTGAGAAGGGCCCAAGATAAGCAATTGCAAGATCAAGAAGTCCTGTCCATAACTTCTTATACATTAAAAAACCCTTAAAGTAAAAAAGAGAGAGAAAAAAGAGTAGGGACTATAACAAAAAGAGAAGGCACATGCCATTCCAAATGAGCCATTAGGGGTGGCATAGACTATGTATGGAATCAAGCAACCCTATCCACAACTTTTTTGCATCAAAAAACCCTAAAAGTAAAAAAGAGAGAAACCCTAAGTAAAAAAGAGAGGAAAAAAAGAGAGTAGGGACTGTAACAAAGGGAAGGCACATGCCATTCTAAATGAGCCATTAGGGGTGGAATGGGCTATGAAAGGGAAGGCACATGCCATTCTAAATGAGCGTAACAAAGGGAAGGCACATGCCATTCTAAATGAGCCATTAGGGGTGGAATGGGCTATGAAAGGGAAGGCACATGCCATTCTAAATGAGCCATTAGGGGTGGAATGGACTATGAAAGGGCCTCTTTCATTAATTATTAATCCTTTCTCCAATAAAAAAATATTTGAGGTGGACTGATAAGAGAGAGGTGGTGTGCACATTTTGAAAAGTATACTTAAACCTCATTGGAGGAGCTTTTGGGTTGATCCCCCACTCCCTAGGCTTGTTTCCCTACCACTTACCCCCATAGCTCCAACACTTTACCCCCCCTATTTAGGACCCTCCACACCCCCCCTATTTGCCCCCCCCCCCCCCCCCCCCCCCTTGTTTGGACCCTCCACGTCTATAGAACTCTTGAAATCCAAGATGATGTTCGATATCCACAACTCCCTTAAATTCGCAAAATCTTCGAGGTTTGTTGGTCTATCTTGGATTGTGCCAATTCATGTTTTTATTCATATTTTTTAACCTTTGAACCCACATTGAAGCACTTTCATGTTCATTTGTAAAGAGGTCAACGAGCACTTCTTGAAATCTATCTTTGAAGAAGGTTAGGAGAAATTTGATGGTACAGAAGGGTGATGTGTACTCTTGTAGGGTGGTTACATCAAGTATCATGTTTCGATATTTCATTATACACTCTACATTTTACATGTGCTTCTACTACCAATGTTGGATGAAGGAAGACAACAGTTAGATACCATTAGAGTCCAAGGCAAAGCTTTGGACCCATAGATCTCCAAGTAAACATGCCAAATGGAATTGTGGAGCTAGTTTCAATGAATACTTGTTGGAGTATATTCAATGTTCTTCGAGACCATTTGTTTTTGATGGGTGCGCCTGAGTTATAGAATGCAAGTTTTTGAGTAGTAGGTACACCGGTTGGTTATTCTTTTAATTATTTTAGTGAGCTTGATTTTCTTTAGCATTGTGATTGTAGCCTTATTCACACATATTCTTTGCTTGATAAACATGTGAGCAAACATTTGGAATGATTTAGATGTTGTTTTGTAAATAAGAAATCATTGACTATATAAAATGTTTTTCTTTGATATCATGTATAAGATGAAAAAATGGCTTACGTTAATATCTTTCCTTTTCCTCATATTTTTTATCGTTAAATAACTTTGAGATCTTGATTATATTTGTATCAAATTATATTCTTTTATAATTTTTAATTGTAGTTGTGTTCACATCTACTACATTGGGCACCCAGTATGAACATGCCTAGGCCCTAAAGGTCTATAAAGTGGAGAGTGCCCTAATTCATTTTTGCAAAATTCATTTAGTTTCTAGCACGAACTGAGTGGAAAGGAAGAGAATAGCTTTATTGCATCTTTAATCACAAAGTTGATTTCTTCGACACTATATCATGGCACACATATGACTTAGATCCATAGATAAGCTAGATGAATGAGCACATCAAACCTTTTGTTATTAAATTCGAAGGGATAGATGAAGATTGGGTCCCTTACAACCTTCTTAACCACATAAATCTACAGCTTTCTTTTAGATGTAGACTTGCATGCCTAATGGAAAATGTGATAGCAAAACATGTCAAAAAATTCTTGATAAAGTAGATTGAAGACTTGGGCTACTTCAACATTGGCAAGCAATTTATTAGTTGGACAACTACCTTAATTTTGATGCTAAATGAGGCAAAAGATCCCCCCAAAGTAGAAATAATCCCACTTATCAAAATTGGGGGTATCTAGAAGATCTATCAGATCCTAGCCCACAACTAATAGATTCAGTGCTGAGGAGATGGAAGCAGAGAGAGCGAGAGAGAGAGAGAGAGAGAGAGAGAGAGAGAGAGAGAGAGAGAGAGAGAGAGAGAGAGAGAGAGAGAGAGCTTAGAGTTGGCATTGGTGCCAGTAGGTTAGTCGTCTGAAGTCCCCCTGCAACCCTGATGAAGATAGTTGTTATGGCTCACCCTAACCCTCCTTGAAGCACATGTAACAAGATTACCTGGTGAACCACAACTGTCGTGAGGATCTTTCCAATGGCCAAGCTCATAACCCTTGAGGTCTCCAAGCACTACAACTCCTTGAGAAGCAATTCCACCATGCCTCCTGTGAGCGTTGTCACATCGCCGCGTTGCACTACATGTACTCATCCCTCCTCTCACCTCACATCACTCACACACACTCACTAGCATGCACTAGAGAGAGAGATTAGCAAGTGCAAGACTCTATTGCACAATGGGAGAGTCCTTGTATTATGAGAGATATTCACTTATATACATGGCCATAAATGTTCACACTCACACTTAAACTGTGGCCGTCTGGGCACTTTAGGCTCATAAGAGGCCTAATGCTATTACAATGACTACTCTCATAATATACACATGAAGTACATCACTAGGGACTTCATCCTAACTTACTACCACATGCTCTTGAAGCGGAAATCACCATAAGTATTCCATAGAACCATTATGGGTGCTCATCCAAGTTGTAGATTTGGAAACCATTGCTTCATATCTTGAATGTATGACCTTTTGGTGTATCTACCTTGAATCCTTGATATAAGATTATGGTAGTAGCTCTTGTTAACACTAAGAATGGGTTAACATTTCCCCCTTCTTGATGCCGATTGCGTTGAAGATCTTTGTGTGAGGAGAATCAACAAGTTGTTGGGTTTTGATGTTGAGTGACGTTCAATGGTCCTTGTTCCTCCAGAAGGAATAAGAAAGGTTAGTTAGTAAAATAAAAAGGTTAGAGGTTAGCAGAAATTCCTAATGGGGTGGGGGATTGGGTATTTGCGAATGACTGCATTTCTATATTTTTGTGAGCTTTTTTTTTAATTATATTTTTTGGTCACGTTGTTTTTTGGCAATCATAATCCGAGTTACATGGGATTTTGTATTAGTTGGGAAACTAAGAGATGTTAATAATGGGGGAGAAGAGAAGGAATGATCCGAAGGAACGTAGACAAAATCATCAGAATGAGATTGTGATCCTCAGTTCCTCATCTCGTTCATTGAAGTGACATTCTTCATTTGAATAAATTGGCCTTCGATGAAGTCCCTTCTTGTGTGGCAAGATTCTTGCCAAATGTTATTGAATAGGACCTGCACTTGCATGCTTTTTTCCATGTGCTTTTTATGCTTTTATGTATATTTAAGTGCTCTTATGAAGTAGATATACATGAAGTGCAAGAATTGAGTCATATAGACTCTTATTGAGGTGCTCTAGCCACGTGTTCGTGGTGAGGCTTGAAAGAATTACGTTGACTTGCAAGGCTTAGATAGATACCTTCACGAAGGATTATATATCATTGTGTTGTGAAGACTCTAGCTTCGTTTGGGGAGATATTTTTTGGCGAGCATTTTCCAGAGCGAGCGATTCCTCCAAATTGTGAGCATTTTTTTCTCTCTCTACTCTCTCTCTACTCACTTCCTCACTCTCGTACTCTCTCTCTAGGATCCTCTTTCATTGTCTCTCTCGATCTCACTCTTACATCCATGCTCTCCCTCTCTCTTTTTAAACCCCCCTGTCTTATTTTCTATCTCTTTACACCCCTAAGCTAACTCCTTATCTCTTTACACCCCTATGCTAACTCCTTATCTCTTGATGCAACTCAAAATTACTATACGAGGGTACAAGTTACATCCCTCCCCTCTCTCTCTCCCTCTCTCCATGCATGAAACAATTACAATAGATTATGTCATGCAGATTACAATTGATGATTCAAAATATCAATTTATACCCTCAATATAAAACAATTACAATAGACAATGTCATGCAAACTACAATTGATGATTCAAAATATCAATATAAACCCTCCATTACTAGAGTCTCATTCATACAATGTCAAAAGAATATGCCATGAGAATCATAGTTCAAAAGTAGATGCCATGAGAATATAGTTCAAAATAACAAAATAAAACCTCCATTCCTAGAGTCATTCATAAATAACAAAAGAAGATGTCATGAGAATTGTAGTGCAAAATAAAACCTCCATTGCTAGAGTCATTCAAGTATGTGGAGACATACTTGAGCTCCTGATTTTGTTATGTGGCCCTTGAGAAGGAAGGAGCTGTGATGGTGCTATCCAATTTGGAGGATATGTCGAGAGGATTGGCATAAAACGTGGAGGAACATGGTAAGGAAATGGTGCATTAGATGGCAATGGATAAAATGGAGGTGGCATAGATGGGGATGGATGTGCAGATGGCCTAAGACCTTGATTACATGGTGGCAAAGGTCATAGAGTTGCCATCATAGGTTCCACTTGTGCCCTTTGCAATGCCTCTGCCTCCTTGCCAATGAATTTTTTGTCACCGAGGTCTTTAGGCATGTCTTCAAGCCCGCCCAACTCAATTTCATGGCATAGCAAATCATCCTCTACATCTACATCTACATGCATACATCCACCTCCACATTCACATCCACATCTACATCTACATGCATACATCCACATCTCCATGCATACATCCACATCCACATTCACATCCATACATCCACATCCACCCATCCATACTCAATCTTATCACATCTCAATATCTATTTATAGAATACAAGAGAATTCTTATATTTGATATAAGATTTCTTTACTCATGCATAAATTCTATTTTTAGGAGAATAACACTTTCAAAATAAAATCAATCTTCTATGCATCTTCCTATGCATAAATCTAATTTAGTAGGATATACACTTTTAGAATAAAAGAATTTCTCTTATGCATCTTATCTATGCAAAAATTCCATTTATGATGAAAATCACACTCTTAATATAAAAATTATATCCTTTAAGCATATGTTTATGCATACATTTCTTTTATGATAAAAATCATTCTTTTAATATAAAATTTTTATCCTTTATGCATATGTTTATGCATACAATTCATTTCTGATGAAAAATCATTCTTTTAATAAAAGAATTTCTCTTATGCATCTTAATTATGCATAACATAAAAATAAAATTCTCCATGATTACAATAAAATTCTTTTAATTAATCTAGGATGATAATTCCTAGAATATGGTAGAAAATCCACTTTTCATGCTTTGAATGAAATTATTTTATGAGTAATTTTTATAAAAATTTTGCCATAGCTCCGCTACTATGACTGATAAATCTCAATTATTTTAAAAGATAAAGCTTATCATTAAGGGAATGATTAGAATGATCCCTAATTGGATCATTAACCCATAATGGATTGAATTATCAATATTCATAAACTAAAAGCATAGGGAAAGCCATTAATTTGGTCTTAAGCATAGATTAATCTTGGATTAAGAAAAAGCTTTATGAAAAGCTTCCTTTGGATTGAGAATAGGTCATGAGTATGACCATTTCTTTAGTGAGAGAGAGATATTACATAAAAACCATTAGAATTAAGCATAAATGTAAATTTATGTAATTCTTTTCTATCATTCATTAATTACTTCAATAGCATTCAAAAACCATTCCAATTAAGCTTCTCAAGCTTGAGAGGGGTTGAGAAGAGAGAAACATTGAGAGATTATAGAAAAGCTCAAAATTCACCACTTACCTTACAATTTGCTTGATTCTTTATTCACGGTAGAGGCCCCCAACCAATCAATTGGTTTAGTATGTTGATGGAGCCACCAATGGAGATTGAAGAAAGAGGGAAGCTCCAATTTCTTACAAATTGGAGAGAATTTTAGAGAATAGTAAATATTAGCATTATTTTAGCATAGTTCTAGAATAGTAAAATTCTCCTCCTTTTTTTCAAAGGATTCATGTTCTATTTATAGGAGAGGGAGACTCTAACCAAAGCTAACTGATTTCTAGAATTTTTCAATTTCAGTTTGGTTGAATTTGGACTAGATTTGGATCTCGTTTGGTTCCTTTTTGATTCGATTTGGTTCCTTTTTGATTTGGTTTGGTTCAAGAGAGAGAAGAGATAAAAATATCACATTATTTTTGAGTTTAAAACTCATTCAAGCATGTGAAATATGCACCTCCTTTAATGGACTCCCCTTCCTTACATATGTGTCAAAATGGAATCATTATACCCAAAAATATCTCATATTTTTAATATTGCTCATAGTTTTTTACTAATAAACCTTGTACATTTTCAACTCTTCATCTTATGTGAGCATTTACTCATTTTTTGGATACCCAAAATATCTCATATTTTTAATATTACTCATAGTTTCTTACTAATAAACCTTGTACATAGTCAACTCTTCATCTTATGTGAGTATTTACTCATTTTTGGGTATCTTCTTTTAGAAAATTGGATTTATCTCCTCCCTACACATGGATTGATGCTATTGGCCCATAGGAACCTTAATTGGACCATAATCTAAAAATTTCTGAAAATCTAGACCCCTAGGCTAAGGTCCTTTATACCCATTTCCAATTAATTCCAATTGCACATTGGAAAGTTCTTTTTGAATTTCTGTTTCAGGGGAACTTATTTTAATAAGATGAGATAATTTTCTATCCAAAATATTAAAAATCTAAATATTCTCTCTCTAGAATATTTTCTCTCTCTATGTCAAAATAGGCAGAGACGAGATCTCTTATAATTCGAAAGAGGGAATTGATTACAGGGAAAGATGCTGGATATCTTGAGAGGCTGGGGAGGAATCTTACATTCTCTCGCACTTGAAAAATGCATCCTTATCTCGCAAACTCGGGGTAATTTCACAAGATGCACGAATATGAGACTGAGAGAAAATTTAATTAAGATTAACCACCAAATAAAAAAGTCTCAAAGAGAGCAAGGGTAAAGACAAGAACAAGATTTAAACTTTATTCATTCTTGGAACATATACAATAAGGATAGAAGAACTCTTTACACTTCCATAAGCCCGTCCATCATATGATCACAAAAGCAGCACTCACAAGCTGCGCACGTATAAGGTAACTCATCTATGGGAATAATTCTGTTGGTTATTGCCGCACCTATCTCAGTGGTATGAGCTGATCTAACAAAAGGACCTCTGAGAGGCAAGCCAAAAATGGGGTAAAGGCATATCTTTTGATGAGGAAGAAAACACGCTAGTAAGAAGACCCGCTCAGAAAACCCAATATGCCTTGATCTTATCACGCAGTAGTATCGGGGACCCAAACCCAAAGCTTCAATACCCATAGCCAAACGGACATTGTTACGGAAGTGCTGTCGCCCCCACGGTATTACCCTAGTTATATCTCGACAGGTCCGCCATTTGGTCTGAGCTACAGAAGTTCCCAAGTGAGGGAAAAGTGCATGCTCATACAACTCTATAAAATCCTTCTTCACAGACTCGCTTGTAAAACCAGTTCTTGCTGCCAAGCCATGAAGGAGATTAAGAAAGAAAGGGGATCGATGGAAGTAAGATTACTGTGAGCGACAAGTAAAAATTATGACTTTATATAAAGGAAGGAGCTAGCGTAACGTAGAAGCCAACGGTATCTTGCCAATGAAGTTTTACCGTCTTTCCATGATTTGGGTTTGGCACATATTTCTATAGAAGGCTTACATGAAATACATTATGAACTTTGAGATGAGGAGGTAAAAGAAGCTCGTAAGCTAAGTTACTTACTTTCTTTGAATTCAGATAAGGCTCGCAATATCTGGGGGATAACTTCTTATACTCCCAAGAGATAAAGAACTTCTTTTGGGCCGTACTCGAATGAAGACCAAAACCTTGGTATCCAAAACACCGATTTTTACTTCTGAACTCATTGTTCTGAATCCTTAAAATAGGTGGGACTCTTGAGAAGTATTCTAGGGAAAGGGTCTTCCTTTTTTAAACAGAATCTTTCTTTTATTTTAGAGAGGGAATAATTATAAGATCAGAAAGGGAGATTCTTACTCCTGTATACCTCGAAGGCTGGGGAGGAATCTTACATTCTACCCCACTTAAAAAAGTGCGAGATGTCCTCATCTCGCAAGGTAGAGGACAACTCTTTTTCTTAAGATCCAATTTTGTTCTGGGGTTCCTTATATTCTGGTCAACCCAACAGAATATTGGGATAAATATCCCTTATATAGAACTCATCATTAAATAACAATTCATTCAGATCATATCATTCATATCTTTAACATGATAATGGTCCATTAGATCGAAAAATTTCCTTCTGAACATTCCTCCATGGAAATTTCAGTCAAGCAAGTTCTCAATTTGTCATCCCTTAACTTGATCTACTGGTCAGGTGTTAACAGTAGCAATCTGACAGCACAATCCACTAATCTCATAGTGATTTGCTGAATTCATTATCATCATTCCAGTTATATGAATATCATCACAGGGACTCGTCCCATTCATCCTCATTGTGGTTTCGTTCAGATTATTATATTTCAACTAAATTTTAGAAATCATGATTTTTCAATCAGAATTTTCAATCAGAATCCAAATCAATTCATCAATTCTCAAACAGAATTTAAAATCATATAAACCACATTAGAAATCATCATCTGGGTAGCATTAACGCTTATAATTTCAAGTCTTAGATTTACTCGTATATACTGTCAGTAAAGAGCTGCAGTTATACTCTCGGTATATACGGGTAGTCACGGCCCTTGGAATTATAAGGTAAATACCATCATGTCTAGGCATCAAGCAAGTCAGGGATTCTATATAATTGTGGTACTTCTATCTGAAGACCCAATTACTAAATTACGAATTTCAGTTTGAATATTAAATTGTATGAATTATATCACACAATTACAACCTTTTTGTGTTTCTTAATAAATTTTTGACATATTTGTCTTCTCAGTTGATCTTTATTAGCCAACTTGCTCTGATACCAACTGTGAGATCCCTGTCCCCACCACGTGACCGATTTGGATGCTAGCAGTGGAAGTAGTACATCTTGCGAGGCTAGGGGTCTCACACTCGGGGCCTCGCCCACAGATATCCGGACAAGAGACTAATCCGTCGGTTGTTCCAAAACCGAACCCGGAAAAAACTTCCTTTACCCGGAAAGTACGGGCGATTCCACCAGGATAACTTTTTACTCTAACGTAGTCAAGACGATTAATGATCAAGTTGATCCGACTGCATCTATAAAGATACTCGGTCAGATCAAGGAAGAAACTTGCACTTGGATCATTGGGATCAACACTTTTTTTCCCATTGAAGAGGCACAGCCGTTGATTCCTATCCATAGAACAATTACTATCCGGGACTTACTTTATCTATCGTAATAACAGAAATTGAGTCTCGATTTACGGATCCATCAGTCCAGCCTAACCCCATCCAGTCCCATGGGTTAGCCAACCGCCCAACCACTATAGTGATGGGATCCAATTAAGAATTTGGTTAGGTTTTGTCCCGGGTACCAAGGAAAAGAGTTCCAAGGCCCCCTAGCCGGATGTTCATGTAAAAATAAAACTAGTCACACCACTTACACACCTAATATGAAATTGCCTTTTCACAGATTCAACCAGTTTTAAAACAATCCTTTAATAAAACCATAGTATCATTGATCACAATCTTCCAATTTATCCGGTTGATTCATAATTTCCCATCATTCCTTCATCAGAGTATCTATGGCATCATTGGCAACCAGAACGCTCACCACCTGTCCACGCAGGGGCCTTTTCAATAGTTCCTAGCCCATAATACTCGGCAATATAATCACTTATAAAAATCAAGATGGACTCTCGTTGAAGATCAGCAAGATCAACCAACAGATCCATATAAAGAGCCATGGACTCATCCATTGAAGACCTGCAAGGTCAATCAACCAGATCCATGCCCGGTTTCAGAAAACAACTCTTACTCCTTGTTCCAATATCTTCCTCGATGCACGCGTGGGTATCCTAGGCGACCCAGAGCCCGAGCACCGTATGGTCAGCACCCTCTAGGATCCTTTGCAGGTGACCTAGCGCTTCACTCATAGGTCGCTTCCTTGGTCCCTCATCCACCGTACCAGAAGCTCACCATTTTAATCGAACCGAGGCTGGTCAAGACCTCGGTCGACCTTGCTACGCGAGACGTCCTCCATTGACTCTCCGTCAGCAGTTGCAACTTTATCAGTTAGGTCTAAACGACCTTAATCACAAGATGGTCAAAATGCTTTCCCAGTATTCTTGACATAAAACAGTCATTTTACAAACAGCATTTACAAACAGTTTACAATACAGTTTCTATATTAACTCTCATTTTTCCACATTATCACTCATCAATCCACATTACTTATTCCATATTCCATTTATATGTATACTCATCCCATCACATCATTTTCCATCTCATCACTTCAGATTCCTTCACATCACATATCATATATTCACATCCATACATATATCCACATCCACATCCACATCCACATCCATACATCCACATCTACATCCATACATCTATTTTCACATCCACATCTACATGTACATTCATGCATCCTCATCCATACATCCACATCTACATGCACATTCACATCCATACATCCACATCTATATGCGTACATTCACATCTACATGCATACATCCACAACCACATTCATACATCTACATCTACATGCATATATCCACATCTCCATGCATGCATCCACATCCATACATCTACATCTACATGCATACATCCACCTCCACATTCACGTCCACATCTATACATCTACATCTACATGCATACATCCACCTCCACATTCACATCCACATCTATACATCTACATCTACATGCATACATCCACATCTCCATGCATACATCCACATCCACATTCACATTCACATTCACATCCATACATCTACATCTATATGTATACATCCACATCTCCATGCATACATCCACATCCACATCCACATTCACATCCATATATCTACATCTACATCCATACATCCACATCTCTATGCATACATCTACATCCACATTCACATTCACCTCCATACATCTACATCTACATGCATACATCCATCTCCACATTCACATCCACATCTATACATCTACATCTACATGCATACATCCACCTCCACATTCACATCCACATCTATACATCTACATCTACATGCATACATCCACATCTCCATGCATACATCCACATCCACATCCACATCCACATCCACATCCATACATCCACATCCACTCATCCATACTCAATCTTATCACATCTCAATATCTATTTATAGAATACAAGAGAATTCTTATATTTGATATAAGATTTCTTTACGCATGGATAAATTCTATTTTTAGGAGAATAACACTTTCGAAATAAAATCAATCTTCTATGCATCTTCGCATAAATCCAATTTAGTAGGAATTACACTTTTAGAATAAAAGAATTTCTCTTATGCATCTTATCTATGCAAAAATTCCATTTATGATGAAAATCACACTCTTAATATAAAAATTATATCCTTTAAGCATATGTTTATGCATACAATTCTTTTATGATAAAATTCATTCTTTTAATATAAAATTTTTATCCTTTATGCATATGTTTATGCATACAATTCATTTGAAAAATCATTCTTTTAATAAAAGAATTTCTCTTATGCATCTTAATTATGCATAACATAAAAATCGAATTCTCCATGATTATAATAAAATTCTTTTAATTAATCTAGGATGATAATTCCTAGAATATGGTAGGAAATCCTCTTTTCATGCTTTGAATGAAATTATTTTATGAGTAGTTTTTATAAAAATTTTACCATAGCTCCGCTACTGATGAATCGCAATTATTTTAAAAGATAAAGGTTATCATTAAGGGAATGATTAGAATGATCCCTAATTGGATCATTAATCCATAATGGATTGAATTATCAATATTCATAAACTAAAAGCATAGGAAAAGCCATTAATTTGGTCTTAAGCATAGATTAATCTTGGATTAAGGAAAAGCTTTATGAAAAGCTTCCTTTGGATTGAGAATAGGTCATGAGTATGACCATTTCTTTAGTGAGAGAGAGATATTACATAAAAACCATTAGAATTAAGCATAAATGTAAATTTATGTAATTCTTTTCTATCATTCATTAATTACTTCAATAGCATTCAAAAACCATTCCAATTAAGCTTCTCAAGCTTGAGAGGGGTTGAGAAGAGAGAAACATTGAGAGATTATAGAAAAGCTCAAAATTCACCACTTACCTTACAATTAGCTTGATTCTTAGTTTACGGTAGAGGCCCCCAACTAATCAATTGGTTTAGTATGTTGATGGAGCCACCAATGGAGATTGAAGAAAGAGGGAAGCTCCAATTTCTTACAAATTGGAGAGAATTTTAGAGAATAGTAAATATTAGCATTATTTCAGCATAGTTCTAGAATAGTAAAATTCTCCTCCTTTTCTTCAAAGGATTCATATTCTATTTATAAGAGAGGGAGGCTCTAATCAAAGCTAACTGATTTCTAGAATTTTCCAATTTCAGTTTGGTTGAATTTGGACTAGATTTGGACCTCGTTTGGTTCCTTTTTAATTCGGTTTGGTTCCTTTTTGATTTGGTTTGGTTCAAGAGAGAGGAGAGATAAAAATATCACATTATTTTTGAGTTTAAAAATCATTCAAGCATGTGAAATATGCACCTCCTTTAATGGACTCCCCTTCCTTACATATGTGTCAAAATGGAATCATTATGCCCAAAATATCTCATATTTTTAATATTGCTCATAGTTTTTTACTAATAAACCTTGTACATTTTCAACTCTTCATCTTATGTGAACATTTACTCATTTTTTGGATACCCAAAATATCTCATATTTTTAATATTTCTCATAGTTCTTTACTAATAAACCTTGTACATTTTTAACTCTTTATCTTATGTGAGCATTTACTCATTTTTGGATACCCAAAATATCTCATATTTTTGATATTACTCATAGTTTCTTACTAATAAACCTTGTACATAGTCAACTCTTCATCTTATGTGAGTATTTACTCATTTTTGGGTATCTTCTTTTACAAAATTGGATTTGTCTCCTCCCTACACATGGATTGATGCTATTGGCCCATAGGAACCTTAATTGGACCATAATCCAAAAATTTCTGAAAATCTAGACCCCTAGGCTAAGGTCCTTTATACCCATTTCCAATTAATTCCAATTGTACATTGGAAAGTTCTTTTTGAATTTCTGTTTCAGGGAAACTTATTTTAATAAGATGAGATAATTTTCTATCCAAAAATATTAAAAATCTGAATATTCTCTCTCTAGAATATTTTCTCTCTCTATGTCAAAACAGGCAGAGACGAGATCTCTGGAGAGACGGAAAACCCTCTCTCTTGTAGTAAGAGGAGTACGATCCACACTAAGCTCACTCCAATGGGATTTGCATCCCTTTCGGAGCTAGGGATTCGACCCGTACCGGTGCACAAGAGCTTATCCACAAAAGGAGAGAATGCTCATGGCTACCATCACTTGACACTAGACTAAGCATACACACAAGCTCAACTTGTCCTCATTCCTACACACCCCTTCATTCACAAACACAAGCAAGAGGAATACAATCACTATGCACTCAAGCAAAGAGAAAGACCTCACTCCACTCCTATCTTCCTACAAGCATGCATACATTCAAGCATCAAGCTTCCATGAAAGCTTCAAATCAATCCATGTACTCAAAAATGAAATACTAAAAGCATGCATAAGAGTAAAATGATTAGAGAAGAGGATGAGAAAGACTCATGACATTGCTAATGATTCAATGAAGAGATTAACCTCATACAATGATGTAGATGGGGTGAGAGAAGAGTCTTCACCTCTATGGAGAAGAGGGAGAGTAGGTCTCTCAAAGGAGCTCTTGCATGAACTAAGCCCAAAAGTGTGTCTAAGCTCTCAAATGAGCCACCTTTTATACAAAAATTCTAGGACTCACATAAGTCCCCATGTGGGATTATTATCCAACCCTCTCCCACATTCATCTACAAAGTGGAACTCTTTTCAAGAGCCCTAAGTATTGTTTTTGTTGCATCCTGGTATTGGTATTGATCCTCATTTGCAAGCAACACTCCCCCCTTCCTATTTTGCGCACGTCCTCGAGCGCGGTATTAGCAAGAGCTGCAACAAAAAAAACAATTGATGCAAGTCAAGTCCTTTATTGAAAAAAAAAGAAAAGAAAAGAAAAATCAGCAACTATCATTACACACGTGAGCATACAAGTGCAAGGCTGATTAAAGTTTTAATGAGTACTAAAAGAGGTGAGTAAAAACTAGTCAAAGTGAGACTTAGGTAGTAGATAATGCTATGCAAAGGCAAGTGTCGTTGTACACCTCCGGTTATGACCGCAGTCTCAATGTTCTATCAGTATGTAAGTTACTCCTAAGTGGCAACCCTACTCCTAAGTATGAGCAAAGGTGATTGGAGCTCTCTCTTGTTGTTTTTTTTTTTTTTAAATTTTAAAATATGTGTGTAGAAGGTGATAAAGATTAAGTTTCTATCCCCATGAGACCCGAGCAATGGCCCAGAGACCTCCGCCAAGAGAATCTAAAGACCGCTAAGTATCTCAAGGGCGACAGACCCTTTTTCTTTCTTTTATGACCTAAGGAGTACCCCTTGAAGATGAGGGCATCGGTCTTGAGGGCCCATAGTGTACCCCCGAGTCCTACCAACATCTATCAAGGCGACAGATTCCTCAATGGTCTTCTTCTGAAGCTTCTAGACATCAGTGTTTATCCCATTGAAACCAAGGCATCGGCCCCAAGGTGCTGAGACATCCCCAGGTCCTACCAAGCACTTCGCATGGCGGTAGACACTTCATGTCGTAATTCACCTTGTATATAGATATATATCTTTTTAGGGTATATTTTCATAAAATTTTTTTATTACTCCTAGCACCTAGCTCATATTTAAGAGATAACTACCACTAGGGATAACTAATATACCTTGAAGACATAAGTACTTGGCATACTCCCTTGGTATATATCCTACACTGTCTTTGGATAGACATATCTCTTACAAAGTTTTCTAAGACTCTAGAATGTACTCACCACATTTTAACTACTAATCAAAACTCCAACTAGCCAATATTGTGTACATGCAAACCACATATTCGAAAGATAAGAGCACTTAAAGAAACAAAGATTAAGATTTGCATACACCTGTTGTAGTGCCCTGTTGATGTTGTTCGTTTGCCTTGATTAATTGCTGATTTTGTGCAGATTGCTCCTCCTTGATCTTTGTAAGCATAGAATATCTCCCCCCTTCCTAATTTGTGTGCACGATAGGTGGACTATAGGGGCGTATCTGATGCTCTTCTTAAGCTGAGATCTCTGCACAAAGTTTTATTAACAAACAAAAGAAAAAACAAAAGAAGAAAATTTGTTAGTGGTGCCAATCACCAAATATAGCCGAGGGGAAAAAACCCAATGGGAGAAAAGTGCCCTGGCTTGTCGTTCTTATTGTGGAGTCAATGAGTTACTCTTGAGCTGATGATGGGTCCGTGTCCTCGTCTACTGGAAAGATGGTATCAATTTCCTCAGGATGCAGAGACAACCCCTCACAAAAACCGGCCTCTGGAGAAGGTGGTAGAGGAAGGAGTGCTTCCTCACTGAAATATGGCATTGGTTCTATGGGAAGGTTAGTCAGACAGTTTTGATTTTGGAACTGTGCAATGTAAGTACTCATATTGATCCAATATTGACATGTGGAGGGTTGGGGAAGGAGGGCTTGCAAGATTGGTAGTTGCAAGTCATTTAAGCTTGTATCCCTCCATTGTTGTGCTTGTACCTCCTCAGGTAATCTTTGTTGATTTGGTCCCCTTTCTGGTATTCTCACATTAAGAAGATTATGGCGTTGGGGAGTAATTCCCACAATTTGCTTCATTAAGGCCGTGCCATATCGTCTAAAATAAGAGCAGCATATCCAACAAATATGTGAAGCTTCACTTAATACTAGCCGTGCACACTCTTGACAATGTGGAAATGGGTGATGCTGTTGAAAGAATAACGTAACAAAGTGATGCCCACAGCAATTTTCACCTAAGGGAGCATAGAAATACCTAGAATGTGTTTGAAACGGAGGAGCACTATAACCCCCGCGATGATCAAGTCGAGTACTATCGGGGTCAAGGCATGGTGGACATGTGTCGCGCCAAATATCCATCAGGAGTTATCTGGACGTAGAATAATGAAATTTAGAACACTCATATCCATCATGACAATTCCAATCAAAAACAAGATTATCAAAAAGAACACATCTCCTAAAGGCATAAGGAACTACATTATTCAAACATTGTTTTACCAAAGAGCTTTAATTGTAGTGTTAACGCCTTATCTTTAGCTTTTGGTATATCCTTTTTAAGAGGTGTAGACTTAAGCAATTGTCTTGGAATTTGAGCAAGATAAGAGGATTTAGGCATTGAAGTACCAGAATCTATGCTCAAATAAGACTCATTTGGACTTGTCGTAGGTACACCAGTTGTTGGTTGAATTGTGAAACAAGGAGAAATAGGGGCAACAGTTGTTTCAATACATGTTTTAGGAAGATCAACACAAGTAGATTTGTAAGTGCTATCACAGCCTCCTTTCCTTTCTTGGAGAATTTGTGTTGATTTCTTTTGCACCCACTGATATGGCCAATCAGGGGTGACTCTTGGAACCTTTCTGAAACACTCTTTTACCTTTTGCTCAGCATGGCATTTTGGAAGCCAAATTGCGGTTGCACCCTCATAATAACCTTGTGCTTTAAGAACTTGTTTTGGGACCCAGCGAGTAACAATCCGAGATTTAGGTTTGGAAATGATGTGCTTCTTAAGAGGCTTAGCAACTGTAATAGATGGTACAAGTTTGTACGCATCTTTGGGTAGCCACATTGATGAATCCTTCTTGCCTGGCCTTCTTTGAGCAGCAACTAGAGTAGTTGGAACATGCCAGCCATGGCCCTCACTTGAGTACTCATCAATTATCCACATCATTTGTTTTGGAGCTTCAAGAGCAGATTCTGATTGTGGGTTGGGTAAGGTAGAAACATTACCTACTGGACACGATAAAGCACGTGGTGTAGCAGATCCCAAGATGCAATCGGAATCAATTTGCAACTTGTATTGTCTATTCTTCCAATCCAATGAGCAATTGGTCGCACTTAACCACGATCTACCGAGAACAGCCTCTACTACTGCCTTGGACTTACGTGCCACATAAAAGGGCACTAACATCTTGTGATCCTGAATGGACATCATAATGACGCATTTTCCCTCTATAGGGTTATCTTCACCTGAGAAGCTTCGTAGGTCCACAGGAGTGTGTACAAGTGTGGGTTGACCCAAGGCTATCCATGTTTCAAACGATAGAACATTATAGTCTGCACCAGAGTCAATTAAGGCAGAGACAGAGTAGGTAGTCTCATGAAGATGAAGTCCCACTTGAATATTGAATGGATCGACATATGGCTCATCAGTAGCCAATTGTATGGCTAACATAGAAGCTTTGCGACGCTCCTTGGCTTTTGCAACTCTAGCTTTAGCCTCCTCTTGAGCCTGACGTTTAAGTAGGTCAAGTGCTTCTTTTCGTGTTTGTGCAGCATGCATCTGTTGAAGCATGGCTTCAGTTAATGGTTCATTGTACTTCTTGAGACGACTTCCATTAATGAAGTTAGGCATTTGCTCACCTTCTAGTGTCTCTAAACGCACAGCACCACTTGGAGTAAGCTCATTAATCACAAACGGTCCTAGGCCACGTTTCTTGAGCTTTCTCTTATGCTTCTTAAGTGTGTATAAGAGCACCAGGTCTCCTTTTTTGAATCGGCCAGTTGTTACATTTCTATCATACCATTGTTTTTGTCTCCTCTTCTCAGCATACATCCCCATTACCGCCAATAAGCGGGTCTCATCAAGCTTTTCCAATTCGTCAACACGTTGTGAAAGCTCATGACCAGTCCAATCCAATTGTTTAGCTACTCGTAGAGTAGGTACAAGAAATTCAATGGGAAGAATTGCATCCAACCCAAAAGCAAGTTCAAATGGGGTTGTGCCCACAGATGTTTTATAGGCTGTCCTATATGCCCAGAGAACAGAGTGCAACTTTTGCTCCCAATCAGTCCTATGTCCCTCAACAATCTTTGTGAGTGCTGTGCAGAGAATCTTGTTAGTACTCTCGGCTTGTCCATTGGTCTGGGGATGATAGGGTGCAGAACGCTTGTGAATTACCATAAATTCTTGAAGCAAAAATTCTATGACTTCATTTACGAAGTGTACCCCTTGATCACTAACGATCTCAATAGGTAAGCCATAGCGTGTAAACACGTACTCATACAAGAACTTGGCCGTGGTCCTGGCATCATTTTTGACTGTTGCCTTTGCCTCTACCCATTTGGTCAAATAGTCGGTTGCGACTATAATATATTCTGCATGCGTGTTACGAGCTGGAGGTTTAATGGGACCGACAAAATCAATACCCCATTTTGCAAAAGCACGAGTGCTTAGCATAGGCCGCAATGGCATATTGTCCTTTGTGATGGGAGGTTTGGTCCTTTGACAGTCGTCACAACGTTTCACATATTCTTCGGCATCCATTTGTAAGGTTGGCCACCAAAGCCCAGACCACCTAATCAACTTTGCTGTGGTATTGCCGGAAAAGTGTCCACCCCCAACACCTGCATGTGCATGAGTTAAGATTTTCAGATAGTCAGCTTCACATACACACATGCGTAAGATGCCATCCTTGCCCCTCTTGTAGAGTTGGCCTTCTATCAGCATATAGTTTGCCGCTTCAATTTTAATAGCATGCTTTCGATGTTTAGGAATTTTTGGATCCAAATGACCATGCTGAAGATAGTCCACAATATACTTACTCCAACTTGGTGTAGTTGAAATTTGGAATAATGTGACATTATGAATTGGCTTCTGAATTTTACATGAAGCACAGTTACGAACAAATGTTTCAGCATCTGCATGCATGGTAGGCCACCATTGCCCATCCTGAGAGATATGTCGCACACAAGTGGTAGCTGATGCATGGATTCCATCAATACCTGCATGGGCCCATTCCAAGATCTCCTCATATTGGTCGGGGTTAGGTATAAGCCTCAACACTCCATCGTTACCCTGACGATATAATCTCCCTGAGATTAGCTTGAATGGTCGCCATAGGTCCACATTAGGACCCGCTAGTTGTATTTGCCCACTTGTCAAAATTTCTAAAATGGATTCAGACCATCTGGGGGCTGTCTCTACAAGGAAAAGTGTTGAGTCTAACATATCATCATCCACACCCACAGGAGCTTCTCCAGAGGTGATTCGAGACAAGTGATCTGCCCTTAGATGAGTTGTTCCTTTCCGAACTGCAACTTCAAAATCAAATTCAAGAAGGATGATAAACCACCTCACAATCCTTCCAGTTGCACAAGGTTTATTCACCAAATATAGCAATGCTTGATGGTCCACAAAAAATATGAATTTGTTTGCCAAAAGGTAATGGCGAAACTTTTTCACTGCATATATCATGGATAATCCTTCTCTTTCTGTTGTGGTGTAATTCTTCTCAGCATTGTTCAACTGTCGACTAGCATATGAGATTGGGAAATCCTTATTGTGTTCTCCCGATTGAGCCAAAATACATCCAATTGCAAAGTTGGAAGCATCAATATGGACATGAAAGATTTGGTTCCAATCTGGTGCCCGTAAAATGGGTGCAGTTACTAATGCTTGCTTCAACTTTTCAAAGGATTCCTCACACTCATCAGTCCAATTAAACTTTACAAGAAGAGCATATAACGGTCTGGCTAGGACAACATACATGTAGATGAATCTACGGTAATAGCCACAATGTCCCATGAATGTTTGTACCCCTTTAGGGTTGATAGGCCGAGGTAATGAGACAATGACATCAATTTTATCCATATCTGTTGAAATCCCATTGCGAGAAACAATATGGCCCAAAATTTTCCCTTGTCTTACCATAAATTTGCACTTGTCAGGATTCAAGCATATACGATAAAGTTGACACTTTTGAAACACAAGTCTCAGGTGTTCTATATGATCATCACGCTCTTGTGAGTGAACACATAAATCATCCATGAAAATCTCAAGAAATTGTCTAAGGTACTCCTTGAATACATGACTCATTAACCGCTGAAAAGTTGCTGGTGCATTTGTTAGACCAAATGGCATAACACGATAAGCAAAGATGCCATCCTCAGTAGCAAAGGCTGTCTTGTGTTGATCCCTTGGATCAATTGACACTTGATTGTACCCGGAGAATCCATCCAAGAAACTATATGCCTTTTTTCCTGCAACTCGTTCCAGAACATGATCCGTGATTGGAAGTGGGTAATGATCACGCACAGTAGCTGCATTTACCTTCTTAAGGTTGACACATACTCGAAGTTTCCCATTTTTCTTGGGCACCACTACAATAGGGGAGACCCATTCAGTGTGTTCAATCTCATAGATAAATTCTGCCTCTAAGAGCTTGTCTATTTCTTCCTTTATCTTTCGTGCAAAATTCTCATTGTAAGTATAAGGACGTTGCTTGGAGGGTTTTGCATCCTCGCGCAATGGAATGGTATGCTGACATATGCTTGGATCAACTCCTTTGAGGTCTTTATAACTCCAAGCAAAAACATCACGATACTCCTTTATGGTTTGTATTAATAACTTCTCCTCATCTAAGGACAAGTCTGTGGCAATCCACACATAGCGAGGCTCTTCTCCTGGCTTAGCAATATCCACCTTTTTTGCATCTTCAGGGCCATCGTATGAAATCCCTGGCATGCTTGGTTTTTGTCGCATGGGCTGTTGAAGAACAATCTTCCGATCTTGAAGAGTGTATTGTGTGAAATTGGGAGGAACATTTAGACCTTGTTCTTGTTCACTTGAGTCTCCGCTCATGGAAGACCATGCGGTTTTGAGTTCTCCTTTGCCATCTTGCATCGGATTTTTTTGTTTCACCGTTGTCTTTGCACTTCCCACACTCTTTTTTGAATCGGTGTTAGACTTGAGTTTTGGTTTTTGTTTCTTCATTCTTTTACGATTTTTGCTAACAGTTGTTAGCTTTTCCCTTGCTTGGAATCCCTCTGATCGTTTGACTTGGTCTTTGATACTATCTTGTGCTTGGACATAGTACAGATATCCGTTTTTTCCTGAGAAGTGAGGTGGTGGTCGAGAGTTTTCACTCTTAGACTCCTCCTTTTCTTTTTGTAGTCTATCCCGTTGTTCCCGCTCATCTTGTCTACTGATTCTCTTATGGCTCTTACAACATTTACGTTTAGGTCGGCTTCGAGGGATTTCTACCTGAATCTCCCTTCCTTTCAAGAGTAGGCGTGCCTTTCCTAACTCTTCCTCAGGGATTGTATCGTCATTATCAAAATCAGAGTCCCAGCCATCTTCCTTATCAGCATCATTAGCAGATTCGAGTGTCAAATCCTCTACTGAGACTTCCTCGACATGCATAGCTGTTGTGGATGTATCCCTATAGTACAAATCATCTAGAAGGGCACGTGTTTGTACCATTCGTAGAGGAATAATATCATATCCATCAGAGTCACAGAATTGAATTGGCTTTGGTAAAGCACATGTCGATAATGTTGCAAGGACATGACTCCATTCTAATGGATCAATTAAATGCTCAGGGAAGGGTTGTGGAATGTATGCCTCGTCTGATACACTTCGATTACCCTTAAGTCTCTCAGTGTTGAAATCCCTACATGAGGCTCCACACATCCATAGATCTTCTCGCCCATCTGACAATGTAATTTTTGAGCCCTCAGATGAAGCAGAATCAAACTCATCTATTGGAGACCTTGTTACATCACGATACGAGTGATTCCTTAGGTTGACCCTTGTGATGACAGAATCATGTCTGAGGTACAAGTAGTTGTATCCCCAATCTTGAATCATTTGAAATTGTCGCATGAATGGTCTACCCAATATTACTTCATAGTTTGGATGCTTTCCAAAATCCACTACTGCAAAGGTATGCTCATATTCAATCCCACATGTGGTGACCAATATGTTCTCAAGCAGCCCAAGGGGATGTTCTAAGCTTCCATCTGCTAGCTGCAAACGCATCCTGGTACTCCTAATAGCTGGTTTGCCCCATTTTTCCCAAATAGACCTTGTCACAATGCCTACTCCTGCACCACTATCAAGTATTGCAATTGAAGATACTTTTCGCACTTCCAATGGGAGGGTAGCATTTCCCTGATCGTCCTCACAAAATTTTCCTACTTTGTTGATAGGAACTGGCATTACATGCTTTGTCTCAGGGTGTATAGTACACTCATGGTGACCCTTTTGTAGCAATATATGCTCTGACAAACATGTGGCAATATCATTCCACAACTCAGGTTTAAGCTTTATCAATTCAAGCAAAGGTAAGGTACAAGCCACTGGTGCAGACAAAATAGCTTGCACCATACTCATATTTTTCTCCTTAGTCAACCTTTTATGCATGGAGGGTATCCTCAAGGTTTGAGAACAGTTCTCATATTCTCCCAGATAGGATGGTAAGGTTTTCATTGTATGCTTACTTCTAGGAGAAACCATTGTTTGACCTTCCTCCCGGATGCTTGGGTGTCCAAAATTGTTTTCCAAATCTCTGGTAAAATCCACCGCAGAGAATGGAGGCGAACTAACAGAAGACATGTTCTCATTAATTTTCTCATTTACTGCGGCCCACATGTCATTTGCCATGTCCTCATTAGCATCAATAATTTCATCATTGCATGGGAAGACAAGGCTAGGTGGTGGTAGACTTTCCTCTTTCAATGGAGTGTTAATTGGTGCCGATCTTTCGCTTTGAGCTTGTGAAATGAACTCACTTTTCATTTCCCGACTTGATGACACTTCCGGTATAGTTTCTAATGTTGGCTTAAGAGAGGTTGGGCCCCGAGGAATAGGTGGTGGTGGTCCCTCAAGTATCGACTGAGCTTCCCTAATGATTTGCTGATGTACAGCTAGATTGATCTTCTCCTCACGAGGGTTTGGGTATTCTTGAAGCTTTTTGGGTAGCTCAGATAAGGCTGCAATGCGACTTCTATGAGCATCAATGATGGCCTCTAGAGTCTCATTCACTTTATCCACAAAAACAGAACCCCCAGAACTATCCTCAGTCGTACTAGCCTCATTTTGTTTAACACTAGGCTCAGGTTGAGGTTGATGTTCCTCACGCACTTCCTGGGATGTAAAAGTTTTATCCCTTATGTCTTGTTTAGAGGATTCCTGAGAACTAGAAGTGGATGCACTTTTAGTTTGCTTGTTTCGGTTCTTTTTCCTCCTAGTGGTTTTTTTTCTACTGGACTGTAGGGTCTTGTCCACTAGATTTGTCTTTGCGTCCCTAGTTCGAGGTGTCTCATCAGTTTGTATTTCAGCGTTTCGTGTTTGTGATCGAGTCATGACTCTAAGTGGCACGACATCCTCATTCTCAGATGAAGGTGGTGATGGAATTGCGCCTACAAGGTTAAGTGAAACCTTTGGTTGAGAGTTGCCCTCCTCATGTGGTTTCAACAGACAATCCTTCGGGAAGTGTTCGACACAACACCCCAGACAATATCTTTCTATTGGTGGAAACTGTTGCACTGTTGTATTGGACCTAGATGCTTGCCTTGAGCAATGTGGACAATCACGAGCCCAATGGGGTTCTCCACACTCATAACAGGGGCCCATTGGTTTGGCCTCTACTTTCCTTGGCTGCCATTGACCTGAGGGGCCTGGAGTCCTAGGTTGGTAGCCGCCTAGCAACATTAAAGAGTTTTGTTCCCCTGGTTGAATCTCCACCAGTGCTTGGTTTGGGTATGCGGGACTTTCAAAGATATTTTCTTTGGATGAATATGATGTGTATTCTTCTTCCACATAGCCTGGGTTTACCAATTCTCTACACACATTTGAATTGTCATAGTCCACAATCCTTACAGGAGCAGTCCCTGGAGCCGGAGGTTGAGCACCAAGAACAGGTCGTGCTTGTTCTTGTGTCATCGGAGGCTTACGTTCAAAACTAGTATACTGTTGATACATTTGTGGAGCCACTCCACCCCTCGGTTGCTCACGTTCCTGTCTCATTCTCGCAATGCGAGTACAATCCTGGGTGGTATGAGTAAAGTTCCAAGCACAGGCTTGGCACCACTTCTTTGTGGGTTGGTTTGTGACTAGAGGAGAAAAGGTATTACAGTCCTCTGTTTTATGGTCACCGCCACATGCTCCACAAAGATGAGGCCCTGTAGGAAGTACACTCCTCATTCTCTGCTGCTGTTGTTGTGGCTGCATGGGTGGACGATAGGTTTGTCCTAATCTCCTTAGCACTAGGTTGGCTATTTGGTCTGGATTTAATAGTGCGCTAGACCCTGAACTTTGATCTTCACCCCATTGATTTCTAGGTTTCACCTCAGGGCCAGAACCATCCTGGAACTTGAAGTTATCGGTGAAATCCATAGCATCATGGCAACACTCATTGAAACTTGTATGCTTCTTTGCATAGAGATGTGTATGCAGTGTTGAATTTTTGAGGCCTTTTAAGAAGAGAGAAATTAATCGACTTTGAGCAGGCTTCTCATCTTCTGGGCAACGATTAATGTACTGCTTCATTCTATTTACACAGTCTCTAACACTCTCATTCTCGCCTTGTTTGAAAGAGTAGATATGCGCTACTGTGTCATGTTGAATTCCCATCAAGGAAAAAGCAGCAATGAATCTCTCTTCCAAAACTCGTAAAGAAGTTTTGTCTGAAGCCTCTAATGCCTGAAACCAAGCAAGGGCTTTTCCTTCAAGAGTGACTCCAAACCCTTCTATTTGAGTATGCTTGTCAGCAACTTGCTCAGCTCGAACTGCTTGCCTAAAAGCTGCTACATGGTCGTATGGATCTCCCGACCCTTCATATTTCTTTACCAATTTCTGAAGAGTTGATGGCCTTACTTGTCGTGAATACTCATCGTAGGGCCTACGGCCTCTTACCCTTAGTGGGAATTGTTCCTCCCTTTGGAGAGATGGTCCACATGTTTCCAAAATTGGTGTGGGTACCCTATTACCAGCCTCACCAAACCCCTCTAAAGATCTTGTCACCCTCATTTCAGGAGGTGCACTTATAGGAGGCCGAGTTGGCTCCCC
Source organism: Cibotium barometz (assembly GCF_041138505.1). Lineage (NCBI taxonomy): Eukaryota > Viridiplantae > Streptophyta > Polypodiopsida > Cyatheales > Cibotiaceae > Cibotium > Cibotium barometz. The sequence continues at coordinate 49,089,094 of NC_141050.1, forward strand.
TCTCATCCGATTGTCATAGTGGGAAAGATGTTGTTGTGGTGTGACCTGTGGTCGCACATTTGGTGTAGGACGATATCGTGGTGCTAGAGTTGGGCTACTAGCTGTGGTCCACCTAGATGTTGAAGGTCCCTCTCTAGTGAACTCTCGTAGGGGAGGAGCAACAGTTTCTCCAAGAAAGGCTGTCTCTCCTGGTTTGGCTGTATGTGTTGAGAACACTTCCATGAATAATGGTTGTCCTTTCCACGTGAGTTCCCTAATCTCTTTCCAATCTAACGTTCGATATTCATTGGCCCATTTATCAATTATTCTGTTCATGTGTCCTGCACACTTCTCAACTACCACTACATAAGCTAGAGGAAGATCCAGCTCTGGCGATTTAGTTGTGGCATAATATCCCTCTAACGAATCCTTATAGACCTCTTGAAGTTGGTCATCCTGTAAAACCTTTGTCACAGGAATTTGTCGTACAAACTCCCATTGACTTTCAGCCCCCTGATCCATTTTGCTCTTGCCTTTCCTATCCTTGTCCAAATTTAGATCTACAAGAAGTAAATCATCTATGGATGGCTTTGAGGATTGGGCATTGGATGGTCCAGGCATGTCCGGCTCGATGAGCCAGTCATCTCGAGACTCCCTCGCTCTGGAAAGTTGTGATATGTCTAAAAACTCTGTTTTAGAGAGCTCCCCTAATTTGTCTACCTTTTCTGGATGGTAGGTGACTTCATAGCGAACACCATCTCCACCCATGTACATGTTACCCTGGTCATTGACTAGAGGTGCTCTATCAAGTTCTGAGAATATGTCGGCAATCTTAACAAGGTACCGTTGTTGTGGGTCCCTAAAGATCTCAGCTTCTTGAGCATTTGTGTAGACATATTGGAGTCGCACATTGAATGTTAACCCCATGGTGTCGGCCTCAAATGGATTAAAGGATCTTGAGGGTGTCCTATTTTGGGCTACGGGATGACTAGTTGATGGCCCTAGATTGTCCATGGACAATGAACTATTTGTTCTAGAGGAAAGGGTATCGGATTGGGATTCAGAAAGGGTTTCAGCAATATCTGCCAAGTTTCCTATCGATTGGGTCCCACTTTCCTGAGTAGGCACTCTAGATGGTGCCCTAGGCCCTATGGCAGAATCTATCAGACGTCCTGACCGTAAGTGCATAAGGTCAAATTTTGTTTTGTTTTTTGGGTTTTTATGTGTTTTTGTTTTGTTTTGGTTTTGGTTTTTTTGTGTTTTGTTTTTTTTGATAAAAATATATATATATATGTATATATATATATATTTTTTTCCCTACCTAATCACTAACGGCAACTAAAAAGAAAATGTGTGGCGTAACTATCTATCCTATTTTTTTTTAAATTTATTTAATGATCTTATGATTTTATGATTTTTATTTTTTTATTTTAATTTACACAGAAATTATGAATCACACTAAAAAATACCAACTATGCACAAAGTTACAAAAATTAAAAAAAATGCAGGTTACACTAATTATGCAAAAAAAATAAAAAAAAATAAAAAAAAAATGAAGAACTGCAAAATATGCAAAAAATAATAGACTCCTTAAAAAATCAAAAATTTTCTTTTGTTTGTTTTTCCTTCTTTTGTTGGTTTTTATAGTTTTTTTCTTTTTTTGTTTGTTTGTTTGTTTTTTTGTTTTTTTTGTTTTTTTTTAATAAAATGAATGAATTTCGTGTCAAAAATAAAAAATTATAAAAATACTAATTATGCATGCAATAAAAATAAAAAATGCAGGCTACCTTCAATTATGCAAAGTTTTGTACAAAAATTTAAATAATGAACAGTGGATTCAAAAAATAAAAATTATTTTTTCTTCTTTTTCTTTTTCTTTTTCTATTTTTTTCTTTTTATTTTGTTTTGTTTTTTATTTTTATTTTAATTTTGTTTTTGTTTTTAATAACAAAAAGTTAAAACAATGCAAATCTAAACTAATTATGCTAAAAATTGCAGAAATAAAAAATAAAAATAAAAAATATGTACACACTATGGACTCCTAAAAACAAATAAAAAGAATTTTTTTTAAATTTTTTTTTAATTTTTTTTCTTTCTTTCTTCTCTCTATATTTTTTTTAAATTTTTTTACTATTCTTTTTTTTTCCTTTTTCTTCTTCTTTTTTTTAAAAAAAAATAAATTTTTATTTTATGGGTTTTTTTTTCTTTTTTTCTTTTTTTTCTTTTTCTTTTTATCTCTTTTTTTTTAAATGCCTTTTTCTTTTTCTTTTTTTTTGTTTTTTTTAATCTAAAATTACAAAAAACTTAAAAAATTAATAAAAATGCCAAAAAATAAAAAAAATAAAAAAAATAAAAAATTTTCACCAACCTTATCCTTTCGCTCGCCGCTCGCCGCCCGCATTCGTCGCCGACTCCACGTGCTTCCTCACCGCCTTCTTCTTCGACCGCTTCTGAGCTGTCTTCTGCACCTCTTCCACTCCTCTGCTCGCTCCTCAGTGCCAACCGCTTCGACGCCACCTCCACGCCACCATCGGTCAGCAGCCGCCTACACCAACGCTTCTGCTGCCACCCGCTGCAAACTGCTCACATTCCCTCAACGCAGAGCTCGACGCCGACTTCGCTCTACACGGCTTCTCCTACAGCCACAACGCCGCCGTCTCTTTCTTCTTGTCGGCCGCCGGCCTTTAGCTGCAGCAGCAGCCGGCCACGTCAGCTGCAGACTGCTTCTCTGCCGACTGCCCAGCAGCAGCTGCCTCCTACAGCCTACAGCCTTCCACACCAATCGTAAAAAAACGATTACATATATATATATAATGGTTTTTTTTTTCTTTTTTAAAGGCTGTCTGCTGCACGCCTCTGCCGCGCCGTCGCCTCCCCTCCAGCCGGCCGCTTCTTTTGCTGTGCGTCAATCGTCTTCTTGCTGCCGCCGTCAACGCTGCCAACTGCACTTCGATGCTCTTCAACCCGCCTAAGCCAATCGTAAAAACGATTATATATATATATATATATATATAATTGTTTTTTTTTGAAAAAAACCGTCTGCTGCTGCTCTGCAGGCTTTTATCAGCCGCCGATGCAGCGTTTCACTTCAATGTAGAAAATAGAAATACACATCTATATCTATATATATAGATGTAGATGTGTATTTTTTTTTAAAAGGTCGCCTTCTATTTTTTTCGAACCTCCACGGCCTTTCCAAAGAAAATATATATATATATATATATATATATATATATATATATTTTCTTTGCTACACTTATGGAGATGCTTCCCTACATGATAATCAACACAACAACAAAACAATATCACTACTTCCTACCTATCTCACGCCAACTTGCAACAAAAATAGAAAGTGCGTAAATTCTAATTAATGGCGGGATTACTCAACCGCAATGGGGTTTAAATTTTTTTTTCTTACCCTAACCTTATCCACTCACACCGAGATCACACACTCAAACTTAATCTAATCACTCAATGGTTTTGCAACCAAAAGAGGAAATAGTGGTGGTTTCCACACACTCTCAACCGGATTTGAGTCTTCTCCCCGGCAGCGGCGCCAATGGAGAGACGGAAAACCCTCTCTCTTGTAGTAAGAGGAGTACGATCCACACTAAGCTCACTCCAATGGGATTTGCATCCCTTTCGGAGCTAGGGATTCGACCCGTACCGGTGCACAAGAGCTTATCCACAAAAGGAGAGAATGCTCATGGCTACCATCACTTGACACTAGACTAAGCATACACACAAGCTCAACTTGTCCTCATTCCTACACACCCCTTCATTCACAAACACAAGCAAGAGGAATACAATCACTATGCACTCAAGCAAAGAGAAAGACCTCACTCCACTCCTATCTTCCTACAAGCATGCATACATTCAAGCATCAAGCTTCCATGAAAGCTTCAAATCAATCCATGTACTCAAAAATGAAATACTAAAAGCATGCATAAGAGTAAAATGATTAGAGAAGAGGATGAGAAAGACTCATGACATTGCTAATGATTCAATGAAGAGATTAACCTCATACAATGATGTAGATGGGGTGAGAGAAGAGTCTTCACCTCTATGGAGAAGAGGGAGAGTAGGTCTCTCAAAGGAGCTCTTGCATGAACTAAGCCCAAAAGTGTGTCTAAGCTCTCAAATGAGCCACCTTTTATACAAAAATTCTAGGACTCACATAAGTCCCCATGTGGGATTATTATCCAACCCTCTCCCACATTCATCTACAAAGTGGAACTCTTTTCAAGAGCCCTAAGTATTGTTTTTGTTGCATCCTGGTATTGGTATTGATCCTCATTTGCAAGCAACAATCTCTTATAATTCTGAAGAGGGAATTGATTACAGGGAAAGATGCTGGATATCTTGAGAGGCTGGGGAGGAATCTTACATTCTCTCCCACTTGAAAAACGCAAGATGTCCTCATCTCGCAAACTGGGGGTAATTTCACAAGATGCACGATTAGGAGACTGAGAGAAAATTTAATTAAGATTAACCACCAAATAAAAAAGTCTCAAAGAGAGTAAGGGTCAAGACAAGAACAAGATTTAAACTTTATTCATTCTTGGAACATATACAGTAAGGATAAAAGAACTCTTTACACTTCCATAAGCCCGTTCATCATATGATCACAAAAGCAGCACTCACAAGCTGCGCACGTATAAGGTAACTCATCTATGGGAATAATTGTGTTGGTTATTGCCGCACCTATCTCAGTGGTATGAGGTGATCTAACAAAAGGACCTCTGAGAGGCAAGCCAAAAACGGGGTAAAGGCATATCTTCTGATGAGGAAGAAAACACGCTAGTAAGAAGACCCGCTCAGAAAACCCAATATGCCTTGATCTCATCACGCAGTAGTATCGGGGACCCAAACCCAATTTTATTCTGGGGTTCCTTATATTCGAGTCAACCCAACAGAATACTGGGATAAATATCCCTTATATAGACCTCATCATTAAATAACAATTCATTCAGATCATATCATTCATATCTTTAACATGATAATGGTCCATTAGACTGAAAAATTTCATTCTGAACATTCCTCCACGGAAATTTCAGTCAAGCAAGTTCTCAATTTGTCATTCCTTAACTTGATCTATTGGTCAAGTGTTAACAGTAGCAATCTGACAGCACAATACACGAATCTCATAGTGATTTGCTGAATTCATTATCATCATTCCAGTTATATGAATATCATCACAGGGACTCGTCCCATTCATCCTCATTGTGGTTTCGTTCAGATTATTATATTTCAACTAAATTTCAGAAATCATCATTTTTCAATCAGAATTTTCAATCAGAATCCAAATCAATTCATCAATTCTCAAACAGAATTTAAAATCATATCAACCACATTCGAAATCATCATCTGGGTAGCATTAACGCTTATAATTTCAAGTCTTAGATTTACTCGTATATACTGTCAGTAAAGAGCTGCAGTTATACTCTCGGTATATACGGGTAGTCACGGCCCTTGGAATTATAAGGTAAATACCATCATGTCTAGGCATCATGCAAGTCAGGGATTCTATATAATTGCGGTACTTCTATCTGAAGACCCAATTACTAAATTACAAATTTCAGTTTGAATATTAAATTGTATGAATTATATCACACAATTACAACCTTTTTGTGTTTCTTGATAAATTTTTGACATATTTGTCTTCTCAGTTGATCTTTATTAGCCAACTTGCTCTGATACCAACTGTGAGATCCCTGTCCCCACCACGTGACCGATTCGGATGCTAGCAGCAGAAGTAGTACATCTTGCGAGGCCAGGGGTCTCACACTCGGGGCCTCGCCCATGGATATCCGGACAAGAGACTAATTCGTTGGTTGTTCCAAAACCGAACCCGAAAAAAACTTCCTTTACCCGGAAAGCACGGGCGATTCCACCAGGATAACTTTTTACTCTAACGTAGTCAAGACCATTACTGATCAAGCTGATCCGACTGCATCTATAAAGATACTCGATCAGATCAAGGAGGAAACTTGCACTTGGATCATTGGGATCAACACTTTTTTCCCCATTGAAGAGGCACAGCCGTTGATTCCTATCCATAGAACAATTACTATCCGGGACTTACTTTATCTATCGTAATAACAGAAATTGAGTCTCGATATACGGATCCATCAGTCCAGCCTAACCCCATCCCAGTCCCATGGGTTAGCCAACTTCCCAACCACTGTAGTGATGGGATCCAATTAAGAATTTGGTTAGGTTTTGTCCCGGGTACCAAGGAAAAGAGTTCCAAGGCCCCCTAGCCGGATGTTCATGCAAAAATGAAACTAGTCACACCACTTACACACCCAATATGAAATTGCCTTTTCATAGATTCAACCAGTTTTAAAACAATCCTTTAATAAAACCATAGTATCACTGATCACAATCTTCCAATTTATCTGGTTGATTCATAATTTCCCATCATTCCTTCATCAGAGTATACATGGCATCATTGGCAACCAGAACGCTCACCACCTGTCCACGCAGGGGCCTTTTCAATAGTTCCTAGCCCATAATACTCGGCAATATAATCACTTATAAAAATCAAGATGGACTCTCGTTGAAGATCAGCAAGATCAACCAACAGATCCATATAAAGAGCCATGGACTCATCCATTGAAGACCAGCAAGGTCAATCAACCAGATCCATGCCCGGTTTCAGAAAATAACTCTTACTTCTTGTTCCAATATCTTCCTCGACGCACGCGTGGGTATCCTAGGCGACCCAGAGCCCGAGCACCGTATGGTCAGCACCCTCTAGGATCCTTCGCAGGTGACGTAGCGCTTCACTCATAGGCCGCTTTCTTGGTCCCTCATCCACTGTACCAGAAGCTCACCATTTTAATCGAACCGAGGCTGGTCAAGACCTCGGTCGACCTTGCTACGCGAGACGTCCTCCATTGACTCTCCGTCAGCAGTTGCAACTTTATCAGTTATGTCTCCACGACCTTAATCACAAGATGGTCAAAATGCTTTCCCAGCATTCTTGACATAAAACAGTCATTTTACAAACAGCATTTACAAACAGTTTACAATACAGTTTCTATATTAACTCTCATTTTTCCACATTATCGCTCATCAATCCACATTACTTATTCCATATTCCATTTATATGTATACTCATCCCATCACATCATTTTCCATCTCATCACTTCAGATTCCTTCACATCACATATCATATATTCACATCCATACATATATCCACATACACATCCACATTCACATCCATACATCCACATCTACATCCATACATCTATTTTCACATCCACATCTACATGCACATTCATGCATCCTCATCCATACATCCACATCTACATGCACATTCACATCCATACATCCACATCTATATGCGTACATTCACATCTACATGCATACATCCACAACCACATTCATACATCTACATCTACATGCATATATCCACATCTCCATGCATGCATCCACATCCACATCCACATTCACATCCATACATCTACATCTACATCTACATGCATACATCCATCTCCACATTCACATCCACATCTATACATCTACATCTACATGCATACATCCACCTCCACATTCATACCACATCTATACATCTACATCTACATGCATACATCCACATCTCCATGCATACATCCACATCCACATTCACATTCACATCCATATATCTACATCTATATGTATACATCCACATCTCCATGCATATATCCACATCCACATTCACATTCACATTCATATATCTACATCTACATGCATACATCCACATCTCTATGCATACATGCACATCCACAATCACATTCACCTTCATACATCTACATCTACATGCATTCATCCATCTCCACATTCACATCCACATCTATACATCTACATCTACATGCATACATCCATCTTCACATTCACATCCACATCTATACATCTACATCTACATGCATACATCCACATCTCCATGCATACATCCACATCCACATTCACATCCATACATCCACATCCACTCATCCATACTCAATCTTATCACATCTCAATATCTATTTATAGAATACAAGAGAATTCTTATATTTGATATAAGATTTCTTTACGCATGCATAAATTCTATTTTTAGGAGAATAACACTTTCAAAATAAAATCAATCTTCTATGCATCTTCCTATGCATAAATCCAATTTAGTAGGAATTACACTTTTGGGATAAAAGAATTTCTCTTATGCATCTTATCTATGCAAAAATTCCATTTATGATGAAAATCACACTCTTAATATAAAAATTATATCCTTTAAGCATATGTTTATGCATACAATTCTTTTATGATATAAATCATTCTTTTAATATAAATTTTTTATCCTTTATGCATATGTTTATGCATACAATTCATTTATGATGAAAAATCATTCTTTTAATAAAAGAATTTCTCTTATGCATCTTAATTATGCATAACATAAAAATCAAATTCTCTATGATTACAATAAAATTCTTTTAATTAATCTAGGATGATAATTCCTAGAATATGGTAGAAAATCCTCTTTTCATGCTTTGAATGAAATTATTTTATGAGTAATTTTTATAAAAATTTTGCCATAGCTCCGCTACTATGACTGATAAATCTCAATTATTTTAAAAGATAAAGCTTATCATTAAGGGAATGATTAGAATGATCCCTAATTGGATCATTAACCCATAATGGATTGAATTATCAATATTCATAAACTAAAAGCATAGGGAAAGCCATTAATTTGGTCTTAAGTATAGATTAATCTTGGATTAAGAAAAAGCTTTATGAAAAGCTTCCTTTGGATTGAGAATAGGTCATGAGTATGACCATTTCTTTAGTGAGAGAGAGATATTACATAAAAACCATTAGAATTAAGCATAAATGTAAATTTATGTAATTCTTTTCTATCATTCATTAATTACTTCAATAGCATTCAAAAACCATTCCAATTAAGCTTCTCAAGCTTGAGAGGAGTTGAGAAGAGAGAAACATTGAGAGATTATAGAAAAGCCCAAAATTCACCACTTACCTTACAATTTGCTTGATTCTTTGTTCACGGTAGAGGCCCCCAACTAATCAATTGGTTTAGTATGTTGATGGAGCCACCAATGGAGATTAAAGAAAGAGGGAAGCTCCAATTTCTTACAAATTGGAGAGAATTTTAGAGAATAGTAAATATTAGCATTATTTCAGCATAGTTCTAGAATAGTAAAATTCTCCTCCTTTTTTTGAAAGGATTCATGTTCTATTTAGAGGAGAGGGAGGCTCGAACCAAAGCTAACTGATTTCTAGAATTTTCCAATTTTAGTTTGGTTGAATTTGCACTAGATTTGGACCTCGTTTGGTTCCTTTTTGATTCGGTTTGGTTTCTTTTTGATTTGGTTTGGTTCAAGAGAGAGGAGAGATAAAAATATCACATTATTTTTGAGTTTAAAACTCATTCAAGCATGTGAAATATGCACCTCCTTTAATGGACTCCCCTTCATTACATATGTGTCAAAATGGAATCATTATACCCAAAATATCTCATATTTTTAATATTGCTCATAGTTTTTTACTAATAAACCTTGTACATTTTCAACTCTTCATCTTATGTGAGCATTTACTCATTTTTTGGATACCCAAAATATCTCATATTTTTAATATTGCTCATAGTTTTTTACTAATAAACCTTGTACATTTTCAACTCTTCATCTTATGTGAGCATTTACTCATTTTTGGATACCCAAAATATCGCATATTTTTGATATTACTCATAGTTTCTTACTAATAAACCTTGTACATAGTCAACTCTTCATCTTATGTGAGTATTTACTCATTTTTGGGTATCTTCTTTTAGAAAATTGGATTTATCTCCTCCCTACACATGGATTGATGCTATTGGCCCATAGGAACCTTAATTGGACCATAATCCAAAAATTTCTGAAAATCTAGACCCCTAGGCTAAGGTCCTTTATACCCATTTCCAATTAATTCCAATTGCACATTGGAAAGTTCTTTTTGAATTTCTGTTTCAGGGGAACTTATTTTAATAAGATGAGATAATTTTCTATCCAAAAATATTAAAAATCTGAATATTCTCTCTCTAGAATATTTTCTCTCTCTATGTCAAAACAGGCAGAGACGAGATCTCTTATAATTCTGAAGAGGGAATTGACTACAGGGAAAGATGCTGGATATCTTGAGAGGCTCGGGAGGAATCTTACATTCTCTCCCACTTGAAAAACGCGAGATGTCCTCATCTCACAAACTGGGAGTAATTTCACAAGATGCACGATTAGGAGACTGAGAGAAAATTTAATTAAGATTAACCACCAAATAAAAAAGTCTCAAAGAAAGTAAGGGTCAAGACAAGAACAAGATTTAAACTTTATTCATTCTTGGAACATATACAGTAAGGATAGAAGAACTTTTTACACTTCCATAAGCCCGTCCATCATATGATCACAAAAGCAGCACTCACAAGCTGCGTACGTATAAGGTCACTCATCTATGATCACAAAAGCAGCACTCACAAGCTGCGTACGTATAAGGTAACTCATCAATGGGAATAGTTCTGTTGGTTATTGCTGCACCTATCTCAGTGGTATGAGGTGATCTAACAAAAGGACCTCTGAGAGGTAAGCCAAAAACGGGGTAAAGGCATATCTTCTGATGAGGAAGAAAACACGCCAGTAAGAAGACCCGCTCAGAAAACCCAATATGCCTTGATCTCATCACGCAGTAGTATTGGGGACCCAAACCCAAAGCTTCAATAACCATAGCTAAACGGACATTGTTACGGAAGTGCTGTCGCCCCCACGGTGTTAACCTAGTTATATCTCGACAGGTTCGCCATTTGGTCTGAGCTACAGAAGTTCCCAAGTGAGGGAAAAGTGCATGCTCATACAACTCTGGAAGTAAGATTACTGTGAGCGACAAGTAAAAATTATGACTTTATATAAAGGAAAGAGCTAGCGTAAGCTGGAAGCCAACGGTATCTTGCCACTGAAGTTTTACCGTTTTTCCATGATTTGGGTTTGGCACATATTTCTATAGAAGGCTTACATGAAATACATTATGAACTTTGAGATGAGGAGGTAAAAGAAGCTCGTAAGCTAAGTTACTTACTTTCTTTGAATTCAGATAAGGCTCGCAATATCTGGGGGATAACTTCTTATACTCCTAAGAGATAAAGAACTTCTTTTGGGCCGTACTCGAATGAAGACCAAAACCTTGGTATCCAAAACACCGATTTCTACTTCTGAACTCATTGTTCTGAATCCTTAAAATAGGTGGGACTCCTGAGAAGTATTCTAGGGAAAGGGTCTTCCTTTTTTAAACATAATCTTTCTTTTATTTTAGAGAGGGAATAATTATAAGATCAAAAAGGGAGATTCTTACTCTTGTATACCTCGAAGGTTGGGGAGGAATCTTACATTCTACCCCACTTAAAAAAGTGCGAGATGTTCTCATCTCGCAAGGTAGAGGACAACTCTTTTTCTTAAGATCCAATTTTATTCTGGGGTTCCTTATATTCTGGTCAACCCAACAGAATACTGGGATAAATATCCCTTATATAGAACTCATCATTAAATAACAATTCATTCAGATCATATCATTCATATCTTTAACATGATAATGGTCCATTAGACTGAAAAATTTCCTTCTGAACATTCCTCCACGAAAATTTCAGTCAAGCAAGTTCTCAATTTGTCATCCCTTAACTTGATCTACTGGTCAAGTGTTAACAGTAGCAATCTGATAGCACAATCCACTAATCTCATAGTGATTTGCCGTATTCATTATCATCATTTCAGTTATATGAATTTTCATCACAGGGACTCGTCCCATTCATCCTCATTGTTATTTCGTTCACTTGATCTACTGGTCAAGTGTTAACAGTAGCAATCTGACAGCACAATCCACTAATCTCATAGTGATGTGCTGAATTCATTATCATCATTCCAGTTATATGAATATCATCAAACAGGGACTCGTCCCATTCATCCTCATTGTTATTTCGTTCAGATTATTATATTTCAACTAAATTTTAGAAATCATCATTTTTCAATCAAAAATTTCAATCAGAATCCAAATCAATTTATCAATTCTCAAACAGAATTAAAAATCATATCAACCACATTCGAAATCATCATCTGGGTAGCATTAACGCTTATAATTTCAAGTCTTAGATTTACTCGTATATACTGTCAGTAAAGAGCTGCAGTTATACTCTCGGTATATACGGGTAGTCACGGCCCTTAGAATTATAAGGTAAATACCATCATGTCTAGGCATCAAGCAAGTCAGGGATTCTATATAATTGCGGTACTTCTATCTGAAGACCCAATTACTAAATTATGAATTTCAGTTTGAATATTAAATTGTATGAATTATATCACACAATTACAACCTTTTTGTGTTTCTTGAAATTTTTTTGACATATTTGTCTTCTCAGTTGATCTTTATTAGCCAACTTGCTCTGATACCAACTGTGAGATCCCTGTCCCCACCACGTGACCGATTCGGATGCTAGCAGCGGAAGTAGTACATCTTGCGAGGCTAGGGGTCTCACACTCGGGGCCTCGCCCACGGATATCCGGACAAGAGACTAATCTGTCGGTTGTTCCAAAATCGAACCCGGAAAAAACTTCCTTTACCCGGAAAGCACGGGCGATTCCACCAGGATAACTTTTTACTCTAACGTAGTCAAGACCATTACTGATCAAGTTGATCCGACTGCATCTATAAAGATACTCGGTCAGATCAAGGAAGAAACTTGCACTTGGATCATTGGGATCAACACTTTTTTTCCCATTGAAGAGGCACAGCCGTTGATTCCTATCCATAGAACAATTACTATCATCTATCGTAATAACAGTAATTGAGTCTCGATTTACAGATCCATCAGTCCAGCCTAACCCCATCTAGTCCCATGGAGGTTAGCCAACCCCCCAACCACTGTAGTGATGGGATCCAATTAAGAATTTGGTTAGGTTTTGTCCCGGGTACCAAGGAAAAGAGTTCCAAGGCCCCCTAGCCGGATGTTCATGCAAAAATAAAACTAGTCACACCACTTACACACCCAATATGAAATTGTCTTTTCACAGATTCAGCCAGTTTTAAAACAATCCTTTAATAAAACCATAGTATCACTGATCACAATCTTCCAATTTATCCGGTTGATTCATAATTTCCGATCATTCCTTCATCAGAGTATCTATGGCATCATTGGCAACCAGAACGCTCACCACCTGTCCACGCAGGGGCCTTTTCAATAGTTCCTAGCCCATAATACTCGGCAATATAATCACTTATAAAAATCAAGATAGACTCTCGTTGAAGATCAGCAAGATCAACCAACAGATCCATATAAAGAGCCATGGACTCATCCATTGAAGACCAGCAAGGTCAATCAACCAGATCCATGCGCGGTTTCAGAAAACAACTCTTACTCCTTGTTCCAATATCTTCCTTGATGCACGCGTGGGTATCCTAGGCGACCCAGAGCCCGAGCACCGTATGGTCAGCATCCTCTAGGATCCTTCGCAGGTGACCTAGCACTTCACTCATAGGCTGCTTCCTTGGTCCCTTATCCACCGTACCAGAAGCTCACCATTTTAATCGAACCGAGGCTGGTCAAGACCTCGGTCGACCTTGCTACGCGAGACGTCCTCCATTGACTCTCCGTGAGCAGTTGCAACTTTATCAGTTAGGTCTCCACGACCTTAATCACAAGATGGTCAAAATGCTTTCCCAGCATTCTTGACATAAAACAGTCATTTACAAACAGCATTTACAAACAGTTTACAATACAGTTTCTATATTAACTCTCATTTTTCCACATTATCGCTCATCAATCCACATTACTTATTCCATATTCCATTTATATGTATACTCATCCCATCACATCATTTTCCATCTCATCACTTCAGATTCCTTCACATCACATATCATATATTCACATCCATACATATATCCACATCCACATCTACATCCATACATCTATTTTCACATCCACATCTACATGCACATTCATGCATCCTCATCCATACATCCACATCTACATGCACATTCACATCCATACATCCACACCTATATGCGTACATTCACATCTACATGCATACATCCACAACCACATTCATACATCTACATCTACATGCATATATCCACATCTCCATGCATGCATCCACATCCACATCCACATTCACATCCATACATCTACATCTATATGCATACATCCACCTCCACATTCACAATCACATCTATACATCTACATCTACATGCATACATCCACCTCCACATTCACATCCACATCTATACATCTACATCTACATGCATACATCCACATCTCCATGCATACATCCACATCCACATTCACATTCACATCCATATATCTACATCTATATGTATACATCCACATCTCCATGCATACATCCACATCCACATTCACATTCACATCCATATATCTACATCGACATGCATACATCCACATCTCTATGCATACATCCACATCCACATTCACATTCACCTCCATACATCTACATCTACATGCATACATCCATCTCCACATTCACATCCACATCTATACATCTACATCTACATGCATACATCCACCTCCACATTCACATCCACATCCACATCCATACATCTACATCTACATGCATACATCCACATCTCCATGCATACATCCACATCCACATTCACATCCATACATCCACATCCACTCATCCATACTCAATCTTATCACATCTCAATATCTATTTATAGAATACAAGAGAATTCTTATATTTGATATAAGATTTCTTTATGCATGCATAAATTCTATTTTTAGGAGAATAACACTTTCGAAATAAAATCAATCTTCTATGCATCTTCCTATGCATAAATCCAATTTAGTAGGAATTACACTTTTAGAATAAAAGAATTTCTCTTATGCATCTTATCTATGCAAGAATTCCATTTATGATGAAAATCACACTCTTAATATAAAAATTATATCCTTTAAGCATATGTTTATGCATACAATTCTTTTATGATAAAAATCATTCTTTTAATATAAATTTTTTATCCTTTATGCATATGTTTATGCATACAATTCATTTATGATGAAAAATCATTCTTTTAATAAAAGAATTTCTCTTATGCATCTTAATTATGCAGAACATAAAAATCAAATTCTCCATGATTACAATAAAATTCTTTTAATTAATCTAGGATGATAATTCCTAGAATATGGTAGGAAATCCTCTTTTCATGCTTTGAATGAAATTATTTTATGAGTAATTTTTATAAAAATTTTAGCATAGCTCCACTACTATGACTGATAAATCTCAATTATTTTAAAAGATAAAGCTTATCATTAAGGGAATGATTAGAATGATCCCTAATTGAATCATTAACCCGTAAATGGATTGAATTATCAATATTCATAAACTAAAAGCATAGGGAAAGCCATTAATTTGGTCTTAAGCATAGATTAATCTTGGATAAAGAAAAAGCTTCCTTTGGATTGAGAATAGATCATGAGTATGACCATTTCTTTAGTGAGAGAGAGATATTACATAAAAACCATTAGAATTAAGCATAAATGTAAATTTATGTAATTCTTTTCTATCATTCATTAATTACTTCAATAGCATTCAAAAACCATTCCAATTAAGCTTCTCAAGCTTGAGAGGGGTTGAGAAGAGAGAAACATTGAGAGATTATAGAAAAGCTCAAAATTCACCACTTACCTTACAATTTGCTTGATTCTTTATTCACGGTAGAGGCCCCCAACTAATCAATTGGTTTAATATGTTGATGGAGCCACGATTGGAGATTAAAGAAAGAGGGAAGCTCCAATTTCTTACAACTTGGAGAGAATTTTAGAGAATAGTAAATATTAGCATTATTTCAACATAGTTCTAGAATAGTAAAATTCTCCTCCTTTTTTTTAAAGGATTCATGTTCTATTTAGAGGAGAGGGAGGCTCTAACCAAAGCTAACTGATTTCTAGAATTTTCCAATTTTAGTTTGGTTGAATTTGGACTAGATTTGGACCTCGTTTGGTTCCTTTTTGATTTGGTTTGGTTCAAGAGAGAGGAGAGAGAAAAATATCACATTATTTTTGAGTTTAAAACTCATTCAAGCATGTGAAATATGCACCTCCTTTAATGGACTCCCCTTCCTTACATATGTGTCAAAATGGAATCATTATGCCCAAAATATCTCATATTTTTAATATTGCTCATAGTTTTTTACTAATAAACCTTGTACATTTTCAACTCTTCATCTTATGTGAACATTTACTCATTTTTTGGATACTTAAAATTTCTCATATTTTTAATATTGCTCATAGTTTTTTACTAATAAACCTTGTACATTTTCAACTCTTTATCTTATGTGAGCATTTACTCATTTTTGGATACCCAAAATATCTCATATTTTTGATATTACTCATAGTTTCTTACTAATAAACCTTGTACATAGTCAACTCTTCATCTTATGTGAGTATTTACTCATTTTTGGGTATCTTCTTTTACAAAATTGGATTTATCTCCTCCCTACACATGGATTGATGCTATTGGCCCATAGGAACCTTAATTGGACCATAATCCAAAAATTTCTGAAAATCTAGACCCCTAGGCTAAGGTCCTTTATACCCATTTCCAATTAATTCCAATTGCACATTGGAAACTTCTTTTTGAATTTCTGTTTCAGGGGAACTTATTTTAATAAGATGAGATAATTTTCTATCCAAAAATATTAAAAATCGAAATATTCTCTCTCTAGAATATTTTCTCTCTCTATGTCAAAACAGGCAGAGACGAGATCTCTTATAATTCTGAAGAGGGCATTGATTACAGGAAAAGATGCTGAATATCTTGAGAGGCTGGGGAGGAATCTTACATTCTCTTCCACTTGAAAAACGCGAGATGTCCTCATCTCGCAAACTGGGGGTAATTTCACAAGATGCACGAATATGAGACTGAGAGAAAATTTAATTAAGATTAACCACCAAATAAAAAAGTCTCAAAGAGAGTAAGAGTCAAGACAAGAACAAGATTTAAACTTTATTCATTCTTGGAACATATACAGTAGGGATAGAAGAACTCTTTACACTTCCATAAGCCCGTCCATCATATGATCACAAAAGCAAGACTCACACAAGCTGCGCACGTATAAGGTAACTCATCTATGGGAATAATTCTGTTGGTTATTGCCGCACCTATCTCAGTGGTATGAGGTGATCTAACAAAAGGACCTCTGAGAGGCAAGCCAAAAACGGGGTAAAGGCATATCTTCTGATGAGGAAGAAAACACGCCAGTAAGAAGACCCGCTCAGAAAACCCAATATGCCTTGATCTCATCACGCAGTAGTATCAGGGACCCAAACCCAAAGCTTCAATAACCATAGCCAAACGGACATTGTTACGGAAGTGCTGTCGCCCCCACGGTGTTACCCTAGTTATATCTCGACAGGTCCGCCATTTGGTCTGAGCTACAGACGTTCCCAAGTGAGGGAAAAGTGCATGCTCATACAACTCTATAAAATCCTTCTTCACAGACTCGCTTGTGTCTTGAAGGTGAGAAATTATCATGGATAAAATAAGTTCTTGATGCCAAGCCATGAAGGAGATTAAGAAAGAAAGGGGATCGATGGAAGTAAGATTACTGTGAGCGACAAGTAAAAATTATGACTCTATATAAAGGAAGGAGCTAGCGTAACCTAGAAGCCAACGGTATCTTGCCACTGAAGTTTTACCGTCTTTCCATGATTTGGTTTTGGCACATATTTCTATAGAAGGCTTACATGAAATACATTATGAACTTTGAGATGAGGAGGTAAAAGAAGCTCGTAAGCTAAGTTACTTACTTTCTTTGAATTCAGATAAGGCTCGCAATGTCTGGGGGATAACTTCTTATACTCCCAAGAGATAAAGAACTTCTTTTGGGCCGTACTCGAATGAAGACCAAAACCTTGGTATCCAAAACACTGATTTTTACTTCTGAACTCATTGTTCTGAATCCTTAAAATAGGTGGGACTCCTGAGAAGTATTCTAGGGAAAGGGTCTTCCTTTTTTAAACAGAATCTTTCTTTTATTTTAGAGAGAGAACAATTATAAGATCAGAAAGGGAGATTCTTACTCCTGTATACCTCGAAGGCTGGGGAGGAATCTTACATTCTACCCCACTTAAAAAAGTGCGAGATGTCCTCATCTCGCAAGGTAGAGGACAACTCTTTTTCTTAAGATCCAATTTTATTCTGGGGTTCCTTATATTCTGGTCAACCCAACAGAATACTGGGATAAATATCCCTTATATAGAACTCATCATTAAATAACAATTCATTCAGATCATATCATTCATATCTTTAACATGATAATGGTCCATTAGACTGAAAAATTTCCTTCTGAACATTCCTCCACGAAAATTTCAGTCAAGCAAGTTCTCAATTTGTCATCCCTTAACTTGATCTACTGGTCAAGTGTTAACAGTAGCAATTTGACAGCACAATCCACTAATCTCATAGTGATTTGCTGAATTCATTATCATCATTCCAGTTATATGAATATCATCATAGGGACTCGTCCCATTCATCCTCATTGTTATCTTGCGAGGCTAGGGGTCTCACACTCGGGGCCTCGCCCACGGATATCCGGACAAGAGACTAATCCGTCGGTTGTTCCAAAATCGAACCCGGAAAAAACTTCCTTTACCCGGAAAGCACGGGCGATTCCACCAGGATAACTTTTTACTCTAACGTAGTCAAGACCATTACTGATCAAGCTGATCCGACTGCATCTATAAAGATACTCGGTCAGATCAAGGAAGAAACTTGCACTTGGATCATTGGGATCAACACTTTTTTCCCCATTCAAGAGGCATAGCCGTTGATTCCTATCCATAGAACAATTACTATCCGGGACTTACTTTATCTATGGTAATAACAGAAATTAAGTCTCGATTTACAGATCCATCAGTCCAGCCTAACCCCATCCAGTCCCATGGGGGTAGCCAACCGCCCAACCACTGTAGTGATGGGATCCAATTAAGAATTTGGTTAGGTTTTGTCCCGGGTACCAAGGAAAAGAGTTCCAAGGCCCCCTAGCCGGATGTTCATGCAAAAATAAAACTAGTCACACCACTTACACACCCAATATGAAATTGCCTTTTCACAGATTCAACCAGTTTCAACCAGTTTTAAAACAATCCTTTAATACATTAGGAAGTGAATGGGGTCTTCTTGGGCCCTTTAATTTGCCCCAGCCTAATCAAGGTGATTAAGGAATAGCCAAATGGGGGGTTGCCATGTGGACTGAAATGTTGGGTTTGTAAGAGAGGTGTAAGAGTGGTCAAAGGGTGCACTTTTCCTCCCAAAAAAGGGGGAGGGGCAATTTTACAATTTTCAGACCTCCATAACTTCTACATACAAGCTCCGATTTGAGCGAAGATTACAGATCCGTGATCTACGCGTCAAGAGCTTTCCACAGATATGCTACATGATATGGTTTTATCCGCTAGATTTTAAATTCCATTTCCCCCCCAAAATTCAAATTCGAATAAAGTAGCCGTTTTGAAGCTTCTAATTAGAAAATGTTTCTTCTTAAGAGAAAAGGTTTGACTCCCTTAAACTGCCAAATAAAAGGGCCCAAGAAGACTCCATTGAGGTCCTAATGAAACCATAGTATCACTGATCACAATCTTCCAATTTATCTGGTTGATTCATAATTTCCCATCATTCCTTCATCAGAGTATCTATGGCATCATTGGCAACCAGAACGCTCACCACCTGTCCACGCAGGGGCCTTTTCAATAGTTCCTAGCCCATAATACTCGGCAATATAATCACTTATAAAAATCAAGATGGACTCTCGTTGAAGATCAGCAAGATCAACCAACAGATCCATATAAAGAGCCATGGACTCATCCATTGAAGACCAGCAAGGTCAATCAACTAGATCTATGCCCGGTTTCAGAAAACAACTCTTACTCCTTGTTCCAATATCTTCCTCGACGCACGCGTGGGTATCCTAGGCGACCTAGAGCCCGAGCACCGTATGGTCAGCACCCTCTAGGATCCTTCACAGGTGACCTAGCACTTCACTCATAGGCCGCTTCCTTGGTCCCTCATCCACCGTACCAGAAGCTCACCATTTTAATCGAACCGAGACTGGTCAAGACCTCGGTCGACCTTGCTACGCGAGACGTCCTCCATTGACTCTCCGTTCAGCAGTTGCAACTTTATCAGTTAGGTCTCCACAACCTTAATCACAAGATGGTCAAAATGCTTTCCCAGCATTCTTGACATAAAACAGTCATTTACAAACAGCATTTACAAATAGTTTACAATACAGTTTCTATATTAACTCTCATTTTTCCACATTATCGCTCATCAATCCACATTACTTATTCCATATTCCATTTATATGTATACTCATCCCATCACATCATTTTCCATCTCATCACTTCAGATTCCTTCACATCACATATCATATATTCACATCCATACATATATCCACATACACATCCACATTCACATCCATACATCCACATCTACATCCATACATCTATTTTTACATCCACATCTACATGCACATTCATGCATCCTCATCCATACATCCACATCTACATGCACATTCACATCCATACATCCACATCTATATGCGTACATTCACATCTACATGCATATATCCACAACCACATTCATACATCTACATCTACATGCATATATCCACATCTCCATGCATGCATCCACATCCACATCCACATTCACATCCATACATCTACATCTACATGCATACATCCACCTCCACATTCACATCCACATCTATACATCTACATCTACATGCATACATCCACCTCCACATTCACATCCACATCTATACATCTACATCTACATGCATACATCCACATCTCCATGGATACATCCACATCTACATTCACATTCACATCCATACATCTACATCTATATGTATACATCCACATCTCCATGTATACATCCACATCCACATTCACATTCACATCCATATATCTACATTGACATGCATACATCCACATCTCTATGTATACATCCACATCCACATTCACATTCACCTCCATACATCTACATCTACATGCATACATCCATCTCCACATTCACATCCACATCTATACATCTACATCTACATGCATACATCCACCTTCACATTCACATCGACATCTATACATCTACATCTACATGCATACATCCACATATCCATGCATACATCCACATCCACATTCACATCCATACATCCACATCCACTCATCCATACTCAATCTTATCACATCTCAATATCTATTTATAGAATACAAGAGAATTCTTATATTTGATATAAGATTTCTTTACGCATGCATAAATTCTATTTTTAGGAGAATAACACTTTCGAAATAAAATCAATCTTCTATGCATCTTCCTATGCATAAATCCAATTTAGTAGGAATTACACTTTTAGAATAAAAGAATTTCTCTTATGCATCTTATCTATGCAAAAATTCCATTTATGATGAAAATCACACTCTTAATATAAAAATTATATCCTTTAAGCATATGTTTATGCATACAATTCTTTTATGATAAAAATCATTCTTTTAATATAAAATTTTTATCCTTTATGCATATGTTTATGCATACAATTCATTTATGATGAAAAATCATTCTTTTAATAAAAGAATTTCTCTTATGCATCTTAATTATGCAGAACATAAAAATCAAATTCTCCATGATTACGATAAAATTATTTTAATTAATCTAGGATGATAATTCCTAGAATATGGTAGGAAATCCTCTTTATAACCTTTTGGTCTCATAGGTTATTTTGGCCTTTTGAAGATGTTAATACAACTTTCTCTCTCTCTCTCTCTCTCTCTCTCTCTCTCTCTCTCTCTCTCTCTCGTGTGTGGGTGTGGGTGTGTGTGTGTGTGAGAGAGAGAATTTCTTTTTGATTAATAGTTAAATTGCATAGATTTTTTAAATTGGTAATTAAACTGCATGCTTTAGTTGCTTGATCCTCAAACCGTCTCTTGCAAGGGGCTTGCTCCTCAGGTGACAACCCGTCGAGAAAGCACGACTCGTAGACATGTCCTAAGGCAACGACCCGTCGGTGCTGATAGCGTAGCGTTGGCTACACGAGAAAGCATGCTGATGTGGCCATAAGCTGACATGGCCATAAGCGTTACTATTATTATAGATTGCGAAGCATCAACAATGTGATGTGGCAGAAGCAAGAGGAAAATTTTCTCACATCAATTACGCTCACAGCCCTCTCCATGTCAGAATCTCATCCAAGCTTGTAATGCCATGTGAGATTGCTGATCATTGGTAATCTTACGTGGCATATACATACTACACAAAAGTGTTATTTCATCTGTTACCAAATTTTGTAATACAACTTCATAACTTTTATCTCCTATAGATTTATGGCCTTCTGAAGACATTCAATAGAAATCTCTCTCTCTCTCTCTCTTCTCTCTCTATCCCCATACTATTTATTATCATATCAAGCTTGTCCTTTGCATGGTCTTGTGTTGTTTTTGTCACTATAAATTGTTTTATCTCTCTTTATTGGGATATGTCAAATGTATAGGATGATTTGACCCTTATCCCTAGTGATATTATATATATATATATATATATATATATATATATATATATATATATATATATATATATATATATATATATCAGGATACACCAAGCACATAGGATCATTTATCCCTCATTGTTTAGACCCCTTTCTTGTAATAAACATCTTTATTATTTATGTATCCATTTCTTGGGATATACCAAGCATGTACAAGCTCATTTATTACATAAAATTAGTGTGTTACTTTGTAGAGGACATAAAATTTGATGTAGACATAGGTTTGTGCATGTAAGTGGCTGCTTTAATCTCTCTCTCTCTCTCTCTCTCTCTCTCTCTCAGACTCTTTCTGCCTCGTTACGACCTGCATACAAACCAACTAGAATATCCCAAGCCTGTTTTGCTGTTTTAGCTAAACAAATATGTGGGGTGATGTTACATTTGACAGAAAGTGCAATCAAGGCATGAGCCTGCGCATCTTTACCATCCCAACGAGCTTGTTCAGCAGTGGGTAAAACAGCAGCAACAGTAGAGCTGCTAGAACCTGCAACATCCTCAACAGATCTTACATCCACAGAACCTGGACGTTAGTTTTTTACTAATAAACCTTGTACATTTTCAACTCTTCATCTTATGTGAGCATTTACTCATTTTTTGGATACCCAAAATATCTCATATTTTTAATATTGCTCATAGTTTTTTACTAATAAACCTTGTACATTTTCAACTCTTCATCTTATGTGAGCATTTACTCATTTTTGGATACCCAAAATATCTCGAATATTCTCTCTCTAGAATATTTTCTCTCTCTATGTCAAAACAGGCAGAGATGAGATCTCTTATAATTCTGAAGAGGGAATTGATTACAGGGAAAGATGCTGGATATCTTGAGAGGCTGGGGAGGAATCTTACACAAGGCACTTCGGTGCTTTTGGATCCTTTATGGTTGAGAGACATCCACCACATCATGTTTTGTATGAGCCTTCTTAGAATGAGTTTTAGGAGCCATTCTCATGTAAAGGCTAATCTGAAGGCACAACACACACAAAAACACTTGTTAGACTCTTAAAAGACAAAACACCATTATGATCAAAAAAATAAATATGAAGGAAGAGAGAGAGAGAGAGAGAGAGAGAGAGAGAGAGAGAGAACCTAGCAAGGGGGAGGGTTTGGAAAGGAGGCTACAATGGAATGAAGTATAAGTCCACAAAGCAATCGTGGAAGTGGAGTTCTCCTAATGAGCAAACCCACTACAAACTACTTCATTCCATTGTAGCCTCCTTTCCAAACCCTCCCCCTTGCTAGGTTCTCTCTCTCTCTCTCTCTCTTCCTATCCTTTGAGGTGAGATGTGCGATCGGCTAGATCCGCACCTCGTTCCTCCAACAGCTATGGAGACTGCCAGATATGGGCCTAGGGTGGCCTCACTAGAGGACATGATATGCCATCTTTGTCACACAGAGCCCGAGACAGAGGATCATTACATATGCCGATGCCGCGTATACTATGAGATTCGGGGGAAGTTCCACTGCCTCTTCCGAGCTAGATTTGGATCACTTTCTAGGATCATGGACTTCCCCGATCAAAGATGCCTGGGACTTTTTCTTCTAGAGCTCCGTAGACACAAGGAGTCCTTAGTAAGATCTAGATCAGTTGTACTTGCTTGAGGACTAGCATAGAGAGCTCTCACTGACTTCTTCCATACCAATCCACCCATCATACCTAGACCACAGGCTAGTGCAAGAGCTTGGATGAGAGGTGTGACACTCGACAGAGCCACTGAGTTATGTAGAGCTCGATGCCCCAAACCCCATGGCCCTCGCCCATGGCCACACCACCACAGGAGGATCCGGGCCATCATCCCCCATCATTACAAGACCTTCTCGTGGGATAGACCAAGCATAGAGGCTCATTTAGATTCACCTCCTTTCTGTGTGTGTTCCTCTATAGAGGCTCATTTAGATTCACCTCCTTTCTGTGTGTGTTCCTCTATAGAGGACCAAAAATTGGCATAGACATATGTCAATGCAAGTGACTACTGTATGCTCTCACTCTCTCTAACATGTTCTTGCTACCATCTCTCTCTCTCTCTCTCCCTCTCTCTCTCTAATTTCCCCTGTCATGAGATGTGGTAGCAAGATCAGGTTGGAGAGAGAGAGGGGGGGGAGAAAGACGACAGAGAGAGAAATATATCTTATCCTTACAAGTCTTTACATGTTTATTTGTTAGGATACACCAAGCCCATAAGATCATTTGACCCACACCGTTTTTTCCCTTTCTTGCTATGTCCACCTCCATTATTCATGTCTGTATTTCTTGGGATACGCTAAGTGAAAAGGCTCATTTAACTTGATTTGTTTCATCTCCTTGCTTGATGTGTGTGCCTCTTGATTCTTATACTCTTGGTATACATCAAATCATTTATGCCGCTATTACTTGGGATACACTAAGTGGTGTAAAGGATCATTTAACTTGATCAATTTTGTCTTGTCACTTATTAGTGTATGCCTCTTGATTTCTTATACTCATGAGATACATTAAATGCATAGAATCATTTTATCCTTACCATCCCCCCCTTTCTTGTTGTAGATGGCTAGCCATGTCTGTGAGACTAGTCCTTCACAAATGCATTCAAGGTTAGACAATATCCAACCTTGGAGTATGTTCTAATGATAACATAAGTGGCTGGTTTACTTGTATAGTCATCTATAAATAGAAAGAAATAAATGGATCATGTTAGAGATGGTGTAGGCATTGGTCCACACAAATGTGAATGGACCAATCTAGCTAAACACTTAAGAGGAGAAAGAGCTATGTCTCAAGACAAAGGTAAAGGCCTAGAGTGTTTCATGTAATGGCAACTATTGGAAGAACTCTGAGAGATGACCAATACCATAATTTTTCCATTGTTGTTTAACAAGGCCTTCCTAATTTGGACACTAGGAGGTTTTTTTCCCTGTGTGTATGTACATCCTCTTATCTACTCATTTTGGGGTGTGTACTTATCTTTTGTATCTGGCACACATTTGTTCATTTCTAATCTAGTGAGTTTGTGTGCTCTCAAGCTTCTGCGCAAACAATTGGAGTTTGAGAACATGAATGAGGGAGACTCAATGGACAACTTCTTGACCAAGATCAAAGGTTTTAAGGAGCAGCTTGCTAGTGTGGATGAGATATATCCTGATAGTACATTGGTGCCCACAGTTCTCAATGCATTGTCAGATTCTTATTAAAGTTTTGCCTCTACCCTTACACTCATGATGAAGGGAAATCCAAATGCCCTTACATTTGATGAGTTGGTTTCAGTACTCTTGCAAGAAGAGCAGTCTAGGGAAAACAGATCTAATATGCAAGTTGGTGACCAAGCTTTTGTTACCAATCAGAAAGGCAAAGGTAAAGCTTCTTCATATGGTGGCTATAAGCCAAAATCAGAATCCTTAGGTAAGGATGTAGAGAAATAAGGTCAGAAGCCTAAAAAAAGGGCAAGTGTCACTATTGCAGGAAACTAGGGCACTACATACACGAGTGCAAGAAAAGGCTAGAGAAGGAGAAAAAGAAAGAATCGGACATGGCTGTGGGCTGATGCATCTGCACCAAGTGCAAAGAAGAAGAAATCTATAATTTTTTCTCAAGATGATTGGGCATGGACTGTACATTGTAGTTATGACCCTTCTATTCATGATGTATGCATTGGCAGTGGCAGTGGCAGAATCAGATGCTTGGTACTTTGACAGTGGTGCTAGTAAGCATATTACTTCACAAAAAGGCATGTCCTCATCTTTGGAATCTGTCCCAAGTGCAAAAACCATCACATGTGCAAATGGTTCCTCATATCCTATCAAAGGAGTTAGTAGAGTTGTGCTCACTATTGCAAATGAGGGCACATTTACTCTTTCAAAAGTTTTACATGTGTCGGGCATTAAGAAGAACTTGCTGTGTCAGTTTCAGCCTTCGCCTTGTCAGGCTTGACGGTGAAATTTGTGGATGACAAATGTACAGTTCAGGATAGAAATGATAGTTATTCTATCATTGCCTCACGCACCTTGTTTCATGTCCTATACAAGATGGATTTATTTGAGAAGTTGCAGCATGATGCTTGCTCAGTCTACGACTCGTGCTATGAGTGATGCAAAATTATGGCATACACGATTTGGCCCTCTAAATTATTATAGTTTATTATGCCTTCAAAGGCATGATGGTGTCTGAGTTGCCAACTCTTGAGACCACTACTAGACATGTATGTGAGTGTAAGATTCCTCCCCCAAACCCCTTTTTGATGTCTAGTATCTTCTTCTATAATCAATCCCTCTTCAGAAATATAAAAGACTTGTTTCTAACTGTTTTAACCTAGAGAGAGAAAATATTCTAGAGAGAGAATATTCAGATTTTTAATATTTTTAGATAGAAAATTATCTCATCTTATTAAAATAAGTTCCCCTGAAACAGAAATTCAAAAAAGAACTTTCCAATGTGCAATTGGAATTAATTAGAAATGTGTATAAAGGACCTTAGTCTAAGGGTCTAGATTTTCAAAAATTTTTGGATTATGGTCCAATTAAGGTTCCTATGGGCCAATAGCATCAATCCATGTGTAGGGAGGAGATAAATCCAATTTGAAAAAGAAGATACCCAAAAATGAGTAAATGCTCACATAAGATGAAGAGTTGAAAATGTACAAGGTTTATTAGTAAAAAATTATGAGCAATATTAAAAGTATGACATATGTAAGGAAGAGGAGTTCTTTAAAGGAGGTGCATATTTCACATAAGATGAAGAGTTGAAAATGTACAAGGTTTATTAGTAAAAAATTATGAGCAATATTAAAAGTATGACATATGTAAGGAAGGGGAGTTCTTTAAAGGAGGTGCATATTTCACATAAGATGAAGAGTTGAAAATGTACAAGATTTATCAGTAAAAAACTATGAGCAATATTAAAAATATGACATATGTAAGGAAGGGGAGTTCTTTAAAGGAGGTGCATATTTCACATGCTTGAATGAGTTTTAAACTCATAAAAATTGAGATATTTCATCTCTCCTCTCTCCTCATTTAAGTCTAGTTCCAAAAAGTTATCTTAACTGACCTAAAAATGGTCAAATATTGACCAAACTGATTTAGAAAATTCTAGAATCAGTTTGTTTGGTTAGGAGCTCAATTTTTCCTATAAATAGAAGCCTCCCCCTTGTTGAAAAATATATAGTGTTTATGCATCGTTACTCTACTCCACCTAAGCCAGAAACTGTGAATTCATTTAATAATTCACTAGTTTTTGGAGCTTCCCTCTTTCTTCAATCCCCATTAGTGGCTCCATCAACATACTTAACCAATTGATTGGTTGGGGGCCTCTACCGTGAACAAAGAATCAAGCAAGTTGTAAGGTAATTAGTGAATATTGATCTTTCTATAATTTCTCAATGTTTCTCTCTTCTCAACCCCTCTCAAGCTTGAGAAGTTTAATTGGTATGGTTTTTTTTTAATGCTATTGAAGTTTGAATAGTAGTGAAGAGTTACATAATGCTATTGAAGTTAATTTTCATTTATGTTTAAATTCTAATGATTTTTATGTAAATTCTCTCTCTCACTCAAGAAATGGTCATACTCATGAACCGTTCTCAATCCAAATCAAGCTTTTCATAAAGCTTTTCCTTAACCCAAGATTAAGCTATGCTTGAGGCCAAACTAATGGCTTTTTTCTATGCTTTTAGTTTATGTATATTAATGATTCAATCCATTATGGATTGATAATCCAATTAGAGATTATTTTAATTATTTTCTTAATGATAAGCATTATCCCTTAGAAAAATTGAGATTTATCAGTCATAGCAGCGGAGCTATGGCAAAATTTTTATAAAAATTATGCATAAAATAATTTCATTCAAAGCATAAAAAGAGGACTTCCTACCATATTCTAGGAATTATCATCCTAGATTAATTGAAAGAATTTCATTATAATCATGGAGAAATTAAATTTTAATATCATGCATAAAGGATAAGTTTTTATATCAAAAGTGTTATTTTTATCATTTTTATTTCATGCATAGAAGTATGCATAATGGATAAATTTTTATATCAAAAGTATTATTTTTACCATTTTTAATTTCATGCATAGAAGTATGCATAATGGTTAAATTTTTATATCAAAAGTGTTACTTTTACCATTTTTATTTTCATGCATAGAAGTATGCATAATGGGTAAATTTTTATATCAAAAGTGTTATTTTTATCCATTTTATTTTCATGCATAGAAGTATGCATAAAGGATAAATTTTTTATATCAAAAGTGTTACTTTTATCATTTTTAATTTTCATGCATAGAAGTGTGCATAAAGGATAATTTTTTTATATCAAAAGTGTTACTTTTATCATATTGGATTTCATGCATAGAGGTATGCATAAAAGTCGATTATTTTATTATAAAAGTGTGACTTTTATCATAATTGAATTTCATGCATAGAGGTATGCATAAAAGTTGATTATTTTATTGTAAGAGTGTTACTCTTATCATATTGGATTTCATGCATATAGGTATGCATAAAAGATATTCTTTTTATACTAAAAGTGTGATTTTCCTCATAAATGGATTTTATGCATAAATTACATGCATAAGAGAAATTCTTTTATTCTAAAAGTGTAATTCCTACCAAATTGAATTTATGCATAGGAAGATGCATAAAAGATTGATTCAAAAGTGTCATTCTCATCTAAATTGAATTTATGCATAGGAAGATGCATAAAAGATTGAATTTTAATTCAAAAGTATCATTTTCATTTAAAATGAATTTATGCATAGGAAGATGCAAAAAAAAGATTGATTTTTACTTCGAAAGTATTAATCTCCTTAAATGGAATTTATGCATAAATAAATGTGTAAAGAAATCTTATATCAAATATAAGAGTTCTCTTGTATTCTATAAATAGATATGAGATGTGATAGGATGTGATAAGAGGTGTATAAGATGTGATAAGAGGTAATAAGATGAATTAAGATGTGATAAGATGTGTATGAGATGAGGTAAGAAGTGTATGTGATAGGATAAGATGTATATGGGTTGTGATGATAGGACGAGAATGGATGTGATGTAAAAGATTAGATGTGAAGGCATATGGGGTTACATGAATGGGAATGTGGATGTGGATGTATGTATGTATGTGGATGTAGATGTGGATGTATAGATGTGAATGGGAATGTGGATGTGAATGTGGATGTAGATGTGGATGTATAGATGTGAATGAGAATGTGGATGTGGATGTATGTATGTATGTGGATGTAGATGTGGATGTATAGATGTGAATGGGAATGTGGATGTGAATGTGGATGTAGATGTGGATGTATAGATGTGAATGAGAATGTGGATGTGGATGTATGTATGTATGTGGATGTAGATGTGGATGTATAGATGTGAATGGGAATGTGGATGTGGATGTATGTGAATGTGGATGTAGATGTGGATGTATAGATGTGAATGGAAATGTGGATGTGAATGTGGATGTAGATGTGGATGTATAGATGTGAATGAGAATGTGGATGTGGATGTATGTATGTATGTGGATGTAGATGTGGATGTATAGATGTGAATGGGAATGTGGATGTGGATGTATGTGAATGTGGATGTAGATGTGGATGTATAGATGTGAATGGGAATGTGGATGTGGATGTATGTGAATATGGATGTAGATGTGGATGTATAGATGTGAATGGGAATGTGGATGTGGATGTATGTATGTATGTGGATGTAGATGTGGATGTATAGATGTGAATGGGAATGTGGATGTGGATGTATATGAATGTGGATATAGATATGGATGTATAGATGTGAATGGGAATGTGGATGTGGATGTATGTATGTATGTGGATGTAGATATGGATGTATAGATGTGAATGGGAATGTGGATGTGGATGTATGAATGAGGACGTGATAATGGATGTATGCATGTAGATGTGGATATATAGATGTGAATATGAATGTGGATGTGGATGTGGATATGGATGTGTATGTATGAATGTAGATATGGGATGTGGATGTATAAATGAGGATGTGAAAATGGAGGTATGCATGTAGATGTGGATGTATGGATGTGAATGTGGATGTGGATGTGGATGTATGGATGTGGATATGGATGTGTATGTATGAATGAGGATATGGGATGTGGATGTATAAATGAGGATGTGAAAATGGATGTATGCATGTAAATGTGGATGTATGGATGTGAATGTGTATGTGTATGTGAATTAAGGTGTCATCGATATGAGGAAATGGATGAGAATGAGTACACATTGAATGGAATGTGGACTAAGGAAAGATAATGTGGAAAGACGAGAGTTCGATTTAGAAACTGTATTTTGTGACTGTTTGTAAATGACTGTTTTATGTCAAGAATGCTGGGGAAGCATTTTGACCGTCTTGTGGATTAAGGTCATGAAGACCTAACTGTTAAAGTTGCAACTGCTGACGGAGAGTCAATGGAGGACGTCTCGCGTAGCAAGGTCGACCGAGGTCTTGACCAGCCTCGGTTCGATTTAAATGGTGAGCTTCCGGTACGGTGGATGAGGGACCAAGGAAGCGGCCTATGAGTGAAGCGCTAGGTCACCTGCGAAGGATCCTAGAGGGTGCTGACCATACGGTGCTCGGGCTCTGGGTCGCCGAAGATACCCACACGTGCGTCGAGGAAGATATTGGAACAAGGAGTAAGAGTTGTTTTGTGAAACCGGGCATGGATCTGGTTGACTGACCTTGCTGGTCCTCAACGGATGAGTCCATGGCTCTTTTATATGGATCTGTTGGTTGATCTTGCTGATCTTCAACGAGAGTCCATCTTGATAAATGATTATATTGCCGAGTATTATGGGCTAGGAACTATGGAAACGGCCTCTGAGTGGACAGGTGGTGAGCGTTCTAGTTGCCAATGATGCCATAGATACTCTGATGATGAAGGAATGATGGGAAATTTGAGAATCAACCGGATAATTTGGAAGACTGTGATCAGTGGTACTATGGTTTCATTAAAGGATTGTTTTAAAGTTAGCTGATGCTAAGAATAAGGCAATTTCATATTGGGTGTGTAAGTGGTGTGCCTAATTTTATGTTTGCATGAACTTCCGGCTAGGGGGCCTTGGAACTCTTTTCCTTGGTACCCGGGACAAAACCTAACCAAATTCCAAATTGGATCCCATCACTACAGTGGTTGGGCGGTTGGCTAACCCATGGGATCGGATGGGGTTAGGCTGGACTGATGGATCCGTAAACCGAGACTCAATTTCTGTTATTACGATAGACGAAGTAAGTCCCGGATAGTAATTGTTCTATGGATAGGAATCAACGGCTGTGCCTCTTGATGGGGAAAAAAGCGTTGATCCCAATGATCCAAGTGCAAGTTTCTTCCTTGATCCGATCGAGTATCTTTATAGGTGCAGTTGGATCAGCGTGATCAGTAATGATCTTGACTACGTTAGAGTAAAAAATTATCCTGGTGGAATCGCCCGTGCTTTCCGGGTAAGGGAAGTTTTTTCCGGGTTCGGTTTTGGAAAAACCGACGGATTAGTCTCTTGTCCGGATATCCGTGGACGAGGCCCCGAATGTGGGACCCCTGTCCCGCGCGAGAAGTGCTACTTCCGCTGCTAGTACCCCGAATCTGTTGCTCGGTGGGAACAGGGGGATCTCACAGTTGGTATCAGAGCATTTGGTTAATAAAGATCAACTGAGAAACCAAATATGTCAAAAATTTATCAAGAAGCACAAAAAAAGGTTGTAATTGTGTGATATAATTCATACAATTTGATATTCAAACTGAAATTCGTAAATTGGTAATTGGGTCTTCAGATGGAAGTACCGCAATTATATAGAATCCCTGACTTGCTTGAGGCCTAGACATGATGGTATTTACCTTATAATTCCAAGGGCCGTGACTACCGTATATACCGAGAGTATAACTGCAGCTCTTTACTGACAGTATATACGAGTAAATCTAAGACTTGAAATTATAAGCGTTAATGCTATCCAGATGATGATTTCGAATGTGGTTGATATGATTTTTAGTTCTGTTTGGAAACCGATGAATTGATTTGGATTCTGATTGAAAAATGATGATCCCTGAAAATGGATTGAAATGTAATAAGCTGAGCGAAACCACAAGGTGGATGATTGGGACGAGTCCCTGTAATGATAAATGATGAAAATGATTCAGCAAATCACTATGAGATTAGTGGATTGTGCTGTCAAATTGCTACTGTTAACACTTGACCGTTAGATCAAGTTAAGGGATGACAAATTGAGAACTTACTTGACTGAAATTCCCGTGGAGGAATGCTCAGAAGGAAATTTTTCGGTCTAATGAACCTTTATCATGTTAAAGATATGAATGATATGATCTGAATGAATTGTTATTTAATGATGAGTTCTAAGGGATATTTATCCCAGTATTCTGTTGGGTTGACCAGAATATAAGGAACCCCAGAATAAAATTGGATCTTAAGAAAAAGAGTTGTCCTCTACTTTATGAGATGAGGACATCTCGCACTTTTTAAGTGGGGTAGAATGTAAGATTCTCCCCAAGCCTTCGAGGTATACAGGAGTAAGAATCTCCCTTTTTGATCTTATAATTATTCCCTCTCTAAAATAAAAGAAAGATTCTGTTTAAAAAAGGAAGAACCTTTTTCCTGAATACTTCTCAAGAGTCCCACCTGTTTTAAGGATTCAGAACAACGAGTTCAGAAGTGAGAATCGATGTTTTGGATATCAAGGTTTTGGTCTCGAGTACGACCCAAAAGAAGTTCTTTATCTCTTGGGAAGTATAAGAAGTTATCTCCCAGATATTGTGGACCAAAGAAAGTCGGTGATTTAACTTACGAACTTCTTTTATCTCCTCATCTCAAAGTTCTTAATGCCTTCTATAGAAATTTGTGCCAAACCCAAATCATGGAAAGACGGTAAAACTTCAGTGGCAAGCTACCGTTGGCTTCTAAGTTACGCTAGCTCCTTCCTTTATGTAAGTTGTAACTTTTACTTGTCGCTCACAGTAATCTTACTCCCATCGATCTCCTTTCTTCCTAATCTCCTTCATGGCTTGGCAACAAGAATTAGTTTTATCCATAATGATTCCTCACCTTCAAGACGCAAGTGAGTCTGTGAAGAAGGATTTTATAGAACAGTATGAGCGCTCACTTTTCCCTCACTTGGGAACTTCTGTAGCGCAGACCAAATGGCGGACCTATCAAGACATAACTAGGGTAACACCCTGGGGTCAGCAGCACTTTCGCAACAATGTCCGCTTGGCCATGGTTATTGAAGCCTTGGGTTTGGGTCCCCGATACTACTGCGTCATGAGATCAAGGCATCCTGGGTTTTCTGAGCGGGTCTTCTTATTGGCGTGTTTTCTTCCTCATGAGAAGATATGCCTTTATCCCGTTTTTGGCTTGCCTCTCAGAGGTCCTTTTGTTAGAACACCTCATACCACTGAGATAGGCGCAGCAATAACCCACAGAATCATTCCCATAGATGAGTTACCTTATACTTGTGCAGCTTGTGAGGGCTGCTTTTGTGATCATATGATGGACGGGCTTATGGAAGTGTAAAGAGTTCTTCTATCTTTACTGTATAAGTTCCGAGAATGAATAAAGTTTAAATCTTGTTCTTATCTTGAATCTTGCTCTCTTTGAGACTTTTTCTTGGTGGTTAATCCTGATTTAAATTTTTCTCTAAGTCTCATAATTCGTGCATCTTGCGAAATTATCCCAGTTTGCGAGATGAGAACATCTCGCGTTTTTTAAGTGGGGTAGAATGTAAGATTCCTCCCCCAAATCCCTTTTTGATGTCTAGTATCTTCTTCTATAATCAATCCCTCTTCAGAAATATAAAAGACTTGTTTCTAACTGTTTTAACCTAGAGAGAGAAAATATTCTAGAGAGAGAATATTCAGATTTTTAATATTTTTAGATAGAAAATTATCTCATCTTATTAAAATAAGTTCCCCTGAAACAGAAATTCAAAAAAGAACTTTCCAATGTGCAATTGGAATTAATTAGAAATGTGTATAAAGGACCTTAGTCTAAGGGTCTAGATTTTCAGAAATTTTTGGATTATGGTCCAATTAAGGTTCCTATGGGCCAATAGCATCAATCCATGTGTAGGGAGGAGATAAATCCAATTTGAAAAAGAAGATACCCAAAAATGAGTAAATGCTCACATAAGATGAAGAGTTGAAAATGTACAAGGTTTATTAGTAAAAAATTATGAGCAATATTAAAAGTATGACATATGTAAGGAAGAGGAGTTCTTTAAAGGAGGTGCATATTTCACATAAGATGAAGAGTTGAAAATGTACAAGGTTTATTAGTAAAAAATTATGAGCAATATTAAAAGTATGACATATGTAAGGAAGGGGAGTTCTTTAAAGGAGGTGCATATTTCACATAAGATGAAGAGTTGAAAATGTACAAGATTTATCAGTAAAAAACTATGAGCAATATTAAAAATATGACATATGTAAGGAAGGGGAGTTCTTTAAAGGAGGTGCATATTTCACATGCTTGAATGAGTTTTAAACTCATAAAAATTGAGATATTTCATCTCTCCTCTCTCCTCATTTAAGTCTAGTTCCAAAAAGTTAGCTTAACTGACCTAAAAATGGTCAAATATTGACCAAACTGATTTAGAAAATTCTAGAATCAGTTTGTTTGGTTAGGAGCTCAATTTTTCCTATAAATAGAAGCCTCCCCCTTGTTGAAAAATATATAGTGTTTATGCATCGTTACTCTACTCCACCTAAGCCAGAAACTGTGAATTCATTTAATAATTCACTAGTTTTTGGAGCTTCCCTCTTTCTTCAATCCCCATTAGTGGCTCCATCAACATACTTAACCAATTGATTGGTTGGGGGCCTCTACCGTGAACAAAGAATCAAGCAAGTTGTAAGGTAATTAGTGAATATTGATCTTTCTATAATTTCTCAATGTTTCTCTCTTCTCAACCCCTCTCAAGCTTGAGAAGTTTAATTGGTATGGTTTTTTTTTAATGCTATTGAAGTTTGAATAGTAGTGAAGAGTTACATAATGCTATTGAAGTTAATTTTCATTTATGTTTAAATTCTAATGATTTTTATGTAAATTCTCTCTCTCACTCAAGAAATGGTCATACTCATGAACCGTTCTCAATCCAAATCAAGCTTTTCATAAAGCTTTTCCTTAACCCAAGATTAAGCTATGCTTGAGGCCAAACTAATGGCTTTTTTCTATGCTTTTAGTTTATGTATATTAATGATTCAATCCATTATGGATTGATAATCCAATTAGAGATTATTTTAATTATTTTCTTAATGATAAGCATTATCCCTTAGAAAAATTGAGATTTATCAGTCATAGCAGCGGAGCTATGGCAAAATTTTTATAAAAATTATGCATAAAATAATTTCATTCAAAGCATAAAAAGAGGACTTCCTACCATATTCTAGGAATTATCATCCTAGATTAATTGAAAGAATTTCATTATAATCATGGAGAAATTAAATTTTAATATCATGCATAAAGGATAAGTTTTTATATCAAAAGTGTTATTTTTACCATTTTTATTTCATGCATAGAAGTATGCATAATGGATAAATTTTTATATCAAAAGTATTATTTTTACCATTTTTAATTTCATGCATAGAAGTATGCATAATGGTTAAATTTTTATATCAAAAGTGTTACTTTTACCATTTTTATTTTCATGCATAGAAGTATGCATAATGGGTAAATTTTTATATCAAAAGTGTTATTTTTATCCATTTTATTTTCATGCATAGAAGTATGCATAAAGGATAAATTTTTTATATCAAAAGTGTTACTTTTATCATTTTTAATTTTCATGCATAGAAGTGTGCATAAAGGATAATTTTTTTATATCAAAAGTGTTACTTTTATCATATTGGATTTCATGCATAGAGGTATGCATAAGAGTCGATTATTTTATTATAAAAGTGTGACTTTTATCATAATTGAATTTCATGCATAGAGGTATGCATAAAAGTTGATTATTTTATTGTAAGAGTGTTACTCTTATCATATTGGATTTCATGCATATAGGTATGCATAAAAGATATTCTTTTTATACTAAAAGTGTGATTTTCCTCATAAATGGATTTTATGCATAAATTACATGCATAAGAGAAATTCTTTTATTCTAAAAGTGTAATTCCTACCAAATTGAATTTATGCATAGGAAGATGCATAAAAGATTGATTCAAAAGTGTCATTCTCATCTAAATTGAATTTATGCATAGGAAGATGCATAAAAGATTGAATTTTAATTCAAAAGTATCATTTTCATTTAAAATGAATTTATGCATAGGAAGATGCAAAAAAAAGATTGATTTTTACTTCGAAAGTATTAATCTCCTTAAATGGAATTTATGCATAAATAAATGTGTAAAGAAATCTTATATCAAATATAAGAGTTCTCTTGTATTCTATAAATAGATATGAGATGTGATAGGATGTGATAAGAGGTGTATAAGATGTGATAAGAGGTAATAAGATGAATTAAGATGTGATAAGATGTGTATGAGATGAGGTAAGAAGTGTATGTGATAGGATAAGATGTATATGGGTTGTGATGATAGGACGAGAATGGATGTGATGTAAAAGATTAGATGTGAAGGCATATGGGGTTACATGAATGGGAATGTGGATGTGGATGTATGTATGTATGTGGATGTAGATGTGGATGTATAGATGTGAATGGGAATGTGGATGTGAATGTGGATGTAGATGTGGATGTATAGATGTGAATGAGAATGTGGATGTGGATGTATGTATGTATGTGGATGTAGATGTGGATGTATAGATGTGAATGGGAATGTGGATGTGAATGTGGATGTAGATGTGGATGTATAGATGTGAATGAGAATGTGGATGTGGATGTATGTATGTATGTGGATGTAGATGTGGATGTATAGATGTGAATGGGAATGTGGATGTGGATGTATGTGAATGTGGATGTAGATGTGGATGTATAGATGTGAATGGAAATGTGGATGTGAATGTGGATGTAGATGTGGATGTATAGATGTGAATGAGAATGTGGATGTGGATGTAGATGTGGATGTATAGATGTGAATGGGAATGTGGATGTGGATGTATGTGAATGTGGATGTAGATGTGGATGTATAGATGTGAATGGGAATGTGGATGTGGATGTATGTGAATATGGATGTAGATGTGGATGTATAGATGTGAATGGGAATGTGGATGTGGATGTATGTATGTATGTGGATGTAGATGTGGATGTATAGATGTGAATGGGAATGTGGATGTGGATGTATATGAATGTGGATATAGATATGGATGTATATATGTGAATGGGAATGTGGATGTGGATGTATGTATGTATGTGGATGTAGATATGGATGTATAGATGTGAATGGGAATGTGGATGTGGATGTATGAATGAGGACGTGATAATGGATGTATGCATGTAGATGTGGATATATAGATGTGAATATGAATGTGGATGTGGATGTGGATATGGATGTGTATGTATGAATGTAGATATGGGATGTGGATGTATAAATGAGGATGTGAAAATGGAGGTATGCATGTAGATGTGGATGTATGGATGTGAATGTGGATGTGGATGTGGATGTATGGATGTGGATATGGATGTGTATGTATGAATGAGGATATGGGATGTGGATGTATAAATGAGGATGTGAAAATGGATGTATGCATGTAAATGTGGATGTATGGATGTGAATGTGTATGTGTATGTGAATTAAGGTGTCATCGATATGAGGAAATGGATGAGAATGAGTACACATTGAATGGAATGTGGACTAAGGAAAGATAATGTGGAAAGACGAGAGTTCGATTTAGAAACTGTATTTTGTGACTGTTTGTAAATGACTGTTTTATGTCAAGAATGCTGGGGAAGCATTTTGACCGTCTTGTGGATTAAGGTCATGAAGACCTAACTGTTAAAGTTGCAACTGCTGACGGAGAGTCAATGGAGGACGTCTCGCGTAGCAAGGTCGACCGAGGTCTTGACCAGCCTCGGTTCGATTTAAATGGTGAGCTTCCGGTACGGTGGATGAGGGACCAAGGAAGCGGCCTATGAGTGAAGCGCTAGGTCACCTGCGAAGGATCCTAGAGGGTGCTGACCATACGGTGCTCGGGCTCTGGGTCGCCGAAGATACCCACACGTGCGTCGAGGAAGATATTGGAACAAGGAGTAAGAGTTGTTTTGTGAAACCGGGCATGGATCTGGTTGACTGACCTTGCTGGTCCTCAACGGATGAGTCCATGGCTCTTTTATATGGATCTGTTGGTTGATCTTGCTGATCTTCAACGAGAGTCCATCTTGATAAATGATTATATTGCCGAGTATTATGGGCTAGGAACTATGGAAACGGCCTCTGAGTGGACAGGTGGTGAGCGTTCTAGTTGCCAATGATGCCATAGATACTCTGATGATGAAGGAATGATGGGAAATTTGAGAATCAACCGGATAATTTGGAAGACTGTGATCAGTGGTACTATGGTTTCATTAAAGGATTGTTTTAAAGTTAGCTGATGCTAAGAATAAGGCAATTTCATATTGGGTGTGTAAGTGGTGTGCCTAATTTTATGTTTGCATGAACTTCCGGCTAGGGGGCCTTGGAACTCTTTTCCTTGGTACCCGGGACAAAACCTAACCAAATTCCAAATTGGATCCCATCACTACAGTGGTTGGGCGGTTGGCTAACCCATGGGATCGGATGGGGTTAGGCTGGACTGATGGATCCGTAAACCGAGACTCAATTTCTGTTATTACGATAGACGAAGTAAGTCCCGGATAGTAATTGTTCTATGGATAGGAATCAACGGCTGTGCCTCTTGATGGGGAAAAAAGCGTTGATCCCAATGATCCAAGTGCAAGTTTCTTCCTTGATCCGATCGAGTATCTTTATAGGTGCAGTTGGATCAGCGTGATCAGTAATGATCTTGACTACGTTAGAGTAAAAAATTATCCTGGTGGAATCGCCCGTGCTTTCCGGGTAAGGGAAGTTTTTTCCGGGTTCGGTTTTGGAAAAACCGACGGATTAGTCTCTTGTCCGGATATCCGTGGACGAGGCCCCGAATGTGGGACCCCTGTCCCGCGCGAGAAGTGCTACTTCCGCTGCTAGTACCCCGAATCTGTTGCTCGGTGGGAACAGGGGGATCTCACAGTGAGGGGTGTATTCTTGCTAACTCTTGAGACCCCTACTAGACATGTATGTGAGGGGTGTATTCTTGGTAAAATACATTGGGCATCATTTACAAAGGATGGATCTGTGAGAGTTGTTAAGAAATTACAGCTTATACATAGTGATGTATGTGGTCCTACGAGGACACCATCTATTGCGGGATATCTCTACTTCGTCATGATTACTCCAAATATAGCTGGGTGTATCCATTAAAGTAGAAGTCAGAGGTTTTTATGTGCTTTAGGCACTTCGTATCCATGGCTAAAAATGCATGTGAATTTAAGGTTGGCACCCTTCTTTCAGATGGAGGAGGGGAGTATATATCCAAGGAATTTCATGCATATATGGTTGAAAAAGGCATAAAGCATCAATGTACAGTGCCATACACACCTCAAAAAAATGGTGTGGCGGCTGAGAGGAAGAACATGTCTCTCATGGAGATGGCATGATGTATGGTGAAAGCTCAAGATTTACCTCATGGTTTTTGGTTAGAGGTAACTATGTGCACAAACTATGTGTTGAACAAATGCCTTACCAAGGCCTTGCAGTCTAAAACACCTTATGAAGCTTGGCATGGCAGGAAGCCTTTTGTGCCTCATTTGCGTGTTTTTGGTTATCTTGCTTATGCTCTTGTGCTTGAGCAACAACGTAGTAAGCTTGATGATAAGGCAATTAAATGCATATTTGTGGCATACAGTTCAGAAAGCAAGGGATATAGACTCTACCATCTGGCCTCAAAGCATATTTTGGTAAGTAGAGATGTTGTTTTTGTTGAAAACTCTGCTCAGCCCATTCTTTCATGCAAAAAACATCAAAATGGATGCTCACAGGACATGTTTGATTCCCTCCTACCTTTGTTTAATGGAGGGTAGCCATATGTAGAGCAATTGAATGCTCAACCAAGTGTTTAAATTCAGCCTTTGCAAGTTAGCCTGCAAATGAGCCATTTGATGAGGTAATTATTGAGGATCTAGTGGATGAAGAGAGAGCAGCCATAGAAGAACCTAGGCGTATGCCAAAATGCCTTGTGCAGATATTGAGGGGGGATAGCAAGTTGGCAGCTCCTTTACCTAGAAGAACTTGTGCAGGTTCTCATCATGCAGATTATTCTCATGTGGATCATGTTCTCATTTCTACTTTATGTAATGAGGAGGAACCTATTTCCTTGAGGAAGCACATGAGGATGATCATTGGATGCATGCTATGCAGGATGAGTATAACTCTATACTCAAGAATGACACCTGGTATTTGATAGATCTACCTCATGGCAAGAAGGCCATTGGTTAGTGGTTTACAAGTTAAAATGCAAAGCAGATGGTAGCATTGATCGCTACAAGGCTAGACTTTTTGCAAAGGGGTATGCCCAACAAAAGGGCACTGATTATGATGAGACCTTTGCATCCACATCTCGTATGACTACCGTTAGGTGTCTCATTGCTTTGGCAGCACATCATGGGTGGAATGTACATCACTTGGACATTAAGACTACATTCTCCAATGGCCCTAATCTTCCCTAATAGCCCTTCAGCCGACCTTAGATTACTACTAAAACTGACCGAAAAAACTCTTAGCTACCACACAGCACCTAATGGTGATAGAATACCTGCTTTTGAATTTTGATACTAACCCTTGTCCAAAATGTGTCCTTTAGGATCCCTTATTGTCCCCCAGCATCAACTATCCTTATATCCACATCCCGAGGACCTTCATGGACCTCTTATTGACATGCAGATGTCTCCCCTTGTGACACCCTTCTAATTGAATTGGCTAAGACAGACCCAACTATTCTAAACAATCTTGACTGACCCAACTGATGCAAAATTCTTCACTCACAGTTCCTTTGACCTTCCCCAACTCCCAAGCTAATCTAATCTCAAGAAGATACCATTGCTGCTGACTCCAACAGACTATATTCTAAATGTTCTGTCTAATCTAACCCAACCGACCCAGCTGGAGCAGAAATTCTCTCCTCTGTCTCCACTGACCCTCTTAAGCCCTTAAGACACTCAAAACCCACAAGGATCCAACCTTGTGGACACTTAGTTGTTGATAACAATTATCGGGTCTTCTAACTCAGGGATACCTTCTCCTTCAATTCTATCTAATTGTGATAGAGCTGATATTCAGATTTAACTTAAAAATTTCCTCTTCAATACAAAGAGACTAAAAAAACTCTTGATCACCCACACAAATGACTCCTATTGGGCCTGAGTTGATCTAAGCCAACTCCCTTCTGACCTGACATAGTCTTTAACTTGCCCCTAGACCACTAGTAATGCTCAACCTATCAGATTGACTTCTGACTGCTTCTGATTGTCGACCCAGATCTCACAATGTTAAACAAAACCAAACCAATACTCTAACAACCTTAGCTGACCTATGCTGACACACAACTGATCAGGATGCCTCCTTTAGAACTTGTTGACGTAAACACAAACTAATTGACACATATTTGATTCAACACAAGTCAGCTCTTCACTCACAGTTGTTGCTTCTCATTAAACTCTATCAAATTAACATAACTAAAACCAAAACATATGATTTCATCAAAACAACACAAATAGACTTCCTTGTGTATATATAACTGAGCAAATATCAACACCCCTAAGACTTGGGGATAGAACAAAAAAGATAAAAGAACCATAAAACCAAGGGACTTTTTTAGAATTATCTCAGCAAAACCTTGTATTCTTGACTTCGCAACAAAGAACTAGAAACAACCACCATAACTGCACACTACTGCTGCAGACAACCACCAACATACATTGCAGAGGATTGTTGGACCAAGTTCTAACAAAATTGCAACCTTGGAGGTCTTAGGGAACCCACCTCCTACTACAAGACCTTCTCACCTTTGCAACTTGTACTCTACTCTGGTGTTAAAACCCCATAGATCTCTCTAGATAATCACTATGCATAAACACAAATAATCTAGGCATATACTCATCCACCCGACCACCCCCAAGCCCAAGGGTGCACACATCAAAGTAATGAAGAACCACATACCTAACCTTGGTGTCCCATACCACCAAGAGGTATGTCTTCAATCTAGCAGCACCACGTAGCTCGATCATGAAATGGCAAGAGAGTAGATACTATGATCTACACAAGAGAACATCCCTTAAGAGTGCCCCATGCTCCTATTATATAGGAGAGCTCTCAAGTGTAGATACTATGATCTACACAAGAGAACATCCCTTAAGAGTGTCCCATGCTCCTATTATATAGGAGAGCTCTCAAGTGACTCTTGACTCTCCATTTCCATGTGTGACCCTTGGTAGCCTAACCCTAACCCTAACCCTGGTTAGGTCTAACCCTTGTCCCACTAGAGCATGTTCCCATGATCCCATGCTCACATGCCTAGGGTGGATTAGCCTCCTAGTATTATATGCACATAATATGATGGCATATAATATACTTCCCCTCTCTCAAAGCATTGCACTCTTGCAATGAAAATAAGGAAACCTGCACACTGAACATTCTTAGCTGACTCCCAAGTCGAATCCTTGATTTTCCTATCTTTCCACTGATTTCAGCAATCCTGCGCATCCTGTCAAATCGGCCTGCTTCTCTGCACTGCCTGACAACTCAGAAATTTCAAAACAAGAAGTTGTCTTACCTCTATTGCCCTTGAAAACTTCCAGCGTGGCCCATGCAAGTCGCCTTTCTTCTTCTGGTTCTTGACACTGGAATCTTCGAACGCCACTTTCCCTTGCGATGGCTTGCGATGGAGATGCAGTACTTCGACCAGATCTCTCTTTCTTCCCTTAGCCTCCTACTATGAATTCAATAGCCTCCTATCGCCATCCTCTCTCCGGGCATCTGTAGCAAGCCCACAGTCGACCTCTTCTGCGTTCACAGCTTACAACACTTCCAAATTAAAAAAAACATAGGCGCCTGCTTCATTGCTACGCTCCCCCTGGCTCCCGTTTCTACACGCTTCCAGTTAAGCTCTCGCAGGCTCTAGAAACCAGGCGCTTACCCCAGGAGGCTTCTTGAGCTGACACTTGGCATTGGCCTGCATACTTGCCACCTATTCAAATCAAACTCCTGCATGACACATAGGTGTCCAGTCACCACACACCATCCATGTCACAGGGTACCTTAATCCCTCTTCAAAAACCTTGGAAATTGTACCAAAATCTTTTTATTTTCTCTCTTTACTTTCTCTCTCTTGTACATTGAATTTATCTCAACCAAAGCTCAAAACTGACTCAAACTGATTACATATTCCTGAAGCTCTTAGTATTCTGCACAGTATATACACATCATCGATCTCTGTTTTTGTCCACACAATGTAATTTTGGAGTATATTTCTTATACTCTTGTACATATTCCAACTCGGATACCTAGTTGCTTATATATCTAGGTGAGTTATTTTTCTACCCTAACTTTATTGTGTTTTGGTGGG
Organism: Cibotium barometz; assembly: GCF_041138505.1. Taxonomy (NCBI): domain Eukaryota; kingdom Viridiplantae; phylum Streptophyta; class Polypodiopsida; order Cyatheales; family Cibotiaceae; genus Cibotium; species Cibotium barometz. Next base: position 49,133,219 of record NC_141050.1, read on the forward strand.
TAGTTATCATTAGAAAGGCACCAATAATTCAAAATTCTTTTCTAATGATGTACTCGATAAGGGTTATTCCTTGATGTAGTCTCATGTATATAGAGACAGGTTTTAGTATGTGAAAGTCTGGATAAGGCCATCTTATTCCTTTTATATAGGATTTTATTCATATTTCCTAGACGGCATACTAGGGAGCTTCAAATTGTTAAGGTATGTATGGGTGGTATCATGGTGGTATGGGACGCTAGTGATCCCTCACATATATTATCTTATGGGATAATTTGGGCTCAAGATTGTTGCTTTGCTTACATCACTTAGCATGTTGTCCTCAACATTCAAAGACAATCTCATTTTCTAAATTCACTAGAAGTTATATTGTGGGCATTTTCTAGAAAAACTTCTTTTATCTATAGCTTACATGTTTTGATGAGGGTCAGGGATCTCACTAACATAAACGAGAACGTGTGAACATGTTAATAACACAAAAAATCTTGTGATCACATGTTATATTCACAAAGCTTTCACAAGGGCCTAAAAAATTTACAAAGCTTTCACAAGGGCCTAAAAAATTTATCTTTGTCGGGCATAAAAAATCTTCTTAGGTGGCCACTGACCTGCTATTATGTGAAGATGGTAGCATGAGAGCATGTGAATAGCTTATTCCCATGCGTAGCCAAGCTTTTAAGGGGTTCCCAAATGGCAAGTGACCTGTTATTTTGTGAACGGTAACATGAGAACATGTGAATAACTTGTTCACATGTGTTATTATCACAAAAATCTTGTGATCACGTGAATATTAAATCCCTGATGAGGGTAATCTCGTCTGCATTTTAACTTATTGAAATCTCTTTCTTTAGAGTTCAAACAAGTTTATCTTGTTGTGTTCGGATAAGGAAATTTGGATTGTTCCTTTGTTGGCATTTCTTTCTCTAGTTCTGTACTTTAGGTGATTTATATAGTCAACCTGATTGTTTACGGATGGACATATGTGACTCATTGAGACGTTGATGGCTTTGTATGTTGATATGGGTAACTCGGGACGTCGATTATTCCATCTGTAGATGTGGGTATGTCGGGGCACCGATGAATCCCTGGTTTCTGCTGTTATAATACCATGTTTTTCTACTTTATTCCGAATGGTTTACAACGAGGAAGTTACTTTGAATGTGAATTGCTTTGATCATCCACAGTCTGATGGACAAACAGAGTGTATGAATCAGATTATAGTGTATATGCTTCGTGCATATGTCTCTAGAAAATCATCATATTGAAAAAAATATCTTTTAATTATGATGGAATTTGCCTATAACAGTTTTAAATACACGACTATTGGTTTTAGTCCGTACATACTTATGTATGGGTATCAACCCAGGGCACCTATTGATGTCGGTCTTAAGGACATCGAGCTTGATGCATCGAGGGATTTCTTGCGAGATATGCAGGAAATACTGATCGAAGCTCGGGATTCTATCAGGAGTGCTCAAGATAGGGCACGGTTTTATGCTGATAGGAGATGCTCATCTCGGTCTTTTGAACCAGGAGCGTTGTTTTATTTTAATGTTCCTAAAGATTTTCAAACTTTATCAATGGGAAAATGCTCGAATTTATCTCCTAAATATTGTGGTCCATTTTCGAGTTATACATCGGATTGGCACGATTGCGTTTGAACTTAAAACTACCTCCACATGTTAGAGTTCATCCAGTCTTTCATATCAATAGATTGAAAGGGAAACTGGGAGGTGAGGATAACACAGTTACTCCTCAAGAACTCGTTGAAGTCGAAGATTTATCCTATGTTCCACATGAACCTAATAAGGTTCTTGAATTCAGGGAAAGGAAACTTTCTAGTTGACTAATCCCTGAGGTTAAAATTAGGTGGAAAGATAGAAAAATTGAGGATTCGACTTGGGAGTCGGTTGAGATTGTTCAGTGCAATTCTCCTTCTTTTGCAAGAGTGTAATGTTTTGAGAGAGGGGAAGTATGTTATATGTACATTATGTGTGCTATGTTATATACACATTATGTGTGCATATACTAGGAGGCTAACCCACATTAGGCTTGTGAGCATGGGAGCATGGGAACAAGCTCTAGTGGAGCATGGGTTAGGACTAACCTTAAGGATTAAGGTTAGGGTCAGGCATCCAAGGGTCACACATGGGGAATGGAAAGTTAAGAGTTATTTGAGGGCCCTCCTATATAATAGAGGCATGGGGCACACTCAAGGAGGCTTGGAGGCTTGGAGTCTTGGAGGCTGATGCTATGGTCTCTTGTGTAGAGATCCATATCTACTCACCTACCATTTCACACTATAGCTACATGCTATTGGATTGGAGTTATACCTCTTGATGGTATGGGACATCAAGGTAGAGGTATGATGTATTTCATTATTATTCATGTGTGCATCCCTTGGGCTTGGGGATGGTTGGGTGGTTGAGTTTATGCCTGATTTATGCATGTTTATGCATAACAATTATCTAGAGAGATCTTAGGGTTTTAACAGTACCCAACCACCCCCCGAGCCCAAAGGATGCACACATGAATTATAAATGAAATACATCATACCTCTACCTTGATGTCCCATACCATTAAGAGGTATAACTCCAATCCAATAGCATGTAGCTATAGTGTGAAATAGTAGGTGAGTAGATATGGACCTCTACACAAGAGACCATAGCATAAGCCTCCAAGCCTCCCAGCCCCTTTGAGTGTGCCCCATGCCCCTATTATGTAGGAGGGCCCTCAAGTGACTCTTGACTTTCCATTCCCCATGTGTGACCCTTGGATGCCTAACCCTAACCTTAACCCTTAAGGTTAGTCCTAACCCATGCTCCACTAGAGCTTGTTCCCATGCTCTGATGCTCACAAGCCTAATGTGGGTTAGCCTCCTAGTATATGCACACATAATGTGTATATAACATAGCACACATAATGTACCTATAACATAGACCAAAATACTCTAACAACTTCAACTGACCTATGCTGAAACATAGCACACATAATGTACCTATAACACAGACCAAAATACTCTAACAACTTCAACTGACCTATGCTGAAACACAATTGATCAAGCTGCCTCCTTAGAACTTACTGACTCAAACACAAAAACTAACTGATACAAATTTGATTCAACACAAGTCAGCTCTCCACTCATAGTTGTTTCTTCTTAACAAACTCCATCAAAACAACATAACTAAAACCAAAACCAAAACATATGACTTCATCAAACCAACACAAACAAACTTCCCTATGTATATACAATTGAGGAAATCTCAACACTCCTAAGACTTGGGGATAGAACAAAAAAGAGAAAAGCACCACAAAACCAAGTAATTTTTTCAAAATTATCTCAGCAAAACCATGTATTCTTGACTTCACAAAGAACCAAAAACAACTACCATAACTACACACTGTAGACAACCACCAACAGACACTACAGAGGATTGTTGACAAAGGCTTTGATTTGGACCAAGGTTTAATAGAATTGCAGCCTCAGAGGTCTTAGGGAACCCACCTCCTACAAGACCTTCTCACCTTTGCAACTTCTCGACAAACTCAAGGCAACTCAGACAAAAGCTGCGGCATCTTCTTCTCAAAAGGAGTTTTTTCCCACCAGTATTGTTCTTGACGCATTTTGGTTTAAGTTTGGAAAGCGACCAAGAAAGTTTTTTGACCATGGTAGATTTTATCACCGCGTGCCATTCGGGCTCTCTGTGCTCCCTCTATGCTGCTAGTGTTTGTGGAGAAGGAACTTTTCTTTTGTTTGCTTAGTTCTTGCCATCACTTGTGTTAGTGAGATTTGTGAATAATGAGGGTAGTGATACCTTTAAATAGGAAAATTAGGCCCCTTCAGACTTGGGGCCAAAGGTAGCAAGCTCGAAAATAATTAAACATCATTTATCTTACAACACATATATAATTATTAATATTGACACTTTCTTTCATATTAATGGTTTATATATAAATTAAGATAAGAATTACAACAAAGGACATAAGTGAGGCATATATTATAAATGAAAAATAAAGGATTTTTTCATTTCAAAAAGAACATCAAAAGAAGTTGTGAGAAAGCACGAGTTTCTCGATTAAAGATGTAGAAAGAATTGATAATAGAAAACATCATGAGTGCTAGTGAATGGTTAAGAATCTTGTACTGGTGTGATTTAGATGGTTCAAATGAGGATTAGGAGATAGAAAACTGAATGTTGGGTTTTCTATAGGTTTCTTGGTTGTTTTAGATCTTGTAGATTGAAAAGGGGAAGAATTTGAAGACGTAAAAGAGTGCTATGTGCCTAAAAGCAACGAAAACCCACTAAAGATATACAAAGACATGCTTGTAAATATAGTGGGTAAATACTTCAAAGGTGATGTTATGAATGCCACTATTCTAATTAAACTGGAGGGCATGACCACGCATGTAATCCTAGATGGGTGAGTAGAAGTGAGCATTGCTGCCAAAAACATGTGGCGAAGATGGGAAAGAAAACCCCTTAAACCTTCAAAATTTGTCCTCATATTAGTCGATGGCAATTTAGGAATCCTAAAAGAAGTGGAAGTAATGTCGTGATACCTAGCCTATAAGCATACATTAGGTATTATTGACTTTGGAAGGCCCACCGATTACGACATGATTCTTGGACACCCTTTTATGTGCCAAATGATGTTAGTCCATAATTGGGAAAAAGATGACATCTACCTCCACCAAGAGGATAGTACCATCTAAAGTATCATTCTAAGAGGATAGTACCATCTAAAGTATCATTCCAATAGAGATGTGACCATGATGCCTATTAATGATAGGTTCTAATACAACATCATGCTTTGAGAACTTAAACTTACCTCCACCAAGAGGATAGTACCACCTACCTCCACCAAGAGGATAGTACCATCTAAAGTATCATTCCAATAGAGATGTGATCATGATGCCTATTAATGATAGGTTCTAATACAACATCATGCTTTGAGAACTTAAACTTATGTCAAGTGAGCGATCATAGTTGTAAAATGTGTAAGCAAGATGAGAAAATTTCCATTGCTTCATTGCCAGACCCTAAGAGGAGGAAAATTGGATGCATCTATTGGCTACAATGTCTTAGACCCATGAAAACTCAATTTTGTGATGAAGACCGTAATTACATGGTTCTAATCAAAACCATATCTATTGTACTCTCGTAGAACCAATTGAAAACCATGAAAAAACAACTCCTAGGAAATAGAAAGTTGTACCACTCAAAGGCTTTAGTGCAAGCTTTGAGCCAAGATTAACATGTTGAAAAAGCCAACGCAAGTCAAAACAAGAGACTCGCCTAGATTCAAGGATGAAGAGCATTATTTGCATTATGTCAAAGCCTTGAGAGCTAGTAATGAATTATGTTTTGACTAGAAGGATCTAATGAAGAAACCAAGTTATAGTGTTTTAAAAAAAGATCTCGAAAGTGCTAAAACTTTAGCAACATCAAATCCCATTAATTCAGTCCCTCGGTCGACTCTAAAAAGACTTCTAAGTCTAGATGAAGAAGACAAAACAAAGCTATGTGAGGGATGAATCAATGAAGAATCACAAGAAATGAGTTTCAAGGATATTGACCAAGAACCCAAGAAGAGGACTGGAGAGACACAAGTCCCCTCACATTATAGGAACAACAAGATTGAGAATAGAAAAGTGTGCATACCAATGCCAAAAAGGGAGAAACCAAAAGAAACAGGGGGTGTATTTGTCAGAATGCACATCGAAAATGAAGACAACCGCTATAGAGAGAAATACACAGATGAAAGGGAGAGAGAAGCTAGTATAACTCTGCTATATACACCAATAAATCTCGGAATACATGATGGAGATTGTGTGGGGGCAAGGGGTCATTTTATATGGCCCCAGGCTGTTGGTCGGCCAGCCCAAAGACAGTCGACAGTAGCCCACGACCAGTACAAGCCCAGTCGACCAGTAGAAGGGCAGTCGGCCAGTAAATCTGAAGTCGCCCACGGCTGTACAGCAGGTCGGGTATCAACAACCAGTCAACTAGCAAAAGGAGACAGTGGACATCCCTCCCACACCCAAAAAAATGGGAAAAAATACATGGAAGTGATGAAAAATGGAGAAACACCAAAACTGTGTGGGCACACCCACAACAGAGGCCTTGACATAGTGTACATACAGGAGATGACTGCTAACACCCCCTCTCAGCTCTTAGATGTGGAACCAACCCGAGTGAGCTGGAGTGCCGCCAGAGCATAGCTTGAGGTAGAGACTTCGTGAAGAGGTCCTCCGTCGAACAATAAAAAAGCAAGATGTCACCAGCCAAAATCTTCTCACAAACAAAGTGATATTGTATCTCTATGTGCTTGGTCCGAGCATGGAAGACTGGGTTTCGAGAAATAGCGATACAGCTCTAGTTATCGCATAATTGATGACCGTGGGCTCCTTTTATGGATACCCAATCTCACCAAGCAACCTCCACAGCCACACAACCTCACAAGCAGCACCACACAAGCAGCCTGGTACTCCACCTTGTCGACGCGACATGGCAATAGTTGGCTGCCCCTTGCTGCTCCATGAAATAGCTCCTGAGCCGAGGGAAAAACTGTACGTCTGAGAACGTCATTGGCACAAGAGTTTGACTCTAAGTAATGGTCTTGATTTTTAGCTTTAGTATTGCATGTACTTGCAACACATCTTCAATAGAGGGAAGCAAAGAGGGGGATTTAGGGGTTGAATGGGGTTCTTGGAAACTTGGTGGTATGTGGGGAGAATTCATTTTGCAGCCATGTTTTACTAATCCTTACAAAACAACCAATAAAATTGAGGCTTTTTTAGCCAAAGATTTCACATAATTTTCAACCTTGATTGTGTCTAATGTACAAGCACATGTGCATCGAGCTTCTTTTTGATCGTGCGATTGGCTTTGTGCCACATGGCCCATATTGGCGCAAGCTACGACAGATAGCTACCATATGTCTATTTGCGTCAGGGATTTAATATTCACGTGATCACAAGACTTTTTGTGATAATAACACATGTGAACAAGTTATTCACATGTTCTCATGTTACCGTTCACAAAATAACAGGTCACTTGCCATTTGGGAACCCCTTAAAAGCTTGGCTACACATGGGAATAAGCTATTCACATGTTCTCATGTTACCATCTTCATATAATAGTAGGTCAGTGGCCACCTAAGAAGATTTTTTTTGCCCGACAAAGATAATTTTTATAGGCCCTTGTGAAAGCTTTGTGAATATAACATGTGATCACAAGATTTTTTGTGTTATTAACATGTTCACATGTTCTCGTTTACGTCAGTGAAATCCCTGATTTGCGTCGAGGAGGATAGTGGAGCACAAGCCAAGGATGCAGGAGGAGACAACAAGGATCCCCTACCCTATTCTCTGCGTGCCCTTGTCTCTACATGTCACCACTTGTGGAGGACATCTTTAGTTGGGCAATGAGCCTCAGCCATCTCCTTCTCCATCATAGTCTTGACTATTGCATGTAGCTAATGGCACATTGCTAATGTGACAATACATTTATATCTACCTATAATTCTCTCTCTCTCTCTCTCTCTCATCTAATTAAAAGCCCCCTCTTGCTAAACTCACATGGTACACTAACATTTTACGAGGTAAACCCCCTGAGCCTAGGTGCAAAGGTCTCGATCCCTTTGCTTCTCCCAGAGCAGCATAAACTAGTGCATCCACATGCTCAAGAGGAGCTACGAGAGATCAAAAAAGCAAAGCGGATCGTCATATAATGTCAAGGGATATATGAAGCATGTTTAAAAGTGACATTTAATCCCATAGAAATGGTGCATCTACAAATTATGCAATTGGGAGAGCACGTTGTCGTGCCATGGCACGTCTATGGTGTGAAACCATGCATGTGAGGCCATCAAATGCAAATCCAGATGCATGGGTTAAGTGCCATGACGAGTCATTATATGATGCCATGTACATATGTTCACATTGTAAATGAGGTTCAATAAGACGAGCTGAGGCTGAGCCAGATCTAGGAGTTTTTGTATATGAGTGTGGTGGGTGATGGTTCTACTGTTACTCAGAGCTCATGGGTAAGTTAGAAACATTCAGTTATATATGATGGTATGAGTGGCACGCCAAAGGGATAAGTTAATGATGTTAATGGCTTCCCATGTGCATAATGTGTAGTAGCTTCTTAATGGTATCGATGGGTCAAATTAGTGAATACCTCTTATGGAATGCAAACATGAGGGCATGCCAATGCACAAAGGAATGCATTTATGAAGACATGGAGAAATATTTGAGTGAACAATTGCGGGATTCTATAAATCACATGGTCGATATGATGACATTATAAACTATGGAGGCATCAAGAGCAATGGAGATTCAATGGGGCATTAGAGTGCCGAAGTCTTTATTGAATGTGGGGGAATAAAATTGGATGATCTACTTTGCATTGGGAAGCTTGCCTTAATGCCAAGGTTAGGAGCATTACACACCTTATTGAAGGAAGACCATAATAAGGGATATTAAAGGGGGGCAGCTTGTGTGGCATTAAAAGGAAAAGAAATCGAAAGTATTGGAAATGGCGGGTGGCAGCATACGTGGAATGAAAAGGAATGTTTTTCTTTTTATTGGAAATTTCTGGATATTGTGCAAAATAGAAGCAAGCGCAGCCTTTTGGAAAAAGGAATCCCGAATCTTGGGCTGCAAAAGGTGGTGAAGGCCGCATTCCTTGCGGGAAAAAGAGGAGAAAAACCAGAGTATAAGGGGCGGCAAAAATCAGAGGCGGGGATCTGCAGAAAATAGGAGAACCAGAGCGCTGGCTACCAGAGAAATTTAAATGAATGATATACCTACTGTTCATAGCTTGTAGGTGCTAGAAATGAAGAGGGAATTGAGTACTACATGAAGAGATGCTTTCGGCTAATTCCATGTTTTCTCCATCGCACAGTCTGCGCTGAAGCGACTTTTGCTTCCCACGTTTTCTCCATCGCGTAGTCAGCTCTGAAGCGACTTTTTGAGATTAGCAAAAATAAAATCAAAGTGTAAATTCACTCGAAACGTTCAGATAAGTTTTTTTTAACTACTTTTTTTGATTTAGGAAAAGGCGTATAACTCATAAATCCTTAAAGGATTTGGAAAATGAGTAAAAAGCCTTGGAGAGCAAGTTAATGGTTTTGGAACTTGGTGTTTGTGGGAAAAAGGTATCTAAAGTACATTTAAATCACGGGAAGTTGGACTTACTTCTGCTTGATTGAATTTTGGAAATCATGAGCATGTTATAGCTATGCCGTATGCCATCTTTTGCTTGTGAGATGTTAGAATTTAAAGACAGGTTTTCAGGTGATAAAGAACATCTTGAAATGATGGATTTGATGGCACTGGATGTAAAGAATGTAAATGGTCACATGTATGTTGGAAAAAATTGAAGGTTATGTTATGCCTACATGTGATTGGTTCAAGGGATTTGGAGAAAGGAGTCAGTGAATCAAGGGACAAACACTTGGTACACAATTTTGTGCAATCATCAGGATGAGTTCAAGGATGTATTGAGGTGAATTGACACATGAATATGTCATTAAAAATGGACTTGTCCAATGCTTCTTGGGAAATTTTGTGTGTGAGTTTCCTTGTTAGATTTAGCACCTACTCTCACAGCTAGAAGTTTCGTACTTTCCTGGCTATACCGCACACGTCACGACAGCTCTTTGGTGAACCCGACGTGAAACTGCTGGGGTGAGAGTGTGGTGAAATATACAGGGAAGCTATGGCTGAGAATTCTGAGGGTCCAGGGGGTTCATTTTGACCCCGGAGTTATGCAGATGTTTCAGATGTTTACCATGTACATGCAACAGCAACAATCTGCTGAGAGGGGACAAATTTCCACGACCAAAGCATTACAATCAATTGTGAAAAAGGTGGATCAATTTGATGGGAAGGATATCACAAAGTGCCTGCGCAATTACATAAAGGAAATGGAGCTAAACAGGGTGACTGAGGAGGATATGGTTCGAAGTTTCGAGCTGGTATGTATTCCTGAAATAAGAGAGCATATAAGAGGATTGCAGACAGCACATGGTGGCAGAAATTGGGAGGAGTTCAAGCTTGCTTTAAAGGATGAATATTTCATGGAAGATTCTGAGCGAGTGACCAAACGAACTTTCTTGGAATGGGTCACAAAACCTAAAATGGGAATTTCTGCCACAGAATTGCTAAGAGAGTTTGAGAAGCGCTATGCCCAGCTGTCAAGGATAGAACACACAACTTTGGACAGAGAAAAAACATAGCTCTTCTTACAAGCAGCTGGGAATGATCTCCAAGAGAAATTGGAAATCCTCCTTGAGGATAAGGATACAGAGCAGGGATTAAAGAGTGATTGGAATGATGTTGAGGATGCAGTCACCATGTTAGCAAAGCGGCAGCGGAGGAGGGATAAAATGGTGATGGGCTCTGCAACTCCTATAACTGCTGTTACTCCTGAGAATCTGCCAAAACCAGCTGCTACAATCCCAAAGGTAGAAGGGCCGATGGATGAGCTTATTAAGGGTATGCGTGACCTAAAATTGAAGATGTCCAGGATTGAAGAAAAGGGGCTACCATTGGGACAGGCTTCTATGCAAAGGCCTCAAAGCAAAGAAGGGTTTACATATAGATGCATATGGTGTGATGACCCAGAACATGCAAAGAAGGATTGTGCTATCTATAAAGAAGCTCTTAAAAATCAACTTGTGTTTTTCAAAGATGGGAAAATCCATCTTACAGAGACTGGTCTTCCATTGAGTACAAACTTTGGGAAAGGAGGGATGAAAAAGCTGGTTGAGGATATGGCTGCTAGTCATGCCATTTCTATGGTTGAGGCAGCAACCTATGGATTAAAGGTTGATCAATCAAGGCAGGGATTTGAGAATGATGAAGATTATGAGAATGAGGATTTTTGGCCATCAACAATGGAATTAATTGCGTCAAAGAAGGTATCTAAGCAAGCTTTGCATGAGGCAGGTGACTGTATACGTCTTGAGACTGGCTGGGAGGAGCCTGTGGATTCTTTATCTGTTCATGCCTACATTGCTAAATGCCAGAATAATGAGGCACAGGTAGAGGAGAAGCGAAAAAGGGAAAATGAGGAAGGAGGGCCATCAAAAAGAGTTACACGTGGAAGTGAAAAGAAGGATCCTGGGCCATCACATATGCCTCCACAGCATAGCAGACCTCCACAGGAAGTTTCAATGGAAGAAGTGCCAGCAAAAATGAAAGAGAAGGGTAAAGGGAAAAGTCCACTCTACAAGCTTCAATCTGATATTGAAGCTGCAACAGATCTCAAAAAGGTGCTTGAAGAGAGGATTCTAAACAGCAGGGTGGAATTTACACTAGGGAAAGTCTTGGGGATTGCAAAGAAAGAATTTCATGATGAGATAATTGATATTATACGAAGAAAAAGGCAGTCCATAATTGAATCTATTCCATCGCAAGGGGAGGCAAGCACTTCCAAGACTCATGGAGTACAGGTATAGAAAAAGCAAGAGAGAGAAAATGTGGTGGAATGTAATCACTCTGCTGATGGGGCACGACAAGTGCACTTTGTGGAAGAGGATGATGAAAAAGAAGTTCTTACAAAGAGTCATTACTCCAGGAGCCATTGGGCAAGAGCAACCACTGAAACCCTTGTCAAGATAGGTGATTTGGAAGAGCCATATGTCGCTCTAATTGATCATGGGTCTGAAATAAATCTTATGGCTAAAAATCTCTACAACAAATGTAAGTGGCCAATGGATGTGGATCATGGGTGGATGATTAAAGCAGCTAATAACTCATCTGGAGAACTTTATGCAGCATGTCCAAATGTAAGGGTAACTATAGGGGATGTGAAAGATGATCAGAACTTCTTTGTTCAGGAGATGTCATCGTATCCCCTTATCCTTGGGCAACCCTACATTACAGCTGTGAGGATGGAAACAAAGGTTTTGGATGATGGCTCGGCATATGCAAGAATAAGGAGTAAAGATGGCAAAAAAGCTGTTCAGTTTTTGATAGTTTGTATTAACCATGAAAGGAATCGTGAGTCTCTTCGAGCACAGTCACTCCCAAAGATAAACAGAGAATTCATGAATTACAGGGAGATGAGGGTTTTTGGCCAGGTGCCATTGTAAAGCGGGATTCCAATGGTACAAAGGAAAATGAGTTCTCGCAGGACTCAATCAATGTAAATAGCTTTTCAGCAAATTTTCAGAGATTCTCCAGCTATGGGTCACTGGTTTTTGTAAAAAGCAAGGATTTGAAGCGTGGCATGCGAAAACATATACAAAATGAACAAAAAAATTTTGAGCAGTGTGGTCTTTTGGAGAAGAATGAGTATTTCAGGGATGCTTGATGAGGTGTCATTTGTAGATACTATGGATGTGCTTTTTGATATGGGAAGAGCATGCTTACAGGGTGAAAATGAAATGATAGAGGTGTCATCTGTGGAGATGTATGATATAATCCAGGAATTCGAGGGGGTGGAATGTAAAAACATGCATTGCGAGATGGATGCTCATGTTGATACAAAGTACAAAACAGTGGCAAAGAAGGTGAAACCAGTTGCCTTGCCTTTGCCACTAGGAAGCAAGGAGAAGATAGATGAAGCTTCTATGCAACCAAATCTTAGAGATCCGAAGAAAATTGGGCATAAGTTTACTCAAGAAACTCTAAAAGAGCTGAAGATTGGTGAGAAGGATTTTCTGTTGCCAGTTGAAAGGGAATGCTTTGAGGAGATGCTTGTAAAACATGGGAAAGCCTTTGCTTTTCAGCCGCATAAGATAGGCTGTGTTGACCCAAGTGTAACAGCACCAATGGTGATCTTTACTGTTCCACATGTGCCCTGGAACCTGCAGCCAATTCCAGTACCAAAGGCTCTCTTGCCAAAGCTGATGGAATTACTAAAAGAAAAGATCAGGATGGGAATCTTGGAGCCATCATGTGCCCCATATTCCAACAGATGGTTTACTGTACCAAAGAAAAATGGAACATTGCGCTTTATTCAAGACATGCAACCTGTAAACAAAGTCACAATCAGGAATGTGGGAGCAGGTCCAATTGTGGATGAGTTTGCAGAAGCATTTGCAGGGAAAGCTATATACTCTATGGGTGATCTGTATTCGGGATATGATCAGTTCCAGCTGGATATACAAAGCAGGGACTTGACCACAATGAGAACTCCTTTGGGACTAGTAAGGATGTGTACTTTACCACAGGGAGCCACCAACTCAGTGGCATATATGATGAATGGAATGAATAAAGTCTTACGAGACTTCATACCACAAAAAACTATGCCATTTTTGGACGATGTGCCAATAAAGGGCTGTGATGAGAAAGACAAAGATGGGGATTTGGATTCAAAAGGGTGCCGCAAGTTTGTGGCGAATCATATAAAAGATTGTGATATGATTCTATCTAGGCTTGAAGAAGTGAATCTTACTTTATCTGGGTTGAAATCAGTGTTTGGAGTTGGTGAAGTGCTAATAGTGGGACATCTTTGTAGTACTAGTGGACGCCGACCTTGTCCGGCCAAGATAGATGCAATACAAAGAATGAAAGAGACATGCATTAATGTTACAGAGCTGAGGAGATTTCTTGGAGCATGTGTCTTTTATGTTATTTGGATCCCACATTATGCACATGTAGCAGATCCTCTTTATCAACTTTTGAGGAAAAATAAAAAATTTCTGTGGAGTGCAGTACATATTAAAGCTATGCGAAAGCTGAAATGTTTGCTCCAATCATCACCTACTCTAAGAAAGGCAGATTATGAGTGTGGCAGGCCTGTGATCGTTACAGTTGATACTAGTCCTACTGGGATAGGATGGGCAGTAGGGCAAGATGATGAGGATAATCACAGGTATGTAATCAGATTTGGAGCAAAGGTATTAAGCTTTCGACAACGAAAGTATCCACAGATCAAGAGAGAGTTATGGGGAATAGTCACTGCTCTAAAATGTGAAAAAGAATATCTTATTGGGGCATCTGTACTTGTGGAAACAAATTGCTTGCCACTTCTTGGGATGATAGCAAGCTGTACCACTCCAGATATTGCTATGCTTAGGTGGATTGCTTATATCAAGTCACTAAATCCTGAGTTTGAGCATATTGCGGGAAAAGATAATCCAATTGCAGATATGCTATCAAGAGCCAGGTATGAAGATGAGAAAGAGATGATTAGTGACATTGATGATGTAGGTACAAGGTTCTATACTACTGCATATGCAAAGGGGGACCATATTTGCCTATCAAATGCACTTGAGTCTTTTACTGAGGAAATGTATGAAGGAGATTGGTTTCTTATTGGTCAATACTTAAGTACTCTGACAAGACAGGGAAATTGGTCTGACTCAGAATTTAAGAGGATCCGTAGAAAAGCATATGGTTATTTTCTAAAGGATGGGTACCTCTGGGGGAAGCATCCTAAGCAGAGGAATGCTATGCCACAGAGAGTCATATGTGATAAAGAGACTCAAGGAAAGCTTGTGAAAGAATTCCATGAGAGTCTCTGGGCTGGACATAGAAGTGTGTGGGCTACGTTTACCAAAATAAAGGAAAAATATTGGTGGAAAGGAATGTACAAGGATATTTCCTAATATGTGGAAACATGCATGGTATGTCAAATGTACTCAAATGTGCGACATCGTGATGGATTGCAACCAACCTACCCACCTGCCATGCACTACAACAAATGGGTAGTGGATCTAGTTACAATGCCTTTGGGAGTTTGGCAGATGCGGTATATAGCACTTGCAAGAGAAGATTTGACAAATCAGGTAGAGGGGCGTGCTCTTAGAACAAAGAGTACGAAAACAGTATGTAAATTTCTCTTGGAAGATGTGATTTGCCGGTATGGTTGTGTTGGGAAAATAACAGCTGATAGGGGTGAGCTAGATGTTGAAGAAGCAAGGGAATTCTTCTCTAGAATTGGTATCAAACTGTCCCTAACATGTGCTTACAATCCTGAGGGCAATGGAAAAAGTGAGCGAGGACATCCTCCAATCATTAAAGCTTTGGCTAAGGCATGCAGAGAAAGAATGCGAGAGTGGCCAAAGCTGCTACCATATGCCTTGTGGGCTGACCGTACAACTCATAGCTCAGTTAACAGGATACATGCCTGCAGAATTAATGTATGGTCAGAAGCCAGTGATGCCAGTTGAAGAAGTAGTTCTAACTTGGAATGTATTGCCCTGGGTGGAAGGATTGAGCAGAGATGACCTCCTTGCATTGCGAATAAGACAGTTGGAGAGGAGGCCTGAAGATGTAGAGCTTGCTAAAGCTCGCTTGAAAGATGCAAGGTTGAAAAATAAAGAAAGATTTGATAGAAGACACAGACTCCGGCCAAGACCTATTGAAGAAGGTGATTGGGTTCTAATGTATGATAGTAGCCTTGACAACCAATTCACTATTCAAAGAAAATTTGCAAAAAGATGGTTTGGCCCTTACATTGTCAAGCATGTGCATCGAAATGCCACGTATACTCTGTGTAAGCTTGATGGAACAGAAATAAAGAATCTTGTGGCAGGCAAAAGAATCAAGATATTTAAAAGAAGGCATGATAGTGATCCTTTTAACTCACAGGAGACTCAGGATGAGAGGCTTGACAGCGGTAGTATGGATATGGTTGAAGAGGAAGAGGATGATCTTCCTGGTAATGCAGAAGATGAAGACGACATCCAGTTATATGTGGATCTTGATGATGATTTGGCACATTCCAGAGGATGTGCAGGTTTAGAGGGGGTGGATGTCGTGCCATGGCACGTCTATGGTGTGAAACCATGCATGTGAGGCCATCAAATGCAAATCCAGATGCATGGGTTAAGTGCCATGACGAGTCATTATATGATGCCATGTACATATGTTCACATTGTAAATGAGGTTCAATAAGACGAGCTGAGGCTGAGCCAGATCTAGGAGTTTTTGTATATGAGTGTGGTGGGTGATGGTTCTACTGTTACTCAGAGCTCATGGGTAAGTTAGAAACATTCAGTTATATATGATGGTATGAGTGGCACGCCAAAGGGATAAGTTAATGATGTTAATGGCTTCCCATGTGCATAATGTGTAGTAGCTTCTTAATGGTATCGATGGGTCAAATTAGTGAATACCTCTTATGGAATGCAAACATGAGGGCATGCCAATGCACAAAGGAATGCATTTATGAAGACATGGAGAAATATTTGAGTGAACAATTGGGGGATTCTATAAATCACATGGTCGATATGATGACATTATAAACTATGGAGGCATCAAGAGCAATGGAGATTCAATGGGGCATTAGAGTGCCGAAGTCTTTATTGAATGTGGGGGAATAAAATTGGATGATCTACTTTGCATTGGGAAGCTTGCCTTAATGCCAAGGTTAGGAGCATTACACACCTTATTGAAGGAAGACCATAATAAGGGATATTAAAGGGGGGCAGCTTGTGTGGCATTAAAAGGAAAAGAAATCGAAAGTATTGGAAATGGCGGGTGGCAGCATACGTGGAATGAAAAGGAATGTTTTTCTTTTTATTGGAAATTTCTGGATATTGTGCAAAATAGAAGCAAGCGCAGCCTTTTGGAAAAAGGAATCTCGAATCTTGGGCTGCAAAAGGTGGTGAAGGCCGCATTCCTTGCGGGAAAAAGAGGAGAAAAACCAGAGTATAAGGGGCGGCAAAAATCAGAGGCGGGGATCTGCAGAAAATAGGAGAACCAGAGCGCTGGCTACCAGAGAAATTTAAATGAATGATATACCTACTGTTCATAGCTTGTAGGTGCTAGAAATGAAGATGGAATTGAGTACTACATGAAGAGATGCTTTCGGCTAATTCCATGTTTTCTCCATCGCACAGTCTGCGCTGAAGCGACTTTTGCTTCCCGCGTTTTCTCCATCGCGTAGTCAGCTCTGAAGCGACTTTTTGAGATTAGCAAAAATAAAATCAAAGTGTAAATTCACTCAAAACGTTCAGATAAGTTTTTTTTTACTACTTTTTTTGATTTAGGAAAAGGCGTATAACTCATAAATCCTTAAAGGATTTGGAAAATGAGTAAAAAGCCTTGGAGAGCAAGTTAATGGTTTTGGAACTTGGTGTTTGTGGGAAAAAGGTATCTAAAGTACATTTAAATCACGGGAAGTTGGACTTACTTCTGCTTGATTGAATTTTGGAAATCATGTGCATGTTATAGCTATGCCGTATGCCATCTTTTGCTTGTGAGATGTTAGAATTTAAAGACAGGTTTTCAGGTGATAAAGAACATCTTGAAATGATGGATTTGATGGCACTGGATGTAAAGAATGTAAATGGTCACATGTATGTTGGAAAAAATTGAAGGTTATGTTATGCCTACATGTGATTGGTTCAAGGGATTTGGAGAAAGGAGTCAGTGAATCAAGGGACAAACACTTGGTACACAATTTTGTGCAATCATCAGGATGAGTTCAAGGACGTATTGAGGTGAATTGACACATGAATATGTCATTAAAAATGGACTTGTCCAATGCTTCTTGGGAAATTTTGTGTGTGAGTTTCCTTGTTAGATTTGGCACCTACTCTCACAGCTAGAAGTTTCGTACTTTCCTGGCTATACCGCACACGTCACGACAACGTTTCTAGCCCTACATGAACTGATTGCACTGATGAATGTGTTTTTATTTTTCTGGATGTGAAAAACCATGTGTACTTCTTGTATTGAATAGGATTTACTCATCAAAGTCAAGATAGGTTCACATTACTCTTACTTACCAATAATTATCAAAACGTCTGAGAACGTCATTGGCACAAGAGGTGAAGATGTTGAGTATGACTCTAAGTAATGGTCTTGATTTTTGGCTTCAATATTGCATTTACTTGCAACACATTTTCAATAGGAGGAGATTAACTCATATTGATGCCCAGATCCTCATGAAAAAGTAGCCCCCTTTACACAGGGTGGGTAGGAGGAAGACCAATGCAGATCTGGTACCCAAAAGTGACTACAAAAATTAAAAACTGCACAAATAGCCCCCAAAACATGCTCGAAATGTCTTTCTGATTGCAAAAGTGTAGTACACGATACTATGTACTCTGAGGTCTTCTTTCTTCACCCAAAAAGGCTTTGCAATCTAGACATGTTTCTGATTAACCTTCACCTGGAGGTATGTGTTTTCTCGTCATTGCTTTGTTTGTTTTGAAAAATGTGTTTTCTTTATATACAAGTGAGACCATCCTCTTCTTTCTTTTTGGTGAGTATTTTCTTGCTCTTGTTGTACTGTGTACACACATATAATACTCTCTCTATGAAATATCCTCTTTCTTATCCTGCTTTATATACAATCCTGCCTCCACTCACATCCCAATCCCAATCCCACAAACGGATGGCATATTAAACAACTACCTCGGCTCTCTACCTTACCACCACAAAACCACTTCATGTAAAAACAAGAACAACACATTACAAAGCAAGTGATCGAAACAACCTGAGCTGCAGATATTGTATCTTTACCATACAAACTACCCACTGTCCCAAAGTGCCTAAGTAGAGTGTTCAGTTTTCACACCATGCAAGCTCTCCCTATAGCAAGTTTCCAAATAAAGAAAAAGCTTAAAACATTAAAATCAAGTAGCCCACATACATTTCTACAACAAATGCTTCTCTGCACTTGTGATGTGAGGGAGGTGAGTAAACTATACACGAGTAGGACTAGGAAGTTCTACAACCAAAATTTAAAACTAATCCCCATCACACAATGATATGCTCAAGGACTGCTAACTATACAGTGTGCAATTGAGGAGTATGGGTGTATGTGTGTATGCACAATCACATCTTCTCTCTATATCTATACACACACACAATCACATCTGTCTCTCTCACACACACAAATCTCTCTCTCTAAAGCTCTCTACATGGAGAGAGAGAGAGAGAGGCATGTTTTTATACCCACATTCTCTCTCCTCTTGTGTATGCAAGAATGGCCCTCGGGTCATTCAAACATGTCCCTTGGGCCACTAGAGCATGAATGGCCTTGGGGCCATGCAATAATGGCCCTAGGGCCATTCTTGATAGTCTTCTGTATGCAAGAATGGCCCTAAGCCATTCAAAGATGTCCTTGATGTTAAAAATGGCCCTATTACAAAAATGTTACTTGTAATAATCTTCTGTATCCGTGTCTCTTATACCTTCACGTGGTGATTAAATAACTCGGGTACGCATGTTTTAAAGTTGATGCAAATTGATGATGAGCTCTGTCTATATATTAATGCTCTGTTTGTCTGCAAATTGATGCAAAAGCTCTGTCTGCAAGTAGAATGTCGAGACGGTAGACATCCAACTATAGAGAGAATCTTAATAAAATAGTTACAACTGAAAGCCAATAGAACAAGGGTGTCTAGTTACCAAAAACACTTAAAATGAGAAGATCTATCGGCCTTTGAATGCTTATAAACCTCTACTTTGGTGGGTGTGTGTTTGGTGGCGAACATGGTAACAGAGCTGGCTACGTTGGTGGAGAGGTTGGCTACTCTTGAAACAAATGAAAATTTAAAATTTGATGAAGAATATGACTCCCCTCTGATGATGACTCTTCTTCTTCCTCTACCGGTTGCACAATAGTTTCTACTTTATCTTTCTCCTGATCTTGTTGTTACGCCATTGTCGGTTTTGCATTTTAGCTCTTTGTGATTGTTCACTCATCCATGAGGTAATCAAATCGACACCATTAATTTTCCATTGAAATTAACACTCCCACCGATTGTAGAACTGAAGAGAAACATGCCCTTAATGACCACAATGCCCACATTGAGGTTTATTTTCTTGTAACAAAATTGGACAGTTTACTAGTACTCTTGGTTTCACTTGAAATTGAAGCATGTTATATCTCTTCTTTTTCAATTCAATTGAAATGCAAGAAAAATGTTTAGTCAAATTTCTGGTCCCTTTGCCACCAGACCTTCCTCCTCAAATCTAAAGCCACATCCAACTCCTCTGCCTGCACCCTCAGCCCTACCTGATTCTTCATTTTCAGCTCTTCCAACCATCCTTACTTCATACCCTCTATCCATCATCCGATTTGAGCCTTAATTTGCAATCCTCTCCCAGTGGTGAATTTGTTGAAGAATTATCACTTTCTCTTGGATGTTGACTTTCATTGGAAATTCAATTATTATTGATTTTAGTGTTGCTTTGCTGACTATTTCTAATTGTGAGTTTTCGTTTGAAAATCGGCTAGGTATTATCATAGTGTTTTGAACTTGAGAAGCTTGGCGGTTTGGATCCATTCTTCTCCTTCTTTTTACACGGGGAGTAAAGAACCGATTTTCATAATGGAACCACCAGAAAAATACACGTCACTATAATGTTATAAGATGCTATGGTCGAAGGTTGCTTCTCCCCCCCTTTTCCATATAGATATACAAAGAAATTAAAATTAAGCCAATGGTGACAACATACTATGCTATTTTGTCATGCCATCCTCTCGATGCCTGCTTCAAACCATACAAAGGCTTTATGCAGCTCGCACACATAATCTAGGTAGCTCAAATCCTCATAACCAGGTGGCTGGTCCAAATACACCTCTTTTTGCAGAGCACTATTACAAAAATGTTGCTTGTAATAACCAACTTACACTAAGATGAGCATCTAATTGCTATGCCACCAATGCTACTAGCCACGTAAGTGCATATGTAACAAGTTACAAGAGTGGTAGACGAAACATTACACCTGAACAAGAGTACCTTGCACTTGCTCCTCCTAAAACATTTCATTACGGTAGTCGATCCCTTTGCAAATCATGCGTAAATTACTTTTAGACTGATATTTTTCCATTTTACTTACCTAAGACCGTAGTTTTCTAATTATCCAAGAATTTCTAAATTATTGGTAATTTTTTCTTAATTTTTTGACCCCTATACCCTAGAGGGAGTGCAGCAAAATGTGGTACCACCTCCAATTTCGGGACCATAACCACCACCACCACTACCATCTACAACAAATGGATACACTTATGGCAGAAGGTTACAAAACTTATACAGATGAGTGTGCTATACATTTGGAAGTAATGGACATGAATGCAAATGTGATGGATGAGCTAGAAAGAGCTATTTCTTTCTGGGTAGTTTCTGAATACGGATATGTATATATATACACACGCGCACACACACATATACATAAACATATATGTATGTGTGTGTGTGTTTGTGTGTATAGTTCTATCTCTTTCGCTATGTGGCTATGTCTTTAAGTATTTGACTACCATGAGAGTATGGGCAATCCATCTTATGCTCCCCAAATTGAGCCAAAATACACCCAATTGTAAAATCCGGTTTGTATTAGTGTTCAAAGAATTGGTGCTGAAGCTAATCTTTTTTTAACAACTCATAGGACTTTTGGAACTCTTTCGTTCATTTAAAGATTGTTAGCAGTTTGTATCTCTACAAAGAAAATTATAAACCTACAGTAGTAGCCACAGTCAGTGTGGAGCCAACAAGCAGCCAAGGTGTTGTTGATAACTATGTTGTAATCCTTGTTTGGAACCTTGAGTCCTGGAATCTATCTTTCTTCACTTGCTGCCTAAACGATCTTGTTGCAATTTATCACAATGCCCGTGAGTGCAAACGCGCACAAGCACACACATCCACAAAGAGAGAGAGAGAGAGAGAGAGAGAGAGAGAGAGAGAGAGAGAGAGAGAGAGAGAGAGAGAGAGAGAGAGGAAACCTAGAACAGAATGGTAAGCCGAGCTGATGGGGCCAACATCGCACCCACCAAGCAAACAAATCTGCAGCAGTGATCCAAGCGTTTCAAGGTTCAACGTCACCCTGCTGAGCTAGAATCGAGGTGTTGGGCAAAAGATTGAACAGCCTGCGATAAATTTGACCTCTGTAATAATAGCCCCACGGGCCCACGGCCCCCTGTCTCCCCCCCTCCCCTGAGGTGGTGACCCACCCCCTCTGCCCGTCGAAAAAAACCCCACAGTCTGTCTCCCCCCCCTCCCCCTTCGCCCTTCACCCCGCGGTCCCCAAACCCACTCCCCAAAAAACCCTATGGTTCGCCCCCCCACAAACCCCCTCACAACTTCGCCCCCTACTCGCACAGCCCATATGGTTAATTCAAAGAACGCTTTTGCTCTCCAAATGCACCATATGCGTCAATGAAGTGTATATGGGCTACATTAACGCATGTGCATAAAGCCCACATGCGTTACATTGACACATATGGCACATTTGGAGAGCAAAAGCGCTCTTACAATCAGAAGTGGAGTGTTAAGACTCTATTATCACAAAAGTCATTGTTTGAATTTTTAATCAAAAGGAGAGGGGAGGAAACAACAAACACTCTACTCCAATGGGCTATTACATCAAAAATCATTATTTTAAATTTTTAATAAAAAAGATAGGGGAGAAAAAAAGGGCAAACGAGGTGTGGTGCTCGTGCACTAATTAAAGGACTCCATTATCCATCATTATTTTAAAAATTTTTATTCAAAAGGAGAAGGAAGAAAACAAAACATCATTTGGATTTTTGATAGAAGAGAACAACAAACACATGAAAAAGTCATTACTTGAATTTCTAATGAAAATGGGAAGGAAGAAAACAAAACATCATTTGGATTTTTGATAGAAGAGAACAACAAACACATGAAAAAGTCATTACTTGAATTTCTAATGAAAAGGGGAGGGAAGAAAAAGTCATTCAGAAAGAAAGGGTGAAGATAATGTGACTCACAAAGATTACTTGAAGGGGTGAACCCAACTATAGCTTTGTGAAACTCTTCTTCAAAATAATATAGAGAAGTAGCTTTGTGAAACTCTTCTTCAAAATAATATAGAGAAGGGGTGACGCATGAAGATTACCCAGCGCAGGTGCCGCCACACCTCCAATTTTTCCTTAATTTTTTGACCCCTATACCCTAGAGGGAGTGCAGCAAAATGTGGTACCACCTCCAATTTCAGGACCATAACCACCACCACCATCTGAAGTACCTTTACAACAAATGGATACACTTATGGAAGAAGGTTACAAAACTTATACAGATGAGTGTGCTATACATTTGGAAGTAATGGACATGAATGCAAATGTGATGGATGAGATAGAAAGAGCTATTTCTTTTTGGGTAGTTTCTGAAAACGGATATATATATATATACACATGCGCACACACACATATACATAAACATATATGTATGTGTGTGTGTGTTTGTGTGTATAGTTCTATCTCTTTTGCTATGTGGCTATGTCTTTAAGTATTTGACTACCATGAGAGTATGGGCAATCCATCTTATGCTCCCCTAGTTGAGCCAATATACACCCAATTGTACAATCCGGTTTGTATTGGTGTTCAAAGAATTGGTGCTGAAGCTAATCTTTTTTTAACAACTCATAGGACTTTTGGGACTCACTACAAGAGCTTGAGGACATACCGACGCCAAAATACCGACGCAAATGTCGAACGTCGGTATGTCCGTCGTCATGTTGGAGGAGACAAGCATGGCGGGGTTTTTTTAAATTTTCGTGTCCCGTCGCGTATACCGACGCCTATACCGACGCACATTCCGTAGCATATACCGACGTATATTCCGACGCATATTCCGTAGCATATACCGGCGCTCGTAAGTTTTTCACAGCCGAGAGCCTATTTTCTGGTTTTTTCGCAGAAGAAGCGCAAGTGGAAGCGAATTAAGGTGCTTGCTCTCTCCCTCTTCTCTTTCTCTCTCTCTCCTCTTTTTTCCTCTCTCCTCTTTTCTCCTTCTTTCTTCTTTTCTCCTCTTCTCCTTCTCCTAACATGTTATTGCAATTGCTTTTAGTTTTTAATTCAAGAATTAGGACGTTTAGGGTTTTGTGTTTTTTTGGCTCTCTATGCATGTTGAGAGCTCTCTATGTATGCATAGATCTCCTAATGCATGCATAGAGATTTTAGGGTTTTGTATTTGTTATTTTTCTTGTGTTTAATTTACTAATTAGTTTGTTTAATATTTTGTTTTGCAGCTCTTTCACCTCACCAATCTTTCACCAATCCTCTCCTTCAGCTTTGCAAAAAAGAGGTAGATCCTCTTTCGATTTTTCTAGTTTATGCTATTTTCTATGAATTTTTGCATCCCTGTTTTATGGTTTAGGGTTAGTTTTGGGTTCTTGTAAGCTTACACATAGGATTAATTTAATATCTATGCATAAAACCTATAATAAGCTTGCAATCTCTATTATTCATGTACGTAAAACAAGATCATGTTTATTACACCATTGGGTGATGGGATTAAGGGTTAGCATAGTGCAAAAGGCATATAGCATAGAGCTTATGCATAAGTCTTGCATAGAGCGTATGCAAGAGACTTATGCATAGAGCGTATGCATAAGACTTATGCATATGACTTATGCATAGAGTTTATGCATATGGCTTATGCATAGAGCGTACGCATAAGACTTATGCATATGGCTTATGCATAGAGCTTATGCATAAGGCTTATGCATAGAGCGTGTGCATAAGGCTTATGCATAGAGCGTAATTGCATAGAGCGTGTGCATAAGGCTAGCTTATAGCATAGAGCTTATGCATAAGTCTTGCATAGAGCGTATGCATAAGACTTATGCATATGGCTTATGCATATGGCTTATGCATAAGGCTTATGCATAGAGCGTGTGCATAAGGCTTATGCATAGAGCGTAATTGCATAGAGCGTAATTGCATAGAGCATGTGCATAAGGCTTATGTGAAAGGGATTGTTGAAATGCAATTGCAAATGCCTTGATTGTGGTTAACAAATGCTTATGCAAATGTCATGGTGAGGGCATTGTGAATTGTTGGTTTGTGTTGGAGCTTTTGGATGATGGATTGAGGCATGAGTCCATGCTTTATTGATGAGTTCTAAATTGTAAAAGGGCATGAGTCATGCTCAATACTTGTAAGCCAACAAAATTGTTCTATCATTTGATATTATCCACATCATTTTGTACCTACACTCACCATTGCAACCACTTCAAGTTTCTATAGAATCTAGCAATGTGTGAGGGTACCTTGGCATTGGTTGGAGAGGCCAAGGGGAGAATGGCTTGAACTCTTTGTGCCGTGATTGCTTGGTAAAGCGGTACGAAGGGGGATTAGGTACACCGGTGTGAAGAAATGGCCTCAACCTTCACCTTGGAGGAAAACTCGGTGAAGGGGTGAGAAGAGCTTGGCCGGGAGATCGGCAAGCTTCAACGCGCGTCCTCAACAATCCTCACCATCGACTTTGTGGATGCATTTGGGCAATGGGGCCCCTTTTCCGTCATATTGTGTGGATATTGCAAATGCATATGATCTTTTATGACATTGTGGGATACAAAGAGTATTGCGTACAAGTTTTAAGAAGTTTAGGGTTTAGGGTGAGATTTGGTTCCAATTACAAAGGAGACTCTGGCAGAATTTACAAAACCGTAATTCAGTCCTAGGGTTTTTGGGATTAGGTCCGAGCTTATGGCTTATGCATAAGACTTGTGCATAGAGCGTGTGCATATGGCTTATGCATAAGACTTATGCATAGAGCGTGTGCATAAGGCTCATGCATATGGCTTATGCATAGCATAGAGCTTATGCATAAGGCTTATGCATAGAGCTTATGCATAAGTCTTGCAGCCTTATTATGTAAGCTTATACTTATAATATGGGCGTAGATTATTGCATAAGGGCTTTATAAACAGCTATTTATGAATAGAGATAGCTTCTCTCTCCATCCTTGTTCAAATTCTATTTAATTTTGTATGGAGAGGAGATAAGCTGATTTGTGTTTAATGAGCTGCATGTACATGTTATCCTGCTAGATGGAGCCTCTCAATCTTGAAGAGAGAATAGCGTGTCCATGCATGCGCCCAGAGCATTGTGAGCAGGTTGTCTTTAAAGCGGATCCAAAAGATCCACGCTGGCTGTTTGTGGTTCAAGTCGCCCCCCGCAGTAAGCAAATTTTTGAAGAATTTGAGCTACAACAAGGTGATGTGGATGCACATGGTAATGGAGAGCAGCAAGAACAAGCCGAGATCAACAATGAAGAGGAGCAAGCAAAGGAAGAGGAGCAACTAGAGCAAGATCCAAATGAAGAGGTGCAAACCAAGGAAGCTGAAAAACAAGTTGAGGAAGAAGACATAGATGATGAAGACATCCTTCATCAAGGGACTTTTAATGATGAGGATGCTGAAATGTACATAGACATAGATCTCTTTGGGGCTACTGATCTTAATGAGGATGATAGAATAGATAACGATTTTTAAAATGATGTATCTCAATGATTATGCAAATAGTTATGACATATTTGTAATGGGTTTATGACATTGAAGGTCCATTCATTGTTTACCATTGTTAATGTTTACCATCATAATCACTACTGTAGGAGCAAGTTGATATAGTTTTACCAATGTTGTTTATCATTGTTAATGTTTATCTTATGGTTCTTTCATTCATTGTTTACCGTGTAATTTTCATTTCGTACAAGTTTGTCATATGGTTTTTTGTCCAACAGGCCATGGGTGACTCACCGCCCTACGACTACAGTCCAGATTTCTCATTTAATCCTACACCGCAGGGCATGAGTCCCCAGCAGTTATATGGTTTTCTTTCGTCCATGACTCCAGAGCAGAGAGCCATGGCTCAGAGTTATTGGGGTTCTGGAGCAGGGACATCTGCCTCACCATCTGGCTTCCCGACGCCAGTTCCCACACCCGTGGGTACGACAGCAGCTCCCACACCTCATACCACACAGCCTTCCACTCCTCTTACAGCTCGATCTACCACCTCTTCACATAGACGGCGCTCACGTAGTAGGTCTTCAGGGGGAGGTTGTTGTGGTGGTAGTGCCACAGATGCTGTGACACCACCACCACGTGAGCGTCGTCCTTCGCTCTCATCTGTTGATAGCACACCAATAGGGTCACCTTCCACTCCCTGGGGTGCACATGACCATGACAACAGCAAGATTTACACAGTTAGGGATGGGGCACCAATAATGGATAGTGCAGGGAAAGCAATGAAGACACGCATTCGACAATTGTGCACTATACAGTTTCATGACTCTGTCATGACTAAATGGGATCAGCAAGACAAGGGGAAGAAAAATTATATAAACACAAAGATAAAGCAAGAGTTCCAGCCATATGACCCTATGAATGTCGTCTCTAATGAGTGGATACAGTATACAGCTCGCATTTTGATGGGGCATCGTAGGTCAGAGGCGAGGGACGCATTTAGAGAGGGGAAGGAGAAACCTGTTTGGCTAGATGACAGGGAGTGGGCAGCCATTGCTCAGGAGCTCACCGAGACACCAGACAGGTTTCAACAACAAAGAAAGGCGGCAAGGGCAAGACTCCAAACAATAGGGGCTTCTCATCTCGGGAGTGGTGGTTACGAAACCATGCGCCATGAATTCGTAAGTGTTTGTAGCAATTTTATTTTTTTAAATGTATGTTTGTGGACTAAATGTTGATTTCTAAAAGTTATAATTGTTAATCGTGTGTGCAGGAGTTGGCCATGAATCGCCCACCAAGTAGGCAAGAGGAGAAGTACGCTCACAAACATGGCCTTGTGGCCTTGTTTGAGATGCTTGAAGAAGAAGGAGAGACCGTCAATTGGGAGGCATTACCATGATGTAAGATGACCTTCAAACTAATGAAATATGATCAAAACATTCTTGAGTATTAATGTTTAATTTAATTTCTTGTTTGTCGATCAGGAGAATATGCAAACGAGCACGGTTGTTTGTGTGCTCTATTGTAGACAGAATGGTGCTGTCTGTTGCTGTTGTTGATCCTGCTCATTGCAGGCAGCTAGGCAACAGCCAGGCAGCACTATTCTGCCCAAAAACAAAATTCTGCTACAGCGTCGGTATATGCCCCGGTACCGACGTCGCTATATTCATTGGTATTTTCGTCGGTATTAACGTCGGTACAGACGCTGGTATAAGTGCCGTTATAGACACCGGTATAGACGTCGGTATAGGCGCCGGGTGTATTACCCGACAGTTATACCGACGCTGTGGTTCCGGCGCATATACCGACGCTTATACCGATGACGTGGCTTTTTTACACCCCGTTAAATAGCGCCGGTACAAGCCCCGGTATTAGGCTAACATGTAGTAGTGACTCTTTCGTTCATTTAAAGATTGTTAGCAGTTTGTATCTCTACAAAGAAAATGATAAACCTACAGTAGTAACCACAGTCAATGTGGAGCCAGCAAGCAACCAAGGTGTTGTTGATAACTATGTTGTAATCCTTGTTTGGAACCTTGAGTCCTCGAATCTATCTTTCTTCACTTGCTGCCTAAACGATCTTGTTGCAATTTATCACAATGCCCATGCGTGCAAACGTGCACAAGCACACACATCCACAAAGATAGAGAGAGAGAGAGAGGAAATCTAGAACATAATGGTGAGCCGAGCCAATGGGGCAGTGCACATTTTACTAAAATCACCTGTAATACCTCCAGCTAGAAGTTGTGAGGTAGAGCTCGCTGGCGACTGGCGAGCAATACCCTTCACAGCTTCGACTTTGTCTGCATCATTTTCTTCTTCCTTATTGCCTTCACCATCGTCCATTCTGATCGAAAAGGGTGAAACGGAAGCTCCCTCGTTGGTTTGTCGACCTGGAACCCCCTTTACAGAATAGGGTGGCCTTATATGTAAACCCCCCTTTAGGGCTGCCTCTCTGGTGCTTGCATTGCCTCCTATAACTACTTATAAAGCTTCAAATTTCTCGGGTGGAACAAGTAGCAAACTACTAGGTGACTTTAAGAAGTTTCCTTTGAAAGCTCAAGATGCCCAACATTGCACCCACCAAGCAAACAAATCTGCAGTGATCCAAGCGTTTCAAGGTTCAATGTCACCCTGCTGAGCTAGAATCGAGGTGTTAGGCAAAAGATCGAAAAGCCTGCGATAAATTTGACCTCTGTAATAATAGCCCCACAGGCCCACGGGCCCCTGTCTCCCCCCCTCCCCTGAGGTGGTGACCCACCCCCTCTGCCCGTCGAAAAAAACCCCATAGTCTGTCTCCCCCCCCCTCCCCCTTCGCCCTTCGCCCCGCGGTCCCCAAACCCACTCCACCAAAAACCCCACGGTTTGCCCCCCCACAAACCCCCTCACAACTTCGCCCCCTACTCGCACACCCTACTCGCACAGTCCATATGGTGAATTCAAAGAACACTTTTGCTACCATATACGTCAATGAAGTGTATATGGGCTACATTGACGCATGTGCATAAAGCCCACATGCGTTACATTGACACATATGGCACATTTGGAGAGCAAAAGCACTCTTATAATCAGAAGTGGAGTGTTAAGACTCTATTATCACAAAAGTCATTGTTTGAATTTTTAATCAAAAGGAGAGGGAAGGAAACACAAACACTCTACTCCAATGGACTATTACATCAAAAATCATTATTTTAATTTTTTAATAAAAAATATAGGGGAGAAAAAAACTACAAATGAGGTGTGGTGCTCGTGTACTAATTAAAGGACTCGATTCTCCATCATTATTTTAAAAAATTTTATTCAAAAGGAGAAGGAAGAAAACAAAACATCATTTGGATTTTTGATAGAAGAGAACAACAAACACATGAAAAAGTCATTACTTGAATTTTTAATGAAAAGGCGAGGGAAGAAAAAGTCATTACTTGAAAAGAAAGGGTGAAGATAATATAAAGAAAGGGTAACTCACAAAGATTACTTGAAGGGGGTGAACCCAACCCAGTGCAGGCGCCCCCAACTATAGCTTTGTGAAACTCTTCTTCAAAATAATATAGAGAAGTAGCGTTGTGAAACTCTTCTTCAAAATAATATAGAGAAGGGGTGACGCATGAAGATTACGTGAACGCAACCCAGCGCAGGCGCCGCCAGGCGGGTGATGCACAAGCGTGCTCAGGCGGCCAACCCAGCGCTATATATATATATATATATGTGTAGGGGGCAACCACTCATCATCTTGAACCCCCCTTTAGGGTTGCCTCTCTGGTGCTTGCATTGCCTCCTGTAACGACTTATAAAGCTTCAAATTTCTCGGGTGGAACAAGCAACAAACTACTACTAACTTTAAGAAGTTTCCTCTGAAAGCTCAAAATGCCCAGCATCACACCCACCAAGCAAACAAATCTGCAGAGTGATCCAAGCGTTTCAAGGTTCAATGTCATCCTGCTGAGCTAGAATCGAGGTGTTGGGCAAAAGATCGAAAAGCCTGCGAGATAAATTTGACCCACGGCCCCCTATCTCCCCCCCTCCCCTCCTAAGGTGGTGACCCACCCCCTCTGCCCATCGAAAAGAACCCCACAGTCGGCCTTCCCCCCCCTTCCCCCTTCGCCCTTTGCCCCTCGGTCCCCAAACCCACTCCCCAAAAAACCCCACGGTTCGCCCCCCCACAAACCCCCTCACCACAACTTCGCCCCCTACTCGCGCAGCCCATATGGTGAATTCAAAGAACGCTTTTGCTCTCCAAATGCACCATATGCGTCAATGAAGTGTATATGGGCTACATTGACGCATGTGCATAAAGCCCATATGCGTTACATTGACACATATGGCACTTTTGGAGAGCAAAAGAACTCTTACAATCAGAAGTGACTCTATTATTATCACAAAAGTCATTGTTTGAATTTTTAATCAAAAGGAGAGGGAAGATAACAACAAACACTCTACTCCAATGGACTATTACATCAAAAATCATTATTTTAAATTTTTAATAAAAAAGATAAGGGAGAAAAAAAGGACAAACGAGGTGTGGTGCTCGTGTACTAATTAAAGGACTCCATTCTCCATCATTATTTTAAAAAATTTTAGTCATTGTTTGAATTTTTAATCAAAAGGAGAGGGAAGATAACAACAAACACTCTACTCCAATGGACTATTACATCAAAAATCATTATTTTAAATGTTTAATAATATAGAGAAGGGGTGACGCATGAAGATTAAACTCTTCTTCAAAATAATATAGAGAAGGGGTGACGCATGAAGATTACGTGAACGCAACCCAGCGCAGGCGCCGCCAGGCGGGTGACGCACAAGCGTGCTCAGGCGGCCAACCCAGCGCTATATATATATATATATGTGTAGGGGGCAACCACTCATCATCTTGAACGCGACCGTGAGCCAACCCGGTTGGCGCTGCTTAATCTTCTCTCTCTGTGTCTCTTATACCTTCACGTGGAGACTAGATAACTCGGGTACGCACGTTTTAAAGTTGATGCAAAAGCTCTGTCTGTCTGTAAATTGATCATTGCAAAAGCTCTGTCTGCAGGTAGAATGTCGACGGTAGACAGCCAACTAAAAAGCCTTCTGTACCAGAAGGGAGCTTTTGGGCGCACGCTCTTTGACTATAAGAGCCCTCAGACGGCCGCTGAGAAGGAGATTCTGGGTGATGAGGATCCCATGCTGACGCTTCATCAAAGTTTGGCCACTGTCTGCGCAAAGGCTTCCGGCTTTGGAGGGAAGCCGGGCCGTGACGTAATTGTGACAACGGAGGTTGTTGCATGCCACATATATATGCCCAGTAGTGCGCGCTCCTCCGGATCAAAGGTCGGCGCCAAAGTATGGCTGGCTAAGAATACAGATTGGGATGACGACAGCAAGAGGTACGTTAAAAAGCTTCTGGAGTCCCTTCGTGCCATTGGCGAGCAGTTCACAGCATCTACAATACACAGCGACAAGGCCACTGCAAAGCTCGCAGAGTTAACGATTCTCATATACAACTATTGCAAACACAAGGTGTGGAGCAGAATTAGGAAGCTGGTGGTTGCCATTCAGAACAATGTCGGGATGTCCCGAGCAATGGACAGCTTGCAGCAGAAATTGGAGGGTTGGCTGAAGCTTTTCGAGGTGAATCACTCCAAAGAAATGGGCTACTGGCAGCTCGCTGCTGCGTCCAAATACTGCTGGGAATTTAAATTTCCTCCGGGAGACGGGACGCCACGTATCACGAGGCTCTTGAAGAAGGCAGCATCCTACTGTGCATCATTCAATAATCTTGTAACTTGGTCACTTGGTGGGATATTTCTCGATCCGCAGCAGGTCAAATACTCGCCAGAAAAGGGCAAATCACTCTCGCAACAAATGCCTGAGTTTAAAAAGCCCACACTTACAGCCCACTACCTTCCCGTCTACAACACTGCTGATCCAGCAACATTGCAGAAGAAGCTGGATGCCCTTACGCCTTTAACGCCCGGCCCGGGTCATCGTGATGAGGAAAAAATCTATGTTCATGCAGAAATGTACATGGCACCATCGTTAGCTCATGCGGGCCGCGCCAGTACCGCTGTCCAGGGGAAGCAGTACATTGGAATATCTAAGCTCTGCTGTTTTCTGTGTTACAATACCATAAAAGCATTGCACGGCCACGAGAATATTGTGGTGAAGGGCACTCATACCAAGCTGTATCATCAATGGATGATTCCTCCAGATGTCTCCAAAGATGAGGTCAAACTCCTAGAAAACAAGCTGGACAACACAATAACAAGACAGGCCCTGCATCCCATGAAAGGAAATGCACTCTCCGCCGACTCTATTTTTAACACTCAGAATCCACATGACCTAGATCTCCAGCCCGCAGGACCCCCCCCGCAAGCTGGTTCATCATCATCAAACTAAGGGCTCTGAGTCATCATTCCGCTCTAGTAGCCTCTTTATAGCTTCCTGAAACTTTCAATATCCTTCTTCAAAGTCCATTTGCACCACTCTCCACTCTTGGTCACTCCTTTGGCTGCAACTGCATAATTTATTAATATAACTCTTGTGTGTGTAATCGATCAAGTACAATTTCATTGAATTACCGTCGTTGAGATTCATGAACACAAGTCTCATTTCTATGGATTCTAGTAAATAAGTTCCTGTAATAGTAGTCCTCCCCATTTTAAGCATCTTAGTGAATATCAAGCACAATAGCCTCATTGATGTATGTGGGTGCTCTGTAACGGTTGTGGGGGAAGGACCCACACTCTCCAAAACACACACACACACACACACACCAAAAGAAAAAAAATGTGGCCTCACTATTAAATTACTTCACTTTAAAAATAATATTTTAATGAGACCAAGTAAAAAGTTATTGGAATAGCCAAAATCTGATGAAACTAAGTAAAATTTCACTAGAATAGTCAATTGAACATAATGAGAGGGCTCACTTTTAGTTCAATTGAACATAATGAGAGGGCTCACTTTTCGTTCATATACCACACTCAGAGCACAAGGGTTGGCTACCTCTGGTGTGTGTGCATGCCTGGTGTGGTGTGAATGTAATGTATCTAGTTACCTCATGTGTTGTAAGGCCCCCATGGTTTAATAACTTGACACATAGGCCCCGTTTAGACACGAGATGGTGTGGCCATAGTGGCCGAATGGTCTAGGTACACGGCTGAATGGTCTAGATATGCTACGAATAGGTGCGGACTATTATCCTGAAAAATGGGGTAGGTAGACTTTCTCATGACACCCTAGTAGTTGATTGTTGCAATCCACACTGAGGAGGATCCTACTAGTTGTCATTGCAATGGACCTTCATTACCACCCCGCGCAAAGCACCACAATCCCCTTTCCATAGATGTCTGCTCACGAAAGTTCAAGAATTGTCAAGAGCTTAGATCAGTACACACCCCCATGGATTCTCCTTGTAGTCTCTACTAGCCCTGTGACAAGCATGAGCAAAATCTTCTTCATGGTATAGGAGGGTTGCATGCCGAAGAGGTGGATGGTTTGTGATGGCAAAGGATCCGTGCGTTGGGCTTGCCAAAAGAGGTGTGGCGCATTGATCCCCATGCATTGGGAGAGTACTTGATCAGTTGGCAGGGCTGGGTAGTGCAATTGTATCAGAAGCTCTAAAGCTATATTAGTAAATTGTATTATACATAGTACAAGGAAAAAACACCCTCATTAACATGTATGTAAGGTGTGGCAGCATAGTTGATGCTGCCCAGGTCTTTGAAACATGCATCAACGAAATGTTTATTCTTGGATTTATAACAAGTCAGGTAAGATGCACTTTTCCCATAGACTAGGCTAGAGGAAGCGTAGACCCTTGGTGATTGCTTCACATGAAAACTCAGTATCAAACCACCAGGGTATGTGCTGAGGTCTGCGAAAGAAAGAGTGTTCAATAGTGATGCTAACATCCTTCTCAAAGGTAATAAGCATCCTCCTCAAAAGTAATTAGCATCACTATACATGGCACTCCATTATCTTAAGATGGTCCTTTGTGAATTAGTCATCCAAATTAAGACCATTATGTCCATATAAGATAGAGATAATGTAATTCATAAGCTTAATCTTTTTGGTGGGGAATTTGTTATTATTTGCTACATATGGATGCTGTAAGATTTCTCCCTCCAGCTTTTGAGGTGTACAGGTGTAATAATCTCTCCTTTTGATCTTATAATCATTCCCCTCTCTGAAATAAAAGAAAGATCCTATGTTACCCTGTTTTGGCCTAGAGAGAGAAAATGTCTAGAGGGAGGTAATTCAAAATTGAGATATTTTTGGATATAAAAATCCTCCTAGTGTTTAAAATGATTTCCCCTGAAAAAGAAATTCAAAAAGAACTTTCCAACGTGCAATTAGAATTATTTGAAAATAGGTAAAAAGGACCTTATCCTGAGGGTCTAGATTTTCTGAAAATTTTGGATTAAGGTTCCTATGGACCAATAAGATTAATCCAAATGTAGAGAGGAGATAAATTGAAGAATAAAAGAAAATCCCCTCGAAAATGAGTAAATACTCACATAAGATGAAGAGTTGACTAAGGACAAGGTTATTAGTTAAAAAAGAAGAGATATTTAGAGGAAATGATGCATTTTTGACACCTCAGTGTGGGGAATTCCCCTCATGAAGGAGGCGCCTATTTCACATGTGTGGATGAGTTTTAAACTCACAAATAATGAGATATTTTCATCTCTCCTCTCCTGTTTCAACTAGATCCAAAAAGTAAGCTAAACTCACCTAAAAATGGTAAAAAAGCGACCAAACTGATCTGGAAAATTCTAGAATCAGTTTGCTTGGTTAGAGGCTCACTTTTTTCTATAAATATAAGCCTCCTCCTTTGTAAAAGCTTAATGGTGTTTATGCATTGTTACTCTGCTTCTGTCCTGAGCCATTTAACATTGAATTTCTTGATAATTCAATTGTTTTTTGGCCTAATCCTCTCCAAGCCACTCTTGCTACAAACAAGAGTAGAATCTTCAATCCCTCAAGCCAAAGGAAAGCTTAAAAACTCCATGTAAGCTTAATGCTTACTTATTGTGAATTTTCAAATCAGGCTAGTCAAGACCTCAGCTGACCTTGCTAGGTGAGATGTCCTCCAATGACTCTCCGTCAGCTGTTGCAACTTTATCAGATTAGGTCTCCATGACCTCATTCACAAGACGGTCAAAATGCTTCTCCAGCATTCTTGATATAAAACAATCATTCAAAAACAGTTCAAAAATACAATTTCTATAAAGAACTTACGTCTTTCCACATTGCTCCAATCAAACCAGATTAATTAATTGCACAACAATTTCATAAGTATTCCTATTCTCATCCAATCACATCTTTCCTCAACTTATCCTCATCAGATCTCATCCACTCGCATCTACCCATATCCACAACTCATCACATCACATTCATTCACATCTCATCCATTCAGACCACATCACATTCACTCACATCACATCTCATTCATTTTGCCTCACATCTCATTCATCCACATCTATCCTGACTCACATCCCATCACATCATATTCATTCATATCCATCACATTCACTTTCATTCATATCCATCAAATTCATTCTCATCACTGTTATATCACATCACTTCTATCCACATCATATCTCATCTCATTCACCCACATTCATCCAATCGTTCACATGTACGACTACTCGCATCTATCCATACATTCATATATATTACTTCACATCCACATATATTCATGTCACATCTCATCTCTTTACATCACATCACATTCTTTCACATACACATCTATATCCATTCTTTCACATACATTCACATCCATTCTTCACATACACATTCACATCCATTCTTCTCATACACATCCATTCTTCTCAATGCTACCAGATAATGAATTCGAATGTGGTTGATATGATTTTTAAATTCTGGTTGAGAACTAATAAGTTGAATTGGATTCTGATTGAAAAATAATGATTCTTGAATTTTGATTGAAAGCTGAGCAAAACCATAATGAGGATGAATGGGGGACGAGTCCCTATGATGATGTTCATAACTGGAATGACGTTAATGACTTCAGGTCACGTAGGCTGTAACGCCTGTGACCGCCCCGACGGCAAACCGGATGGCCATGTTCGGGGTTCAGTGGGAGAGGACGCCCATGCGGAGTCATGGGCGGCCAGGCTAGTTTGGACGGTAGGCCACACACTATATAGCCTCGGGGATGAGGGGCAATCCTCATTCTTCCTCTATGGCTGGGTGGTGAGCCAGAGGCCGTCCCCTCCTGTGGTAATGCCCGTAGTGGCGTTATTACAGGTATCTAACAAGAGGTGATGAGATGAGATGAGAGGTGAATAGATGTGATGAGATGAGATGAGAGGTAAATAGATGTGATGAGATAAGATGTGAATCAGATAGATGATGGATGGATGTGATGTGAATAGAAGTGATGAGAATATGAGGTGAATAGATGTGATGAGATAAGATGTGAATCAGATAGATGATGATTGGATGGATGGATGTGATGTAAATTAGATAGATGTGAATGAATGGATGGATGTGATGTGAATAGATACGATGAGAATGAGAGGTGAATAGATATGATGAGATGTGATGTGAATCAGATATGATGAGATGTGATGTGAATCAGATAGATGGGAATGAATGGATGGATGGATGTGATGTGAATAGAAGTGATGAGAATATAAGGAGAATAGATGTGATGAGATGTGATGCGAATCAGATCGATGTGAATGGATGGATGGATGTGATATGAATAGAAGTGATGAGAATATGAGACGAATAGATGTGATGAGATGTGATGCGAATCAGATAGATGTGAATGGATGGATGGATGTGATGTGAATAGAAGTGATGAGAATATGAGGCGAATAGATGTGATGCGAATCAGATATAGATGTGAATGGATGGATGGATGTGATGTGAATAAAAGTGATGAGAATATGAGGTGAATAGATGTGATGGGAATTAGATAGATGAGAAGAATGGATGGATGGATGTAATGTGAATAGAGGTGAATCTATGTGATGAGATAAGATGTAATCAGATAGATGATGAATGAATAGACGAGATGTAATATCATGTGAATCAGAATGTAAATGAATGATATGAGATGTATGTGATGATAATGAAATGTGAATGTGTATGTGAGGAATGGATGTGAATGAGTATGAATGTGAATGTGTATGTGAGGAATGGATGTGAATGAGTATGAATGTGAATGTGTATGTGAGGAATGGATGTGAATGACTATGTGACAGAATGGATAAGGATGTGTATGAGAAGAATGGATGTGAATGTGTATGTGAGGAATGGATGTGAATGAGTATGTGAAAGAATGAATAAGGATGTGTATGAGAAGAATGGATGTGAATGTGTATGTGAAGAATGGATGTGGATGTATGTGAAAGAATGGATGTGGATGTATGTGAAAGAATGGATATAGATGTGTATGTGAAAGAATGTGATGTGATGTAAAGAGATGAGATGTGACATGAATATATGTGGATGTGAAGTGATAGATATGAATGTATGGATAGATGCGAGTAGTTGTACATGTGAACGATTGGATGGATGTGGATGAATGAGATGAGATGTGTATGAATGAGTTATGATGTGGATAGAAGTGATGTAATATAATGATGATGAGAATGAATGTGAGGGATATGAATGTAATATAATGATGATGAGAATGAATGTGAGGGATATGAATGAAAGTGAATGTGATAGATATGAATGAATGTGATGTGATGGGATGTGAATCGGGATAGATGTGAATGAATGAGATAAAATGAATGAGATGTGATGTGAGTGAATGTGATGTGGTCTGAATGGATAAGATGTGAGTGAATGTGATGTGATCTGAATGGATGAGATGTGAATGAATGTGATGTGATGAGATGTGGATATGGGTAGATGCGAGTGGATGAGATCTGATGAGCATAAGTTGAGGAAAGATGTGATGAGATTAAAATGATGTGATTGGATGAGAATAGGAATACTTATGAAATTATTGTGAAATTAATTAATGTGGTTTGATTGGAGAAATGTGGAAAGTCGAGAGTTCTTTATAGAAACTGTATTTTTGAACTGTTTTTGAATGACTGTTTTATGTCAAGAATGCTGGAGAAGCATTTTGACCATCTTGTGAATGAGGTCCTGAAGACCTAATCTGATAAAGTTACAATAGCTGACAGAGAGTCATTGGAGGATGTCTCGCGTAGCAAGGTTGGCCGAGGTCTTGACCAGCCTTGGTTTGATTAAAATGGTGAGCTTCCGGTAAGGTGGATGAGGGACCAAGGAAGCGGCCTATGAGTGAAGCGCTGGTCACCTGCGAAGGATCCTAGAGGGTGCTGACCATATGGTGCTGGGACTCTAGGTCGTCGATGATACCCACACGTGCGTCGTGGAAGACATTGGAAGAAGGAGTAAGAGTTGTTTTCTGAATTCAGGTATGGATCTGGTTGATTGACCTTTCTAGTCCTCAATGGATGAGTCCATGGCTCTTTTATATAGATCCATTGGTTGATCTTGCTAATCTTCAACGGAGATTCCATTTTTGATATGCGAATATATTGCCGGTTACTATGAGCTAGGAACTATCAAAAAGGCCCCTGAGTGGACATGTGAGCGTTCTGGTTACCAAATGATGGCATAGGTACATCGATGAAGGAATGATTGGAAATAAAGATTCAACCAGAAATTTTGAGGATTATGATCAGTGACACAATGGTTTCATTAAATGATTTTTTTTAAAGGTAGTTGATTCTGTGAAAAAGGTAATTTCATTAAATGATTGTTTTTTTAAAGATAGTTGATTCTGTGAAAAAGGCAATTTCATATTGGGTGTGTAAGTGGTGTGACTAGTTTGAAGTTTGCATGAACACCCGACTAGGGGGCGTGGGAACTCTTTTTCTTGGTACTCGGGACAAAACCTAACCAAACTCTTAATTGGATCCCATCACTAGTGGTTGGGCAGTTGGCTAACCCACGGGACTGGATGGGATTAGGCTACTAGACTGATGGATCCCTAAATTGAGACTCAATTCTGTTATCATACGATAGATGAAGTAAATCCCGGACAAAAATTGAGACTCAATTCTGTTATGGTACAATAGATGAAGTAAATCCCAGACAAAAATTGTTCTATGGAAAAGAATCAACGGCTGTGCCTCTCAATGAGGGAAAATTCATTGGTCTCTATGATCCAAGTATAATCTTTTCCCTGATCTGACTATGGGACTTACGGGTTCGGTCAGATGAGTTCAGTTAGTTAAGGCTTTTGACTACGTTAGAGAAAAGTTATCCTGGAGGAATCACCCGTGCTTTCCGAGCAAGGAAAGTTTTTTCTGGGTCAGTTTTTGAAGAACCGATGGATTAGTCTCTTGTTCGGATATCCGTGTGTGAGGCCCCGAGTGTGGGACCCTGTCCCGTGCAAGAAGTGCTACTTTCGCTATTAGCACCCCTGAATTCGTTGCGCAGTGGGGACAGGGATCTCATAGATGCAAATTAGTTCAAAATGGTGGTGTCCCTATAAAGGACAAGCCTTGAAAACCTCATCATCTTCATCAAGCTTCTCCATCCTTGGCTTTTTTAATGTGCCATCTAAATCCTTAATTTAACCTTAAAACTTCTTTTGAAAATTTCATGCTAGTGCTTTAAGCACCATTTAGTGGCTTGTTCTCCTTGTGTTTTCTTAAAACTCTCCTTTCAAGGTGATAAGGCTTTGGTTATTCTTGTGGACAACATGATGCAAATTGAATTTGGTGGCATCCACTGTGCCTATAAAATTAATCATTGAATCCAATGTCTAATAATGGCGTTCACCATCAATAAGCTCTACCACCAACTTGCCATGACCATAATTTTTGCTTTTTTTCTTGGCCAAGTGTTATTTTTATTTTTGGGTCAGGCAAGTTCTCATAGAATACAAGAATTAAGGTGTAAGAAACTTAGGATTAGCTTTTTCTTATTTTTAGACTTTCTATGTGAAAACTCGTGGTGGTGGAGTATAAAATCCAAAGTGTAAGGGTCCTTTTATACATCTTTAGTTGGTCTGAAAAATGACTTTTCTCTCTATTTTTTTGCTTATTCTACTCTACATTCTACTTTTGCAATGGGAGATTGTGTTTGTGAATGTGAAAGTGTCAAAAGAAGAGGAAGAGAGCGATGTGTGTGTAAACACACACACACACACACATATATATGTAAGATGAGCTAAGCTACCTACAATCAATTGTGATAGCAAATGATCTCTCCAATGTGAAATTACAACTGATTGATTTATAAATTTGCAAAGGTCAAAAGGTCACTGACACACCTTGATTATTGATTAGTGTTGCAACTTGCAAGTTTGTTATGGTTTCAAGATTTGTGCTCATGTAGCAAATCCAAACATGTCTCAAGAAAAATTCCAGAACACCCTTGCCACTTGAGAGAGGTTTGGCAAGGTATTCGCGGTTCCAACTTGCATGTGGCCAAGTTGGAAGCGTAAATACTTTTCCAACTTGTCTAAATGCAAGTTGGAAGCATATTCGTAGTTTCAACTTACATGTAGCCAAGTTGAAAGCATATTCGTAGCCAAGTTGAAAGCGTAAATACGTCTCCAACTTGAGGAAGATCTCAATTTTTCAATTCTAGAGCTGATTAAGCATTTCCTTGTCAATTGTTCTGATGGGTCCCAGACCCGTCATACTTCTTAACCCACTTCTGCAAACTTGAATGCCTAACTTTGCGATTATGCTCATTGTAACTCCGTTTTGATCCCCCTGTCTTGCCTAGTTTGAATGTTTCATCTTTGTCCCATGTGGCTGGCTCTTTCTCAGCCTTTGATTTCCCTTCTTTTGCACTTTCATGCCATGATTGTAACCATAGCTTGGCCTCATGTACTCTTCTCGACTTGTTTCCTCATGGTGAAATGTTGGTGAAATCAGATCTACAGGTCTTGTAAATTTTCACGAAGAAATACTAATCTCCCCAACTAATCTATCGTCATTTTTATTCATTTAAAAGTTATTTAAGAAGAGGATTTAAACAAAATTAAGATTTCCTTAATTTTTCCCTTTCATTCATGTTAATATTTTCTTGCCATGTGGCCTTGTGCTCCGTGGACTCTGAGCTAATTTGATATATATTCTGCAAATCAATGGAGCTAGGGCATCCCTCCTCATCTCACAAATGACCTTCACGTGCCAAGGAGGGTCACTCTCCACTTACGGTTGTAACATAGAATATGCGGGTTGTGCGTAGTGCCACCAACAACATTGAGCACGAAACTTTTTGAATATGTGGGACAATAAAATAGTATTTTCCATTTATAAGAAATGAGGAGAGGCTAGGAATGGTGAAGTTTGATGATAACCTTTCAGTGGATTGCCGACTCTGCTTGCCAATTGAGTACTTCAACTAGTTGCCGATGTCGACTCGGCCTATAGACCAACTCTTCAACAAGCATGGGGACAATCCTTGCTTATAGTTCTTAACCTTCATTCAAACTATTGTTTGTAAAATTGAGCATAATGTCCAGGTACTTTGTTACAGTAAAAACATTTGGCATTAGTTTTTTGACCTTGAAACTGTAAGTGATTGCTCCTTCAGGAAAGTTTTTGCAAGCATGACTTTGGTTTTTTGCACATTCTCTATCAGGGCCTACTATGTGTGCAAAAAGCATCCAATATAGATACACTGTTGAATGAGCTTTGGCCATCTACAGGCCTACTCTCGCTAACATGTTGAATTTTACAATAGCTTCTTAACTCTTCTAACATCTAATTGCTAACACATCACACAATATCGAGCACTTTTAGAGTGCTTTACATAGGATGATATATCTTAGTGATATCTTGGAACACTCATTCAACGTCATGAGCTTATGTAGGGAGGCACCGCATACTTGGTGAACTACAGGACCAGAAAATTGCATGCGTGGCTGCCTGCTTGGTTGTTGTTGATGCTCAATGAGGTGGGAAGTGGGTAGAAGTATACATGTCAGGGGAGCAAGATGCTAGCCATAAAATTAGAGACTATGGAATGCAAGAGTTGGCTTCCATAGGGTCTTTGTAGGACTGTATTGCTGCCTTTGTGGGTTGAGGACCTTGGTGCATTCTATGGCCATGATGATGATTATGATGATGATGGTTGCTGTGATTTTGTGGTGGTGTTCCCAAGGTGTTGCAGGCCAGGAGCTACAGGAAAAGAGGTGTTTTCTAAATTTCTAAGTTGGCTGTAGCAAAACAGCAGTAGAAGGGGTAAAACAGAAGGAGTTTTGAGAAGCCTAGAGACAGTTATATGCAGGTTTTGTGGACTGTTTTGGAGCTGAATTGTATACTGAATGTAATCTTCTGTGTGAGAGCATACTGGGCGGGTTTTTTGGGAAGATTTGTGTAAAGAGTCAAAGCTGGAACTGAGCTCTTGTATACATGTTTGTAATAGCTTGCTATTCTGAAGATATAGTCTTGTCAACTTGAAGAAAAGCTTTGAGGATAGCCCACCTCAAACATGTATCTTGTCTTGGAGTTTGGTCCGGATATCGGAAGCTCACCATTTTAATCGAACCGAGGCTGGTCAAGACCTCGGCCGACCTTGCTACGTGAGACGTCCTCCAATGACTCTCCGTCAGCTATTGCAACTTTATTAAATCAGGTCTCCACCATAACCTCATTCACAAGACGGTCAAAATGCTTCTCTAGCATTCTTGACCTAAAACAGTCATTTAAAAACAGATCAAAAATATAGTTTCTATAACGAACTGTCGTCTTTCCACATTGCTCCAATCAAACCACATTAATTAATTCCACAACCATTTCATAAGTATTCCTATTCTCATCCAATCACATCATTTTCATAAGTATTCCTATTCTCATCCAATCACATCATTTTCATAAGTATTCCTATTCTCATCCAATCACATCATTTTCATAAGTATTCCTATTCTCATCCAATCACATCATTTTCATCTCATCACATTGTTCCTCAATTTATCCTCATCAAATCTCATCCACTCGCATCTACCCATATCCACATCTCATCACATCACATTCATTCACATCTCATCCATTCAGACCACATCACATTCACTCACATCACATCTCATTCATTTTACCTCACATCACATTCATTCACATCTATCCCATCACATCACATTTATTCACATCCCATCACATCACATTCATTCATATCCATCACATTCACTTTCATTCATATCCATCACATTCATTCTCATCACCATTATATCACATCACTTCTATCCACATCATAACTCATTCATACACATCTCATCTCATTCATCTACATCCACATCCATCTAATCGTTCACATGTACGACTACTCGCATCTATCCATACATTCATATCTATCACTTCACATACACAAATATTCATGTCGCATCTCATCTATCTAATTCCCATCACATCTCATCATATCTATTCACCTCATATTCTCATCACTTCTACTCACATCGCATCCATCCATCCATTCACATCTATCTGATTTGCATCACATCTCATCACATCTATTCACATCTCATCACATCTATCTGATTCGCATCACTTCTATTCACATCGCATCCATCCATCCATTCACATCTATCTGATTTGCATCA
The DNA here is from genome assembly GCF_041138505.1 of Cibotium barometz. Taxonomy (NCBI): domain Eukaryota; kingdom Viridiplantae; phylum Streptophyta; class Polypodiopsida; order Cyatheales; family Cibotiaceae; genus Cibotium; species Cibotium barometz. The sequence goes on from NC_141050.1 coordinate 49,176,913, forward strand.
CATCTCATCACATCTATTCACCTCATATTCTCATCACTTCTATTCACATCACATCCATCCATTCACATCTATCTGATTCGCATCACTTCTATTCACATTACATCCATCCATCCATTCACATCTATCTGATTCGCATCTATCTCATCACATCTATTCGCCTCATATTCTCATCACTTCTATTCACATCACATCCATCCATCCATTCACATCTATCTGATTTGCATCACATCTCATCACATCTATTCGCCTCATATTCTCATCACTTCTATTCACATCACATCTCATCACATCTATTCGCCTCATATTCTCATCACTTCTATTCACATCACATCACATCCATCCATTCATTCCCATCTATCTAATTCACATCACATCTTATCGTATCTATTCACCTCTCATTCTCATCACATCTTATCGTATCTATTCACCTCTCATTCTCATCACATCTTATCGTATCTATTCAACTCATCACCTCTATTCACATCACATCACATCCATCCATCCAATCATCATCTATCTGATTCGCATCTATCTATTTCACATCACATCCATCCATCCAATCATCATCTATCTGATTCGCACCTTATCTCATCACATCTACTCACCTCATATTCTCATCACTTCTATTCACATCACATCCATCCTCTATCTGATTCACATCTTATCTCATCACATCTATTCACCTCTCATCTCATCACCTCTATTCACATCACACCCATCCATCCAACCATCTATCTGATTCACATCTTATCTCATCACATCTATTTGCCTCATATTCTTATCACTTCTATACATAGAATTGAAACATAGAATTTAAGAGGATTCTATTTTTTGATATAAAGATTGTTTACGCATCTATTCATGCATAATTCAATTTTAAGAAAAATAACACTTTTGAAATAAAAATAAATCCTTTATGCATCTTTCTATGCATAAGTTAAATTTTAATGAGAATGACACTTTTGAAATAAAAATAAATCTTTTATGCATCTTTCTATGCATAAATTTAATTTTAATGAGTGACACTTTTGAAATAAAAATAAATCTTTTATAATGGACAAACAGAGAAAATTACTCTTTTAGAATAACCTAATGATAAATTTTAGTTCCATAAAATTTAAAAAAATTTGGCATAACCTCCTTTGTATGGCTGACCATTTCTCAATTTTAACATTTAATTTATGACTTGAACTAATCCAATTTGAATTCTAATATCTCTAATCTATTCCATTTTCCAAAAATCAAGAGAGTAAACAATGAAAAGAATTTAATCAATCTTTTAATTAAACTTTCTAGGATTAAAAAGGGTTGAATTGTAAAGAAGAGAAGGGGGTGACCTTTCCATCAAGGGATAGCATCAGATTTTAATTCAACATTTACAAAGCATAAAATATGAGAAAATCATAGATTTAAAAATAAACAATAAGTAAGAATTAAGCTTACATGGAGCTTGTAAGCTTTCCTTTGGCTTGAGGTATTGAGGGTCTACTCTTGTTTTTGCAGCAAGAGTGGCCACCAAATTCACTTGGAGAGGATTAGGGCAAAAAACAATTAAATTATCAAGAAATTCAATGTTAAATGGGTCAGGACAGAAGCAGAGTAACAGTGCATAAACACCATTAAGCTTTTACAAACGGGGAGGCTTCTATTTATAGGAAAAAGTTAGCCTCTAACCAAGCAAACTGGTTCTAGAATTTTCTAGATCAGTTTGGTCACTTTTTGACCATTTTTAGGTTGGTTTAGCTTACTTTTTGGATCTAGTTGAAACAGGAGAGAGGAGAGATGAAAATATCTCATTATTTGTGAGTTTAAAACTCATCCACACATGTGAAATAGGTGCCTCCTTCATGATTGAGGTATCAAAAATGCATCATTTTCTCTAAATATCTTTTCTTTTTTAACTAATAACCTTGTCCTTAGTCAACTCATCTTATGTGAGTATTTACTCATTTTTGGGAGATTTTCTTTTATTCTTCAATTTATTTGCTCCCTACATTTGGATCAATCTTATTGGTCCATTGGAACCTTAATCTAAAATTTTTTAAAAATCTGGACCCTCAGGGATAAGGTCCTTTTTACCTATTTTCAATTAATTCTAATTGCACATTGGAAAGTTCTTTTTGAATTTCTATTTCAAGGAAAATCATTTTAAACACTAGGAGGATGTTTATATCTAAAAATATCTCAATTTTGAATTACCTCTCTCTCTCTCTAGACCAAAACAGGGTAAAACAGGATCTTTCTTTTATTTGAGAGAGGAGAATGATTATAAGATCAAAAGGGGAGGTTCTTACACATGTATACCTCAAAAGTTGGAGGGAGGAATCTTACAGTATCCATCTGTAGAGCATATAATAACAAATTTTCCATCAAAAAGATTAAGCTTATGAATTACATTATCTTTATCTTATATGGACATAATGGTCTTAATTTGGATGACTATCTCACAAAGGACCATCTTAAGATAATGGAGTGCCATGTATAGTGATGCTAATTACCTTTGAGGAGGATGTCAGCATCACTATTGAACACTCTTTCTTTCGCAGACCTCAGCACATACCCTGGTGGTTTGATACTGAGTTTTCCCATGAAGCAATCACCAAGGGTCTACACTTCCTTTAGCCTAGTCTATGGGAAAAGTGCATCTTAGCTGACTTGTTATAAATCCAAGAGAAAATATTTCGTTGATGCATGTTTTCAAAGATCTGAGCAGCATCAACTATGCTGCCACACCTTACATACATGTTAATGAGGGTGTTTTTTCCTTGTACTATGTATAGTACAATTTACCAATATAGCTTTAGAGCTTCTGATACAGCTACACTACCCAGCCCTATCAAACTGATCAAGTACTCTCCCAATGCATGGGGATCAATGCGCCACACCTCTTTTGGCAAGCCCAACGCACGGATCCTTTGCCATCACAAACCATCCACCTCTTCAGCATGCAACCCTCCTCTACCATGAAGAAGATTTTGCTCATGCTTGTCACAGGGCTAGTAGAGACTACAAGGAGAATCCATGGGGGTGTGTACTGATCTAAGCTCTTGACAATTCTTGAACTTTCGTGAGCAGACATCTAAGGAAAGGGGATTGTGGCGCTTTGCGCGGGGTGGTAATAAAGGTCCATTGCAATGACAACTACTAGGATCCTCCTCGGTGTGGATTGCAACAATCAACTACTAGGGTGTCATGAGAAAGTCTACCTACCCCATTTTTCGGGATAATAGTCCGCACCTATTCGTAGCGTATCTAGACCATTCGGCCGTGTATTTAGACCATTCGGCCACTATGGCCACACTATCTGGTGTCTAAACGGGGCCTATGTGTCAAGTTGTTAAACCATGGGGGCCTTACAACACATGAGGTAACTAGATACATTACATTCACGCCACATCAGGCACGCACACACACCAGAGGTAGCCAACCCTACATTACATTCACGCCACACCAAAAGTGAGCCCTCTCATTATGTTCAATTGACTATTCTAGTGAAATTTTACTTAGTTTCATCAGATTTTGGCTATTCCAATAACTTTTTACTTGGTCTCATTAAAATATTATTTTTAAAGTGAAGTAATTTAATAGTGAGGCCACATTTTTTTTCTTTTGGTGTGTGTGTGTGTGTGTGTGTTTTGGAGAGTGTGGGTCCTTCCCCCACAACCGTTACAGAGCACCCACATACATCAATGAGGCTATTGTGCTTGATATTCACTAAGATGCTTAAAATGGGGAGGACTACTATTACAGGAACTTATTTACTAGAATCCATAGAAATGAGACTTGTGTTCATGAATCTCAACGACGGTAATTCAATGAAATTGTACTTGATCGATTACACACACAAGAGTTATATTAATAAATTATGCAGTTGCAGCCAAAGGAGTGACCAAGAGTGGAGAGTGGTGCAAATGGACTTTGAAGAAGGATATTGAAAGTTTCAGGAAGCTATAAAGAGGCTACTAGAGCGGAATGATGACTCAGAGCCCTTAGTTTGATGATGATGAACCAGCTTGCGGGGGGGGTCCTGCGGGCTGGAGATCTAGGTCATGTGGATTCTGAGTGTTAAAAATAGAGTCGGCGGAGAGTGCATTTCCTTTCATGGGATGCAGGGCCTGTCTTGTTATTGTGTTGTCCAGCTTGTTTTCTAGGAGTTTGACCTCATCTTTGGAGACATCTGGAGGAATCATCCATTGATGATACAGCTTGGTATGAGTGCCCTTCACCACAATATTCTCGTGGCCGTGCAATGCTTTTATGGTATTGTAACACAGAAAACAGCAGAGCTTAGATATTCCAATGTACTGCTTCCCCTGGACAGCGGTACTGGCGCGGCCCGCATGAGCTAACGATGGTGCCATGTACATTTCTGCATGAACATAGATTTTTTCCTCATCACGATGACCCGGGCCGGGCGTTAAAGGCGTAAGGGCATCCAGCTTCTTCTGCAATGTTGCTGGATCAGCAGTGTTGTAGACGGGAAGGTAGTGGGCTGTAAGTGTGGGCTTTTTAAACTCAGGCATTTGTTGCGAGAGTGATTTGCCCTTTTCTGGCGAGTATTTGACCTGCTGCGGATCGAGAAATATCCCACCAAGTGACCAAGTTACAAGATTATTGAATGATGCACAGTAGGATGCTGCCTTCTTCAAGAGCCTCGTGATACGTGGCGTCCCGTCTCCCGGAGGAAATTTAAATTCCCAGCAGTATTTGGACGCAGCAGCGAGCTGCCAGTAGCCCATTTCTTTGGAGTGATTCACCTCGAAAAGCTTCAGCCAACCCTCCAATTTCTGCTGCAAGCTGTCCATTGCTCGGGACATCCCGACATTGTTCTGAATGGCAACCACCAGCTTCCTAATTCTGCTCCACACCTTGTGTTTGCAATAGTTGTATATGAGAATCGTTAACTCTGCGAGCTTTGCAGTGGCCTTGTCGCTGTGTATTGTAGATGCTGTGAACTGCTCGCCAATGGCACGAAGGGACTCCAGAAGCTTTTTAACGTACCTCTTGCTGTCGTCATCCCAATCTGTATTCTTAGCCAGCCATACTTTGGCGCCGACCTTTGATCCGGAGGAGCGCGCACTACTGGGCATATATATGTGGCATGCAACAACCTCCGTTGTCACAATTACGTCACGGCCCGGCTTCCCTCCAAAGCCGGAAGCCTTTGCGCAGACAGTGGCCAAACTTTGATGAAGCGTCAGCATGGGATCCTCATCACCCAGAATCTCCTTCTCAGCGGCCGTCTGAGGGCTCTTATAGTCAAAGAGCGTGCGCCCAAAAGCTCCCTTCTGGTACAGAAGGCTTTTTAGTTGGCTGTCTACCGTCGACATTCTACCTGCAGACAGAGCTTTTGCAATGATCAATTTACAGACAGACAGAGCTTTTGCATCAACTTTAAAACGTGCGTACCCGAGTTATCTAGTCTCCACGTGAAGGTATAAGAGACACAGAGAGAGAAGATTAAGCAGCGCCAACCGGGTTGGCTCACGGTCGCGTTCAAGATGATGAGTGGTTGCCCCCTACACATATATATATATATAGCGCTGGGTTGGCCGCCTGAGCACGCTTGTGCGTCACCCGCCTGGCGGCGCCTGCGCTGGGTTGCGTTCACGTAATCTTCATGCGTCACCCCTTCTCTATATTATTTTGAAGAAGAGTTTAATCTTCATGCGTCACCCCTTCTCTATATTATTAAACATTTAAAATAATGATTTTTGATGTAATAGTCCATTGGAGTAGAGTGTTTGTTGTTATCTTCCCTCTCCTTTTGATTAAAAATTCAAACAATGACTAAAATTTTTTAAAATAATGATGGAGAATGGAGTCCTTTAATTAGTACACGAGCACCACACCTCGTTTGTCCTTTTTTTCTCCCTTATCTTTTTTATTAAAAATTTAAAATAATGATTTTTGATGTAATAGTCCATTGGAGTAGAGTGTTTGTTGTTATCTTCCCTCTCCTTTTGATTAAAAATTCAAACAATGACTTTTGTGATAATAATAGAGTCACTTCTGATTGTAAGAGTTCTTTTGCTCTCCAAAAGTGCCATATGTGTCAATGTAACGCATATGGGCTTTATGCACATGCGTCAATGTAGCCCATATACACTTCATTGACGCATATGGTGCATTTGGAGAGCAAAAGCGTTCTTTGAATTCACCATATGGGCTGCGCGAGTAGGGGGCGAAGTTGTGGTGAGGGGGTTTATTCATGTCTGTATTTCTTGGGATACGCTAAGTGAAAAGGCTCATTTAACTTGATTTGTTTCATCTCCTTGCTTGATGTGTGTGCCTCTTGATTCTTATACTCTTGGTATACATCAAATCATTTATGCCGCTATTACTTGGGATACACTAAGTGGTGTAAAGGATCATTTAACTTGATCAATTTTGTCTTGTCACTTATTAGTGTATGCCTCTTGATTTCTTATACTCATGAGATACATTAAATGCATAGAATCATTTTATCCTTACCATCCCCCCCTTTCTTGTTGTAGATGGCTAGCCATGTCTGTGAGACTAGTCCTTCACAAATGCATTCAAGGTTAGACAATATCCAACCTTGGAGTATGTTCTAATGATAACATAAGTGGCTGGTTTACTTGTATAGTCATCTATAAATAGAAAGAAATAAATGAATCATGTTAGAGATGGTGTAGGCATTGGTCCACACAAATGTGAATGGACCAATCTAGCTAAACACTTAAGAGGAGAAAGAGCTATGTCTCAAGACAAAGGTAAAGGCCTAGAGTGTTTCATGTAATGGCAACTATTGGAAGAACTCTGAGAGATGACCAATACCATAATTTTTCCATTGTTGTTTAACAAGGCCTTCCTAATTTGGACACTAGGAGGTTTTTTTCCCTGTGTGTATGTACATCCTCTTATCTACTCATTTTGGGGTGTGTACTTATCTTTTGTATCTGGCACACATTTGTTCATTTCTAATCTAGTGAGTTTGTGTGCTCTCAAGCTTCTGCGCAAACAATTGGAGTTTGAGAACATGAATGAGGGAGACTCAATGGACAACTTCTTGACCAAGATCAAAGGTTTTAAGGAGCAGCTTGCTAGTGTGGATGAGATATATCCTGATAGTACATTGGTGCCCACAGTTCTCAATGCATTGTCAGATTCTTATTAAAGTTTTGCCTCTACCCTTACACTCATGATGAAGGGAAATCCAAATGCCCTTACATTTGATGAGTTGGTTTCAGTACTCTTGCAAGAAGAGCAGTCTAGGGAAAACAGATCTAATATGCAAGTTGGTGACCAAGCTTTTGTTACCAATCAGAAAGGCAAAGGTAAAGCTTCTTCATATGGTGGCTATAAGCCAAAATCAGAATCCTCAGGTAAGGATGTAGAGAAATAAGGTCAGAAGCCTAAAAAAAGGGCAAGTGTCACTATTGCAGGAAACTAGGGCACTACATACACGAGTGCAAGAAAAGGCTAGAGAAGGAGAAAAAGAAAGAATCGGACATGGCTGTGGGCTGATGCATCTGCACCAAGTGCAAAGAAGAAGAAATCTATAATTTTTTCTCAAGATGATTGGGCATGGACTGTACATTGTAGTTATGACCCTTCTATTCATGATGTATGCATTGGCAATGGCAGTGGCAGAATCAGATGCTTGGTACTTTGACAGTGGTGCTAGTAAGCATATTACTTCACAAAAAGGCATGTCCTCATCTTTGGAATTTGTCCCAAGTGCAAAAACCATCACATGTGCAAATGGTTCCTCATATCCTATCAAAGGAGTTAGTAGAGTTGTGCTCACTGTTGCAAATGAGGGCACATTTACTCTTTCAAAAGTTTTACATGTGTCGGGCATTAAGAAGAACTTGTTGTGTCAGTTTCAGCCTTCACCTTGTCAGGCTTGACGGTGAAATTTGTGGATGACAAATGTACAGTTCAGGATAGAAATGATAGTTATTCTATCATTGCCTCACGCACCTTGTTTCATGTCCTATACAAGATGGATTTATTTGAGAAGTTGCAGCATGATGCTTGCTCAGTCTACGACTCGTGCTATGAGTGATGCAAAATTATGGCATACACGATTTGGCCCTCTAAATTATTATAGTTTATTATGCCTTCAAAGGCATGATGGTGTCTGAGTTGCCATCTTGAGACCACTACTAGACATGTATGTGAGGGGTGTATTCTTGCTAACTCTTGAGACCCCTACTAGACATGTATGTGAGGGGTGTATTCTTGGTAAAATACATTGGGCATCATTTACAAAGGATGGATCTGTGAGAGTTGTTAAGAAATTACAGCTTATACATAGTGATGTATGTGGTCCTACGAGGACACCATCTATTGGGGGATATCTCTACTTCGTCATGATTACTCCAAATATAGTTGGGTGTATCCATTAAAGTAGAAGTCATGATTACTCCAAATATAGCTGGGTGTATCCATTAAAGTAGAAGTCAGAGGTTTTTATGTGCTTTAGGCACTTCGTATCCATGGCTAAAAATGCATGTGAATTTAAGGTTGGCACCCTTCTTTCAGATGGAGGAGGGGAGTATATATCCAAGGAATTTCATGCATATATGGTTGAAAAAGGCATAAAGCATCAATGTACAGTGCCATACACACCTCAAAAAAATGGTGTGGCGGCTGAGAGGAAGAACATGTCTCTCATGGAGATGGCATGATGTATGGTGAAAGCTCAAGATTTACCTCATGGTTTTTGGTTAGAGGTAACTATGTGCACAAACTATGTGTTGAACAAATGCCTTACCAAGGCCTTGCAGTCTAAAACACCTTATGAAGCTTGGCATGGCAGGAAGCCTTTTGTGCCTCATTTGCGTGTTTTTGGTTATCTTGCTTATGCTCTTGTGCTTGAGCAACAACGTAGTAAGCTTGATGATAAGGCAATTAAATGCATATTTGTGGCATACAGTTCAGAAAGCAAGGGATATAGACTCTACCATCTGGCCTCAAAGCATATTTTGGTAAGTAGAGATGTTGTTTTTGTTGAAAACTCTGCTCAGCCCATTCTTTCATGCAAAAAACAGCAAAATGGATGCTCACAGGACATGTTTGATTCCCTCCTACCTTTGTTTAATGGAGGGTAGCCATATGTAGAGCAATTGAATGCTCAACCAAGTGTTTAAATTCAGCCTTTGCAAGTTAGCCTGCAAATGAGCCATTTGATGAGGTAATTATTGAGGATCTAGTGGATGAAGAGAGAGCAGCCATAGAAGAACCTAGGCGTATGCCAAAATGCCTTGTGCAGATATTGAGGGGGGATAGCAAGTTGGCAGCTCCTTTACCTAGAAGAACTTGTGCAGGTTCTCATCATGCAGATTATTCTCATGTGGATCATGTTCTCATTTCTACTTTATGTAATGAGGAGGAACCTATTTCCTTGAGGAAGCACATGAGGATGATCATTGGATGCATGCTATGCAGGATGAGTATAACTCTATACTCAAGAATGACACCTGGTATTTGATAGATCTACCTCATGGCAAGAAGGCCATTGGTTAGTGGGTTTACAAGTTAAAACGCAAAGCAGATGGTAGCATTGATCGCTACAAGGCTAGACTTTTTGCAAAGGGGTATGCCCAACAAAAGGGCACTGATTATGATGAGACCTTTGCATCCACATCTCGTATGACTACCGTTAGGTGTCTCATTGCTTTGGCAGCACATCATGGGTGGAATGTACATCACTTAATTATCGGGTCTTCTAACTCAGGGATACCTTCTCCTTCAATTCTATCTAATTGTGATAGAGCTGATATTCAGATTTAACTTAAAAATTTCCTCTTCAATACAAAGAGACTAAAAAAACTCTTGATCACCCACACAAATGACCCCTATTGGGCCTGAGTTGATCTAAGCCAACTCCCTTCTGACCTGACATAGTCTTTAACTTGCCCCTAGACCACTAGTAATGCTCAACCTATCAGATTGACTTCTGACTGCTTCTGATTGTCGACCCAGATCTCACAATGTTAAACAAAACCAAACCAATACTCTAACAACCTTAGCTGACCTATGCTGACACACAACTGATCAGGATGCCTCCTTTAGAACTTGTTGACTTAAACACAAACTAATTGACACATATTTGATTCAACACAAGTCAGCTCTTCATTCACAGTTGTTGCTTCTCATTAAACTCTATCAAATTAACATAACTAAAACCAAAACATATGATTTCATCAAAACAACACAAATAGACTTCCTTGTGTATATATAACTGAGCAAATATCAACACCCCTAAGACTTGGGGATAGAACAAAAAAGATAAAAGAACCATAAAACCAAGGGACTTTTTTAGAATTATCTCAGCAAAACCTTGTATTCTTGACTTCGCAACAAAGAACTAGAAACAACCACCATAACTGCACACTACTGCTGCAGACAACCACCAACATACATTGCAGAGGATTGTTGGACCAAGTTCTAACAAAATTGCAACCTTGGAGGTCTTAGGGAACCCACCTCCTACTACAAGACCTTCTCACCTTTGCAACTTGTACTCTACTCTGGTGTTAAAACCCCATAGATCTCTCTAGATAATCACTATGCATAAACACAAATAATCTAGGCATATACTCATCCACCCGACCACCCCCAAGCCCAAGGGTGCACACATCAAAGTAATGAAGAACCACATACCTAACCTTGGTGTCCCATACCACCAAGAGGTATGTCTTCAATCTAGCAGCACCACGTAGCTCGATCATGAAATGGCAAGAGAGTAGATACTATGATCTACACAAGAGAACATCCCTTAAGAGTGCCCCATGCTCCTATTATATAGGAGAGCTCTCAAGTGTAGATACTATGATCTACACAAGAGAACATCCCTTAAGAGTGTCCCATGCTCCTATTATATAGGAGAGCTCTCAAGTGACTCTTGACTCTCCATTTCCATGTGTGACCCTTGGTAGCCTAACCCTAACCCTAACCCTGGTTAGGTCTAACCCTTGTCCCACTAGAGCATTTTCCCATGATCCCATGCTCACATGCCTAGGGTGGATTAGCCTCCTAGTATTATATGCACATAATATGATGGCATATAATATACTTCCCCTCTCTCAAAGCATTGCACTCTTGCAATGAAAATAAGGAAACCTGCACACTGAACATTCTTAGCTGACTCCCAAGTCGAATCCTTGATTTTCCTATCTTTCCACTGATTTCAGCAATCCTGCGCATCCTGTCAAATCGGCCTGCTTCTCTGCACTGCCTGACAACTCAGAAATTTCAAAACAAGAAGTTGTCTTACCTCTACTGCCCTTGAAAACTTCCAGCGTGGCCCATGCAAGTCGCCTTTCTTCTTCTGGTTCTTGACACTGGAATCTTCGAACGCCACTTTCCCTTGCGATGGCTTGCGATGGAGATGCAGTACTTCGACCAGATCTCTCTTGCTTCCCTTAGCCTCCTACTATGAATTCAATAGCCTCCTATCGCCATCCTCTCTCCGGGCATCTGTAGCAAGCCCACAGTCGACCTCTTCTGCGTTCACAGCTTACAACACTTCCAAATTAAAAAAAACATAGGCACCTGCTTCATTGCTACGCTCCCCCTGGCTCCCGTTTCTACATGCTTCCAGTTAAGCTCTCGCAGGCTCTAGAAACCAGGCGCTTACCCCAGGAGGCTTCTTGAGCTGACACTTGGCATTGGCCTGCATACTTGCCACCTATTCAAATCAAACTCCTGCATGACACATAGGTGTCCAGTCACCACACACCATCCATGTCACAGGGTACCTTAATCCCTCTTCAAAAACCTTGGAAATTGTACCAAAATCTTTTTATTTTCTCTCTTTACTTTCTCTCTCTTGTACATTGAATTTATCTCAACCAAAGCTCAAAACTGACTCAAACTGATTACATATTCCTGAAGCTCTTAGTATTCTGCACAGTATATACACATCATCGATCTCTGTTTTTGTCCACACAATGTAATTTTGGAGTATATTTCTTATACTCTTGTACATATTCCAACTCGGATACCTAGTTGCTTATATATCTAGGTGAGTTATTTTTCTACCCTAACTTTATTGTGTTTTGGTGGGTAGTTATCATTAGAAAGGCACCAATAATTCAAAATTCTTTTCTAATGATGTACTCGATAAGGGTTATTCCTTGATGTAGTCTCATGTATATAGAGACAGGTTTTAGTATGTGAAAGTCTGGATAAGGCCATCTTATTCCTTTTATATAGGATTTTATTCATATTTCCTAGACGGCATACTAGGGAGCTTCAAATTGTTAAGGTATGTATGGGTGGTATCATGGTGGTATGGGACGCTAGTGATCCCTCACATATAATATCTTATGGGATAATTTGGGCTCAAGATTGTTGCTTTGCTTACATCACTTAGCATGTTGTCCTCAACATTCAAAGACAATCTCATTTTCTAAATTCACTAGAAGTTATATTGTGGGCATTTTCTAGAAAAACTTCTTTTATCTATAGCTTACATGTTTTGATGAGGGTCAGGGATCTCACTAACATAAACGAGAACGTGTGAACATGTTAATAACACAAAAAATCTTGTGATCACATGTTATATTCACAAAGCTTTCACAAGGGCCTAAAAAATTTACAAAGCTTTCACAAGGGCCTAAAAAATTTATCTTTGTCGGGCATAAAAAATCTTCTTAGGTGGCCACTGACCTGCTATTATGTGAAGATGGTAACATGAGAGCATGTGAATAGCTTATTCCCATGCGTAGCCAAGCTTTTAAGGGGTTCCCAAATGGCAAGTGACCTGTTATTTTGTGAACGGTAACATGAGAACATGTGAATAACTTGTTCACATGTGTTATTATCACAAAAATCTTGTGATCACGTGAATATTAAATCCCTGATGAGGGTAATCTCGTCTGCATTTTAACTTATTGAAATCTCTTTCTTTAGAGTTCAAACAAGTTTATCTTGTTGTGTTCGGATAAGAAAATTTGGATTGTTCCTTTGTTGGCATTTCTTTCTCTAGTTCTGTACTTTAGGTGATTTATATAGTCAACCTGATTGTTTACGGATGGACATATGTGACTCATTGAGACGTTGATGGCTTTGTATGTTGATATGGGTAACTCGGGACGTCGATTATTCCATATGTAGATGTGGGTATGTCGGGGCACCGATGAATCCCTGGTTTCTGCTGTTATAATACCATGTTTTTCTACTTTATTCCGAATGGTTTACAACGAGGAAGTTACTTTGAATGTGAATTGCTTTGATCATCCACAGTCTGATGGACAAACAGAGTGTATGAATCAGATTATAGTGTATATGCTTCGTGCATATGTCTCTAGAAAATCATCATATTGAAAAAAATATCTTTTAATTATGATGGAATTTGCCTATAACAGTTTTAAATACACGACTATTGGTTTTAGTCCGTACATACTTATGTATGGGTATCAACCCAGGGCACCTATTGATGTCGGTCTTAAGGACATCGAGCTTGATGCATCGAGGGATTTCTTGCGAGATATGCAGGAAATACTGATCGAAGCTCGGGATTCTATCAGGAGTGCTCAAGATAGGGCACGGTTTTATGCTGATAGGAGATGCTCATCTCGGTCTTTTGAACCAGGAGCGTTGTTTTATTTTAATGTTCCTAAAGATTTTCAAACTTTATCAATGGGAAAATGCTCGAATTTATCTCCTAAATATTGTGGTCCATTTTTGAGTTATACATCGGATTGGCACGATTGCGTTTGAACTTAAAACTACCTCCACATGTTAGAGTTCATCCAGTCTTTCATATCAATAGATTGAAAGGGAAACTGGGAGGTGAGGATAACACAGTTACTCCTCAAGAACTCGTTGAAGTCGAAGATTTATCCTATGTTCCACATGAACCTAATAAGGTTCTTGAATTCAGGGAAAGGAAACTTTCTAGTTGACTAATCCCTGAGGTTAAAATTAGGTGGAAAGATAGAAAAATTGAGGATTCGACTTGGGAGTCGGTTGAGATTGTTCAGTGCAATTCTCCTTCTTTTGCAAGAGTGTAATGTTTTGAGAGAGGGGAAGTATGTTATATGTACATTATGTGTGCTATGTTATATACACATTATGTGTGCATATACTAGGAGGCTAACCCACATTAGGCTTGTGAGCATGGGAGCATGGGAACAAGCTCTAGTGGAGCATGGGTTAGGACTAACCTTAAGGATTAAGGTTAGGGTCAGGCATCCAAGGGTCACACATGGGGAATGGAAAGTTAAGAGTTATTTGAGGGCCCTCCTATATAATAGAGGCATGGGGCACACTCAAGGAGGCTTGGAGGCTTGGAGTCTTGGAGGCTGATGCTATGGTCTCTTGTGTAGAGATCCATATCTACTCACCTACCATTTCACACTATAGCTACATGCTATTGGATTGGAGTTATACCTCTTGATGGTATGGGACATCAAGGTAGAGGTATGATGTATTTCATTATTATTCATGTGTGCATCCCTTGGGCTTGGGGATGGTTGGGTGGTTGAGTTTATGCCTGATTTATGCATGTTTATGCATAACAATTATCTAGAGAGATCTTAGGGTTTTAACAGTACCCAACCACCCCCCGAGCCCAAAGGATGCACACATGAATTATAAATGAAATACATCATACCTCTACCTTGATGTCCCATACCATTAAGAGGTATAACTCCAATCCAATAGCATGTAGCTATAGTGTGAAATAGTAGGTGAGTAGATATGGACCTCTACACAAGAGACCATAGCATAAGCCTCCAAGCCTCCCAGCCCCTTTGAGTGTGCCCCATGCCCCTATTATGTAGGAGGGCCCTCAAGTGACTCTTGACTTTCCATTCCCCATGTGTGACCCTTGGATGCCTAACCCTAACCTTAACCCTCAAGGTTAGTCCTAACCCATGCTCCACTAGAGCTTGTTCCCATGCTCTGATGCTCACAAGCCTAATGTGGGTTAGCCTCCTAGTATATGCACACATAATGTGTATATAACATAGCACACATAATGTACCTATAACATAGACCAAAATACTCTAACAACTTCAACTGACCTATGCTGAAACATAGCACACATAATGTACCTATAACACAGACCAAAATACTCTAACAACTTCAACTGACCTATGCTGAAACACAATTGATCAAGCTGCCTCCTTAGAACTTACTGACTCAAACACAAAAACTAACTGATACAAATTTGATTCAACACAAGTCAGCTCTCCACTCATAGTTGTTTCTTCTTAACAAACTCCATCAAAACAACATAACTAAAACCAAAACCAAAACATATGACTTCATCAAACCAACACAAACAAACTTCCCTATGTATATACAATTGAGGAAATCTCAACACTCCTAAGACTTGGGGATAGAACAAAAAAGAGAAAAGCACCACAAAACCAAGTAATTTTTTCAAAATTATCTCAGCAAAACCATGTATTCTTGACTTCACAAAGAACCAAAAACAACTACCATAACTACACACTGTAGACAACCACCAACAGACACTACAGAGGATTGTTGACAAAGGCTTTGATTTGGACCAAGGTTTAATAGAATTGCAGCCTCAGAGGTCTTAGGGAACCCACCTCCTACAAGACCTTCTCACCTTTGCAACTTCTCGACAAACTCAAGGCAACTCAGACAAAAGCTGCGGCATCTTCTTCTCAAAAGGAGTTTTTTCCCACCAGTATTGTTCTTGACGCATTTTGGTTTAAGTTTGGAAAGCGACCAAGAAAGTTTTTTGACCATGGTAGATTTTATCACCGCGTGCCATTCGGGCTCTCTGTGCTCCCTCTATGCTGCTAGTGTTTGTGGAGAAGGAACTTTTCTTTTGTTTGCTTAGTTCTTGCCATCACTTGTGTTAGTGAGATTTGTGAATAATGAGGGTAGTGATACCTTTAAATAGGAAAATTAGGCCCCTTCAGACTTGGGGCCAAAGGTAGCAAGCTCGAAAATAATTAAACATCATTTATCTTACAACACATATATAATTATTAATATTGACACTTTCTTTCATATTAATGGTTTATATATAAATTAAGATAAGAATTACAACAAAGGACATAAGTGAGGCATATATTATAAATGAAAAATAAAGGATTTTTTCATTTCAAAAAGAACATCAAAAGAAGTTGTGAGAAAGCACGAGTTTCTCGATTAAAGATGTAGAAAGAATTGATAATAGAAAACATCATGAGTGCTAGTGAATGGTTAAGAATCTTGTACTGGTGTGATTTAGATGGTTCAAATGAGGATTAGGAGATAGAAAACTGAATGTTGGGTTTTCTATAGGTTTCTTGGTTGTTTTAGATCTTGTAGATTGAAAAGGGGAAGAATTTGAAGACGTAAAAGATTTGAGCATTAAGTATGGAATTTGAGGTGAAAAATATGATTTTAGATTATACATAGGTATTTGGGAGGTTTGTAGATGACATGTGCTACTTTTTGGTGGGGAATTTTTTTATATACAAATGGGTTACTTGTTGGGCACCTTGATGAGGTAGCATGGAGGAGGATGGGACCCAATGGTGGGAGGGGAAAGAGAGAAGTGGTGAAAAATTAGGAGAGGGAGAGGGGTCCATTGGAAAAGTAGGGGTAAAGCTAGGAAAGAAAGGAGTAGGGTTCTACTTAATCTAACCATGGGCATATTGGAAAAGTAGGGACTAGGGGAACAAGATTGCCTTGAGTTAAAGATCTCTTCATGGGTGCATCTCTACACTCATTTCTTTTTTATGCCCCTTAATCCATTCCCCCTAATGCTACATTAGAACCACTTGAGCCAAGAACTTCAAAGAGTTTTAACTTTTAAGGTGGAAAATGAAACTAAAGAGAAAGACCCTAGGGACCTACCAAGTTATTTTGAGATTGAGGATGTTCCAATTTCCTCCACACAAATTACCTTAGAAGAAGAGCGAGGCATGGGAAACCCCAACGAGCCAATTCTCAAGGACAAAACATAAGAACTTAGGGAGAAAGCCCCGAGAGTGTCACAAGCCCACAGGGACAGGAGGTACAAACAAACTAGGAATCCGATGGATCATTCATGATATATTAAGATTGAAGATGTTCCAAAACCTCTTATTCAAATCACCTTAGATGAGGAGCGAGGGACAAAAAATAGTGATGGATTGATCCTCATGGATGAGCTCCTAGAAATGGCAAAAAAGCTGAATGATACAAACTAAGACCAAAATATGAGGAACCCCTTCCCCCAAAAAGCTACAAGAATACCCTAAGCTGAGAGAGGAGACTTTGAGGTTAAGTGAGGCACATGACTTGGTGTTGTGGCCCTAGCTAGAAATTGAGGGTTCCAAGGACCTACCATGATGTTTCCACACAAGATTCCTACACTGAGACCTTTAGATCTAGTCTTAGAAGTATCTCATGAAGCTAGTGTCTCGAGACATGAATAACAAAAAGATCAACAATAAAAGGACCACTTATTAGGACAATAATGGGAAAACATGGAATTTCAAAAAGAGCTTAGAATCAAAGATGAAAATTGTATAATGAGCCTTTAGGTCCGAAAGATGCATGAAGCCGGAGAGTGCTATGTGCCTATATCACGAGGGAATGTAGGAATCACGAGAGACAACTTGCACTTAGAGAATCCAGGATAGGAGAAAAATTTGAGGGAATTGAGTTAGAGTGGGCATGGGTGTCATGACAATCAAAAGCAAAACCATGCCTTTGTACATTAGATCAAAAGAAGAGTCAATAATTATAGCCAATGTGTCTTCTCAATAAGGCTAGAACTTAAAGAGGAAACACGAGCCTTGAGAGCAATCGTCTCTGCTTGTGTCACTATCTCTATGGGGCTGAATACTTAAAAGGAAAACCAGAAGCCTGGAATGAAGTCCACCAATGGATGAAAAGTTAGCTCAAGCCATTAGGAGACGTAAGTGAGATTGACAAGGAAAGCAACGAAAACCCACTAAAGATATACAAAGACATGCTTGTAAATATAGTGGGTAAATACTTCAAAGGTGATGTTATGAATGCCACTATTCTAATTAAACTGGAGGGCATGACCACGCAT
This sequence comes from Cibotium barometz, assembly GCF_041138505.1. Classification (NCBI taxonomy): domain Eukaryota; kingdom Viridiplantae; phylum Streptophyta; class Polypodiopsida; order Cyatheales; family Cibotiaceae; genus Cibotium; species Cibotium barometz. The sequence continues at coordinate 49,194,911 of NC_141050.1, forward strand.
GTAATCCTAGATGGGTGAGTAGAAGTGAGCATTGCTGCCAAAAACATGTGGCGAAGATGGGAAAGAAAACCCCTTAAACCTTCAAAATTTGTCCTCATATTAGTCGATGGCAATTTAGGAATCCTAAAAGAAGTGGAAGTAATGTCGTGATACCTAGCCTATAAGCATACATTAGGTATTATTGACTTTGGAAGGCCCACCGATTACGACATGATTCTTGGACACCCTTTTATGTGCCAAATGATGTTAGTCCATAATTGGGAAAAAGATGACATCTACCTCCACCAAGAGGATAGTACCATCTAAAGTATCATTCCAAGAGGATAGTACCATCTAAAGTATCATTCCAATAGAGATGTGACCATGATGCCTATTAATGATAGGTTCTAATACAACATCATGCTTTGAGAACTTAAACTTACCTCCACCAAGAGGATAGTACCACCTACCTCCACCAAGAGGACAGTACCATCTAAAGTATCATTCCAATAGAGATGTGACCATGATGCCTATTAATGATAGGTTCTAATACAACATCATGCTTTGAGAACTTAAACTTATGTCAAGTGAGCGATCATAGTTGTAAAATGTGTAAGCAAGATGAGAAAATTTCCATTGCTTCATTGCCAGACCCTAAGAGGAGGAAAATTGGATGCATCTATTGGCTACAATGTCTTAGACCCATGAAAACTCAATTTTGTGATGAAGACCGTAATTACATGGTTCTAATCAAAACCATATCTATTGTACTCTCGTAGAACCAATTGAAAACCATGAAAAAACAACTCCTAGGAAATAGAAAGTTGTACCACTCAAAGGCTTTAGTGCAAGCTTTGAGCCAAGATTAACATGTTGAAAAAGCCAACGCAAGTCAAAACAAGAGACTCGCCTAGATTCAAGGATGAAGAGCATTATTTGCATTATGTCAAAGCCTTGAGAGCTAGTAATGAATTATGTTTCGACTAGAAGGAACTAATGAAGAAACCAAGTTATAGTGTTTTAAAAAAAGATCTCAAAAGTGCTAAAACTTTAGCAACATCAAATCCCATTAATTCAGTCCCTCGGTCGACTCTAAAAAGACTTCTAAGTCTAGATGAAGAAGACAAAACAAAGCTATGTGAGGGATGAATCAATGAAGAATCACAAGAAATGAGTTTCAAGGATATTGACCAAGAACCCAAGAAGAGGACTGGAGAGACACAAGTCCCCTCACATTATAGGAACAACAAGATTGAGAATAGAAAAGTGTGCATACCAATGCCAAAAAGGGAGAAACCAAAAGAAACAGGGGGTGTATTTGTCAGAATGCACATCAAAAATGAAGCCAACCGCTATAGAGAGAAATACACAGATGAAAGGGAGAGAGAAGCTAGTATAACTCTGCTATATACACCAATAAATCTCGGAATACATGATGGAGATTGTGTGGGGGCAAGGGGTCATTTTATATGGCCCCAGGCTGTTGGTCGGCCAGCCCAAAGACAGTCGACAGCAGCCCACGACCAGTACAAGCCCAGTCGACCAGTAGAAGGGCAGTCGGCCAGTAAATCTGAAGTCGCCCAGGGCTATACAGCAGGTCGGGTATCAACAACCAGTCAACTAGCAAAAGGAGACAGTGGACATCCCTCCCACACCCAAAAAAATGGGAAAAAATACATGGAAGTGATGAAAAATGGAGAAACACCAAAACTGTGTGGGCACACCCACAACAGAGGCCTTGACATAGTGTACATACAGGAGATGACTGCTAACGCCCCCTCTCAGCTCTTAGATGTGGAACCAACCCGAGTGAGCTGGAGTGCCGCCAGAGCATAGCTTGAGGTAGAGACTTCGTGAAGAGGTCCTCCGTCGAACAATAAAAAAGCAAGATGTCACCAGCCAAAATCTTCTCACAAACAAAGTGATATTGTATCTCTATGTGCTTGGTCCGAGCATGGAAGACTGGGTTTCGAGAAATAGCGATACAGCTCTAGTTATCGCATAATTGATGACCGTGGGCTCCTTTTATGGATACCCAATCTCACCAAGCAACCTCCACAGCCACACAACCTCACAAGCAGCACCACACAAGCAGCCTGGTACTCCACCTTGTCGACGCGACATGGCAATAGTTGGCTGCCCCTTGCTGCTCCATGAAATAGCTCCTGAGCCGAGGGAAAAACTGTACGTCTGAGAACGTCATTGGCACAAGAGTTTGACTCTAAGTAATGGTCTTGATTTTTAGCTTTAGTATTGCATGTACTTGCAACACATCTTCAATAGAGGGAAGCAAAGAGGGGGATTTAGGGGTTGAATGGGGTTCTTGGAAACTTGGTGGTATGTGGGGAGAATTCATTTTGCAGCCATGTTTTACTAATCCTTACAAAACAACCAATAAAATTGAGGCTTTTTTAGCCAAAGATTTCACATAATTTTCAACCTTGATTGTGTCTAATGTACAAGCACATGTGCATCGAGCTTCTTTTTGATCGTGCGATTGGCTTTGTGCCACATGGCCCATATTGGCGCAAGCTACGACAGATAGCTACCATATGTCTATTTGCGTCAGGGATTTAATATTCACGTGATCACAAGACTTTTTGTGATAATAACACATGTGAACAAGTTATTCACATGTTCTCATGTTACCGTTCACAAAATAACAGGTCACTTGCCATTTGGGAACCCCTTAAAAGCTTGGCTACACATGGGAATAAGCTATTCACATGTTCTCATGTTACCATCTTCATATAATAGTAGGTCAGTGGCCACCTAAGAAGATTTTTTTTGCCCGACAAAGATAATTTTTATAGGCCCTTGTGAAAGCTTTGTGAATATAACATGTGATCACAAGATTTTTTGTGTTATTAACATGTTCACATGTTCTCGTTTACGTCAGTGAAATCCCTGATTTGCGTCGAGGAGGATAGTGGAGCACAAGCCAAGGATGCAGGAGGAGACAACAAGGATCCCCTACCCTATTCTCTGCGTGCCCTTGTCTCTACATGTCACCACTTGTGGAGGACATCTTTAGTTGGGCAATGAGCCTCAGCCATCTCCTTCTCCATCATAGTCTTGACTATTGCATGTAGCTAATGGCACATTGCTAATGTGACAATACATTTATATCTATCTATAATTCTCTCTCTCTCTCTCTCTCATCTAATTAAAAGCCCCCTCTTGCTAAACTCACATGGTACACTAACATTTTGCGAGGTAAACCTCCCGAGCCTAGGTGCAAAGGTCTCGATCCCTTTGCTTCTCCCAGAGCAGCATAAACTAGTGCATCCACATGCTCAAGAGGAGCTACGAGAGATCAAAAAAGCAAAGCGGATCGTCATATAATGTCAAGGGATATATGAAGCGTGTTTAAAAGTGACATTTAATCCCATAGAAATGGTGCATCTACAAATTATGCAATTGGGAGAGCACGTTGTCGTGCCATGGCACGTCTATGGTGTGAAACCATGCATGTGAGGCCATCAAATGCAAATCCAGATGCATGGGTTAAGTGCCATGACGAGTCATTATATGATGCCATGTACATATGTTCACATTATAAATGAGGTTCAATAAGACGAGCTGAGGCTGAGCCAGATCTAGGAGTTTTTGTATATGAGTGTGGTGGGTGATGGTTCTACTGTTACTCAGAGCTCATGGGTAAGTTAGAAACATTCAGTTATATATGATGGTATGAGTGGCACGCCAAAGGGATAAGTTAATGATGTTAATGGCTTCCCATGTGCATAATGTATAGTAGCTTCTTAATGGTATCGATGGGTCAAATTAGTGAATACCTCTTATGGAATGCAAACATGAGGGCATGCCAATGCACAAAGGAATGCATTTATGAAGACATGGAGAAATATTTGAGTGAACAATTGCGGGATTCTATAAATCACATGGTCGATATGATGACATTATAAACTATGGAGGCATCAAGAGCAATGGAGATTCAATGGGGCATTAGAGTGCCGAAGTCTTTATTGAATGCGGGGGAATAAAATTGGATGATCTACTTTGCATTGGGAAGCTTGCCTTAATGCCAAGGTTAGGAGCATTACACACCTTATTGAAGGAAGACCATAATAAGGGATATTAAAGGGGGGCAGCTTGTGTGGCATTAAAAGGAAAAGAAATCGAAAGTATTGGAAATGGCGGGTGGCAGCATACGTGGAATGAAAAGGAATGTTTTTCTTTTTATTGGAAATTTCTGGATATTGTGCAAAATAGAAGCAAGCGCAGCCTTTTGGAAAAAGGAATCCCGAATCTTGGGCTGCAAAAGGTGGTGAAGGCCGCATTCCTTGCGGGAAAAAGAGGAGAAAAACCAGAGTATAAGGGGCGGCAAAAATCAGAGGCGGGGATCTGCAGAAAATAGGAGAACCAGAGCGCTGGCTACCAGAGAAATTTAAATGAATGATATACCTACTGTTCATAGCTTGTAGGTGCTAGAAATGAAGAGGGAATTGAGTACTACATGAAGAGATGCTTTCGGCTAATTCCATGTTTTCTCCATCGCACAGTCTGCGCTGAAGCGACTTTTGCTTCCCGCGTTTTCTCCATCGCGTAGTCAGCTCTGAAGCGACTTTTTGAGATTAGCAAAAATAAAATCAAAGTGTAAATTCACTCGAAACGTTCAGATAAGTTTTTTTTAACTACTTTTTTTGATTTAGGAAAAGGCGTATAACTCATAAATCCTTAAAGGATTTGGAAAATGAGTAAAAAGCCTTGGAGAGCAAGTTAATGGTTTTGGAACTTGGTGTTTGTGGGAAAAAGGTATCTAAAGTACATTTAAATCACGGGAAGTTGGACTTACTTCTGCTTGATTGAATTTTGGAAATCATGAGCATGTTATAGCTATGCCGTATGCCATCTTTTGCTTGTGAGATGTTAGAATTTAAAGATAGGTTTTCAGGTGATAAAGAACATCTTGAAATGATGGATTTGATGGCACTGGATGTAAAGAATGTAAATGGTCACATGTATGTTGGAAAAAATTGAAGGTTATGTTATGCCTACATGTGATTGGTTCAAGGGATTTGGAGAAAGGAGTCAGTGAATCAAGGGACAAACACTTGGTACACAATTTTGTGCAATCATCAGGATGAGTTCAAGGATGTATTGAGGTGAATTGACACATGAATATGTCATTAAAAATGGACTTGTCCAATGCTTCTTGGGAAATTTTGTGTGTGAGTTTCCTTGTTAGATTTAGCACCTACTCTCACAGCTAGAAGTTTCGTACTTTCCTGGCTATACCGCACACGTCACGACAGCTCTTTGGTGAACCCGACGTGAAACTGCTGGGGTGAGAGTTTGGTGAAATATACAGGGAAGCTATGGCTGAGAATTCTGAGGGTCAGGGGGTTCATTTTGACCCCAGAGTTATGCAGATGTTTCAGATGTTTACCATGTACATGCAACAGCAACAATCTGCTGAGAGGGGACAAATTTCCACGACCAAAGCATTACAATCAACTGTGAAAAAGGTCGATCAATTTGATGGGAAGGATATCACAAAGTGCCTGCGCAATTACATAAAGGAAATGGAGCTAAACAGGGTGACTGAGGAGGATATGGTTCGAAGTTTCGAGCTGGTATGTATTCCTGAAATAAGAGAGCATATAAGAGGATTGCAGACAGCACATGGTGGTAGAAATTGGGAGGAGTTCAAGCTTTCTTTAAAGGATGAATATTTCATGGAAGATTCTGAGCGAGTGACCAAACGAACTTTCTTGGAATGGGTCACAAAACCTAAAATGGGAATTTTTGCCACAGAATTGCTAAGAGAGTTTGAGAAGTGCTATGCCCAGCTGTCAAGGATAGAACACACAACTTTGGACAGAGAAAAAACATAGCTCTTCTTACAAGCAGCTGGGAATGATCTCCAAGAGAAATTGGAAATCCTCCTTGAGGATAAGGATACAGAGCAGGGATTAAAGAGTGATTGGAATGATGTTGAGGATGCAGTCACCATGTTAGCAAAGCGGCAGCGGAGGAGGGATAAAATGGTGATGGGCTCTGCAACTCCTATAACTGCTGTTACTCCTGAGAATCTGCCAAAACCAGCTGCTACAATCCCAAAGGTAGAAGGGCCGATGGATGAGCTTATTAAGGGTATGCGTGACCTAAAATTGAAGATGTCCAGGATTGAAGAAAAGGGGCTACCATTGGGACAGGCTTCTATGCAAAGGCCTCAAAGCAAAGAAGGGTTTACATATAGATGCATATGGTGTGATGACCCAGAACATGCAAAGAAGGATTGTGCTATCTATAAAGAAGCTCTTAAAAATCAACTTGTGTTTTTCAAAGATGGGAAAATCCATCTTACAGAGACTGGTCTTCCATTGAGTACAAACTTTGGGAAAGGAGGGATGAAAAAGCTGGTTGAGGATATGGCTGCTAGTCATGCCATTTCTATGGTTGAGGCAGCAACCTATGGATTAAAGGTTGATCAATCAAGGCAGGGATTTGAGAATGATGAAGATTATGAGAATGAGGATTTTTGGCCATCAACAATGGAATTAATTGCGTCAAAGAAGGTATCTAAGCAAGCTTTGCATGAGGCAGGTGACTGTATACGTCTTGAGACTGGCTGGGAGGAGCCTGTGGATTCTTTATCTGTTCATGCCTACATTGCTAAATCCCAGAATAATGAGGCACAGGTAGAGGAGAAGCGAAAAAGGGAAAATGAGGAAGGAGGGCCATCAAAAAGAGTTACACGTGGAAGTGAAAAGAAGGATCCTGGGCCATCACATATGCCTCCACAGCATAGCAGACCTCCACAGGAAGTTTCAATGGAAGAAGTGCCAGCAAAAATGAAAGAGAAGGGTAAAGGGAAAAGTCCACTCTACAAGCTTCAATATGATATTGAAGCTGCAACAGATCTCAAAAAGGTGCTTGAAGAGAGGATTCTAAACAGCAGGGTGGAATTTACACTAGGGAAAGTCTTGGGGATTGCAAAGAAAGAATTTCATGATGAGATAATTGATATTATACGAAGAAAAAGGCAGTCCATAATTGAATCTATTCCATCGCAAGGGGAGGCAAGCACTTCCAAGACTCATGGAGTACAGGTATAGAAAAAGAAAGAGAGAGAAAATGTGGTGGAATGTAATCACTCTGCTGATGGGGCACGACAAGTGCGCTTTGTGGAAGAGGATGATGAAAAAGAAGTTCTTACAAAGAGTCATTACTCCAGGAGCCATTGGGCAAGAGCAACCACTGAAACCCTTGTCAAGATAGGTGATTTGGAAGAGCCATATGTCGCTCTAATTGATCATGGGTCTGAAATAAATCTTATGGCTAAAAATCTCTACAACAAATGTAAGTGGCCAATGGATGTGGATCATGGGTGGATGATTAAAGCAGCTAATAACTCATCTGGAGAACTTTATGCAGCATGTCCAAATGTAAGGGTAACTATAGGGGATGTGAAAGATGATCAGAACTTCTTTGTTCAGGAGATGTCATCGTATCCCCTTATCCTTGGGCAACCCTACATTACAGCTGTGAGGATGGAAACAAAGGTTTTGGATGATGGCTCGGCATATGCAAGAATAAGGAGTAAAGATGGCAAAAAAGCTGTTCAGTTTTTGATAGTTTGTATTAACCATGAAAGGAATCGTGAGTCTCTTCGAGCACAGTCACTCCCAAAGATAAACAGAGAATTCATGAATTACAGGGAGATGAGGGTTTTTGGCCAGGTGCCATTGTAAAGCGGGATTCCAATGGTACAAAGGAGAATGAGTTCTCGCAGGACTCAATCAATGTAAATAGCTTTTCAGCAAATTTTCAGAGATTCTCCAGCTATGGGTCACTGGTTTTTGTAAAAAGCAAGGATTTGAAGCGTGGCATGCGAAAACATATACAAAATGAACAAAAAAATTTTGAGCAGTGTGGTCTTTTGGAGAAGAATGAGTTTATTTCAGGGATGCTTGATGAGGTGTCATTTGTAGATACTATGGATGTGCTTTTTGATATGGGAAGAGCATGCTTACAGGGTGAAAATGAAATGATAGAGGTGTCATCTGTGGAGATGTATGATATAATCCAGGAATTCGAGGGGGTGGAATGTAAAAACATGCATTGCGAGATGGATGCTCATGTTGATACAAAGTACAAAACAGTGGCAAAGAAGGTGAAACCAGTTGCCTTGCCTTTGCCACCAGGAAGCAAGGAGAAGATAGATGAAGCTTCTATGCAACCAAATCTTAGAGATCCGAAGAAAATTGGGCATAAGTTTACTCAAGAAACTCTAAAAGAGCTGAAGATTGTTGAGAAGGATTTTCTGTTGCCAGTTGAAAGGGAATGCTTTGAGGAGATGCTTATAAAACATGGGAAAGCCTTTGCTTTTCAGCCGCATAAGATAGGCTGTGTTGACCCAAGTGTAATAGCACCAATGGTGATCTTTACTGTTCCACATGTGCCCTAGAACCTGCAGCCAATTCCAGTACCAAAGGCTCTCTTGCCAAAACTGATGGAATTACTAAAAGAAAAGATCAGGATGGGAATCTTGGAGCCATCATGTGCCCCATATTCCAACAGATGGTTTACTGTACCAAAGAAAAATGGAACATTGCGCTTTATTCAAGACATGCAACCTGTAAACAAAGTCACAATCAGGAATGTGGGAGCAGGTCCAATTGTGGATGAGTTTGCAGAAGCATTTGCAGGGAAAGCTATATACTCTATGGGTGATCTGTATTCGGGATATGATCAGTTCCAGCTGGATATACAAAGCAGGGACTTGACCACAATGAGAACTCCTTTGGGACTAGTAAGGATGTGTACTTTACCATAGGGAGCCACCAACTCAGTGGCATATATGATGAATGGAATGAATAAAGTCTTACGAGACTTCATACCACAAAAAACTATGCCATTTTTGGACGATGTGCCAATAAAGGGCTGTGATGAGAAAGACAAAGATGGGGATTTGGATTCAAAAGGGTGCCGCAAGTTTGTGGCGAATCATATAAAAGATTGTGATATGATTCTATCTAGGCTTGAAGAAGTGAATCTTACTTTATCTGGGTTGAAATCAGTGTTTGGAGTTGGTGAAGTGCTAATAGTGGGACATCTTTGTAGTACTAGTGGACGTCCGGCCAAGATAGATGCAATACAAAGAATGAAAGAGACATGCATTAATGTTACAGAGCTGAGGAGATTTCTTGGAGCATGTGTCTTTTATGTTATTTGGATCCCACATTATGCACATGTAGCAGATCCTCTTTATCAACTTTTGAGGAAAAATCAAAAATTTCTGTGGAGTGCAGTACATATTAAAGCTATGCGGAAGCTGAAATGTTTGCTCCAATCATCACCTACTCTAAGAAAGGCAGATTATGAGTGTGGCAGGCCTGTGATCGTTACAGTTGATACTAGTCCTACTGGGATAGGACGGGCAGTAGGGCAAGATGATGAGGATAATCACAGGTATGTAATCAGATTTGGAGCAAAGGTATTAAGCTTTCGACAACGAAAGTATCCACAGATCAAGAGAGAGTTATGGGGAATAGTCACTGCTCTAAAATGTGAAAAAGAATATCTTATTGGGGCATCTGTACTTGTGGAAACAAATTGCTTGCCACTTCTTGGGATGATAGCAAGCTGTACCACTCCAGATATTGCTATGCTTAGGTGGATTGCTTATATCAAGTCACTAAATCCTGAGTTTGAGCATATTGCGGGAAAAGATAATCCAGTTGCAGATATGCTATCAAGAGCCAGGTATGAAGATGAGAAAGAGATGATTAGTGACATTGATGATGTAGGTACAAGGTTCTATACTACTGCATATGCAAAGGGGGACCATATTTGCCTATCAAATGCACTTGAGTCTTTTACTGAGGAAATGTATGAAGGAGATTGGTTTCTTATTGGTCAATACTTAAGTACTCTGACAAGACAGGGAAATTGGTCTGACTCAGAATTTAAGAGGATCCGTAGAAAAGCATATGGTTATTTTCTAAAGGATGGGTACCTCTGGGGGAAGCATCCTAAGCAGAGGAATGCTATGCCATAGAGAGTCATATGTGATAAAGAGACTCAAGGAAAGCTTGTGAAAGAATTCCATGAGAGTCTCTGGGCTGGACATAGAAGTGTGTGGGCTACGTTTACCAAAATAAAGGAAAAATATTGGTGGAAAGGAATGTACAAGGATATTTCCTAATATGTGGAAACATGCATGGTATGTCAAATGTACTCAAATGTGTGACATCGTGATGGATTGCAACCAACCTACCCACCTGCCATGCACTACAACAAATGGGTAGTGGATCTAGTTACAATGCCTTTGGGAGTTTGGCAGATGCGGTATATAGCACTTGCAAGAGAAGATTTGACAAATCAGGTAGAGGGGCGTGCTCTTAGAACAAAGAGTACGAAAACAGTATGTAAATTTCTCTTGGAAGATGTGATTTGCCGGTATGGTTGTGTTGGGAAAATAACAGCTGATAGGGGTGAGCTAGATGTTGAAGAAGCAAGGGAATTCTTCTCTAGAATTGGTATCAAACTGTCCCTAACATGTGCTTACAATCCTGAGGGCAATGGAAAAAGTGAGCGAGGACATCCTCCAATCATTAAAGCTTTGGCTAAGGCATGCAGAGAAAGAATGCGAGAGTGGCCAAAGCTGCTACCATATGCCTTGTGGGCTGACCGTACAACTCATAGCTCAGTTAACAGGATACATGCCTGCAGAATTAATGTATGGTCAGAAGCCAGTGATGCCAGTTGAAGAAGTAGTTCTAACTTGGAATGTATTGCCATGGGTGGAAGGATTGAGCAGAGATGACCTCCTTGCATTGCGAATAAGACAGTTGGAGAGGAGGCCTGAAGATGTAGAGCTTGCTAAAGCTCGCTTGAAAGATGCAAGGTTGAAAAATAAAGAAAGATTTGATAGAAGACACACTCCGGCCAAGACCTATTGAAGAAGGTGATTGGGTTCTAATGTATGATAGTAGCCTTGACAACCAATTCACTATTCAAAGAAAATTTGCAAAAAGATGGTTTGGCCCTTACATTGTCAAGCATGTGCATCGAAATGCCACGTATACTCTGTGTAAGCTTGATGGAACAGAAATAAAGAATCTTGTGGCAGGCAAAAGAATCAAGATATTTAAAAGAAGGCATGATAGTGATCCTTTTAACTCACAGGAGACTCAGGATGAGAGGCTTGACAGCGGTAGTATGGATATGGTTGAAGAGGAAGAGGATGATCTTCCTAGTAATGCAGAAGATGAAGATGACATCCAGTTATATGTGGATCTTGATGATGATTTGGCACATTCCAGAGGATGTGCAGGTTTAGAGGGGGTGGATGTCGTGCCATGGCACGTCTATGGTGTGAAACCATGCATGTGAGGCCATCAAATGCAAATCCAGATGCATGGGTTAAGTGCCATGACGAGTCATTATATGATGCCATGTACATATGTTCACATTGTAAATGAGGTTCAATAAGACGAGCTGAGGCTGAGCCAGATCTAGGAGTTTTTGTATATGAGTGTGGTGGGTGATGGTTCTACTGTTACTCAGAGCTCATGGGTAAGTTAGAAACATTCAGTTATATATGATGGTATGAGTGGCACGCCAAAGGGATAAGTTAATGATGTTAATGGCTTCCCATGTGCATAATGTGTAGTAGCTTCTTAATGGTATCGATGGGTCAAATTAGTGAATACCTCTTATGGAATGCAAACATGAGGGCATGCCAATGCACAAAGGAATGCATTTATGAAGACATGGAGAAATATTTGAGTGAACAATTGGGGGATTCTATAAATCACATGGTCGATATGATGACATTATAAACTATGGAGGCATCAAGAGCAATGGAGATTCAATGGGGCATTAGAGTGCCGAAGTCTTTATTGAATGTGGGGGAATAAAATTGGATGATCTACTTTGCATTGGGAAGCTTGCCTTAATGCCAAGGTTAGGAGCATTACACACCTTATTGAAGGAAGACCATAATAAGGGATATTAAAGGGGGGCAGCTTGTGTGGCATTAAAAGGAAAAGAAATCGAAAGTATTGGAAATGGCGGGTGGCAGCATACGTGGAATGAAAAGGAATGTTTTTCTTTTTATTGGAAATTTCTGGATATTGTGCAAAATAGAAGCAAGCGCAGCCTTTTGGAAAAAGGAATCTCGAATCTTGGGCTGCAAAAGGTGGTGAAGGCCGCATTCCTTGCGGGAAAAAGAGGAGAAAAACCAGAGTATAAGGGGCGGCAAAAATCAGAGGCGGGGATCTGCAGAAAATAGGAGAACCAGAGCGCTGGCTACCAGAGAAATTTAAATGAATGATATACCTACTGTTCATAGCTTGTAGGTGCTAGAAATGAAGAGGGAATTGAGTACTACATGAAGAGATGCTTTCGGCTAATTCCATGTTTTCTCCATCGCACAGTCTGCGCTGAAGCGACTTTTGCTTCCCGCGTTTTCTCCATCGCGTAGTCAGCTCTGAAGCGACTTCTTTAGATTAGCAAAAATAAAATCAAAGTGTAAATTCACTCGAAACGTTCAGATAAGTTTTTTTTTACTACTTTTTTTGATTTAGGAAAAGGCGTATAACTCATAAATCCTTAAAGGATTTGGAAAATGAGTAAAAAGCCTTGGAGAGCAAGTTAATGGTTTTGGAACTTGGTGTTTGTGGGAAAAAGGTATCTAAAGTACATTTAAATCACGGGAAGTTGGACTTACTTCTGCTTGATTGAATTTTGGAAATCATGTGCATGTTATAGCTATGCCGTATGCCATCTTTTGCTTGTGAGATGTTAGAATTTAAAGACAGGTTTTCAGGTGATAAAGAACATCTTGAAATGATGGATTTGATGGCACTGGATGTAAAGAATGTAAATGGTCACATGTATGTTGGAAAAAATTGAAGGTTATGTTATGCCTACATGTGATTGGTTCAAGGGATTTGGAGAAAGGAGTCAGTGAATCAAGGGACAAACACTTGGTACACAATTTTGTGCAATCATCAGGATGAGTTCAAGGACGTATTGAGGTGAATTGACACATGAATATGTCATTAAAAATGGACTTGTCCAATGCTTCTTGGGAAATTTTGTGTGTGAGTTTCCTTGTTAGATTTGGCACCTACTCTCACAGCTAGAAGTTTCGTACTTTCCTGGCTATACCGCACACGTCACGACAACGTTTCTAGCCCTACATGAACTGATTGCACTGATGAATGTGTTTTTATTTTTCTGGATGTGAAAAACCATGTGTACTTCTTGTATTGAATAGGATTTACTCATCAAAGTCAAGATAGGTTCACATTACTCTTACTTACCAATAATTATCAAAACGTCTGAGAACGTCATTGGCACAAGAGGTGAAGATGTTGAGTATGACTCTAAGTAATGGTCTTGATTTTTGGCTTCAATATTGCATTTACTTGCAACACATTTTCAATAGGAGGAGATTAACTCATATTGATGCCCAGATCCTCATGAAAAAGTAGCCCCCTTTACACAGGGTGGGTAGGAGGAAGACCAATGCAGATCTGGTACCCAAAAGTGACTACAAAAATTAAAAACTGCACAAATAGCCCCCAAAACATGCTCGAAATGTCTTTCTGATTGCAAAAGTGTAGTACACGATACTATGTACTCTGAGGTCTTCTTTCTTCACCCAAAAAGGCTTTGCAATCTAGACATGTTTCTGATTAACCTTCACCTGGAGGTATGTGTTTTCTCGTCATTGCTTTGTTTGTTTTGAAAAATGTGTTTTCTTTATATACAAGTGAGACCATCCTCTTCTTTCTTTTTGGTGAGTATTTTCTTGCTCTTGTTGTACTGTGTACACACATATAATACTCTCTCTATGAAATATCCTCTTTCTTATCCTACTTTATATACAATCCTGCCTCCACTCACATCCCAATCCCAATCCCACAAACGGATGGCATATTAAACAACTACCTCGGCTCTCTACCTTACCACCACAAAACCACTTCATGTAAAAACAAGAACAACACATTACAAAGCAAGTGATCGAAACAACCTGAGCTGCAGATATTGTATCTTTACCATACAAACTACCCACTGTCCCAAAGTGCCTAAGTAGAGTGTTCAGTTTTCACACCATGCAAGCTCTCCCTATAGCAAGTTTCCAAATAAAGAAAAAGCTTAAAACATTAAAATCAAGTAGCCCACATACATTTCTACAACAAATGCTTCTCTGCACTTGTGATGTGAGGGAGGTGAGTAAACTATACACGAGTAGGACTAGGAAGTTCTACAACCAAAATTTAAAACTAATCCCCATCACACAATGATATGCTCAAGGACTGCTAACTATACAGTGTGCAATTGAGGAGTATGGGTGTATGTGTGTATGCACAATCACATCTTCTCTCTATATCTATACACACACACAATCACATCTTTCTCTCTCACACACACAAATCTCTCTCTCTAAAGCTCTCTACATGGAGAGAGAGAGAGAGAGGCATGTTTTTATACCCACATTCTCTCTCCTCTTGTGTATGCAAGAATGGCCCTCGGGTCATTCAAACATGTCCCTTGGGCCACTAGAGCATGAATGGCCTTGGGGCCATGCAATAATGGCCCTAGGGCCATTCTTGATAGTCTTCTGTATGCAAGAATGGCCCTAAGCCATTCAAAGATGTCCTTGATGTTAAAAATGGCCCTATTACAAAAATGTTACTTGTAATAATCTTCTGTATCCGTGTCTCTTATACCTTCACGTGGTGATTAAATAACTCGGGTACGCATGTTTTAAAGTTGATGCAAATTGATGATGAGCTCTGTCTATATATTAATGCTCTGTTTGTCTGCAAATTGATGCAAAAGCTCTGTCTGCAAGTAGAATGTCGAGACGGTAGACATCCAACTATAGAGAGAATCTTAATAAAATAGTTACAACTGAAAGCCAATAGAACAAGGGTGTCTAGTTACCAAAAACACTTAAAATGAGAAGATCTATCAGCCTTTGAATGCTTATAAACCTCTACTTTGGTGGGTGTGTGTTTGGTGGCGAACATGGTAACAGAGCTGGCTACGTTGGTGGAGAGGTTGGCTACTCTTGAAACAAATGAAAATTTAAAATTTGATGAAGAATATGACTCCCCTCTGATGATGACTCTTCTTCTTCCTCTACCGGTTGCACAATAGTTTCTACTTTGTCTTTCTCCTGATCTTGTTGTTACGCCATTGTCGGTTTTGCATTTTAGCTCTTTGTGATTGTTCACTCATCCATGAGGTAATCAAATCGACACCATTAATTTTCCATTGAAATTAACACTCCCACCGATTGTAGAACTGAAGAGAAACATGCCCTTAATGACCACAATGCCCACATTGAGGTTTATTTTCTTGTAACAAAATTGGACAGTTTACTAGTACTCTTGGTTTCACTTGAAATTGAAGCATGTTATATCTCTTCTTTTTCAATTCAATTGAAATGCAAGAAAAATGTTTAGTCAAATTTCTGGTCCCTTTGCCACCAGACCTTCCTCCTCAAATCTAAAGCCACATCCAACTCCTCTGCCTGCACCCTCAGCCCTACCTGATTCTTCATTTTCAGCTCTTCCAACCATCCTTACTTCATACCCTCTATCCATCATCCGATTTGAGCCTTAATTTGCAATCCTCTCCCAGTGGTGAATTTGTTGAAGAATTATCACTTTCTCTTGGATGTTGACTTTCATTGGAAATTCAATTATTATTGATTTTAGTGTTGCTTTGCTGACTATTTCTAATTGTGAGTTTTCGTTTGAAAATCGGCTAGGTATTATCATAGTGTTTTGAACTTGAGAAGCTTGGCGGTTTGGATCCATTCTTCTCCTTCTTTTTACACGGGGAGTAAAGAACCGATTTTCATAATGGAACCACCAGAAAAATACACGTCACTATAATGTTATAAGATGCTATGGTCGAAGGTTGCTTCTCCCCCCCTTTTCCATATAGATATACAAAGAAATTAAAATTAAGCCAATGGTGACAACATACTATGCTATTTTGTCATGCCATCCTCTCGATGCCTGCTTCAAACCATACAAAGGCTTTATGCAGCTCGCACACATAATCTAGGTAGCTCAAATCCTCATAACCAGGTGGCTGGTCCAAATACACCTCTTTTTGCAGAGCACTATTACAAAAATGTTGCTTGTAATAACCAACTTACACTAAGATGAGCATCTAATTGCTATGCCACCAATGCTACTAGCCACATAAGTGCATATGTAACAAGTTACAAGAGTGGTAGACGAAACATTACACCTGAACAAGAGTACCTTGCACTTGCTCCTCCTAAAACATTTCATTACGGTAGTCGATCCCTTTGCAAATCATGCGTAAATTACTTTTAGACTGATATTTTTCCATTTTACTTACCTAAGACCGTAGTTTTCTAATTATCCAAGAATTTCTAAATTATTGGTAATTTTTTCTTAATTTTTTGACCCCTATACCCTAGAGGGAGTGCAGCAAAATGTGGTACCACCTCCAATTTCGGGACCATAACCACCACCACCACTACCATCTACAACAAATGGATACACTTATGGCAGAAGGTTACAAAACTTATACAGATGAGTGTGCTATACATTTGGAAGTAATGGACATGAATGCAAATGTGATGGATGAGCTAGAAAGAGCTATTTCTTTCTGGGTAGTTTTTGAATACGGATATGTATATATATACACACGCGCACACACACATATACATAAACATATATGTATGTGTGTGTGTGTTTGTGTGTATAGTTCTATCTCTTTCGCTATGTGGCTATGTCTTTAAGTATTTGACTACCATGAGAGTATGGGCAATCCATCTTATGCTCCCCAAATTGAGCCAAAATACACCCAATTGTAAAATCCGGTTTGTATTAGTGTTCAAAGAATTGGTGCTGAAGCTAATCTTTTTTTAACAACTCATAGGACTTTTGGAACTCTTTCGTTCATTTAAAGATTGTTAGCAGTTTGTATCTCTACAAAGAAAATTATAAACCTACAGTAGTAGCCACAGTCAGTGTGGAGCCAGCAAGCAGCCAAGGTGTTGTTGATAACTATGTTGTAATCCTTGTTTGGAACCTTGAGTCCTGGAATCTATCTTTCTTCACTTGCTGCCTAAACGATCTTGTTGCAATTTATCACAATGCCCGTGAGTGCAAACGCGCACAAGCACACACATCCACAAGAGAGAGAGAGAGAGAGAGAGAGAGAGAGAGAGAGAGAGAGAGAGAGAGAGAGAGAGAGAGAGAGAGGAAACCTAGAACAGAATGGTAAGCCGAGCTGATGGGGCAATGCACATTTTACTAAAATCAACTGTAATACCTCCAGCTAGAAGTTGTGAGGTAGAGCTCGCTGGCACCTGGTGAGCAATACCCTTCACAGCTTCGACTTTGTCTGCATCATCTTCTTCTTCCTTATTGCCTTCACCATCATCCATTCTGATCGAAAAGGGTGAAACGGAAGCTCCCTCATTGGTTTGTCGACCTGGAACCCCCTTTACAGAATAGGGTGGCCTTATATGTAAACCCCCCTTTAGGGCTGCCTCTGGTGCTTCAAATTTCTCGGGTACAAGTAGCAAACTACTAGTGACTTTAAGAAGTTTCCTCTGAAAGCTCAAAATGCCCAACATCGCACCCACCAAGCAAAAAAATCTGCAGCAGTGATCCAAGCGTTTCAAGGTTCAACGTCACCCTGCTGAGCTAGAATCGAGGTGTTGGGCAAAAGATTGAACAGCCTGCGATAAATTTGACCTCTGTAATAATAGCCCCACGGGCCCACGGCCCCCTGTCTCCCCCCCTCCCCTGAGGTGGTGACCCACCCCCTCTGCCCGTCGAAAAAAACCCCACAGTCTGTCTCCCCCCCCTCCCCCTTCGCCCTTCACCCCGCGGTCCCCAAACCCACTCCCCAAAAAACCCTATGGTTCGCCCCCCCACAAACCCCCTCACAACTTCGCCCCCTACTCGCACAGCCCATATGGTTAATTCAAAGAACGCTTTTGCTCTCCAAATGCACCATATGCGTCAATGAAGTGTATATGGGCTACATTAAC
Organism: Cibotium barometz; assembly: GCF_041138505.1. NCBI lineage: Eukaryota > Viridiplantae > Streptophyta > Polypodiopsida > Cyatheales > Cibotiaceae > Cibotium > Cibotium barometz. The sequence goes on from NC_141050.1 coordinate 49,212,927, forward strand.
GCATGTGCATAAAGCCCACATGCGTTACATTGACACATATGGCACATTTGGAGAGCAAAAGCGCTCTTACAATCAGAAGTGGAGTGTTAAGACTCTATTATCACAAAAGTCATTGTTTGAATTTTTAATCAAAAGGAGAGGGGAGGAAACAACAAACACTCTACTCCAATGGGCTATTACATCAAAAATCATTATTTTAAATTTTTAATAAAAAAGATAGGGGAGAAAAAAAGGACAAACGAGGTGTGGTGCTCGTGCACTAATTAAAGGACTCCATTATCCATCATTATTTTAAAAATTTTTATTCAAAAGGAGAAGGAAGAAAACAAAACATCATTTGGATTTTTGATAGAAGAGAACAACACACATGAAAAAGTCATTACTTGAATTTCTAATGAAAATGGGAAGGAAGAAAACAAAACATCATTTGGATTTTTGATAGAAGAGAACAACAAACATATGAAAAAGTCATTACTTGAATTTCTAATGAAAAGGGGAGGGAAGAAAAAGTCATTCAGAAAGAAAGGGTGAAGATAATGTGACTCACAAAGATTACTTGAAGGGGTGAACCCAACTATAGCTTTGTGAAACTCTTCTTCAAAATAATATAGAGAAGTAGCTTTGTGAAACTCTTCTTCAAAATAATATAGAGAAGGGGTGACGCATGAAGATTACCCAGCGCAGGTGCCGCCGCACCTCCAATTTTTCCTTAATTTTTTGACCCCTATACCCTAGAGGGAGTGCAGCAAAATGTGGTACCACCTCCAATTTCGGGACCATAACCACCACCACCATCTGAAGTACCTTTACAACAAATGGATACACTTATGGAAGAAGGTTACAAAACTTATACAGATGAGTGTGCTATACATTTGGAAGTAATGGACATGAATGCAAATGTGATGGATGAGATAGAAAGAGCTATTTCTTTTTGGGTAGTTTCTAAAAACGGATATATATATATATACACATGCGCACACACACATATACATAAACATATATGTATGTGTGTGTGTGTTTGTGTGTATAGTTCTATCTCTTTTGCTATGTGGCTATGTCTTTAAGTATTTGACTACCATGAGAGTATGGGCAATCCATCTTATGCTCCCCTAGTTGAGCCAATATACACCCAATTGTACAATCCGGTTTGTATCGGTGTTCAAAGAATTGGTGCTGAAGCTAATCTTTTTTTAACAACTCATAGGACTTTTGGGACTCACTACAAGAGCTTGAGGACATACCGACGCCAAAATACCGACGCAAATGTCGAACGTCGGTATGTCCGTCGTCATGTTGGAGGAGACAAGCATGGCAGGGTTTTTTTAAATTTTCGTGTACCGTCGCGTATACCGACGCCTATACCGACGCTTATTCCGACGCCTATACCGACGCACATTCCGTAGCGTATATCGACGTATATTCCGACGCATATTCCGTAGCATATACCGGCGCTCGTAAGTTTTTCACAGCCGAGAGCCTATTTTCTGGTTTTTTCGCAGAAGAAGCGCAAGTGGAAGCGAATTAAGGTGCTTGCTCTCTCCCTCTTCTCTTTCTCTCTCTCTCCTCTTTTTTCCTCTCTCCTCTTTTCTCCTTCTTTCTTCTTTTCTCCTCTTCTCCTTCTCCTAACATGTTATTGCAATTGCTTTTAGTTTTTAATTCAAGAATTAGGACGTTTAGGGTTTTGTGTTTTTTTGGCTCTCTATGCATGTTGAGAGCTCTCTATGTATGCATAGATCTCCTAATGCATGCATAGAGATTTTAGGGTTTTGTATTTGTTATTTTTCTTGTGTTTAATTTACTAATTAGTTTGTTTAATATTTTGTTTTGCAGCTCTTTCACCTCACCAATCTTTCACCAATCCTCTCCTTCAGCTTTGCAAAAAAGAGGTAGATCCTCTTTCGATTTTTCTAGTTTATGCTATTTTCTATGAATTTTTGCATCCCTGTTTTATGGTTTAGGGTTAGTTTTGGGTTCTTGTAAGCTTACACATAGGATTAATTTAATATCTATGCATAAAACCTATAATAAGCTTGCAATCTCTATTATTCATGTACGTAAAACAAGATCATGTTTATTACACCATTGGGTGATGGGATTAAGGGTTAGCATAGTGCAAAAGGCATATAGCATAGAGCTTATGCATAGAGCTTATGCATAAGTCTTGCATAGAGCGTATGCATAGAGCGTATGCATAAGACTTATGCATATGACTTATGCATAGAGTTTATGCATATGGCTTATGCATAGAGCGTACGCATAAGACTTATGCATATGGCTTATGCATAGAGCTTATGCATAAGGCTTATGCATAGAGCGTGTGCATAAGGCTTATGCATAGAGCGTAATTGCATAGAGCGTGTGCATAAGGCTAGCTTATAGCATAGAGCTTATGCATAAGTCTTGCATAGAGCGTATGCATAAGACTTATGCATAGAGCGTATGCATAAGACTTATGCATATGGCTTATGCATAAGGCTTATAGGATTGTTGAAATGCAATTGCAAATGCCTTGATTGTGGTTAACAAATGCTTATGCAAATGCCATGGTGAGGGCATTGTGAATTGTTGGTTTGTGTTGGAGCTTTTGGATGATGGATTGAGGCATGAGTCCATGCTTTATTGATGAGTTCTAAATTGTAAAAGGGCATGAGTCATGCTCAATACTTGTAAGCCAACAAACTTGTTCTATCATTTGATATTATCCACATCATTTTGTACCTACACTCACCATTGCAACCACTTCAAGTTTCTATAGAATCTAGCAATGTGTGAGGGTACCTTGGCATTGGTTGGAGAGGCCAAGGGGAGAATGGCTTGAACTCTTTGTGCCGTGATTGCTTGGTAAAGCGGTACGAAGGGGGATTAGGTACACCGGTGTGAAGAAATGGCCTCAACCTTCACCTTGGAGGAAAACTCGGTGAAGGGGTGAGAAGAGCTTGGCCGGGAGATCGGCAAGCTTCAACGCGCGTCCTCAACAATCCTCACCATCGACTTTGTGGATGCATTTGGGCAATGGGGCCCCTTTTCCGTCATATTGTGTGGATATTGCAAATGCATATGATCTTTTATGACATTGTGGGATACAAAGAGTATTGCGTACAAGTTTTAAGAAGTTTAGGGTTTAGGGTGAGATTTGGTTCCAATTACAAAGGAGACTCTGGCGGAATTTACAAAACCGTAATTCAGTCCTAGGGTTTTTGGGATTAGGTCCGAGCTTATGGCTTATGCATAAGACTTGTGCATAGAGCGTGTGCATATGGCTTATGCATAGAGCGTGTGCATAAGGCTTATGCATATGGCTTATGCATAGCATAGAGCTTATGCATAAGACTTATGCATAAGGCTTATGCATAGAGCTTATGCATAAGTCTTGCAGCCTTATTATGCAAGCTTATACTTATAATATGGGCGTAGATTATTGCATAAGGCCTTTATAAACAGCTATTTATGAATAGAGATAGCTTCTCTCTCCATCCTTGTTCAAATTCTATTTAATTTTGTATGGAGAGGAGATAAGCTGATTTGTGTTTAATGAGCTGCATGTACATGTTATCCTGCTAGATGGAGCCTCTCAATCTTGAAGAGAGAATAGCGTGTCCATGCATGCGCCCAGAGCATTGTGAGCAGGTTGTCTTTAAAGCGGATCCAAAAGATCCACGCTGGCTGTTTGTGGTTCAAGTCGCCCCCCGCAGTAAGCAAATTTTTGAAGAATTTGAGCTACAACAAGGTGATGTGGATGCACATGGTAATGGAGAGCAGCAAGAACAAGCCGAGATCAACAATGAAGAGGAGCAAGCAAAGGAAGAGGAGCAACTAGAGCAAGATCCAAATGAAGAGGTGCAAACCAAGGAAGCTGAAAAACAAGTTGAGGAAGAAGACATAGATGATGAAGACATCCTTCATCAAGGGACTTTTAATGATGAGGATGCTGAAATGTACATAGACATAGATCTCTTTGGGGCTACTGATCTTAATGAGGATGATAGAATAGATAACGATTTTTAAAATGATGTATCTCAATGATTATGCAAATAGTTATGACATATTTGTAATGGGTTTATGACATTGAAGGTCCATTCATTGTTTACCATTGTTAATGTTTACCATCATAATCACTACTGTAGGAGCAAGTTGATATAGTTTTACCAATGTTGTTTATCATTGTTAATGTTTATCTTATGGTTCTTTCATTCATTGTTTACCGTGTAATTTTCATTTCGTACAAGTTTGTCATATGGTTTTTTGTCCAACAGGCCATGGGTGACTCACCGCCCTACGACTACAATCCAGATTTCTCATTTAATCCTACACCGCAGGGCATGAGTCCCCAGCAGTTATATGGTTTTCTTTCGTCCATGACTCCAGAGCAGAGAGCCATGGCTCAGAGTTATTGGGGTTCTGGAGCAGGGACATCTGCCTCACCATCTGGCTTCCCGACGCCAGTTCCCACACCCGTGGGTACGACAGCAGCTCCCACACCTCATACCACACAGCCTTCCACTCCTCTTACAGCTCGATCTACCACCTCTTCACATAGACGGCGCTCACGTAGTAGGTCTTCAGGGGGAGGTTGTTGTGGTGGTAGTGCCACAGATGCTGTGACACCACCACCACGTGAGCGTCGTCCTTCGCTCTCATCTGTTGATAGCACACCAATAGGGTCACCTTCCACTCCCTGGGGTGCACATGACCATGACAACAGCAAGATTTACACAGTTAGGGATGGGGCACCAATAATGGATAGTGCAGGGAAAGCAATGAAGACACGCATTCGACAATTGTGCACTATACAGTTTCATGACTCTGTCATGACTAAATGGGATCAGCAAGACAAGGGGAAGAAAAATTATATAAACACAAAGATAAAGCAAGAGTTCTAGCCATCTGACCCTATGAATGTCGTCTCTAATGAGTGGATACAGTATACAGCTCGCATTTTGATGGGGCATCGTAGGTCAGAGGCAAGGGACGCATTTAGAGAGGGGAAGGAGAAACCTGTTTGGCTAGATGACAGGGAGTGGGCAGCCATTGCTCAGGAGCTCACCGAGACACCAGACAGGTTTCAACAACAAAGAAAGGCGACAAGGGCAAGACTCCAAACAATAGGGGCTTCTCATCTCAGGAGTGGTGGTTACGAAACCATGCGCCATGAATTCGTAAGTGTTTGTAGCAATTTTATTTTTTTAAATTTATGTTTGTGGACTAAATGTTGATTTCTAAAAGTTATAATTGTTAATTGTGTGTGCAGGAGTTGGCCATGAATCGCCCACCAAGTAGGCAAGAGGAGAAGTACGCTCACAAACATGGCCTTGTGGCCTTGTGGCCTTGTTTGAGATGCTTGAAGAAGAAGGAGAGACCGTCAATTGGGAGGCATTACCATGATGTAAGATGACCTTCAAACTAATGAAATATGATCAAAACATTCTTGAGTATTAATGTTTAATTTAATTTCTTGTTTGTCGATCAGGAGAATATGCAAACGAGCACGGTTGTTTGTGTGCTCTATTGTAGACAGAATGGTGCTGTCTGTTGCTGTTGTTGATCCTGCTCATTGCAGGCAGCTAGGCAACAGCCAGGCAGCACTGTTCTGCCCAAAAAAAAAATTCTGCTACAGCGTCGGTATATGCCCCGGTACCGACGTCGCTATATTCATTGGTATTTTCGTCGGTATTAACGTCAGTACAGACGCTGGTATAAGCGCCGTTATAGACACCGGTATAGACGTCGGTATAGGCGCCAGGTGTATTACCCGACAGTTATACCGACGCTGTGGTTCCGGTGCATATACCGACGCTTATACCGATGACGTGGCTTTTTTACACCCCGTTAAATAGCGCCGGTACAAGCCCCGGTATTAGGCTAACATGTAGTAGTGACTCTTTCGTTCATTTAAAGATTGTTAGCAGTTTGTATCTCTACAAAGAAAATGATAAACCTACAGTAGTAACCACAGTCAATGTGGAGCCAGCAAGCAACCAAGGTGTTGTTGATAACTATGTTGTAATCCTTGTTTGGAACCTTGAGTCCTCGAATCTATCTTTCTTCACTTGCTGCCTAAACGATCTTGTTGCAATTTATCACAATGCCCGTGCGTGCAAACGTGCACAAGCACACACATCCACAAAGATAGAGAGAGAGAGAGAGAGGAAATCTAGAACATAATGGTAAGCCGAGCCAATGGGGCAGTGCACATTTTACTAAAATCACCTGTAATACCTCCAGCTAGAAGTTGTGAGGTAGAGCTCGCTGGCGACTGGCGAGCAATACCCTTCACAGCTTCGACTTTGTCTGCATCATTTTCTTCTTCCTTATTGCCTTCACCATCGTCCATTCTAATCGAATACGGTGAAACGGAAGCTCCCTCGTTGGTTTGTCGACCTGGAACCCCCTTTACAGAATAGGGTGGCCTTATATGTAAACCCCCCTTTAGGGCTGCCTCTCTGGTGCTTGCATTGCCTCCTATAACTACTTATAAAGCTTCAAATTTCTCGGGTGGAACAAGTAGCAAACTACTAGGTGACTTTAAGAAGTTTCCTCTGAAAGCTCAAGATGCCCAACATTGCACCCACCAAGCAAACAAATCTGCAGTGATCCAAGCGTTTCAAGGTTCAATGTCACCCTGCTGAGCTAGAATCGAGGTGTTAGGCAAAAGATCGAAAAGCCTGCGATAAATTTGACCTCTGTAATAATAGCCCCACAGGCCCACGGGCCCCTGTCTCCCCCCCTCCCCTGAGGTGGTGACCCACCCCCTCTGCCCGTCGAAAAAAACCCCATAGTCTGTCTCCCCCCCCCTCCCCCTTCGCCCTTCGCCCCGCGGTCCCCAAACCCACTCCACCAAAAACCCCACGGTTTGCCCCCCCACAAACCCCCTCACAACTTCGCCCCCTACTCGCACACCCTACTCGCACAGCCCATATGGTGAATTCAAAGAACACTTTTGCTACCATATACGTCAATGAAGTGTATATGGGCTACATTGACGCATGTGCATAAAGCCCACATGCGTTACATTGACACATATGGCACATTTGGAGAGCAAAAGCACTCTTATAATCAGAAGTGGAGTGTTAAGACTCTATTATCACAAAAGTCATTGTTTGAATTTTTAATCAAAAGGAGAGGGAAGGAAACACAAACACTCTACTCCAATGGACTATTACATCAAAAATCATTATTTTAATTTTTTAATAAAAAATATAGGGGAGAAAAAAACTACAAATGAGGTGTGGTGCTCGTGTACTAATTAAAGGACTCGATTCTCCATCATTATTTTAAAAAATTTTATTCAAAAGAAGAAGGAAGAAAACAAAACATCATTTGGATTTTTGATAGAAGAGAACAACAAACACATGAAAAAGTCATTACTTGAATTTTTAATGAAAAGGCGAGGGAAGAAAAAGTCATTACTTGAAAAGAAAGGGTGAAGATAATATAAAGAAAGGGTGACTCACAAAGATTACTTGAAGGGGGTGAACCCAACCCAGTGCAGGCGCCCCCAACTATAGCTTTGTGAAACTCTTCTTCAAAATAATATAGAGAAGTAGCGTTGTGAAACTCTTCTTCAAAATAATATAGAGAAGGGGTGACGCATGAAGATTACGTGAACGCAACCCAGCGCAGGCGCCGCCAGGCGGGTGACGCACAAGCGTGCTCAGGCGGCCAACCCAGCGCTATATATATATATATGTGTGTAGGGGGCAACCACTCATCATCTTGAACCCCCTTTAGGGTTGCCTCTCTGGTGCTTGCATTGCCTCCTGTAACGACTTATAAAGCTTCAAATTTCTCGGGTGGAACAAGCAACAAACTACTACTAACTTTAAGAAGTTTCCTCTGAAAGCTCAAAATGCCCAGCATCACACCCACCAAGCAAACAAATCTGCAGAGTGATCCAAGCGTTTCAAGGTTCAATGTCATCCTGCTGAGCTAGAATCGAGGTGTTGGGCAAAAGATCGAAAAGCCTGCGAGATAAATTTGACCCACGGCCCCCTATCTCCCCCCCTCCCCTCCTGAGGTGGTGACCCACCCCCTCTGCCCATCGAAAAGAACCCCACAGTCGGCCTTCCCCCCCCTTCCCCCTTCGCCCTTTGCCCCTCGGTCCCCAAACCCACTCCCCAAAAAACCCCACGGTTCGCCCCCCCACAAACCCCCTCACCACAACTTCGCCCCCTACTCGCGCAGCCCATATGGTGAATTCAAAGAACGCTTTTGCTCTCCAAATGCACCATATGCGTCAATGAAGTGTATATGGGCTACATTGACGCATGTGCATAAAGCCCATATGCGTTACATTGACACATATGGCACTTTTGGAGAGCAAAAGAACTCTTACAATCAGAAGTGACTCTATTATTATCACAAAAGTCATTGTTTGAATTTTTAATCAAAAGGAGAGGGAAGATAACAACAAACACTCTACTCCAATGGACTATTACATCAAAAATCATTATTTTAAATTTTTAATAAAAAAGATAAGGGAGAAAAAAAGGACAAACGAGGTGTGGTGCTCGTGTACTAATTAAAGGACTCCATTCTCCATCATTATTTTAAAAAATTTTAGTCATTGTTTGAATTTTTAATCAAAAGGAGAGGGAAGATAACAACAAACACTCTACTCCAATGGACTATTACATCAAAAATCATTATTTTAAATGTTTAATAATATAGAGAAGGGGTGACGCATGAAGATTAAACTCTTCTTCAAAATAATATAGAGAAGGGGTGACGCATGAAGATTACGTGAACGCAACCCAGCGCAGGCGCCGCCAGGCGGGTGACGCACAAGCGTGCTCAGGCGGCCAACCCAGCGCTATATATATATATATGTGTAGGGGGCAACCACTCATCATCTTGAACGCGACCGTGAGCCAACCCGGTTGGCGCTGCTTAATCTTCTCTCTCTGTGTCTCTTATACCTTCACGTGGAGACTAGATAACTCGGGTACGCACGTTTTAAAGTTGATGCAAAAGCTCTGTCTGTCTGTAAATTGATCATTGCAAAAGCTCTGTCTGCAGGTAGAATGTCGACGGTAGACAGCCAACTAAAAAGCCTTCTGTACCAGAAGGGAGCTTTTGGGCGCACGCTCTTTGACTATAAGAGCCCTCAGACGGCCGCTGAGAAGGAGATTCTGGGTGATGAGGATCCCATGCTGACGCTTCATCAAAGTTTGGCCACTGTCTGCGCAAAGGCTTCCGGCTTTGGAGGGAAGCCGGGCCGTGACGTAATTGTGACAACGGAGGTTGTTGCATGCCACATATATATGCCCAGTAGTGCGCGCTCCTCCGGATCAAAGGTCGGCGCCAAAGTATGGCTGGCTAAGAATACAGATTGGGATGACGACAGCAAGAGGTACGTTAAAAAGCTTCTGGAGTCCCTTCGTGCCATTGGCGAGCAGTTCACAGCATCTACAATACACAGCGACAAGGCCACTGCAAAGCTCGCAGAGTTAACGATTCTCATATACAACTATTGCAAACACAAGGTGTGGAGCAGAATTAGGAAGCTGGTGGTTGCCATTCAGAACAATGTCGGGATGTCCCGAGCAATGGACAGCTTGCAGCAGAAATTGGAGGGTTGGCTGAAGCTTTTCGAGGTGAATCACTCCAAAGAAATGGGCTACTGGCAGCTCGCTGCTGCGTCCAAATACTGCTGGGAATTTAAATTTCCTCCGGGAGACGGGACGCCACGTATCACGAGGCTCTTGAAGAAGGCAGCATCCTACTGTGCATCATTCAATAATCTTGTAACTTGGTCACTTGGTGGGATATTTCTCGATCCGCAGCAGGTCAAATACTCGCCAGAAAAGGGCAAATCACTCTCGCAACAAATGCCTGAGTTTAAAAAGCCCACACTTACAGCCCACTACCTTCCCGTCTACAACACTGCTGATCCAGCAACATTGCAGAAGAAGCTGGATGCCCTTACGCCTTTAACGCCCGGCCCGGGTCATCGTGATGAGGAAAAAATCTATGTTCATGCAGAAATGTACATGGCACCATCGTTAGCTCATGCGGGCCGCGCCAGTACCGCTGTCCAGGGGAAGCAGTACATTGGAATATCTAAGCTCTGCTGTTTTCTGTGTTACAATACCATAAAAGCATTGCACGGCCACGAGAATATTGTGGTGAAGGGCACTCATACCAAGCTGTATCATCAATGGATGATTCCTCCAGATGTCTCCAAAGATGAGGTCAAACTCCTAGAAAACAAGCTGGACAACACAATAACAAGACAGGCCCTGCATCCCATGAAAGGAAATGCACTCTCCGCCGACTCTATTTTTAACACTCAGAATCCACATGACCTAGATCTCCAGCCCGCAGGACCCCCCCCGCAAGCTGGTTCATCATCATCAAACTAAGGGCTCTGAGTCATCATTCCGCTCTAGTAGCCTCTTTATAGCTTCCTGAAACTTTCAATATCCTTCTTCAAAGTCCATTTGCACCACTCTCCACTCTTGGTCACTCCTTTGGCTGCAACTGCATAATTTATTAATATAACTCTTGTGTGTGTAATCGATCAAGTACAATTTCATTGAATTACCGTCGTTGAGATTCATGAACACAAGTCTCATTTCTATGGATTCTAGTAAATAAGTTCCTGTAATAGTAGTCCTCCCCATTTTAAGCATCTTAGTGAATATCAAGCACAATAGCCTCATTGATGTATGTGGGTGCTCTGTAACGGTTGTGGGGGAAGGACCCACACTCTCCAAAACACACACACACACACACACACCAAAAGAAAAAAAATGTGGCCTCACTATTAAATTACTTCACTTTAAAAATAATATTTTAATGAGACCAAGTAAAAAGTTATTGGAATAGCCAAAATCTGATGAAACTAAGTAAAATTTCACTAGAATAGTCAATTGAACATAATGAGAGGGCTCACTTTTAGTTCAATTGAACATAATGAGAGGGCTCACTTTTCGTTCATATACCACACTCAGAGCACAAGGGTTGGCTACCTCTGGTGTGTGTGCATGCCTGGTGTGGTGTGAATGTAATGTATCTAGTTACCTCATGTGTTGTAAGGCCCCCATGGTTTAATAACTTGACACATAGGCCCCGTTTAGACACGAGATGGTGTGGCCATAGTGGCCGAATGGTCTAGGTACACGGCTGAATGGTCTAGATATGCTACGAATAGGTGCGGACTATTATCCTGAAAAATGGGGTAGGTAGACTTTCTCATGACACCCTAGTAGTTGATTGTTGCAATCCACACTGAGGAGGATCCTACTAGTTGTCATTGCAATGGACCTTCATTACCACCCCGCGCAAAGCACCACAATCCCCTTTCCATAGATGTCTGCTCACGAAAGTTCAAGAATTGTCAAGAGCTTAGATCAGTACACACCCCCATGGATTCTCCTTGTAGTCTCTACTAGCCCTGTGACAAGCATGAGCAAAATCTTCTTCATGGTATAGGAGGGTTGCATGCCGAAGAGGTGGATGGTTTGTGATGGCAAAGGATCCGTGCGTTGGGCTTGCCAAAAGAGGTGTGGCGCATTGATCCCCATGCATTGGGAGAGTACTTGATCAGTTGGCAGGGCTGGGTAGTGCAATTGTATCAGAAGCTCTAAAGCTATATTAGTAAATTGTATTATACATAGTACAAGGAAAAAACACCCTCATTAACATGTATGTAAGGTGTGGCAGCATAGTTGATGCTGCCCAGGTCTTTGAAACATGCATCAACGAAATGTTTATTCTTGGATTTATAACAAGTCAGGTAAGATGCACTTTTCCCATAGACTAGGCTAGAGGAAGCGTAGACCCTTGGTGATTGCTTCACATGAAAACTCAGTATCAAACCACCAGGGTATGTGCTGAGGTCTGCGAAAGAAAGAGTGTTCAATAGTGATGCTAACATCCTTCTCAAAGGTAATAAGCATCCTCCTCAAAAGTAATTAGCATCACTATACATGGCACTCCATTATCTTAAGATGGTCCTTTGTGAGATAGTCATCCAAATTAAGACCATTATGTCCATATAAGATAGAGATAATGTAATTCATAAGCTTAATCTTTTTGGTGGGGAATTTGTTATTATTTGCTACATATGGATGCTGTAAGATTTCTCCCTCCAGCTTTTGAGGTGTACAGGTGTAAGAATCTCTCCTTTTGATCTTATAATCATTCCCCTCTCTGAAATAAAAGAAAGATCCTATGTTACCCTGTTTTGGCCTAGAGAGAGAAAATGTCTAGAGGGAGGTAATTCAAAATTGAGATATTTTTGGATATAAAAATCCTTCTAGTGTTTAAAATGATTTCCCCTGAAAAAGAAATTCAAAAAGAACTTTCCAACGTGCAATTAGAATTATTTGAAAATAGGTAAAAAGGACCTTATCCTGAGGGTCTAGATTTTCTGAAAATTTTGGATTAAGGTTCCTATGGACCAATAAGATTAATCCAAATGTAGAGACGAGATAAATTGAAGAATAAAAGAAAATCCCCTCGAAAATGAGTAAATACTCACATAAGATGAAGAGTTGGCTAAGGACAAGGTTATTAGTTAAAAAAGAAGAGATATTTAGAGGAAATGATGCATTTTTGACACCTCAGTGTGGGGAATTCCCCTCATGAAGGAGGCGCCTATTTCACATGTGTGGATGAGTTTTAAACTCACAAATAATGAGATATTTTCATCTCTCCTCTCCTGTTTCAACTAGATCCAAAAAGTAAGCTAAACTCACCTAAAAATGGTAAAAAAGCGACCAAACTGATCTGGAAAATTCTAGAATCAGTTTGCTTGGTTAGAGGCTCACTTTTTTCTATAAATATAAGCCTCCTCCTTTGTAAAAGCTTAATGGTGTTTATGCATTGTTACTCTGCTTCTGTCCTGAGCCATTTAACATTGAATTTCTTGATAATTCAATTGTTTTTTGGCCTAATCCTCTCCAAGCCACTCTTGCTACAAACAAGAGTAGAATCTTCAATCCCTCAAGCCAAAGGAAAGCTTAAAAACTCCATGTAAGCTTAATGCTTACTTATTGTGAATTTTCAAATCAGGCTAGTCAAGACCTCAGCTGACCTTGCTAGGTGAGATGTCCTCCAATGACTCTCCGTCAGCTGTTGCAACTTTATCAGATTAGGTCTCCATGACCTCATTCACAAGACGGTCAAAATGCTTCTCCAGCATTCTTGATATAAAACAATCATTCAAAAACAGTTCAAAAATACAATTTCTATAAAGAACTCCCGTCTTTCCACATTGCTCCAATCAAACCAGATTAATTAATTGCACAACAATTTCATAAGTATTCCTATTCTCATCCAATCACATCTTTCCTCAACTTATCCTCATCAGATCTCATCCACTCGCATCTACCCATATCCACAACTCATCACATCACATTCATTCACATCTCATCCATTCAGACCACATCACATTCACTCACATCACATCTCATTCATTTTGCCTCACATCTCATTCATCCACATCTATCCTGACTCACATCCCATCACATCATATTCATTCATATCCATCACATTCACTTTCATTCATATCCATCAAATTCATTCTCATCACTATTATATCACATCACTTCTATCCACATCATATCTCATCTCATTCATCCACATTCATCCAATCGTTCACATGTACGACTACTCGCATCTATCCATACATTCATATATATCACTTCACATCCACATATATTCATGTCACATCTCATCTCTTTACATCACATCACATTCTTTCACATACACATCTATATCCATTCTTTCACATACATTCACATCCATTCTTCACATACACATTCACATCCATTCTTCTCAATGCTATCCAGATAATGAATTCGAATGTGGTTGATATGATTTTTAAATTCTGGTTGAGAACTAATAAGTTGAATTGGATTCTGATTGAAAAATAATGATTCCTGAATTTTGATTGAAAGCTGAGCAAAACCATAATGAGGATGAATGGGGGACGAGTCCCTATGATGATGTTCATAACTGGAATGACGTTAATGACTTCAGCAAATCACTATGAGATTAGTGGATTGTGTTGACAGATTGGTGCTGTTAACACTTGACCCAGTAGATCAAGTTAAGGGATGTCAAATAAAAAAATTGTATAATTGAAAATTCCCATGGGAGACTGTTCAGATAAATAGAAAGTTTGGTCTAATGGACCATTATTGTCATAAGGATTTGAATGTTATGATCTGAGTGAATTGTTATGTAATGATGAGCTCTATATAAGGGATCTTTATCCCAGGATTCTATTGGGTTCACCAGACTATAAGGAACCCTAGAATCAGTTGGATCTTAAGGAAAAGAGTTATCCTCTAATTTTGCGAGACGAGGACATCTCACGTTTTTTAAGTGGGATAGGATGTAAGATTCCTTCCTCCAGCTTTTGAGGTGTACAATTGTAAGAACCTCCCCTTTTGATCTTATAATCATTCCCCTCTCTGAAATAAAAGAAAGATCCAGTTTTACCCTGTTTTGATCTAGAGAGAGAAAATGTCTAGAGAGAGGTAATTCAAAATTGAGATATTTTTGGATATAAAAATCCTCCTAGTGTTTAAAATGATTTTTCGTAAATTGAAAAATTCAAAAAGAACTTTCCAATGTGAATTAGAATTAATTGAAAATCCTGAGGGTCCAGATTTTTTAAAAATTTTGGATAAGGGTTCCTATGGAGCAACAAGATTAATCCAAATGTAGGGAGGAGATAAATTGAAGAATAAAAAAAATCCCCAAAAATGAGTAAATACTCACATAAGATGAAGAGTTGACTAAGGACAAGATTATTAGTTAAAAAAGAAGAGATATTTAGAGGAAATGATATATTTTTAACACCTTTGTGTGGGGAATTTCCCTCATGAAGGAGGCACCTATTTCACATGGGTGGATGAGTTTTAAACTCACAAATAATGAAATATTTTTATCTCTCCTCTCTCCTATTTCAACTAGATGGAGCTAGCCACAACTTCTTGAACTACTCGTTAGTCAAGAAGTTGGGGTTGACTGAGACCCGGAGTGATCATGAATATACTATTGGCCTAGCCAACTGATATGACAAAACGGTATGGAATACCGTAGTATTGGGGGTCCCATTATCTATGCAGGACTACGAGGCTCCGCTTGACTTTCAGGTCATGCAGTTAGCCAGAGCAGACGTGTATCTAGGCAGAGAGTGGCTGTATGGCTTGGGCCCTAGTCTAGCTCGGAATTACTTACATAATATGCTATGTTTTGATCAGGGAGGTAGAGTCATTACCCTGCAGTGCGACTGTACTGTCTCTGCCACACCACTTATTTCCTCCATGGAGCTATGTACAGCGGTCCACAGAGACCAGATAGCAGAGGTATATGCTTGTTACCCTCTTTTGAATTCTGTTTCTGTAGATGAAACGATAAATGATGTTTGCGTAGACAAACAAGGAAAACAAAATAACCTTGGACGAGACTCACTGTTTGAAAACCCTGTTTGGCATGCATATGATTCAAACAAGAAAAAATCCAAGGTGAATGAGACATTAAAGAAAAAGTACGTAGATACCTTAATGAATTTACTAGAGGAATTTCAGGATGTTTTTCCTGATGATTTACCAGATGGTTTACCACCATCTAGAGAAGTAGACCATGGCATCGAAGTTATGCTAGGATCGAAACCTATAAGCAAACCTGCTTATAGATTAAGCCACTCCGAGGCATAGGAGGTGGAAAAACAATTGACGGAATATTTGAACAAAGGCTTTATTCGGCCTAGTTCAAGTCCGCCGTGGGCATCGCCTATTCTTCTGGTAAAGAAAAAAGATGGATCTATGCGGATGTGCATAGACTATAGGGCTCTTAATCAGATAACGATTAAGAACAAGTATCCAATGCCACGCATGGATGAGTTGTTTGATCAACTCTATGGATCGAGATACTTCACAAAAATAGACCTGAGATCAGGATATCATCAGGTTAGAATAAAAGCAGAAGATGTTGTGAAGACACATTTAGGACCGGTTTCGGGCATTTTGAGTTTTTGGTTATGCCATTTGGGCTAACCAATGCTCTAGCGACATTTATGACGCTAATGGACAGCATTTTCCATCCATATCTGGGAAAATTCGTAGTAGTTTTCCTAGATGATATTCTTGTGTACAGTAAGACACAGAAAGAATACATACAGCATTTGCATCTAGTGTTCGAGTTGTTGCGAAAGCACAAACTATTTGTAAAGAAGAGCAAATGTGAATTTTTTGAAACAGAAATTCACTACCTTGGCCATATTATATCCGCCGCCGATGGTACGCAGATGGAGCCAGAAAAAGTAGAGGCTATTCTTAAATGGCTAGCGCCAAAGAATCTCGAGGAACTGCAGATTTTTCTTGGCATGTCGGGGTTCTACCGACAATATGTAAAGGACTATGCGAAGATCGCAGTCCCGTTGACTGACCAGTTAACGGTCAAAAAACTAAAAACATTAGTTGGGGGGACGCTCAACAGAAAAGCTTTGATAAGTTCAAGGTGACCGTAGCAGCTGCACCTGTTTTGACTATTGTCGATCCAAATGAGCCGTTTGTTTTGGAAACAGACGCTAGTAATGAGGCCATTGGGGCCGTACTTATGCAAAGGGGACGCCCAATTGCATTTGAGAGTAAAAAGTTAGATCGTGCGCAGCGTAACTACTGGGCTTATGAGCAAGAGTTACTAGCGATAGTTCATGCATTGAAAAAGTGGAGACACTATTTATATGGTGCTACTTTTGAGGTCCGGACAGACCATGAAAGTCTGAAATGGCTTTCAAGTCAAAATAAACTGAAGGGTAGAAAAGCTTAGTGTGGGCGGAGATTCTACAAGATTTTGACCTTCAGATACATTACCAGAAAGGTAAGTATAACGTGGTGGCAGATGCACTTAGTCGCATGCCACAGATTAATGAACTTAGTTTCATAGTCTTCAAGAATGATTTCTTGGAGTCACTACGTGGTTTATGTGAGCACGATCCATCTTTTACAGAGGTCTGGCGCGCTGTACGTGTACGCACTTCTTCACAGACGCGACCACCTCCCTTATTGGCACATATTGCTAGTCCGGAGAGACTGGCCGAAGGTGTAATGGGAAGGGAAGCGAGAGTTAGTCCGGAGAGACTAGCCGTGTCTTCCGGGTATAGTTGGGAGCCGGAGAGCTCTGACGTAGACCCGTCATCACCTTTGATTGCCACGGCTTCAAAGGGGAGTGATAAACTTCGTCGAGGGGAGAAATATGCTAATTACTCCATTGACGACAGGTACTTACTCTACAAGGGTAGAATATGTGTACTAACTATTGGTGACTTTCGAGCCCAAATTCTTAAAGAAAGTCATGATAGTCCAAGTGCGGGTCATCCTGGGATTCAGAAGACTTATGCACTAGTAAAAAGACAGTTTTATTGGCCTAGTTTTTTTAAGGACGTCTAGACTTATGTGCTGAAATGCAATAAGTGCCAGGTCAATAAACATGAACGTCTTAAGGTTGGAGGATTACTCCATCCGCTGGAGATTCCTCAAGGGAAATGGGAAAGCATTTCCATGGATTTCATTACCGGTTTACCCAAGACGAGTCGAGGGAATGACTCGGTGTGGGTGGTAGTGGACAGGTTAACTAAAATGGCAAAGTTTATCGCCACCACAAAGAAAACTGTTAAAACGCCAGAGTTGGCAAAACTCTTTATTGAACATCTCTACAAGCTATATGGCCTGCCTGCAGATATAGTGTCGGATAAGGATAGAAAGTTCAACAGTCATTTTTGGAGGGAAGTCTTCAAAAAGTTGGATACTACTCTGAGTATGAGTATGGCGGATCATCCGGAGTCTGATGGTCAAACTGAAAGAGTTAACCAAATTCTAGAGGATATGTTGCGTTCTTATGTTAGTAAGAAGCAATCTAATTGGGAAGAGTACTTGCCCTTATTGGAGTTTGCCTATAACAGCTCCAAACACTCAGCAAGACTGGATTTACACCATTCATGTTAATGTATGGATTCCAGCCGAGATCTCCGATGGATGTAGGCCTAGAAAAGGAGAAGATTCAATCTGTCAAGGATTTCCTTGAAGATATGAATGATATGCTCAGAGCTGCATGTGAGAGCATTCGTAGCGCTCAGGATTGCGCTAAAACTTATGCAGATAAAGGACGTAGAAAGGTGACCTTTGCAGAAGGTGACTTTGTATTCCTCAAGGTTCTTGTGCAGTCAGAAACAATGAAAACAGGAAAGTGCGATAAACTTTCTCCGAGATATTGTGGTCCTTTTAAAATCCTTAAGAAGATTGGGGATGTAGAATATAAACTTGAGTTACCGGAGAGTTCTCAAGTCCATCCTGTCTTCCATGTCAGTAAACTGAAGAAATCAGTTCACGGGGTTAGAGAACGTAGTTTCTCCAGAGATTTTGGTGGACTTGATAGAGCCACCAAAGATACCACATGAACCTGAAAAGATTCTACAATATCATGATAGACAAACCCAACATAAAGTGTACCAGGAGGTACTTGTTAAATGGACAGATAGGGATGAGGAGGTAGCTACCTCGGAACGCCGTAGTGCAATTTCCAAAAGGTTTCCCCAGTTTGTTTTCGAGGACGAAAACTCTTCTTAAGGGGGGGTACTGTCACGTAGGCTGTAACGCCTGTGACCGCCCCGACGGCAGACCGGATGGCCATGTTCGGGGTTCAGTGGGAGAGGACGCCCATGCGGAGTCATGGGCGGCCAGGCTAGTTTGGACGGTAGGCCACACACTATATAGCCTAGGGGATGAGGGGCAATCCTCATTCTTCCTCTATGGCTGGGTGGTGAGCCAGAGGCCGTCCCCTCCTGTGGTAATGCCCGTAGTGGCGTTACAGGTATCTAACAAGAGGTGATGAGATGAGATGAGAGGTGAATAGATGTGATGAGATGAGATGAGAGGTGAATAGATGTGATGAGATAAGATGTGAATCAGATAGATGATGGATGGATGTGATGTGAATAGAAGTGATGAGAATATGAGGTGAATAGATGTGATGAGATAAGATGTGAATCAGATAGATGATGATTGGATGGATGTGATGTGATGTAAATTAGATAGATGTGAATGAATGGATGGATGTGATGTGAATAGAGGTGATGAGAATGAGAGGTGAATAGATACGATGATAATGAGAGGTGAATAGATATGATGAGATGTGATGTGAATCAGATATGATGAGATGTGATGTGAATCAGATAGATGGGAATGAATGGATGGATGGATGTGATGTGAATAGAAGTGATGAGAATATAAGGAGAATAGATGTGATGAGATGTGATGCGAATCAGATCGATGTGAATGGATGGATGGATGTGATATGAATAGAAGTGATGAGAATATGAGACGAATAGATGTGATGAGATGTGATGCGAATCAGATAGATGTGAATGGATGGATGGATGTGATGTGAATAGAAGTGATGAGAATATGAGGCGAATAGATGTGATGCGAATCAGATATAGATGTGAATGGATGGATGGATGTGATGTGAATAAAAGTGATGAGAATATGAGGTGAATAGATGTGATGGGAATTAGATAGATGAGAAGAATGGATGGATGGATGTAATGTGAATAGAGGTGAATAGATGTGATGAGATAAGATGTAATCAGATAGATGATGAATGAATAGACGAGATGTAATATCATGTGAATCAGAATGTAAATGAATGATATGAGATGTATGTGATGATAATGAAATGTGAATGTGTATGTGAGGAATGGATGTGAATGAGTATGAATGTGAATGTGTATGTGAGGAATGGATGTGAATGAGTATGAATGTGAATGTGTATGTGAGGAATGGATGTGAATGACTATGTGACAGAATGGATAAGGATGTGTATGAGAAGAATGGATGTGAATGTGTATGTGAGGAATGGATGTGAATGAGTATGTGAAAGAATGAATAAGGATGTGTATGAGAAGAATGGATGTGAATGTGTATGTGAAGAATGGATGTGGATGTATGTGAAAGAATGGATGTGGATGTATGTGAAAGAATGGATAAAGATGTGTATGTGAAAGAATGTGATGTGATGTAAAGAGATGAGATGTGACATGAATATATGTGGATGTGAAGTGATAGATATGAATGTATGGATAGATGCGAGTAGTTGTACATGTGAACGATTGGATGGATGTGGATGAATGAGATGAGATGTGTATGAATGAGTTATGATGTGGATAGAAGTGATGTAATATAATGATGATGAGAATGAATGTGAGGGATATGAATGTAATATAATGATGATGAGAATGAATGTGAGGGATATGAATGAAAGTGAATGTGATAGATATGAATGAATGTGATGTGATGGGATGTGAATCGGGATAGATGTGAATGAATGAGATAAAATGAATGAGATGTGATGTGAGTGAATGTGATGTGGTCTGAATGGATAAGATGTGAGTGAATGTGATGTGGTCTGAATGGATGAGATGTGAATGAATGTGATGTGATGAGATGTGGATATGGGTAGATGCGAGTGGATGAGATCTGATGAGCATAAGTTGAGGAAAGATGTGATGAGATTAAAATGATGTGATTGGATGAGAATAGGAATACTTATGAAATTATTGTGGAATTAATTAATGTGGTTTGATTGGAGAAATGTGGAAAGTCGAGAGTTCTTTATAGAAACTGTATTTTTGAACTGTTTTTGAATGACTGTTTTATGTCAAGAATGCTGGAGAAGCATTTTGACCATCTTGTGAATGAGGTCCTGAAGACCTAATCTGATAAAGTTACAATAGCTGACAGAGAGTCATTGGAGGATGTCTCGCGTAGCAAGGTTGGCCGAGGTCTTGACCAGCCTTGGTTTGATTAAAATGGTGAGCTTCCGGTAAGGTGGATGAGGGACCAAGGAAGCGGCCTATGAGTGAAGCGCTGGTCACCTGCGAAGGATCCTAGAGGGTGCTGACCATATGGTGCTGGGACTCTAGGTCGTCGATGATACCCACACGTGCGTCGTGGAAGACATTGGAAGAAGGAGTAAGAGTTGTTTTCTGAATTCAGGTATGGATCTGGTTGATTGACCTTTCTAGTCCTCAATGGATGAGTCCATGGCTCTTTTATATAGATCCATTGGTTGATCTTGCTAATCTTCAACGGAGATTCCATTTTTGATATGCGAATATATTGCCGGTTACTATGAGCTAGGAACTATCAAAAAGGCCCCTGAGTGGACATGTGAGCGTTCTGGTTACCAAATGATGGCATAGGTACATCGATGAAGGAATGATTGGAAATAAAGATTCAACCAGAAATTTTGAGGATTATGATCAGTGACACAATGGTTTCATTAAATGATTTTTTTTAAAGGTAGTTGATTCTGTGAAAAAGGTAATTTCATTAAATGATTGTTTTTTTAAAGGTAGTTGATTCTGTGAAAAAGGCAATTTCATATTGGGTGTGTAAGTGGTGTGACTAGTTTGAAGTTTGCATGAACACCCGACTAGGGGGCGTGGGAACTCTTTTTCTTGGTACTCGGGACAAAACCTAACCAAACTCTTAATTGGATCCCATCACTAGTGGTTGGGCAGTTGGCTAACCCACGGGACTGGATGGGATTAGGCTACTAGACTGATGGATCCCTAAATTGAGACTCAATTCTGTTATGATACGATAGATGAAGTAAATCCCGGACAAAAATTGAGACTCAATTCTGTTATGGTACAATAGATGAAGTAAATCCCAGACAAAAATTGTTCTATGGAAAAGAATCAACGGCTGTGCCTCTCAATGAGGGAAAATTCATTGGTCTCTATGATCCAAGTATAATCTTTTCCCTGATCTGACTATGGGACTTACGGGTTCGGTCAGATGAGTTCAGTTAGTTAAGGCTTTTGACTACGTTAGAGAAAAGTTATCCTGGAGGAATCACCCGTGCTTTCCGAGCAAGGAAAGTTTTTTCTGGGTCAGTTTTTGAAGAACCGATGGATTAGTCTCTTGTTCGGATATCCGTGTGTGAGGCCCCGAGTGTGGGACCCTGTCCCGTGCAAGAAGTGCTACTTTCGCTATTAGCACCCCTGAATTCGTTGCGCAGTGGGGACAGGGATCTCATAGATGCAAATTAGTTCAAAATGGTGGTGTCCCTATAAAGGACAAGCCTTGAAAACCTCATCATCTTCATCAAGCTTCTCCATCCTTGGCTTTTTTAATGTGCCATCTAAATCCTTAATTTAACCTTAAAACTTCTTTTGAAAATTTCATGCTAGTGCTTTAAGCACCATTTAGTGGCTTGTTCTCCTTGTGTTTTCTTAAAACTCTCCTTTCAAGGTGATAAGGCTTTGGTTATTCTTGTGGACAACATGATGCAAATTGAATTTGGTGGCATCCACTGTGCCTATAAAATTAATCATTGAATCCAATGTCTAATAATGGCGTTCACCATCAATAAGCTCTACCACCAACTTGCCATGACCATAATTTTTGCTTTTTTTCTTGGCCAAGTGTTATTTTTATTTTTGGGTCAGGCAAGTTCTCATAGAATACAAGAATTAAGGTGTAAGAAACTTAGGATTAGCTTTTTCTTATTTTTAGACTTTCTATGTGAAAACTCGTGGTGGTGGAGTATAAAATCCAAAGTGTAAGGGTCCTTTTATACATCTTTAGTTGGTCTGAAAAATGACTTTTCTCTCTATTTTTTTGCTTATTCTACTCTACATTCTACTTTTGCAATGGGAGATTGTGTTTGTGAATGTGAAAGTGTCAAAAGAAGAGGAAGAGAGCGATGTGTGTGTAAACACACACACACACACACATATATATGTAAGATGAGCTAAGCTACCTACAATCAATTGTGATAGCAAATGATCTCTCCAATGTGAAATTACAACTGATTGATTTATAAATTTGCAAAGGTCAAAAGGTCACTGACACACCTTGATTATTGATTAGTGTTGCAACTTGCAAGTTTGTTATGGTTTCAAGATTTGTGCTCATGTAGCAAATCCAAACATGTCTCAAGAAAAATTCCAGAACACCCTTGCCACTTGAGAGAGGTTTGGCAAGGTATTCGCGGTTCCAACTTGCATGTGGCCAAGTTGGAAGCGTAAATACTTTTCCAACTTGTCTAAATGCAAGTTGGAAGCATATTCGTAGTTTCAACTTACATGTAGCCAAGTTGAAAGCATATTCGTAGCCAAGTTGAAAGCGTAAATACGTCTCCAACTTGAGGAAGATCTCAATTTTTCAATTCTAGAGCTGATTAAGCATTTCCTTGTCAATTGTTCTGATGGGTCCCAGACCCGTCATACTTCTTAACCCACTTCTGCAAACTTGAATGCCTAACTTTGCGATTATGCTCATTGTAACTCCGTTTTGATCCCCCTGTCTTGCCTAGTTTGAATGTTTCATCTTTGTCCCATGTGGCTGGCTCTTTCTCAGCCTTTGATTTCCCTTCTTTTGCACTTTCATGCCATGATTGTAACCATAGCTTGGCCTCATGTACTCTTCTCGACTTGTTTCCTCATGGTGAAATGTTGGTGAAATCAGATCTACAGGTCTTGTAAATTTTCACGAAGAAATACTAATCTCCCCAACTAATCTATCGTCATTTTTATTCATTTAAAAGTTATTTAAGAAGAGGATTTAAACAAAATTAAGATTTCCTTAATTTTTCCCTTTCATTCATGTTAATATTTTCTTGCCATGTGGCCTTGTGCTCCGTGGACTCTGAGCTAATTTGATATATATTCTGCAAATCAATGGAGCTAGGGCATCCCTCCTCATCTCACAAATGACCTTCACGTGCCAAGGAGGGTCACTCTCCACTTACGGTTGTAACATAGAATATGCGGGTTGTGCGTAGTGCCACCAACAACATTGAGCACGAAACTTTTTGAATATGTGGGACAATAAAATAGTATTTTCCATTTATAAGAAATGAGGAGAGGCTAGGAATGGTGAAGTTTGATGATAACCTTTCAGTGGATTGCCGACTCTGCTTGCCAATTGAGTACTTCAACTAGTTGCCGATGTCGACTCGGCCTATAGACCAACTCTTCAACAAGCATGGGGACAATCCTTGCTTATAGTTCTTAACCTTCATTCAAACTATTGTTTGTAAAATTGAGCATAATGTCCAGGTACTTTGTTACAGTAAAAACATTTGGCATTAGTTTTTTGACCTTGAAACTGTAAGTGATTGCTCCTTCAGGAAAGTTTTTGCAAGCATGACTTTGGTTTTTTGCACATTCTCTATCAGGGCCTACTATGTGTGCAAAAAGCATCCAATATAGATACACTGTTGAATGAGCTTTGGCCATCTACAGGCCTACTCTCGCTAACATGTTGAATTTTACAATAGCTTCTTAACTCTTCTAACATCTAATTGCTAACACATCACACAATATCGAGCACTTTTAGAGTGCTTTACACAGGATGATATATCTTAGTGATATCTTGGAACACTCATTCAACGTCATGAGCTTATGTAGGGAGGCACCGCATACTTGGTGAACTACAGGACCAGAAAATTGCATGCGTGGTTGCCTGCTTGGTTGTTGTTGATGCTCAATGAGGTGGGAAGTGGGTAGAAGTATACATGTCAGGGGAGCAAGATGCTAGCCATAAAATCAGAGACTATGGAATGCAAGAGTTGGCTTCCATAGGGCCTTTGTAGGACTGTATTGCTGCCTTTGTGGGTTGAGGACCTTGGTGCATTCTATGGCCATGATGATGATTATGATGATGATGGTTGCTGTGATTTTGTGGTGGTGTTCCCAAGGTGTTGTAGGCCAGGAGCTACAGGAAAAGAGGTGTTTTCTAAATTTCTAAGTTGGCTGTAGCAAAACAGCAGTAGAAGGGGTAAAACAGAAGGAGTTTTGAGAAGCCTAGAGACAGTTATATGCAGGTTTTGTGGACTGTTTTGGAGCTGAATTGTATACTGAATGTAATCTTCTGTGTGAGAGCATACTGGGCGGGTTTTTTGGGAAGATTTGTGTAAAGAGTCAAAGCTGGAACTGAGCTCTTGTATACATGTTTGTAATAGCTTGCTATTCTGAAGATATAGTCTTGTCAACTTGAAGAAAAGCTTTGAGGATAGCCCACCTCAAACATGTATCTTGTCTTGGAGTTTGGTCCGGATATCGGAAGCTCACCATTTTAATCGAACCGAGGCTGGTCAAGACCTCGGCCAACCTTGCTACGTGAGACGTCCTCCAATGACTCTCCGTCAGCTATTGCAACTTTATCAAATTAGGTCTCCACCATAACCTCATTCACAAGACGGTCAAAATGCTTCTCTAGCATTCTTGACCTAAAACAGTCATTTAAAAACAGATCAAAAATATAGTTTCTATAACGAACTGTCGTCTTTCCACATTGCTCCAATCAAACCACATTAATTAATTCCACAACCATTTCATAAGTATTCCTATTCTCATCCAATCATATCATTTTCATAAGTATTCCTATTCTCATCCAATCACATCATTTTCATAAGTATTCCTATTCTCATCCAATCACATCATTTTCATAAGTATTCCTATTCTCATCCAATCACATCATTTTCATCTCATCACATCGTTCCTCAATTTATCCTCATCAAATCTCATCCACTCGCATCTACTCATATCCACATCTCATCACATCACATTCATTCACATCTCATCCATTCAGACCACATCACATTCACTCACATCTCATCCATTCAGACCACATCACATTCACTCACATCACATCTCATTCATTTTACCTCACATCACATTCATTCACATCTATCCCGATTCACATCCCATCACATCACATCACATTTATTCACATCCCATCACATCACATTCATTCATATCCATCACATTCACTTTCATTCATATCCATCACATTCATTCTCATCACCATTATATCACATCACTTCTATCCACATCATAACTCATTCATACACATCTCATCTCATTCATCCACATCCACATCCATCTAATCGTTCACATGTACGACTACTCGCATCTATCCATACATTCATATCTATCACTTCACATACACAAATATTCATGTCGCATCTCATCTATCTAATTCCCATCACATCTCATCATATCTATTCACCTCATATTCTCATCACTTCTATTCACATCGCATCCATCCATCCATTCACATCTATCTGATTTGCATCACATCTCATCACATCTATTCACATCTCATCACATCTATCTGATTCGCATCACTTCTATTCACATCGCATCCATCCATCCATTCACATCTATCTGATTTGCATCACATCTCATCACATCTATTCACCTCATATTCTCATCACTTCTATTCACATCACATCCATCCATTCACATCTATCTGATTCGCATCACTTCTATTCACATCACATCCATCCATCCATTCACATCTATCTGATTCGCATCTATCTCATCACATCTATTCGCCTCATATTCTCATCACTTCTATTCACATCACATCCATCCATCCATTCACATCTATCTGATTTGCATCACATCTCATCACATCTATTCGCCTCATATTCTCATCACTTCTATTCACATCACATCTCATCACATCTATTCGCCTCATATTCTCATCACTTCTATTCACATCACATCACATCCATCCATTCATTCCCATCTATCTAATTCACATCACATCTTATCGTATCTATTCACCTCTCATTCTCATCACATCTTATCGTATCTATTCAACTCATCACCTCTATTCACATCACATCACATCCATCCATCCAATCATCATCTATCTGATTCGCACCTTATCTCATCACATCTACTCACCTCATATTCTCATCACTTCTATTCACATCACATCCATCCTCTATCTGATTCACATCTTATCTCATCACATCTATTCACCTCTCATCTCATCACCTCTATTCACATCACACCCATCCATCCAACCATCTATCTGATTCACATCTTATCTCATCACATCTATTTGCCTAATATTCTCATCACTTCTATACATAGAATTGAAACATAGAATTTAAGAGGATTCTATTTTTTGATATAAAGATTGTTTACGCATCTATTCATGCATAATTCAATTTTAAGAAAAATAACACTTTTGAAATAAAAATAAATCCTTTATGCATCTTTCTATGCATAAGTTAAATTTTAATGAGAATGACACTTTTGAAATAAAAATAAATCTTTTATGCATCTTTCTATGCATAAATTTAATTTTAATGAGAATGACACTTTTGAAATAAAAATAAATCTTTTATAATGGACAAACAGAGGAAATTACTCTTTTAGAATAACCTAATGATAAATTTTAGTTCCATAAAATTTAAAAAAATTTTGCCATAACCTCCTTTGTATGGCTGACCATTTCTCAATTTTAACATTTAATTTATGACTTGAACTAATCCAATTTGAATTCTAATATCTCTAATCTATTCCATTTTCCAAAAATCAAGAGAGTAAACAATGAAAAGAATTTAATCAATCTTTTAATTAAACTTTCTAGGATTAAAAAGGGTTGAATTGTAAAGAAGAGAAGGGGGTGACCTTTCCATCAAGGGATAGCATCAAATTTTAATTCAACATTTACAAAGCATAAAATATGAGAAAACCATAGATTTAAAAATAAACAATAAGTAAGAATTAAGCTTACATGGAGCTTGTAAGCTTTCCTTTGGCTTGAGGGATTGAGGGTCTACTCTTGTTTTTGCAGCAAGAGTGGCCACCAAATTCACTTGGAGAGGATTAGGCCAAAAAATAATTAAATTATCAAGAAATTCAATGTTAAATGGGTCAGGACAGAAGCAGAGTAACAGTGCATAAACACCATTAAGCTTTTACAAACGGGGAGGCTTCTATTTATAGGAAAAAGTTAGCCTCTAACCAAGCAAACTAGTTCTAGAATTTTCTAGATCAGTTTGGTTACTTTTTGACCATTTTTAGGTTAGTTTAGCTTACTTTTTGGATCTAGTTGAAACAGGAGAGAGGAGAGATGAAAATATCTCATTATTTGTGAGTTTAAAACTCATCCACACATGTGAAATAGGTGCCTCCTTCATGATTGAGGTATCAAAAATGCATCATTTTCTCTAAATATCTTTTCTTTTTTAACTAATAACCTTGTCCTTAGTCAACTCATCTTATGTGAGTATTTACTCATTTTTGGGAGATTTTCTTTTATTCTTCAATTTATTTGCTCCCTACATTTGGATTAATCTTATTGGTCCATAGGAACCTTAATCTAAAATTTTTTAAAAATCTGGACCCTCAGGGATAAGGTCCTTTTTACCTATTTTCAATTAATTCTAATTGCACATTGGAAAGTTCTTTTTGAATTTCTATTTCAGGGAAAATCATTTTAAACACTAGGAGGATGTTTATATCTAAAAATATCTCAATTTTGAATTACCTCTCTCTCTCTCTAGACCAAAACAGGGTAAAACAAGATCTTTCTTTTATTTGAGAGAGGAGAATGATTATAAGATCAAAAGGGGAGGTTCTTACACCTGTATACCTCAAAAGTTGGAGGGAGGAATCTTACAGTATCCATCTGTAGAGCATATAATAACAAATTTCCCATCAAAAAGATTAAGCTTATGAATTACATTATCTTTATCTTATATGGACATAATGGTCTTAATTTGGATGACTATCTCACAAAGGACCATCTTAAGATAATGGAGTGCCATGTATAGTGATGCTAATTACCTTTGAGGAGGATGTCAGCATCACTATTGAACACTCTTTCTTTTGCAGACCTCAGCACATACCCTGGTGGTTTGATACTGAGTTTTCCCATGAAGCAATCACCAAGGGTCTACGCTTCCTTTAGCCTAGTCTATGGGAAAAGTGCATCTTAGCTGACTTGTTATAAATCCAAGAGAAAATATTTCGTTGATGCATGTTTTCAAAGATCTGAGCAGCATCAACTATGCTGCCACACCTTACATACATGTTAATGAGGGTGTTTTTTCCTTGTACTATGTATAGTACAATTTACCAATATAGCTTTAGAGCTTCTAATACAGCTACACTACCCAGCCCTATCAAACTGATCAAGTACTCTCCCAATGCATGGGGATCAATGCACCACACCTCTTTTGGCAAGCCCAACGCACGGATCCTTTGCCATCACAAACCATCCACCTCTTCAGCATGCAACCCTCCTCTACCATGAAGAAGATTTTGCTCATGCTTGTCACAGGGCTAGTAGAGACTACAAGGAGAATCCATGGGGGTGTGTACTGATCTAAGCTCTTGACAATTCTTGAACTTTCGTGAGCAGACATCTAAGGAAAGGGGATTGTGGCGCTTTGCGCGGGGTGGTAATAAAGGTCCATTGCAATGACAACTACTAGGATCCTCCTCGGTGTGGATTGCAACAATCAACTACTAGGGTGTCATGAGAAAGTCTACCTACCCCATTTTTCGGGATAATAGTCCGCACCTATTCGTAGCGTATCTAGACCATTCGGCCGTGTATTTAGACCATTCGGCCACTATGGCCACACTATCTGGTGTCTAAACGGGGCCTATGTGTCAAGTTGTTAAACCATGGGGGCCTTACAACACATGAGGTAACTAGATACATTACATTCACGCCACATCAGGCACGCACACACACCAGAGGTAGCCAACCCTACATTACATTCACGCCACACCAAAAGTGAGCCCTCTCATTATGTTCAATTGACTATTCTAGTGAAATTTTACTTAGTTTCATCAGATTTTGGCTATTCCAATAACTTTTTACTTGGTCTCATTAAAATATTATTTTTAAAGTGAAGTAATTTAATAGTGAGGCCACATTTTTTTTCTTTTGGTGTGTGTGTGTGTGTGTGTGTTTTGGAGAGTGTGGGTCCTTCCCCCACAACCGTTACAGAGCACCCACATACATCAATGAGGCTATTGTGCTTGATATTCACTAAGATGCTTAAAATGGGGAGGACTACTATTACAGGAACTTATTTACTAGAATCCATAGAAATGAGACTTGTGTTCATGAATCTCAACGACGGTAATTCAATGAAATTGTACTTGATCGATTACACACACAAGAGTTATATTAATAAATTATGCAGTTGCAGCCAAAGGAGTGACCAAGAGTGGAGAGTGGTGCAAATGGACTTTGAAGAAGGATATTGAAAGTTTCAGGAAGCTATAAAGAGGCTACTAGAGCGGAATGATGACTCAGAGCCCTTAGTTTGATGATGATGAACCAGCTTGCGGGGGGGGTCCTGCGGGCTGGAGATCTAGGTCATGTGGATTCTGAGTGTTAAAAATAGAGTCGGCGGAGAGTGCATTTCCTTTCATGGGATGCAGGGCCTGTCTTGTTATTGTGTTGTCCAGCTTGTTTTCTAGGAGTTTGACCTCATCTTTGGAGACATCTGGAGGAATCATCCATTGATGATACAGCTTGGTATGAGTGCCCTTCACCACAATATTCTCGTGGCCGTGCAATGCTTTTATGGTATTGTAACACAGAAAACAGCAGAGCTTAGATATTCCAATGTACTGCTTCCCCTGGACAGCGGTACTGGCGCGGCCCGCATGAGCTAACGATGGTGCCATGTACATTTCTGCATGAACATAGATTTTTTCCTCATCACGATGACCCGGGCCGGGCGTTAAAGGCGTAAGGGCATCCAGCTTCTTCTGCAATGTTGCTGGATCAGCAGTGTTGTAGACGGGAAGGTAGTGGGCTGTAAGTGTGGGCTTTTTAAACTCAGGCATTTGTTGCGAGAGTGATTTGCCCTTTTCTGGCGAGTATTTGACCTGCTGCGGATCGAGAAATATCCCACCAAGTGACCAAGTTACAAGATTATTGAATGATGCACAGTAGGATGCTGCCTTCTTCAAGAGCCTCGTGATACGTGGCGTCCCGTCTCCCGGAGGAAATTTAAATTCCCAGCAGTATTTGGACGCAGCAGCGAGCTGCCAGTAGCCCATTTCTTTGGAGTGATTCACCTCGAAAAGCTTCAGCCAACCCTCCAATTTCTGCTGCAAGCTGTCCATTGCTCGGGACATCCCGACATTGTTCTGAATGGCAACCACCAGCTTCCTAATTCTGCTCCACACCTTGTGTTTGCAATAGTTGTATATGAGAATCGTTAACTCTGCGAGCTTTGCAGTGGCCTTGTCGCTGTGTATTGTAGATGCTGTGAACTGCTCGCCAATGGCACGAAGGGACTCCAGAAGCTTTTTAACGTACCTCTTGCTGTCGTCATCCCAATCTGTATTCTTAGCCAGCCATACTTTGGCGCCGACCTTTGATCCGGAGGAGCGCGCACTACTGGGCATATATATGTGGCATGCAACAACCTCCGTTGTCACAATTACGTCACGGCCCGGCTTCCCTCCAAAGCCGGAAGCCTTTGCGCAGACAGTGGCCAAACTTTGATGAAGCGTCAGCATGGGATCCTCATCACCCAGAATCTCCTTCTCAGCGGCCGTCTGAGGGCTCTTATAGTCAAAGAGCGTGCGCCCAAAAGCTCCCTTCTGGTACAGAAGGCTTTTTAGTTGGCTGTCTACCGTCGACATTCTACCTGCAGACAGAGCTTTTGCAATGATCAATTTACAGACAGACAGAGCTTTTGCATCAATTTACAGACAGAGCTCATCATCAATTTGCATCAACTTTAAAACGTGCGTACCCGAGTTATCTAGTCTCCACGTGAAGGTTTAAGACACACACAGAGAGAAGATTAAGCAGCGCCAACCGGGTTGGCTCACGGTCGCGTTCAAGATGATGAGTGGTTGCCCCCTACACACATATATATATATATAGCGCTGGGTTGGCCGCCTGAGCACGCTTGTGCGTCACCCGCCTGGCGGCGCCTGCGCTGGGTTGCGTTCACGTAATCTTCATGCGTCACCTATTATTTTGAAGAAGAGTTTAATCTTCATGCGTCACCCCTTCTCTATATTATTAAACATTTAAAATAATGATTTTTGATGTAATAGTCCATTGGAGTAGAGTGTTTGTTGTTATCTTCCGTCTCCTTTTGATTAAAAATTCAAACAATGACTAAATTTTTTAAGAATAATGATGGAGAATGGAGTCCTTTAATTAGTACACGAGTACCACACCTCGTTTGTCCTTTTTTTCTCCCTTATCTTTTTTATTAAAAATTTAAAATAATGATTTTTTATGTAATAGTCCATTGGAGTAGAGTGTTTGTTGTTATCTTCCCTCTCCTTTTGATTAAAAATTCAAACAATGACTTTTGTGATAATAATAGAGTCACTTCTGATTGTAAGAGTTCTTTTGCTCTCCAAAAGTGCCATATGTGTCAATGTAACGCATATGGGCTTTATGCACATGCATCAATGTAGCCCATATACACTTCATTGACGCAT
Source organism: Cibotium barometz (assembly GCF_041138505.1). Taxonomy (NCBI): domain Eukaryota; kingdom Viridiplantae; phylum Streptophyta; class Polypodiopsida; order Cyatheales; family Cibotiaceae; genus Cibotium; species Cibotium barometz. The sequence continues at coordinate 49,245,199 of NC_141050.1, forward strand.
ATGGTGCATTTGGAGAGCAAAAGCGTTCTTTGAATTCACCATATGGGCTGCGCGAGTAGGGGGCGAAGTTGTGGTGAGGGGGTTTGTGGGGGGGCGAACCGTGGGGTTTTTTGGGGAGTGGGTTTGGGGACCGAGGGGCGAAGGGGGAAGGGGGAAGGGGGGGGAAGGCAGACTGTGGGGTTTTTTTCGATGGGCAGAGGGCGTGGGTCACCACCTCAGGAGGGGAGGGGGGGAGATAGGGGGCCGTGGGTCAAATTTATCTCGCAGGCTTTTCGATCTTTTGCCCAACACCTCGATTCTAGCTCAGCAGGATGACATTGAACCTTGAAACGCTTGGATCACTCTGCAGATTTGTTTGCTTGGTGGGTGTGATGCTGGGCATTTTGAGCTTTCAGAGGAAACTTCTTAAAGTTAGTAGTAGTTTGTTGCTTGTTCCACGCGAGAAATTTGAAGCTTTATAAGTCGTTACAGGAGGCAATGCAAGCACCAGAGAGGCAACCCTAAAGGGGGGTTCAAGATGATGAGTGGTTGCCCCCTACACACATATATATATAATATATATATAGCGCTGGGTTGGTCGCCTGAGCACGCTTGTGCGTCACCCGCCTGGCGGCGCCTGCGTTCACGTAATCTTCACCTTCTCTATATTATTTTGAAGAAGAGTTTCACAAAGCTACTTCTCTATATTATTATGAAGAAGAGTTTCACAAAGCTATAGTTGGGGGCGCCTGCGCTGGGTTGGATTCACCTCCTTCAAGTAATCTTTGTGAGTCACCCTTTCTTTATATTATCTTCACCCTTTCTTTTTGAATGACTTTTTCTTCCCTCCCCTTTTCATTAAAAATTCAAGTAATGACTTTTTCATGTGTTTGTTGTTCTCTTTTATCAAAAAATCCAAATGATGTTTTGTTTTCTTCCTTCTCCTTTTGAATAAAAGTTTTTAAAATAATGATGGAGAATCGAGTCCTTTAATTAGTACACGAGCACCACACCTCGTTTGTCCTTTTTCTCTCCCCTATCTTTTTTATTAAAAATTTAAAATAATGATTTTTGATGTAATAGTCCATTGGAGTAGAGTGTTTGTTGTTTCCTTCCCTCTCCTTTTGATTAAAAATTCAAACAATGACTTTTGTGATAATAGAGTCTTAACACTCCACTTCTGATTGTAAGAGCACTTTTGCTCACATGTGGGCTTTATGCACATGCATCAATGTAGCCCATATACACTTCATTAACGCATATGGTGCATTTGGAGAGCAAAAGCGTTCTTTGAATTCACCATATGGGCTGTGCGAGTAGGGGGTGAAGTTGTGAGGGGGTTTGTGGGGGGGCGAACCGTGGGGTTTTTGGTGGAGTGGGTTTGGGGACCGCGGGGCGAAGGGCGAAGGGGGAGGGGGGGAGACGGACTGTGGGGTTTTTTTCGACAGGCAGAGGGGGTGGGTCACCACCTCAGGGGAGGGGGGAGACAGGGGCCCGTGGGCCCGTGGGGCTATCATTAACAGAGGTCAAATTTATCGCAGGCTTTTCAATCTTTTGCCCAACACCTCGATTCTAGCTCAGCAGGGTGACATTGAACCTTGAAACGCTTGGATCACTACAGATTTGTTTGCTTGGTGGGTGCGATGTTGGGCATCTTGAGCTTTCAGAGGAAACTTCTTAAAGTCACTAGTAGTTTGCTACTTGTTACACCCGAGAAATTTGAAGCTTTATAAGTAGTTACAGGAGGCAATGCAAGCACCAAAGAGGCAGCGCTAAAGGGGGGTTTACATATAAGGCCACCCTATTCTGTAAAGGGGGTTCCAGGTCGACAAACCAACGAGGGAGCTTCTGTTTCACCCTTTTCGATCAAAATGGACGATGGTGAAGGCAATAAGGAAGAAGAAGATGATGCAGACAAAGTCGAAGCTGTGAAGGGTATTGCTCGCCAGTCGCCATCGAGCTCTACCTCACAACTTCTAGCTAGAGGTATTACATGTGATTTTAGTAAAATATGCACTGCCCCATTGGTTCGGCTTACCATTCTGTTCTAGATTTCCTCTCTCTCTCTCTATCTTTGTGGATGTGTGTGCTTGTGCGCGTTTGCACGCACGGGCATTGTGATAAATTGCAACAAGATCGTTTAGGCAGCAAGTGAAGAAAGATAGATTCCAGGACTCAAGGTTCCAAACAAGGATTACAACATAGTTATCAACAACAATACCTTGGCTGCTTGCTGGCTCCACATTGACTATGGTTACTACTGCAGGTTTATCATTTTCTTTGTAGAGATACAAGCTGCTAACAATCTTTAAATAAACGAAAGAGTCCCAAAAGTCCTATGAGTTGTTAAAAAAAGATTAGCTTCAGCACCAATTCTTTGAACACCAATACAAACCGGATTTTACAATTCGGTGTATATTGGCTCAACTGGGGGACCATAAGATGGATTGTCCATACTCTCATGGTAGTCAAATACTTAAAGACATAGCCACATAGCGGAAGAGATAGAACTATACACACAAACACACACACACATACATATATGTTTATGTATATGTGTGTGTGCGCGTGTGTATATATATATATATATCCGTTTTTAGAAACTACCCAAAAAGAAATAGCTCTTTCTGGCTCATCCATCACATTTGCATTCATGTCCATTACTTCCAAATGTATAGCACACTCATCTGTATAGGTTTTGTAAGCTTCTTCCATAAGTGTATCCATTTGTTGTAGAGACGCTTCAGATGGTGGTGGTGGTTATGGTCCCGAAATTGGAGGTGGTACCACATTTTGCTGCACTCCCTCTAGGGTATAGGGGTCAAAAAATTAAGGAAAAATTACGAATAATTTAGAAATTCTTGGATAATTAGGAAACTACGGTCTTAGGTAAGTAAAATAGAAAAATATCAATCTAAAAAAATTTACGCATGATTTGCAAAGGGATCGACTACCGTAATGAAATGTTTTAGGTACTTGATTCTTCATTTTCAACTGTTCCAACCATCCTTACTTCATACCCTTTATCCATCATCCGATTTGAGCCTTAATTTGCAATCCTCTCCCAGAGGTGAATTTGTTGAAGAATTATCACTTTCTCTTGGATGTTAACTTTCATTGGAAATTCAATTATTATTGATTTTAGTGTTGCTTTGCTGACTATTTCTAAGGCTAGGTATTATCATAGTGTTTTGAACTTGAGAAGCTTGGCGGTTTGGATCCATTCTTCTCCTTCTTTTTACACGGGGAGTAAAGAACTGATTTTCATAACGGAACCACCAGAAAAATACACGTCACTATAATGTTATAAGATGCTATGGTCGAAGGTTGCTTTTTCCCCCCCTTTTCCAAATAGATATACAAAGAAATTAAAATTAAGCCAATGGTGACAACATACTATGCTATTTTGTCATGCCATCCTCTCGGTGCCTGCTTCAAACCATACAAAGCAGCCCGCACACATAATCTAGGTAGCTCAAATCCTCATAACCAGGTGGCTGGTCCAAATACACCTCTTTTTGCAGATCACTATTACAAAAATGTTACTTGTAATAACCAACTTACACCGAGATGAGCATCTAATTGCTATGCCACCAATGCTACTAGCCACGTAATTGCATATGTAACAAGTTACAAGAGTGGTAGACGAAACATTACACCTCAACAAGAGTACCTTGCACTTGCTCCTTAGCTGAGGGTGCAGGCAGAGGAGTTGGATGTGGCTTTAGTTTTGAGGAGGAAGATCTGGTGGCAGAGGGACCAGAAATTTGACTAAACATTTTTCTTGCATTTCAATTGAATTGACAAAGAAGAGATATAACATGCTTCAATTTCAAGTGAAACCAAGAGCACTAGTAAATTGTCCAATTTTGTTACAAGAAAATAAACCTCAATGTAAGTCAATATTAGGTAATTTGGGAAAAATCTCACATTTTGGGAATCAATTACTCCATATAGTTTTGGACATATCTTAAACATACTAACTCCAAATTTGTCGGAGATCATAGATTTAGATTCTACTCTTCAAGATCTTTCTGATGATATGTCACAAGAGGGGGTTTTGACAAACTTTTGGACAAGTTTACCATGCTCCCATTTTTCAAATGGGAATGGGATTTTTCCCAAATTATCTAATATGGTGTTATGTGGGCATTGTGGTCATTAAGGGCATGTTGCTCTTCAGTTCTACAATCGGTGGGAGTGTTAATTTCAATGGAAAATTAATGGTGGTCGATTTGATTACCTCATGGATGAGTGAACAATCACAAAGAGCTAAAATGCAAAACCGACGATGGGCGTAACAACAAGATCAAGAGAAAGACAAAGTAGAAACTATTGTGCAACCGGTAGAGGAAGAAGAAGATTCATCATCAGAGGGGAGTCATATTCTTCATTAAATTTTAAATTTTCATTTGTTTCATTTGTTTCAAGAGCAGCCAACCTCTCCACCAATGCAGCCAGCTCTGTTACCACGTTCGCCACCAAACACATGCCCAAAGTAGAGGTTTATAAGCACTCAAGGTCGACAGATCTTCTCGTTTTAAGTGTTTTTGGTAACTAGACAGCCTTGTTCTATTGGCTTTCAGTTGTAACTATTTTATTAAGAATCTCTCTATAGTTGGATGTCTACCGTCGACATTCTACGTGCAGACAGAGCTTTTGCATCAGTTTGCATCAACTTTAAAACATGCATACCCAAGTTATTTAGTCACCATGTCAAGGTATAAGAGACATGGATAGAGAAGATTATTACAAGTAACATTTTTGTAATAGGGCCATTTTTAACATCAAGGACATCTTTGAATGGCTTAGGGCCATTCTTGCATACAGAAGACTATCAAGAATGGCCCTAGGGCCATTATTGCATGGCCCCAAGGCCATTCATGCTCTAGTGGCCCAAGGGACATGTTTGAATGACCCCAGGGCCATTCTTGCATACACAAGAGGAGAGAGAATGTGGGTATGAAAACATGCCCCCTCTCTCTCTCTCTACGTGTAGAGAGCTTTAGAGAGAGAGAGATTTGTGTGTGTGAGAGAGAAAGATGTGATTGTGTGTGTGTATAGAGATAGAGAGAAGATGTGATTGTGCATACACACACACACCCATACTCCTCAACTGCACACTGTATAGTTAGCAGTCCTTGAGCATATCATTGTGTGATGGGGATTAGTTTTAATTTTTGGTTGTAGAACTTCTAGTCCTACTCGTGTATAGTTTACTCATTACCTCCCTCACATCACAAGTGCAGAGAAGCATTTGTTGTAGAAATGTATGTGGGCTACTTGATTTTAATGCTTTAAGATTTTTCTTTATTTGGAAACTTGCTATAGGGAGAGCTTGCATGGTGTGAACACTCTACTTAGGCACTTTGGGATAGTGGGTAGTTTGTATGGCAAAGATACAATATCTGCAGCTCAGGTTGTTTCGATCACTTGCTTTGTAATGTGTTGTTCTTGTTTTTACATGAAGTGGTTTTGTGGTAGGTAGAGAGCCAGGGTAGTTGTTTAATATGCCATCCGTCTGTGGGATTGGGATTGGGATGTGAGTGGAGGCAGGATTGTATATAAAGCAGGATAAGAAAGAGGATATTTCATAGAGAGAGCATTATATGTGTGTACACAGTACAACAAGAGCAAGAAAATACTCACCAAAAAGAAAGAAGAGGATGGTCTCACTTGTATATAAAGAAAGCACATTTCTCAAAACAAACAAAGCAATGACGAGAAAACACATGCCTCCAGGTGAAGGTTAATCAGAGACATGTCTAGATTGCAAAGCCCTTTTGGGTGAGGAAAGAAGACCTCAGAGTACATAGTATCGTGTACTACACTTTTGCAATCAGAAAGACATTTCGAGCACGTTTTGGGGGTTGTTTGTGTGGTTTTTAATTTTTGTAGTCACTTTTGGGTACCAGATCTGCATTGGTCTTCCTCCTACCCACCCTGTGTAAAGGGGGCTACTTTTTCATAAGGATCTAGGCATCAATATGAGTTAATCTCCTCTAGCTCCCTCTATTGAAAATGTGTTGCCAACAAGTAAATGCAATATGGAAGCCAAAAATCAAGACCATTACTTAGAGTCATACTCAACATCTTCACCTCTTGTGCCAATGACGTTCTCAGACGTTTTGATAATTATTGGTAAGTAAGAGTAATGTGAACCTATCTTGACTTTGATGAGTAAATCCTATTCAATACAAGAAGTACACATGGTTTTTCACATCCAGAAAAATAAAAAACACATTCATAAGTGCAATCAGTTCATCTAGGGCTAGAAACCTGCTCTCCCAATTGCATAATTTGTAGATGCACCATTTCTATGGGATTCAAATGTCACTTTTAAGCACGCTTCATATATCCCTTGACATTATATGATGATCCGCTTTGCTTTTTTGATCTCTCGTAGCTCCTCTTGAGCATGTGGATGCACTAGTTTATGCTCTGGGAGAAGCAAAGGGATCGAGACCTTTGCACCTAGGCTCAGGGGGTTTACCTCACAAAATGTTAGTGTACCACGTGAGTTTAGCAAGAGGGGCTTTGTAATTAGATGAGAGAGAGAGAGAGAGAGAGAGAGAGAGAGAGAGAGAATTATAGATAGATATAAATGTATTGTCACATTAGCGATGTGCAATTAGCTACATGCAATAGTCAAGACTATGATGGAGAAGGAGATGGCTGAGGCTCATTGCCCAACCAAAGATGTCCTCCACAAGTGGTGACATGTAGAGACAAGGGCACGCAGAGAATAGGGTAGGGGATCCTTGTTGTCTCCTCCTGCATCCTTGGCTTGTGCTCCACTATCCTCCTCAATGCAAATAGACATATGGCAGCTATCTGTCATAGCTTGCGCCAATATGGGCCATGTGGCACAAAGCCAATCGCACGATAAAAAAGAAGCTCGATGCACATGTGCTTGTACATTAGACACAATCAAGGTTGAAAATTATGTGAAATCTTTGGCTAAAAAAGCCTCAATTTTATTGGTTGTTTTGTAAGGATTAGTAAAACATGGCTGCAAAATGAATTCTCCCCACATACCGCCAAGTTTCCAAGAACCCCATTCAGCCCCTAAATCCCCCTCTTTGCTTCTCTCTATTGAAGATGTGTTGCAATTACATGCAATACTAAAGCTAAAAATCAAGATCATTACTTAGAGTCAAACTCTTGCGCCAATGATGTTCTCAGACGTACAGTTTTTCCCTCGGCTCAGGAGCTGTTTCATGGAGCAGCAAGGGGTAGCCAACTATTGCCTTGTCGCGTCGACAGAGGTAGAGTATCGGGTTGCTTGTGTGGTGCTGCTTGTGAGGTTGTGTGGCTATGGAGGTTGCTTGGTGAGATTGGGTATCCATAAAAGGAGTCCACGATCATTGAGTGTGCGATAACCAGATCTGTATCGCTATTTCTCGAAACCCAATCTTCGATGCTCAGACCAAGCACATAGAGATACAATATCACTTTGTTTGTGAGAAGATTTTGGCTGGCGACATCTTGCTTTTTTATTGTTCGCGAGACGGAGGACAATGCGGCGGACATCTTCACGAAGTCTCTACCTCAAGCTATGCTCTGGCAGCACTCCAGCTCACTGGGGTTGGTTCCACATCTAAGAGCTGAGAGAGAGGGTTGGTTCCACATCTAAGAGCTGAGAGAGGGGGTGTTAGCAATCATATCCTATATGTACACTATGTCAAGGCCTCTTTTGTGGGTGTGCCCGCCCAGTTTTGGTGTTTCTCCATTTTTCCTCACTTGTATTTTTTCCCATTTTTCTGGGTGTGGGAGGGCTGTCCACTGTCTCCTTTTGCTAGCCGACTGGTTGTTGATACCCGACCTGCTGTACAGCCCTGGGCGACTTCAGATTTGCTGGCCAACTGCCCTTCTAGTGATCGACTGGGCTTGTACTGGTCGTGGGCTGTTGTCGACTATCTTTGGGCTGGCCGACCAGCAACCTGGGGCCATATAAAATGACCCCTTGCCCCCACACAATCTCCATCATGTATTCCAAGATTTGTTGGTGTATATAGCAAAGTTATACTAGCTTCTCTCTCCCTTTCATCTGTGTATTGCTCTCTATAGCAATTGTCTTCATTTTCGATGTGCATTCTGACAAATACACCCCTTGTTTCTTTTGGTTTCTCCCTTTTTGGCGTTGGTATGCACACTTTTCTATTCTCAATCTTGTTGTTCCTATAATGTGAGGGGACTTGTGTCTCTCCAGTCCTCTTCTTGGGTTCTTGGTCAATATCCTTGAAACTCATTTCTTGTGATTCTTCATTGATTCATCCCTCACATAGCTTTGTTTTGTCTTCTTCATCTAGACTTAGAAGTCTTTTTTAAGTCGACTGAGGGACTGAATTAACGGGATTTGATGTTGCTAAAGTTTTAGCACTTTCGAGATCTATTTTTAAAACACTATAACTTGGTTTCTTCTTCATTAGATCCTTCCAGTCGAAACATAATTCATTAGTCTCTCTCAAGGCTTTGACATAATGCAAATAATGCTCTTCATCCTTGAATCTAGGCGAGTCTCTTGTTTTTACTTGCGTTGGCTTTTTCAACATGTTAATCTTGGCTCAAAGCTTGCACTAAAGCCTTTGAGTGGTACAACTTTCTATTTCCTAGGAGTTGTTTTTTTGTGGTTTTCAATTGGTTCAACTTCTTTTGGTTCTATGAGTACAATAGATATGGTTTTGATTAGAACCATGTAATTATAGTCTTCATCACAAAATTGAGTTTTCATGGGTCTAAGACATTGTAGCCAACAGATGCATCTAGTTTTCCTCCTCTTAGGGTCTGGCAATGAAGCAATGAAAATTTTCTCATTTTGCTTACACATTTTATAGCTATGATCACTCACTTGATATAAGTTTAAGTTCTCAAAGCATGATGTTGTATTAGAACCTATCATTAATAGGCATCATGGTCACATCTCTATTGGAATGATACTTTAGATGGTATTGTCCTCTTGGTGGAGGTAGGTGGTACTATCCTCTTGGTGGAGGTAAGTTTAAGTTCTCAAAGCATGATGTTGTATTAGAACCTATCATTAATAGGCATCATGGTCACATCTCTATTGAAATGATACTTTAGATGGTACTATCCTCTTGGAATGATACTTTAGATGGTACTATCCTCTTGGTGGAGGTAGATGTCATCTTTTTCCCAATTGTGGATTAACATCATTTAGCACATAAAAGGGTGTCCAAGAATCATGTCATAATCGGTGGGCCTTCCAAAGTCAATAATACCTAATGTATGCTTATAGGCTAGGTAGCACGACATTACTTCCACTTCTTTTAGGATTCCTAAATTGCCATCGACTAATATGAGGACAAATTTTGAAGGTTTAAGGGGTTTTCTTTCCCATCTTCGCCACATGTTTTTGGCAGCAATGCTCACTTCTACTCACCCATCTAGGATTACATGCGTGGTCATGCCCTCCAGTTTAATTAGAATGGTGGCATTCATAACATCACCTTTGAAGTATTTACCCACTATATTTACAATCATGTCTTTGTATATCTTTAGCAGGTTTTCGTTGCTTTCCTTGTCAATATCACTTGCGTCTCCTAATGGCTTGAGCTAATTTTTCATCCATTGGTGGACTTCATTCCAGGCTTCTAGTTTTCCTTTTAAGTATTCATCCCCATAGAGATAGTGACACAGGCAGAGACGATTGCTCTCAAGGCTCGTGTTTCCTCTTTAAGTTCTAGCCTTATTGAGAAGACACATTGGCTATAATTATTGACTCTTCTTTTGATCTAATGTACAAAGGCATGGTTTTGCTTTTGATTGTCATGACACCCATGCCCACTCTAACTCAATTCCCTCAAATTTTTCTCCTATCCTGGATTCTCTAAGTGCAAGTTGTCTCTCGTGATTCCTACATTCCCTCGTGATATAGTCACATAGCACTCTCAGACTTCATGCATCTTTCGGACCTAAAGGCTCATTATACAATTTTCATCTTTGATTCTAAGCTCTTTTTAAAATTCCATGTTTTCCCATTATTGTCCTAATAAGTGGTCCTTTTATTGTTGATCTTTTTGTTATTCATGTCTCGAGACACTAGCTTCATGAGATACTTCTAAGACTGGATCTAAAGGTCTCAGTGTAGGAATCTTGTGTGGAAACATCATGGTAGGTCCTGTGGAACCCTCAATTTCTAGCTAGGCCCACAACACCAAGTCATGTGCCTCACTTAACCTCAAAGTCTCCTCTCTCAGCTTATAGGGTATTCTTGTAGCTTTTTGGGGGAAGGGGTTCCTCATATTTTGGTCTTGGTTTGTATCATCCAGCTTTTTTGCCATTTCTAGGAGCTCATCCATGAGGATCAATCCATCACTATTTTTTGTCCCTCGCTCCTCATCTAAGGTGATTTGAATAAGAGGTTTTGGAACATCTTCAATCTTAATATATCATGAATGATCGGATTCCTAGTTTGTTTGTACCTCCTGTCCCTGTGGGCTTGTGACACTCTCGGGGCTTTCTCCCTAAGTTCTTATGTTTTGTCCTTGAGAATTGGCTCGTTGGGGTTTCCCATGCCTCGCTCTTCTTCTAAGGTAATTTATGTGGAGGAAATTGGAACATCCTCAATCTCAAAATAAATTGGTAGGTCCCTAGAGTCTTTCTCTTTAGTTTCATTTTCCACCTTAAAAGTTAAAACTCTCAGAAGTTCTTGGCTCAAGTGGTTCTAATGTAGCATTAGGGGGAATGGATTAAGGGGCATAAAAAAGAAATGAGTGTAGAGATGGACCCATGAAGAGATCTTTAACTCAAGGCAATCTTGTTCCCCTAGTCCCTACTTTTCCAATACGCCCATGGTTAGATTAAGTAGAACCCTATCTTTCCTAGCTTTACCCCTACTTTTCCAATGGACCCCTAGTCTTTTCCATTTCTTTTTCCCTACCTCCCTCTCCTAATTTTTCACCACTTCTCTCTTTCCCCTCCCACCATTGGGTCCCATCCTCCTCCATGCTACCTCATCAAGGTGCCCAACAAGTAACCCATTTGTATATAAAACAATTCCCCACCAAAAAGTAGCACATGTCATCTACAAACCTCCCAAATACCTATGTATAATCTAAAATCATATTTTTCACCTCAAATTCCATACTAAATGCTCAAATCTTTTACGTCTTCAAATTCTTCCCCTTTTCAATCTGCAAGATCTAAAACAACCAAGAAACCTATAGAAAACCCAACATTCCATTTTCTATCTCCTAATCCTCATTTGAACCATCTAAATCACACCAGTACAATATTCTTAACCATTTACTAGCACTCATGATGTTTTCTATTATCAATTCTTTCTACATCTTTAATCAAGAAACTTGTGCTTTCTCACAACTTCTTTTGATGTCCTTTTGAAATGATAAAATCCTTTATTTTTAATTTATAATATATGCCTCACTTATGTCCTTTGTTGTAATTCTTATCTTAATTTATATATAAATCATTAATAGGAAAGAAAGTGTCGATATTTATAATTATATATGTGTTGTAAGATAAATGATGTTTAATTATTTTTGAGCTTGCTACCTTTGGCCCCAATTCTGAAGGGGCCTAATTTTCCTATTTGAAGGTATCACTACCCTCATTATTCACAAATCTCACTAACACAAGTGATGGCAAGCACTAAGAAAACAAAAAGAAAAGTTCCTTCTCCACAAACACTAGCAGCATAGAGGGAGCACAGAGAGCCCGAATGGCATGCGGTGATAAAATACTACCATGGTCAAGTCAAAACTTTCTTGGTCGCTTTCCAAACTTAAACCAAAATGCCTCAAGAACAGTACTGGTGGGAAAAAACTCCCTCAAGGAGTGGGGCATGTTCCATCTGATGTAGAACGTTAATGGGTTTTTTTGCGCTCAAAGAAAATGCCCAAATAATATGTCTACCCTACCTCAAGAAAAAATAAAATAAATCATTGATGTACGGTTAGAAACCTTAGGAAAGGTAATTGCTGCATGGTCACTTTTTAGAAAATGAAAAATTAGTCCTTGTTGCCACCCCAATAGAAGGGAAGTACACATGTATGTAGTACAGAGGGGTGACTGTGAAAGAAGGGCAATAGTTGTGCAGCAGGAAGAAGTGGCAGAGAGAAGCCTGGATTTGGAGACGCTTGAAGAAAAAAAGTTTGTAGACAAAGAAGATTGGATTATGTGTGAGATGGATGTCAAGAGGAGAGTAGAGAAGAGAAATTGAGAAGAAGGTCGAAAGGGCGCAGAGAAGAAATAGAGTTGGGAGCGAGTTGTGTGAAGAAGAAAGATGCTAGGGTGAAGTAGTTCTGGTGATGTTCATTGCGACTATTTTGTTTTGAGAAGAAGATGCCGCAGCTTTTGTCTGAGTTGCCTTGAGTTTATCGAGAAGTTGCAAAGGTGAGAAGGTCTTGTAGGAGGTGGGTTCCCTAAGATCTCTGAGGGTGCAATTCTGTTAAACCTTGGTCCATATCAAAGCCTTTCTCAACAATCCTCTGTAGTGTCTATTTTGGTGGTTGTCTACAGTGTGTAGTTATGGTAGTTGTTTTTGGTTCTTTTTGAAGTCAAGAATACACGGTTTTGCTGAGATAATTTTGAAAAAATTTCTTGGTTTTGTGGTGCTTTTCTCTTTTTTGTTTTACCCCCAAGTCTTAGGGGTGTTGAGATTTCCTCAATTGTATATACATAGGGAAGTTTGTTTGTGTTGGTTTGATGAAGTCATATGTTTTGGTTTTGGTTTTAGTTATGTTGTTTTGATGGAGTTTGTTAAGAAGAAACAACTGTGAGTGAAGAGCTGACTTGTGTTGAATCAAATTTGTGTCAGTTAATTTGTGTTTGAGTCAGTAAGTTCTAAGGAGGCAGCTTGATCAATTGTGTTTCAGCATAGGTCAGTTGAAGTTGTTATAGTATTTTGGTCTGTGTTATATGTACATTATGTGTGCTATGTTATATACACATTATGTGTGCATATACTAGGAGGCTAACCCACATTAGACTTGTGAGCATGGAGCATGGGAACAAGCTCTAGTTGAGCATGGGAACAAGCTCTAGTGGAGCATGGGTTAGGACTAACCTTAAGGGTTAAGGTTAGGGTCAGGCATCCAAGGGTCACACATGGGGAATGGAAAGTCAAGAGTCACTTGAGGGCTCTCCTATATAATAGGGGCATGGGGCACACTCAAGGGGGCTGGGAGGCTTGGAGGCTTGTGCTATGGTCTCTTGCGTAGAGATCCATATCTACTCACCTACCATTTCACACTATAGCTACATGCTATTGGATTGGAGTTATACCTCTTGATGGTATGGGACATCAAGGTAGAGGTATGATGTATTTCATTTATAACTCATGTGTGCATCCTTTGGGCTCGGAGGTGGTTGGGTACTGCTAAAACCCTAAGATCTTTCTAGATAATTGTTATGCATAAACATGCATAAATCAAGCATAAACTCAATCACCCAACCACCCCCGAGCCTAAGGGATGCACACATGAATAATAATGAAATACATCATACCTCTACCTTGATATCCTATACCATCAAGAGGTATAACTCCAATCCAATAGCATGTAGCTATAGTGTGAAATGGTAGGTGAGTAGATATGGACCTCTACACAAGAGACCATAGCATAAGCCTCCAAGCCTCCAAGCCTCCTTGAGTGTGCCCCATGCCCCTATTATATAGGAGGGCCCTCAAATGACTCTTGACTTTCCAGTCCCCATGTGTGACCCTTGGATGCCTGACCCTAACCTTAACCCTTAAGGTTAGTCCTAACCCATGCTCCACTAGAGCTTGTTCCCATGCTCCCATGCTCACAAGCCTAATGTGGGTTAGCCTCCTAGTATATGAACACATAATGTGTATATAACATAGCACACATAATGTACATATAACATACTTCCCCTCTCTCAAAACATTGCACTCTTGGAATGAAAAGAAGGAGAACTACGCTGAACAATCTCAACTGACTCCCAAGTCGAATCCTCAATTTTCCTATCTTTTCACCTAATTTTAACCTCAGGGATTAGTCAACTAGAAAGTTTCCTTTTCCTGAATTCAAGAACCTTATCAGGTTCATGTGGAACATAAGATAAGTCTTTGACTTCAACGAGTTCTTGAGGAGTAATTGTGTTATCCTCACCTCCTAGTTTTCCTTTCAATCTATTGATATGAAAGACTGGATAAACTCTAACATGTGGAGGTAGTTTTAAGTTCAAACGCAATCGTCCAAATCCGATGTATAACTCGAAAATGGACCACAATATTTAGGAGATAAATTTGAGCATTTTTCCATTGATAAAGTCTAAAAATATTTAGGAACATTAAAATAAACCAACGCTCTTGGTTCAAAAGATCGAGATGAGCGTCCCCTATCAACATAAAACCGTGCCCTATCTTGAGCACTCCTGATAGAATCCCGAGCTTCGGTCAGCATTTCCTGCATATCTCGCAAGAAATCCCTCGATGCTAAGACCGACATCAATAGGTGCCCTGGGTTGATACCCATACATAAGTATGCACAAACTAAAACCAATAGCCGTGTATTTAAAATTGTTAAGGCAAATTCCATCATTGAAAGATATTTTTTTCAATATGATGATTTTCTAGAGACATATGCACGAAGCATATACACTATAATCTGATTCATATGTCACTCTGTTTTCCCATCAAACTATGGATGATCAGAGCAGTTCACATTCAAAGTAACATCCCATTCGGAATAAAGTAGGAAAACATGGCATTATAACAGCAAAAACCAGGGATTCATCGGTACCCCGATATACCCACATCTGCATATGGAATAATCGACGTCCCGAGTTACCCATATCAACATACAGAGTCATCAGCATCTCGATGAGTCACATATGTGCATCCGTAAAAGAATCAGGTTGACTATATAAATCACCTAAAGTACGGAACTAGAGAAAGAAATGCCAACAAAGGAACAATCCAATTTCCTTATCCGAACACAACAAGATAAACTTGTTTGAACTCTAAAGAAAAAGATTTCAACAAGTTAAAATGCAAATGATATTACCCTCATCAAAACATGTAAGCTATAGATAGAAGAAGTTTATTTAGAAAATGCCCACAATATAACTTCTAGTGAATTTAGAAAATGAGATTGTCTTTGAATGTTGAGGACAACATGCTAAGTGATGTAAGCAAAGCAACAATCTTGAGCACAAATTATCCCATAAGATAATATATGTGAGGGATCACTAGCGTCCCATACCACCATGATAATATATGTGAGGGATCACTAGCGTCCCATACCACCATGATACCACCCATACATACCTTAACAATTTGAAACTCCCTAGTATGCCGTCTAGGAAATATGAATAAAATCCTATATAAAAGGAATAAGATGGCCTTATCCAGACTTTCACATACTAAAACCTGTCTCTATATACATGAGACTACATCAAGGAATAACCCTTATCGAGTACATCATTAGAAAAAAATTTTGAATTATTGGCACCTTTCTAATGATAACTACCCAAAACACAATAAAGTTAGGGTAGAAAAATAACTCACCTAGATATAGTAAGCAACTAGGTATGCGAGTTGGAATATGTAAAAGGAATAAGATGGCCTTATCCAGACTTTCACATACTAAAACCTGTCTCTATATACATGAGACTACATCAAGGAATAACCCTTATCGAGTACATCTTATTCCTATATAAAAGGAATAAGATGGCCTTATCCAGACTTTCACATACTAAAACCTGTCTCTATATACATGAGACTACATCAAGGAATAACCCTTATCGAGTACATCATTAGAAAAAAATTTTGAATTATTGGCACCTTTCTAATGATAACTACCCAAAACACAATAAAGTTAGGGTAGAAAAATAACTCACCTAGATATATAAGCAACTAGGTATGCGAGTTGGAATATGTACAAGAGTACAACTAGGTATGCGAGTTGGAATATGTACAAGAGTACTTGCTTGGTGAACTACAGGGCCAGAAAATTGCATGCGTGGCTACCTGCTTGGTTGTTGTTGATGCTCAATGAGCTGGGAAGTGGGCAGAAGTATACATGTCAGGGGAGCAAGACGCTAGCCATAAAATCATAGACTCTGGAATGCAAGAGTTGGCTTCCATAGGGCCTTTGTAGGACTGTATTGCTGCCTTTGTGGGTTGAGGACCTTGGTGCATTTTATGGCCATGATGATGATTATGATGATGATGGTTGCTATGATTTTGTGGAGGTGTTCCCAAGGTGTTGTAGGCCAGGAGCTACAGGAAAAGAGAAAAAGCAGTAGAAGGGGTAAAACAGAAGGAGTTTTGAGAAGCCTAGAGACAGTTATATGCAGCTTTTGTGGACTGTTTTGGAGCTGAATTGTATACTGAATGTAATCTCCTATGTGAGAGCATACTGGACAGGTTTTCTGGGAAGATTTGTGTAAAGACTCAAAGCTAGAACTGAGCTCTTGTATACATGTTTGTAATAGCTTGTTGTCCTGAAGATATAGTCTTGTAAACTTGAAGAAAAGCTTTGAGGATAGCCCACCTCAGATATGTATCTTGTCTTGGAGTTTGGTCTGGATATCCAAGAACTATACTTTGAGGATGGTTCTATGTTTGAGGTTGTTTATTCTGAGAGTGATGCAAGGTACTGTGCTAAGGGCTGAGCTACAAGCAAGAGAACCACAGGAAGCGGTATGAGGGCAAGAGCTTCAACTACTCTTCCCTATTTGTGTTGGTGAACGGGAGCTCTACGGGAGGCACCGGCAAACAATCTCTGATTGAGAAGCTTTCTTCGCAGGAGTAAAGCTATAGGATAACTATATTGTCTTATCAGACCCCACTTTTTTGGCCGAAAACGCGTTTCGGGCGCGTCTGGACCTCCGTTTTTTAAAAAGCAGGCAATTTCGAGCACTGCGAGGGTAAGTCATCGATTCTCTGTAGAACTCTGTTTTAAGAACTGCAGGAAGACAGATTGATTGTGCAGACACTGTGGGTGCTGCAAAGAGATTTACAGTTGCCATTGGGTGTATGTATACACATTGAAGTCACTGGTTGTGACATTTGAGAGTACTACAGTACCGCTGCAGAAAATACAGCAGTTTGTGCAGAAAAACCAGAGTGCTGTTTCTAGTAAAATTGTGTGTTTGGCAACATGTCAAATGATGGGATAACCCAAATTGTGGCTGAGAAGCTTGATAAGAATAACTTCCATGCTTGGAGGTCTAGGTTGACGAATTTTCTGATGGGAAAAGGCTATTGGGACTACATAGAAGGTGAGCATGAAGAGGCACCGGAGATACCGGATATAAATCCGACTGCTGCTGCAAATGTGAAAGAGCTTAAAGACTGGAACCAAGGAGCCAGGAAGGTTATGTATTGGCTCTCCATTAGTATACATGACACCATGATTGGGCACATTCAGGATGCCAAGTCCCCCAAGGAGGCGTGGGACACCTTGGTAAAGCTCTATGAAACAAATACCAAGGCATGTAAGATACAGTTGAAGAATGAACTTCATACTGTGGAGAACAAGAGCATGTCTGTGAATGACTATGCGCTGAAGATAAAGGGTATTGTGGAATCCCTTGCATCTATTGGTGTGTCAGTAGATGATGATGACAAGGTGGAAGTCTATCTACGTGGTCTCGGGCCACAATACAAGGCGTTCAAGACGTCCATTCAGACTCGAGAAAACATTCCCAACTTTACAAATTTGGTGTCTATGCTGATTATCGAAGAGAAGAGCTTGGGTGAAGACCAACAGTCTTCATAAAGCAAAAATAGTTCAGAGCAACAGGCCGTCTACGCGAGTTCAGGAAGAGGACGAGGTAGAGGAGGCCGTGGATGCGGTCAAGGAGGTGGCCGAACAGGTAATCAGAATTATGACCAGCAGCAGCAGCAACAACAACAGTCCCAGAATCAACAACAACAACAACACGCAGGTGGAAAGGCAAATTCAGAGGTAGGGGGAGTCAAAGAGAACGTGGAAATTGGCAAAGGCAATATAATGATGCACGTGAATGCTATTATTGTGGTAAGCCTGGACATGTGCAGACAGAATGTTATAAGAAGCAGGCTGACATCATGCAAAATGGAAAAGTACAGCAAAACAACTATGCATCCTCAAGCAGAAATAATGAGGATAATGAAAGGTTGTTTGTTATGCAGCATGTCGTGAATGCCATGTCTGAAAATGTTGATGCAGCACAAAAAGATAATGTATGGTATGTGGATTCAGGCACTTTGAACCACATGACGAGTCATGGGGAGTGGTTCAAGGAGATGAAAAACCCGAAAAGACCAGGTTTTGTGGAAACAGGGGATGACACTGCTCATCCAATTGCCCATGTTGGAGATGTGCCATTGTCTATGCAGGATGGCAAAGTGAAGTAGCTTGCAGATGTACTTCATGTACCAAACATAACAAAGAATCTGGTTTCAGTTGGCCAGATGATTGAGCAGGGTTTGCAGGTTCGGTTTAACCCTGATGGTTGTTATGTTGAAGACTTTAAAGACAAGTACAGGTTGGTTGCAAAAGGCAACAGAGTGGGCAGAATGTTTACATTGAATGTAGACATGCCTGAAATGAGTGCTGTGATGTTTGCAAATGGTTCAGGAATTGTTGCAGACACAAACATTTGGCATAAAAGGATTCGACATGTAAATGTGCAGAGATTGAAGTCTATGCAAACAAAAGGAATTGTGACAGGACTGTCAAAATTTAAAGTGGAAGGTATGCAGAAAATATGTGAAGCATGCCAATTTGGGAAGCAAACAAAGCATGTGTTTCCACGTAACAGATATGTGAGCAGAAATGCACTAGATGTTGTGCATTCAGATGTATGGGGTCCTACGAAGACCATATCTATGGGAGGCTACAGGAATTATGTGACTTTCATTGATGACCACACAAGGAAAGTGTGGGTATATTTCATGAAGGAGAAGAGTGAGGTGTTCACTCACTTTCAGAATTTCAGAGTTTTGGTTGAAAAGCAAACAGGGAAATATGTAAAGTGCCTAAGGTCAGATGGAGGGGGAGAGTACTTCTCCAATGAGTTCTCTGAATTTTTTGAAGAAGAATGGTATTCGGAGACAGTTTACATGCAGATACAATCCGCAGCAAAATGGAGTTGATGAGCGAAAAAACAGGCACATTGCTGAGATTGCACGAGCACTGATGGAAGAGAAGAATATGCCGCATAGCTATTGGACTGAGGCTGTTTCTATAGCAGTATACATCATGAACAGGACTCCAACTGCAGCCATACATGATGTAACTCTAGAGGAGAGGTTTACTGGCAGAAAACCAGATTTGTCTCATTTGAAAGTCTTTCGATGCATTGCATATGTGCATGTGCCAGATGAGCTAAGAACTAAGCTGGATCCAAAAGCTGAAAAATGTGTGTTTATTGGATACTCCCTTGAGCAAAAGGGATACAGGTGTTATAACCCTGCTACACGTGAGTTGAGGGAAAGCAGGGATGTTGTCTTTGATGAGATGAGCAGCTGGTATGCTGTTGAAAAAGAAGCTGTTGGGGCTGATGTGAGTGGAAGTGTGGTTGCACAGAATGCAGGTCAGCAATCACAGTCTTTGAGTGGACCAGGAGAGTCCTCATCTAGTGGGTCTATTGATAGACCATGGAGTGGCAGGCTGCATCATAATACCAGTTCTGCAAATGTGATTAGTACATCACGTAAAGGAAAAGAGAAAGTGGTTGAGCCCCTTGGTATGCCTGACATTTCTGCAGGGCATTCTCATGTTGATGGAGAGTTTAGTGGCTCAGATATGAGCCTTGATGAGGAGCTTGGGATCCCAGCTATGAGAACACCTGCTGGTGTAAAGAAGGCTATGGAAGCCATGAATGAAAAGCTGCAAAGATCAGGGAGAGTGAAGAACCCTGTGCAGAGATTTACATATGATGGTTATGTGGCATATCACTATGCATATATAGCAAAGGTTGTGCAGGTTGTAGAGCCCACATGCATTGATGAGGCTGTTGGAAATGTGTGTTGGGAGAAAGCTATGGATGAGGAGATGGATGCACTATATGGAAATGAAACTTGGGATTTAGTGCAATTGCCTGAAGGCAAGAAAGCTATTGGATGCAAGTGGGTGTACAAAGTTAAACATAACAGTGATGGAAGCATAAACAGGTACAAGGCTAGATTGGTAGCCAAAGGATATGTGCAGACATATGGGATTGATTATGAGGAAACTTTCAGCCCAATTGCCAAGATGGCAATGGTGAGAGTTGTGATAGCAGTGGCTGCGTCAAAGCAATGGTCTTTACATCAGATGGATGTAAAGAATGCATTCTTGCATGGGGATTTGCAAGAAGAGGTGTATATGTTGCAAGAAGAGGTGTATATGTTGCAGCCACCTGGTTATGAGGATGTGAGTCACCCCGAGCATGTTTGTAGGTTAAAGAAAGCCTTGTATGGCTTAAAGCAAGCACCAAGAGCATGGTCTGACAAGATTTCTGAATATCTTGTCACTATTGGCTTTCATGTAGCCAATGCAAATTTCTCGCTGTATGTGAGACATGGTGATAGAGGGGTTGTGCTTGTTGTCATCTATGTAGATGACTTGATCATTACGGGGGACCATGATGCAGAGATCTTTGATGTAAAGATCTTGCTTAGACAGAAGTTTGAGATGAAGGATCTGGGGGAGCTCAGATATTTCTTGGGCATTGAGGTGATTAGGTCACCACATGGTATTGGATTACTGCAGAGACAGTATGGCTTGGACATGTTGTCCAAATATGGTATGATAGGCTGTAAGCCTATTTCTGTGCCATTGGATCAGAATGGCAAGTTGAGTGCAGATTCAGGCGAGATCTTGGAGGATCCTACTATGTATAGGTGCATAGTAGGAAGTTTGATCTACATGACGATCACCAGACCAGATTTGAGCTATGCCGTTGGGTTGGTGAGTCAGTTTATGCAGGTTCCACGGAAACCGCATTTGGATGCAGTGAGATGCATACTGAGGTATGTGAAGTCTACTTTGCATTGTGGACTATTCTATGAGACTGGGACAGAGATATGTGTACATGGGTACACACATGTTGATTGGGCTGGTAGTATCTCAGATAGAAGATCTACTAGTGGATTCATGTTTTCTTTGGGGAGTGCTGCTATGACTTGGAGTAGCAAGAAGCAGCCTACGGTTACTCTATCCAGTACAGAGGCCGAGTACAGAGGAGCTGCTATGGCAGCATGTGAGGTAGCTTGGTTGAGAAAGCTACTTGCAGATTTGGGTCTATCAGTGGGATAGACAAGTTGTCATTTTTAGTGACAACATTAGCAGTATACAGTTGGCCAGGAACCCAATCTTTCATGCTCGTACAAAGCACATAGAGGTCCACTACCACTTCGTCAGAGAGAAGGTCTTTGTCCTTGTTTATGTCAGCACAGAGGATCAGGTAGCTGACATCTTCACCAAAGCATTGGGTACAGAGAAGCTCCGCAGATTTAGGGCTTCGCTTTTGGTGTACATGAGATGGAGTTGAGCTCGAGAGGGAGTGTTGAGATATCGAGCTCGTCTAGTGAGGCGGTGGACACTGATGACCCTCCTGGGGGATAGGCCCCACACTTACACCACTGGCATGGTTGGTGAGATCTTGGGTGATATGCGGCCAGTGGGATGACAGGCTGTGTGACAGCCATTCTAGAGACTGGCATAGTTATAGCGCCAGCTCATTTAGTCGGGTTCACACTATAGAGAACCTGTGTATGTATTTGGTTGAGTACCTTTCATATTGTGTGTACTCTTATTCTTGTATATGGTGTGTTGAGTGTTGAGTGAAGAAGAAGAAGATTTTCAGCCTCTCACCTTGTGTGCTCTCTATTAGGGTTTTGTGAGTGTGTGTGTGTGCTTGCAAGAGCTCAAGCTCTCTTCTCCCCTGCATCTTTTCAACCTGTTGAGTACATATGCAGCACACATGACAGCCTCAAGCCAAAACGCATGTGGCAAAGCTTGGCTCTTGACCATACATCGTGCCATCTCCATAAGTGACTTGTTTTTTCTCTCTGCAACACCATTTTGTTGAGGGGTATATGGCACTGTACATTGGTGTTTTATCCCACGACTAGCCAGAAATGCATCAAACTCTTTAGACATGTACTCCCCCCCTTGATCAAAACGGAGGGTGCCCACATTACAATTGGATACATTTTCAACCATAAGCAAAAACTGTTTGAAGCACAAAAACACTTCGGACTTTGCCTTTAGTGGATATACCCATGCATGCCTTGAGTAATCATCAATGAAAGTTACGAAGTACAAGTGTTTACCAAATGACGGAGTTTGCATAGGCCCACATACATCACTATGTACAAGTTGCAATTTGCGAGTAGCTCGCACAGAACCATCCTTTGGAAACGCAGAACGCTGCATTTTGCCCAAAATATAGCCTTCACAAACATGTTTTAATGGTGCCTCAAGAGGGGGCAATGAAGCAACCATATCAAATTTCTGCAAACGCAGCAAACTAGCAAAGTTCAGATGACCAAAACGAGCATGCCATAGTTTTGCATCTGAAACTGCCTTTTCATCAGAAACTGCATTTGCTGAATCTTTCACACACTTGTCATAAGAATTGAGCCTATACAGCCCACGAAACAAGGTGCCAGATACAATAATCGTATCACCAGAAGTCAAATCATGAACAGTATATCTGCCATCCACAAATTTGACTACAAGTCCAAGTCTAGCAAGCGCAGAGACAGACAATAGATTCTTCTTTATCCCTGGCACATACAAAGCATCTGAAAATGTGAAAGCGCTGCCATTTGCAGCCATAAGCATAATTTTACCAATGCCCTTCACTGGGTAAGAAGCATTATTGGCACATGTGACAGTATTCCCATTAGGGACAGTCTCAAGAGAAGTGAACATATCACGATGCGAGGTAATGTGCTTTGTAGCACCACTGTCAAAATACCAAACATGGGAGTCAACAAAAACTGCCAAACATGCATCATGTACAGATGGGTCATACTAGCAATACACGCTAAACGCCCATTCTGTATCCTGCACAACATTTGCAAAATCTGCATTTGTAGAAGCATCCGCTATTGTGGTTGCATTTGACTTTCTTCTTTGCCTCTTTAGCCTTTAGCTTAGGGCAATTCTTAATGACATGATCATTTGCCTTACAATAGTTGCACCTGGTCTTTTTCTTGCCTTTATCAAGAGCCTTCTCAGACTTATTGTTGCTACCTGTGGAAGGAGAAGAAGTTGCAGACCTACTAATAGGAGAAGAAACAGTGGAAGGGGCTACCTTACCACTTCTTCTCTGCTGCTGCTGGGCAGCAATAAATGCTTGATCAACTGCACACTGCCTGGCCCTGCTTTGCCTGGACTGCACTTCTTGTAAGAGCTTGTTGACTAAAGTATCATACTTGACAGCATCAGGTCTGTCCTCAGTAAGAAGTCTACACGTGGAAGCAAAAGTCTGATATGTCTCAGGTAAAGCATCAAGAACAATCTGCACAAGAGAATGATCAGGAATAATCTCACCTGTAGAAATCAACTGTTCTTTGAGATCTTTAATCTCATCAAGAAAATCTGTCTATATAGCTGTACAGCTTTCTCTCCCTCTCCTTATTCAACATATGCTGAGAGCATCACATTCCATGATACCATGTCATGCTTAAACTATCCTTCAAACACATCTTCTACTTCAGAAATATATCCACACTTGCCCAACATTTTCACGAGGGTGTATATGGACGGCCTCGCTCTGAAATCGTGATACCTCTCCATGGGTATAGCTATTACACTAGTAAAACAGCATTGATACTACCATCATTCTCAGGGTTATTTATGACTTGTGCGTACTTGCCCCACACCACTTTACCAGTCGGAGTTGTCCATCAACATTGGGATATCTATCAAGAAGGACCATTCAATTACGAGATCGGGCATCAATTTGCAAAAGCATTTGCCCTAGAGAATTATGAGGCTGCAAAAAAGGGTTGAGAGCAAGGAGCAGTACACCATCGCTTGGGCTCAAGAAGGACCATTCAATTACGAGATCGGGCATCAATTTGCAAAACACTTCCTTATGGGGCTAACAACAAAGAAGGATTAGTTGTAGTTTTTGATCTTGATGGAGGGATAAGAAAGACTGAAGGACCAGCAACTGATCACTTCTAGAGAGGGAGTAGATAATATGGTTGAAGATGCATCCATGCAAAATGTCATTATGAACGTTTCTTCTGGGCTACGCTTCACCAAAGCATATGTCACTCATTCTGAACTAAAGTGCACATTCAATTTGGAGATAATCGGGCTGAAAAAGAATCCCAATGGTCCCATGTACACATCTCTTGGTGTAATGACAAAAGGAACCGTGATAGAGATGAATGTCAGTGAGCTTGGTAAGAAAAACATTCATGTCATCATCTTCCTACATAATCTTCAATTCTAGCTCTTTAGCAGGTAAGCAATTTTTTCCTCGTTACGACCTGCATACAAACCAGCTAGAATATCCCAAGCCTGTTTTGTTGTTTTAGCTGAACAAATATGTGGGGTGATGTTACGTTTGACAGAAAGTGCAATCAAGGCATGAGCCTGCGCATCTTTACCATCCCAACGAGCTTGTTCAGCAGTGGGTAAAACAGACGCAATAGTAGAGCTGCTAGAACCTGCAACATCCTCAACAGATCTTACATCCACAGAACCTGGACATACACCCATACCCTGCACAATGTTCCACACTCCTTTTACAACCAAAACATGCTGCATCATGTATGCCCAAAGTGGGTAGTTGCTGTCTCCATCCAATTTGTCATCAGCAGATAACATGCGAAATACATCATTGCTGTTATCAGCCATGGCCACTGACTGAAACTGATGCAAAAGCTACCTGTAATGAAGCAAAGACTGAACAGAAAACAACTCATGCTATGTAGCACGGTCCACAATAGAGTACGTATGCCTGTTTTGCAGAAAACTACACTGTCGAAATTTCTGTAGAAAATGACGAAAACACCTGTGCAGAACTTGAAATGCAAAAACGGAGCCCGAAACGACCTCAGATGCAATTTCTGAGAATGCATAGCCCTATGGGTCTATTTGCAGAGTACAAGGACCTGCAAGCGCTCGTGAAAGCTCACCTCAATCGGAGAACGTGAGTCGGAGGGTGCTGGCGGCGTAGCCCTGAGAGCCGATGCCTACCTCGATACCAATTGTTGGAATTAGGGTTGCAGGAAATCACACAAAGCTTGGAGAAGAAGAAGCAAGAATGCACACAACACAAAGTGTATTAGATTGTGTCAATGTACAAAAGATAAGTTAGCCCTAGAATGATGGGCGTACATACAAGTCGGGGGAAAAAACCTCCTAAAGAGGGAAAAAGTGCCTCGATGGTCCTAAGTGTGTTCACACACATCACTGCCTATATATATATGGCAACAATCCAGAATATTGGGGATTACTGCATGAAAGAGCAATTGAAGCTCTTTGGTAGATCAGTGTTTGAATAGTCTCACATTTACTAATGTGGTTCCTTATGCCTTTAGAGGATTGTGTTCTTTTTGAGATGATCTTATCTACAATGTTTTTGATTGGGATTGTAATGATGGATATGAGTGTATAAAGTTTGAAGTTTCTAAATTTCATTGTTCTACGACCAGATACCTCCTGATAGATACCTAGCGAGATACATGTCCACCATGCATTGACCCTGATAGTACTCAACCTGAACATCGCGGGGGTTATAGTGCTCCTTTTCAAACTCATTCTAGGTACTTTTATGCTCCCTTAGGTGAAAATTGCCGTGGGCATCACTTTGTCACTTTATTCTATCAACAACTATATCACCCATTTCCACATTGTCAAGAGTGTGCATGACTCGTATTAGGAGAAGCTTTACACATTTATTGGTTATTATGCCGCTCTTACTTTCGACGATATGGCACGGGCTTAATGAAACAAATTGTGGGAATTACACCCCAATGCCATAACCTTCTGGATGTGAGGGTACCAAAGAGAGGACCAAATCAACGTAGATTACCTGAGGAGGTTCAAGCACAACAATGGAGGGAGACATGCATAAATGACTTGCAACCACCTACCTTGCAAGCCCTCCTTCCCCAAGCCTCAACATGTCAATTTTGGATCACTATGAGTACCTACATTGAGCAGTTCCAAAATCAAAATTGTCTGCTTAACCTTCCCATAGAACCAATGCCATATTTTAGCGAGGAAGCACTCCTTCCTCTACCACCTTCTCCAGAGGCCGGTTTTTGTACAGGGTTGTCCTTGCATCCTAAAGTGATTGATACCATCTTTCCAACAGAAGTGGACACGGATCCACCACCAGTACAAGGGTAAGCTTATCAACTCCACAATAAGATCAACAAGCCAGGGCACTTTTCTCCCACTGGGTTTTTCCCCTCGGCGGTGATTGGCACCAATAACAAATTTTATTCCTTTCTTTTCTTTTCTTGTTTGTTAATAAACATTTTGCAGAGATCTCAGCTAAACAAGAGCATACAAACACACCCCAATAGTCCACCTACGGTGCACACAAATTAGGAAGGAGGGAGACATGCAATGCCTACAAAGAGCAAAGAGAAGCAATCTGCACAACATCAGCAATGCATCAATGCGAACGCACAACATCAACAAGCACTACAACAGGTGTATTCAAATCATAATATTTTGTTCTTTATGTGCTTTTAACTTTTGGATATATTGTTTGCATGTTCACACACAGTTGGCTGGTTTAAGTTTGCATGTTCACACACAGTTCGCTGGTTTAAGTTTTAAATTAGTTGTTAAAATGTGGTGAGTGATTTCTAGATTCTTAGAGGACTTAGTAGAAGGTATTTCTATTTGAAGATGGTGTAGGATATATACCAACGGAGTATGCCAAGTTCTTATGCTCTCGAAGTATATTAGTTATCCCTAGTGGTAGCTACCTCTTAGGTATGGGCTAGGTGCTAGGATTAATAAAAAATTTACGAAAAATATACCCTAAAAAATATATACAAGTGAATCGAGACATGATGTGTCTACAGCCATGTAGAATGCTTGGTAGGACCTGGGGTTGTCTTAGCACCTTGGGGCCGATGCCTTGGTTTCCATGGGGTGAACACTGACGTCTAAAAGATTAAGAAAAAAACCTTCAAGGACTCTATTGCCTTGATAGATGTTGGTAGAATTCTGGGGTACATTATGGGCCCTCGAGACCGATGCCCTCATCTTCATAGGATACTCCTTATGACAAAAAGAAAGAAAAGGGTCTGTCGCCCTTGAGATACTTAGCGATCTTTAGATTCTGTTGGCGGAGGTCTCTTGGCCATTGCTTGGGTCTCATTGGGATGGAACCTTCCTCTTTATCATCTTTTACATACACACACACACACACACACACACACACACACACACACACACACAAAAAGAGAAAAGAAGAAGAGGTCCAATCACCATTACTCATATGTAGGAGTAGGTTTGCCACTTAGGAATAACTTAAATTCTTGTAGGACATTGAGACTGCGGTCATAACTTGTGGTGTGCAAGCACACTTGCCTTTGCATAGCACTATCTACTACCACTTAGTCTCACTTTGACTAGTCTTTACTCACCTCTTTTAGCACTCTTTAAAACTCTAATCAGCCTTTCACTTGTATACTCACGTGTGAGATCGTCATTGCTGGTTCAATAAAAGGCTTTACTTGTATCCATTGTTTTTTGCAGCTTTTGCTTCTACCACGCTCGAGGACGTGTGCAAAATAGGAAGGGGGGAGTGTTGCATGACGAGTGGAGATCAATGCAAGGATGCAACAAAAAGATGCAATAAGGAAAACAAGTGACATTCTTATTTAGGGCTCTTGTAAAGAGTTCCAAGTTGTAGATGATTGTGGGAGTGGGCTTAAGAATAATCCCACATGGGAAGTTTTGGGAGTTTTAGAGTTTTTGTATAAAAAGTAACTCATTTGAGAGCTTAGGCACACTTTGGGCTAAGTTCATGCTAGAGCTCCTTTGAGAGAGCTACTCTGAGAGAGCTAAGTTCATGCTAGAGCTCCTTTGAGAGAGCTACTCTCCCTCTTCTCCATAGAGGTGAAGACTCTTCTCTCACCCCATCTACATCTTTGTATGAGATAAATCTCTTCATTGAATCAATAGCAATGTCATGAGTCTTTCTCATCCTCTTCTCTAATCATTTTACTCTTATGCATACTTTTAGTATTTCATTTTTGTGTATGTGGGCTGATTTGAAGCTTTCATGGAAGCTTGATGCTTGAGTGTGTGCATGCTTGTAGGAAGATAGGAGTGGAGTGAGGTCTTTCTCTTTGCTTGTGTGCATAGTGATTGTGTTCCTCTTGCTTGTATTTGTGAATGAATGGGTGTGTAAGAATGAGGGCAAGTTGAGCTTGTGTGTGCTTAGTCTAGTGTCATGTGATGGTAGCCATAAGCATTCTCTCCATTTGT
The DNA here is from genome assembly GCF_041138505.1 of Cibotium barometz. Classification (NCBI taxonomy): domain Eukaryota; kingdom Viridiplantae; phylum Streptophyta; class Polypodiopsida; order Cyatheales; family Cibotiaceae; genus Cibotium; species Cibotium barometz. The sequence continues at coordinate 49,273,587 of NC_141050.1, forward strand.
GGATAAGCTTTTGTGCACCGGTACGGGTTGAATCCCTAGCTCCGAAAGGGATGCAAATCCCATTGGATTGAGCTACACGTGGATCATGCTACTCTTGCTACAAGTGAGAGAGTTTTCCGTCTCTCCAACATATCTCTGTCCCAATTTCATAAAATAGTCCACAATGCAAAGTAGACCTCACATACCTTAGTATGCATCTCAATGCATCCAAATGCGGCTTTCGAGGAACCTGCATAAACTGACTCACCAACCCAAGAGCATAGCTCAAATCTGGCTTGGTGATGGTCATGTATATCAAGCTTCCTACTATGCGCCTATACATAGTAGGATCCTCCAAAATCTCTCCTGAATCTGCACTCAACTTGCCATTCTGATCCAATGGCACTGAGATAGGCTTACAGCATATCATACCATACTTGGACAATATGTCCAAGCCATACTGTCTCTGCAGTAATCCAATACCATGTGGTGACCTAATCACCTAAATGCCCAAGAAATATCTGAGCTCCCCCAGATCCTTCATCTCAAACTTCTGTCTAAGCAAGATCTTTACATCAAAGATCTCTACATCATGGTCCCCCATAATGATCAAGTCATCTACATAGATGACAACAAGAACAACCCCTCTATCACTGTGTCTCACATATAGCGAGAAATCTGCATTGGCTACATGAAAGCCAATAGTGACAAGATATTCAAAAATCTTGTCAGACCATGTTGTTAGTGCTTGTTTTAAGCCATACAAGGACCGCCTAGGGGATAGGCCCCACACTTACACCACTGGCATGGTTGGTGAGATCATGGGTGATATGCAGCCAGTGGGATGACAGGCTGTGTGAATGCCCAATTTTAGTACTCAGTTTGCATGTGTAGCTAAACATTTCACTCTAGTTTACCCAATATTTTCAACTAATTGCGAATAGTATATACACCCTACCATGCAATGACCCATTAAGGAATGACCCATTAAGGAATGGCACATATGTCGTTGCCCACCCCCAAGTACTTTTCTACAAGATTTGAAATCTATGCTGCTCTTTGCAAATGTTGTCTATTGCTTCTCTTAGCCTAGTCACATCCAATGGAGTCGCTCCCTCAGATATTGCTAATCCAGTTGGTGTTATAACATAATTGTAAGGTGGTCTTAAAGATGGTGGAACCACCAGTACAGTGGTTGAGTACAAGAGAATGGAGGATAGGATGGTGTAGATGGTGGAAATGATGGTGCAGATGGCAAGAATAAGGGTCTTCCTGGTATGCTATCCCCAAGAACTGATAATCTGTAGATGGTGGAAATGATGGTGCAGATGGCAAGAATAAGGGTCTTCCTGGTATGCTACCCCCAAGAACTGATAATCTGAATGAGACAATTGGCCTTGGATGGGGTGAAGCCCATGTAGCACTGACAGCACAAAACTAAATGGACTTGAGTGAGGTGCACTATATGGCTAGAACCAGCCAAGGCCAAGCCAAAGGATGTACTTGAGTCCTCAAAACAAGCAGAAAAATGGTATGCTCAAAGGGTTAAGGTTCTGCCGAGGAGGAGTGAACCTTGCAGAGTAGTCTCCCATTACACGGCTCTCTAACTTGACTTTATCTGGGTCTTGTTTAACCCTAGAGGCCGAAAGGAGGGTGGAAACCCCCTCACAAGTTCCCCCCTATGGCCCTTCCTTCCCCAGGGTCCGCTCCCACCTAGAGTTTGCTGAGAGGAGAATGGCTTGCTTTTCAATGTAGTCATGTAAAACTTGCTTACCTTTTTCTTATTCTGTTTCAAAGGGCGTGCCAAATGCATAGGCTCCTTCCCTTCTACTTGGCATTTGCCAAGTGCTTCTTGGTTCCTAAAAGGTAGGCAGGTGGTATGGGACCTTTGACTTCTCTCTGGGTCTTTCCTCCAGCCGAAGTTCTCGCGGGTGTTACCTACGAATGATTGGGACCATAATAAGATAAGAGTTGAAAGGTACCACGTTTTTTCCCAGAATGTCGTTCAGTCTTCCATCCCCAATAGATAGGTAATCTTCTCTCTGTAAGCAAAAGGAGGGAGAAGTGGCACTTGGGCCTGATCATGATGTGCCTATAGTAGGTAGGGAGCATATCTGCCTCTATCTAGCAACACATTGAATAGGGCATGATCACCCAAAAAAGACTATGATTTGCCATCTTTCGGCCTCATCTTTCACCAAACTACTGGGCTTGCACAATGATCTTCATTCTTCTGAGACACTTTGCCTTCAATCGTGCTTTTGCAACATGCTATGGTCTCAGCCTCCCTTCGCAGGTTCTAGTGAGTCCCATGCATGTATGCCATTCTGGCCTTGCCTCTCTTTTGACTGCAAATGATCTAATAACCGCCCCACCTTTTCCATTAATATGTACTAACACATCAACTACATAACCTCGCATGGCCTTTCCTACAAGAACATCCACAATAGATCTAGTGTTCTTGACCATATCTCCTTCTTTTATGGCGGTATCACTACCAGATATAACAATTCCTACATTCTCATTCTCAGAATTCAAAGCCATTCCTTTTACACCGCTGGCAAAGAAAGAAAAAGAATAGGCTAGGGACGGGGTCGACCCATCATTCCAGGATTTGTAGTCCAATACATTGCCATTATGTTACCTAGCCCTAGTAGAACGTTTTCCCCACCTCTCATTTAAGGGGGGTGACCCTAGTAAAGGCCACCCATTGAAATAACCATTTAATAAAGAACAGAAAACAAGAAAAAATCTTAGATGGCAACTAATAGGAAGATTCTAGAGAGAATAGAGATTTTATTTCATATGACTTCATGGTGAACATGATCTGACAGAATCTCTTCCATTCCCACAGGAATATACGAAAATAACAAGAGATTGAATGAAATCAAAGTGAAAGCATTGGTTACGAGAAGAATTAGGACTAAACAAGCTGCAGTACTTCTTTGGGTAAGCTAATAATTTAAGGTTTCTCTATGAGCTTCCATTGCTTCTACATTAAAAATATTTATTCGTTCATTTTTGCTCGTATATTCATGCATCGAAAAAGGGAAAAGAATTGATGAATTTAGGATGTAAAATTGAAGCCGGCATCCACAATCTTAGAGATAATATCCTCATTGGTTGAATTGAGATTATTCATGCGTTCCAATATAGAATTTGTTTGATTTGACAAGGTTTGGTTTAAGGTTCGGATGAAATATTATCAATTCCTTCTGATACAGTGGTATTGAACTTATCTAGGTCATCAGGAGATATTGGCATGCTTCCCTTAAAGTGATAAGCTACAAACACAAGTCCAGCAAACAAAACACAACTCCACACTCTAAAATCTTTATACTAGGGAACTGACGCTTCGGGAGCCGCTCCTAAAACCTCATGGTCTACAGGATCAAATATGTATGATGAAATTTCTAGTAATAGATATATTGAAGGAAATATGATTGGTCCCAGATAAATGAATTTACCCGCTTGAAGCAATAATGGATGCTAGAACTTTCTAGCCAGGACAAAACATAACCAAATTTTTATAATGGATCCTATCAATACAGTGGTTGGGCGGTTGGCTAACCCATAATGAAAGATGACTATTCACCACCATAACTTTCTCTAGAAAGTAAGAGATAGATTTCTGATTATGGAGATACTTCACCCAAAAACGTACTATTAAGCCTATCAGGGGTAAACCCATTAGTGAATAACGCCATATATCCAAGATGTTCAAGTTTCGCTCGAAGATTAATTGAGTTTTTTCCATTACTTTAGGTAAGTAAACAAGAGTGGAAAAGAGATTAGTACCTAATTTAGATGGGGTTGCATCGTTAGTTCTTGATTGTGGTGCTAATGGTCCTCTGTTTGGCTCTGACAAGCCTTGTGTGCCTCTTATCATTAGATTCTTTAGCGAGTTCTGAATGAACCTAAAGGCATATCATTAGGACCAGGACGTCTATCAGTCAGGGGTGTTTTGTTTGAAGTAGAAGGCATATCCAATAGGTCCTTTTTAGCACCCGTACCCATTTCTAGCCAAGTTGAAGGTTCTAATGGTTTTGACGAACCAGAGGCTAGCTTATCTTTAGGAACTGTTTCTGATGGGGTTGCAGGTTTTTAGCTTGTAGTGTTTGACGATTGTTGGCGGTCCAGCTTATGGAGAAGAGACCAATGCCTTCTCCAACCAAAAGTCACACCTTCATGAAAATATTGCACCACACCTATGCCCATTAGTTGACCACGTATCTAACTAACATTCCTTATCATTGTGAACTACACCCTATTTGATCAGGGTATGAATAAATCCCTATATCTACGTGCTTGTTTGGGAACAAAGTGAATTCTAACACTGTAGACATCGATAGTTGGTTGAGCCTCCGAAGTGCAGTCCTAACACCATAGACATCCATAGTTGGTTGAGTCCTAAAGGGCAGATGAGTCCCTCTCGAGATTACCTTGAAGGGCAGAGCGGTAGCCTATGTCATAGTTCATACAGTTATTCAAGGAGGAAATGAATCTGTCCGTGCATCCCAATTATGAAAAAGAATCAATCGTTGAACAGGGTGAAAACCCTTCGTTCAATTAACTCAAGTAGTGGGGGCAATTAGCTCAATCAATAGAGTGCCTCATTTACACCAAGAGAGAGCGGTTCAAGTCCATTATTGCCCAGGGCTGTAAACCCAGTTATTAGAATGCCTTAGTTTCTATCATTCTAAAATAGAATGATCAATTATACCATGCTTAACCCTTTTATGAAATCAACAATTGCGGCTTACATCCGACATGAGTCCCACCCATTGTCTGGAACCCCCTCGTAATGTATCACTCTAAAATAGAATGATCAATTATACCATGCTTAACCCTTTTATGAAATCAACAATTGCGGCTTACATCCGACATGAGTCCCACCCATTGTCTGGCACCCCCTCGTAATGTATCACTCTTGGCATGCCCTTGGAAACTCTGGGTAGGTGTGAATTCTTCCAGTCTATGCCCTATCATAGGTTCCGTTGCATATATGGGTAAATGCTCTGGGGAAACAACGTTCTCTGCCCAACCACTATGAACTGCCATGAGTATCGAGGATGGACAGGTGATGGACAGAAACATGTGTTGGCATCAAGATCCAAAATTCGTCATTAGATGAGAGAAAATGTTCAGCATAAAAAACTCAATCCAAGAAAGATAGCCCTTATTTGGGAGTGGGGATTTCCTTTTATTCAAAAAGAGAAGCTTTTGACGACAAAATCGTGGAAAAGAGGGAAATCTGGTAATATGGCTGACCTAATTCTAGGGTTCTCCTCTTCCCGAAAGGAGCTCTAGAAAAGACCATTCGGGAGATGAAAATTTAAAGATTTCTCCAAAAAATCACATGCTTCGTGAAAGTTGTCCCTCTTTTATGGATTACTCATCATTAAGGGAAAGATATAGAGGCTCGAACCATTACTAAAAACTATTAAAGAGAAACACATCAATCTTTTGGATGTCATTTCGGTTCACATTCCCTCTCGTGAACATATTTTCTAAGCCAGATAGCCAATAAATCATAAACATATTTATGCCGATCCCAAAGTAGTCAATATTCCCAGTTCCACGGTACCCTGTGGTGATCCTACACCCATTAAAGAAGCTTCTTGAGATCTTACCGAAGTGAACATAGTGTAATGCAGGAAAAAAAAAGAATGAATTAGAAAATTGATAGAATAACTGAAATAAAGAAACTGATCTCTTTTGAGGCCTCTCTCCTATCCCTCTATTCATAATGATTCTTCCTATTATCTTTTTGGTCATAAAGGTTATTGGATACCTGAAAAGTATCATGAAAGAAAAGAAAAAAAAACTTCTCTTTTTTCTTTTCATTGTCTAGACTATTACTACCAAACATTATTCGGAGGTTGAGTATGAAAAACCCAATGTTGTGGTATTCTCTGAACCTTACCATAATTATCTGAAACTTCCCTATAATAATGAAATAGAGAAACACTGCCTTCCCCAGAACGGGAAGGGAAAGTAGCTCGAATAAGTCTCGTAAATCATTGGCGAAGTAATTAAAGAGCTAATTCCTATTGTTCCCTCTCAATACATATGTGATCAGTACCGTGTATGTTATATATACTTCAATTCACACAAAAAAGATCATTTGTCTCAATCGCTGGCAAGGCAGCTATTTGCCTCAAACACCACCAGTGAGGTAAACGTTTTGTTCTTGTCGCGTGAACGCATAGCGTTCAGGAATTAGTCTAGGTCACTCAGAGCCCATAGAGTGGGTTGATTCACCCGGCTCATTTTTTGCTAATCCTCATTTGGAATCGGTCGTGCCTGGAAATTCACTGTTATAGATGCTTTATAAATAGGGAGTTCTATTCATTTTGTATTTGTTGTGAGTCAGAACATTTTAGTGAGGCGAACCTCTCTGAAATCTCTAGGTAGAGTCATAGAAGACTGGACTAGAGCAACTCTAGCAGTGGTAACAAGCATGAATGAGATAAGGGATATATCAAATCCCTACCACTTGAATCGCGAAGTGAACTCAAGTTAACCATTTGATGACTCAAGAGACTTTTTCCATGAAACTTCAACCCCAATCACCTTGAGCACACGCAAGTACTCCTTTGCCACCTTCTTCAAATCTATTACTAGGTCATCTCCAAGGATAGCATAATTGGAGAATCACGTCCTAGAACATACTACATAGGCCGCTTACTGTATCAACAAGTGGTGCAGTAATGCAAAGATTCCCCACCCAGACAAAGCCCCGAAAGGGGTATTGGTGTAGAACATAACCCAATCCTCTTCAAGAAGGCGGGTCATACCTGCTGATGCTTTTTGGGACATCAAATGGCCTATGCATTAAATACATCCAACTCATCACAATGTCGCTCCTAAACAGTGGCTCCAGAAGCTGTTAAAGCGGGGTGGAAAGAATCCTATCTATTTGCCGACTTTAGATCAAAGGAAAAATACCTCTTACCTTTGAGATGGAGGTGTTAAAATATACAAGTGAATAGGGTGTGTGCGGGAACAAGCCCTTGGTTAGAAGCTGTAAAAGAGATTGAGTAAATGTGAAAGAACCTATGAAAAGGTGAGAAGAATCTACTGGGAGAGAATAAAGGGTAGCATGAGAGAATTTAGGAAGTGTGGAGATATTCTGGGAAGTGTGGAGTTATTCTGGGAGATATTCATGGAAAAGAGAAGAGGTGGAAAGAATCAAGCAAGAGGTGGAGATATTCTGGGAGTGAATCATGGAGGAATCAATGGGATTTGATGCTTGATGTAAACTCTATAAATTGAGGCATAGCCCTAATGAGAATTTGCTGGTTTTTGAGTATCCATGCCTACATTAATCTATTTGCTAATTACCCACTAATTACATCTTAATTATTTGCTAATCACTTTGTTAATGATGTTGATTCTAGTGTTTGATCCACCATAGCTCATCATAATGCTCAAATTTCAACATGGTATCAGAGCCATGCCTAGAATCCATCAGGTTTATGAGCCCATTAGTTAATTAATCAAGATTAGTAGATAATTAGAAAATAATCCAAATTTTAGTTATTTTTCACTTCACCCCTTCACCCGTTCACCCCCAGCCAGTGGAGGATCCCCTCTCTGAAATAAAAGACAGATCTTGTTTCTACCTATTTTGGCTTAGAGAGAGAAAATATTCTAGAGAGAGGTTATTAAATTTTTAGATATTTTTGCATGGAAAAATATATCTTCTTATTAAAATAAACTCCCCCAAAAGAGAAGTTAAAGAAATTCAGAAGGTGCATTAGAAATAAATTATAATCTGCTCAAAAGGCCTTTGCATTCACCTTGCACACTCACATTTAGGGCAAACCCTTCTAGCATATGGTAGCCAACTCCCTTGGCTTCAAGCCCATCAAAATGGCGCAGCAAAAGCGAAGGAAGGAGAAATCGACGATTTGGCTGACGTGTTTTTTCCTGAGTAATTTACAGATCTCTCCTTCATCAAATCAAATGCTTCTAATTCCTCCTATACCAAGGTGTATTCAAGCATGCTCTACAAGCTGGTGAAGACAGAATTCAATTTCATCAAGTCTACAGTGAGATCCAAGCTCTTCATCAAATCTGCAGGTGACTTTGGTAAAACAGAGATTAAGCTTTCAATATTTGGTCAAATCTTGTGTTTCTTGGCTTAATCCTCTACTAGACTCATTGCTATTGATGCCTTTGAAAGCATTTGAGCTCATTTGAAGTGTAAGGCACCAGATCTCGACTCCCCGCATACTCTGTTTTTTGCACACAAAATAGAGCATTAATTTGCTAATTAGTTATTTTCCAGTGCTAATCACTATATTTTGGTGTAATTAAGGGTTCAAATTAACCATTAGGTATCTGATACAGATTCCTATAGCTTCAGATTGCAAATCGGAGTTGGTTTGATACTCCAACCATCCCGTACAAATTGGTTACCCTTGATTTAGTGTAATTTCTGGTGATTTTATGCTGATAAATTTGTTGTAATCATCTATTAAACACCAGATTAAGTTGTAAAAGGGTAGACACTGTCCTTGAATCTGGAAATTGGATCAAGAGGTAAGACCCCCTTCACATCACCATGAGTTCAGCATAGGAAATAGCCAAATTTAATGGGGAACAGTTTTATACATGGCTGACAAAAACCATGTATTTGCTGATGAGGAAAAATCTGTGGGGATTAGTTGAAGGGAGAGATGAATGCCCAGAGAGAGGGGAAAATGAGTGGAAGAGCAGGAATGAAAAAGCATTGGGACTTATTGCACTTAGTTTAAATGATGAAATCATTCATCACATCACAGGGATACAATGGGCAAAAGATGCATGGGATGAACTCAATAAATTATTTGGTACACAAACAAAAAATTCAAAGATAAATCTGTTAATGCAATTCTACAAATTGGACATGAAGGAAAGTGAACCTTTAATCACACACTTGAACAAATATAAAAGCATTAAGCAACAGCTGGCAGTCATTGGCAAAAAGGTCAAAGATGATGAGGCACTAGCAGTGCTTCTGAAGAGTGTGGACAAAGGTGATTATGAAAACATTGTAGCAACACAAAAGAATGTACCTGAATTGAAGCTACATGAGATAGAAGCAGCTCTACTAGAGCAAGAGAGCAGAGGCAAAGAGAAGAAAGGGCTCAACTCAACAGCAGGAGAGGAAAAAGCATTCTTCACCCGAGGAGGATTCTCTCGAGGACGAGGACGAGGAAGAGGCAGAGAAGGAGGAAGGACCTTCACTTGCCACAAATGTGGAAAGCCAAGACACATGGCGAGAGACTGCTACAGCAAACCCAGTGGAGAAGGAACGACATCGACAAACTTCATGGAGGCTCCAAAGGAAGTGGAGTCGGATCATCTTTTCTAAGAGAGAGAGAGAGAGAGACCCCACAACCCAATGTAACCTGTCCCAATGTAACCCAATGTAACCTGCCCCAATAAAGTAAAACCACCTCTGAGCCACCGATGATGTAGGCCATGTGGTAGATGTATGTGTGAGCACTTTAGTCAAGGTCGCAGGAACTTATAGTAGCCTTGGACACATAGAGAGAGAGAGTGTCAAGGACTATGGAGTTTAGGGACTTGAGGCACTGGTCGCGGGCTATCAAGTAAGAGGGAAAATTGGTATAGGGTCCAGGTATGCTAGGATTATTCACTTGAGGGCAGGTGTTGAAATATACAAGTGAATAGGGTGTGTGCGGGAACAAGCCCTTGGTTAGAGGCTATAAAAGAGATTGAGTAAATGTGAAAGAACCTATGAAAAGGTGAGAAGAATCTACTGGGAGAGAATAAAGGGTAGCATGAGAGAATTTAGGAAGTGTGGAGATATTCTGGGAAGTATGGAGTTATTCTGGGAGATATTCAGAGAAAAGAGAAGAGGTGGAGAGAATCAAGCAAGAGGTGGAGATATTCTGGGAGTGAATCATGGAGAAATCAATGGGATTTGATGCTTGATGTAAACTCTATAAATTGAGGCATAGCCCTAATGAGAATTTGCTGGTTTTTGAGTATCCATGCCTACCTTAATCTATTTGCTAATTATCCACTAATTACATCTTAGTTATTTGTTAATCACTTTGTTAATGATGTTGATTCTAGTGTTTAATCCCCCATAGCTCATCACAATGCTCAAATTTCAACAGAGGGTGGGTGACTAGAAGTGTCACCAGGGACACGCAGAGTGGCTTTTCCTGGAGAGCAAGCCTCTTTGCAGAAAAACAACCTTATCACTTAGCAATGTGCATTGGTTGCTATCTGAGAAATTAGGGTCGGGTTTGACTAGCTCCCGAAAAGTGAGAATTCGTGACGGGAATTCTTGTGTCATCACACCACACCATCAAGTCAAAGTCCCCGAACATTATCTTCCGGAGAAACTGGTAAATAAAATACGTGGTACACTTGTGGCCCTTAGCGCCTCAACTGGACCCCTCATTGGAAAGAGAAATAACTACTTGGTTTGGGAGAGTGGTTCCAATGGCGCAATAAGGATCTCTAAAAGAAAAAGTTGAGGGTTTGAATCCAATTTTCTCTCCCCTGAATTATGAGAGTGAAATGAGTTGCTATATGCTCTTGCCAACCCATTTCGCGTGCGGTTCCTACTCTAGCTCAGGAAATGAGGTCAGTCGAATTGTTCACATACATTCTGGCCCCATGTACTTCTCAATCGAATAAGGAGATCGAATCATTAAGAAATACTGATTCGATCATTTGCTTATATTCTAAAAGGTGTGTCATACTAGAGGTGCCAGTCAAGCACAATCAACAACCCGTATCCTTGGGAAGTAGATAACAAGGTGAGGTAGCTAGAGGAGAGGAATGAAGTTTTAAAATAATGAGGTAGCCTTGAGGAGGCTCTTAAGAAAGTTACTTCTCTCTAGCGTCGATACGATCAAAGTGGTTGAATCGAGAAAATATTCCTGAACTATTACTTCTGCCACAACAACACACCCTTATGACATAGTTTTGACAGTGTGAGGGGATGGGGCCGTGTCTTGGATAAAGTCTAAAATTTAGAAAAAGAAGAAAGGGCTATGGGCACGTATAAACAAAATCTCCATATGATATGTGCTGCACATGGAACGAGAACGAGGGCATAGTTCAATCGGTAGAATGCATGTTTTGCGAGTATGAAGTTATCAGTTTGAGTCTGATCATCTCCATTCATATACAAATTGGCACATTAGATAGAAATCCAAAAGTGCCACCAGTAGATGAACGACACATGTGCTACAATGGTCGTGAGACAAAGAGCTGCGACCCTGTGAAGGCAAGCTAACCTCTTTTACGTAGATTATGGCCTAAAGATACTACCGAGGGTACACTACTTGTTGCTTGCCTAATGGCATTTGCCACACCCATAATACGAAAATCATTGACACAAGACACACACTACACAAATGCAAGAATTTTGATATTAGGACCAGCGAGTGTGCACTACCTCCCAACCTAACTTTTCTTTTCACTCTTGCCGAGGTACGAGTCTAGAAATGCGGTTAGCCCTTTTACTTACCTTCTTCCAGTCAAGAATTTGCCATTAATATTGAGAACAAATAGAGAAAAGAAGTAGAATATAAGTAAAATTTATGCGCGAATCGATTTTATTTGGTTAAAAAAAACCTATTCCAATACTTTTTATGCCTGCACAATATTCATTGGGGCTGAAACAACCCACGATGTTTCTAATACCATAGGGTCCCTGAGCATGACTCGCCGTGATGTAACTCATCTAATAATGGATAGAGAATTGATGGAAAAGGTCCTATACCTAAGCATTTCTTGGGGGAACTGGTACAACAAAATCTTAATGCCATTCAGTGGTGCTAAATGGCCATAACCGAAGGTGATGTCTGGTTTTACCTATGCAAATACTGTGTCAATTTCATTGAAATAATATCCCAATGTAAGGGAAATAATATCCCAATGTAAGGGAGGCGCTCTCCAAGAACCAAAAAAAATGACTTCTACGAAGTCATCATCAGTTCCCTCAAACCGGCCCATTACACTGGTATTATTAATGCAATAAAGCAACAAAATTTGGTGGTGGAACACGAGAAGGAAATCACGTATCTTATCGACCAAATTGGATACGTTGTGCAAGTAGGTTTAAACCTTATAGATTACACCCCCTTTTGGAAGACTTGATGGGGGAAGCTTGGGCTTCGGGTATAAACCCAGGAAATATCCTGATACATAGTGAGCACAGCATTCAAGCCATCGTCGAAGCCATCCTCAAGCATTTTGGAAACAACACCATGAGCCCTTCAAGTAATACCAGAGCATGTTTATGCATCACTACTCACAAAGCTTGTTTATTCCCTCCCCTTTTCATTGAAAATTCAAGTAATGACTTTTTCACGTAATAGATAGTGTTTGTTGTTCCTCTACCCTCTCCTTTCTATAAAAAATTCAAATGCTGATCTTGATGTACTAATTAGTCCGGTTGTTTTTTTCTTCCCTCTCTTTTGAATGACTTTTTCAAGTAATGACTTTTTCTTCCCTCCCCTTTTCGTTAAAAATTCAAGTAATGACTTTTTCATGTGTTTGTTGTTCTCTTCCATTAAAAATCCAAATGATGTTTTGTTTTTTTTCCTCTGCTTTTGAATTAAAAATTTTAAAATAATGATGAGAATGGAGTCCTTTAGTTAATACACGAGCACGACACCTCGTTTGTCCTTTTTTATCCCCTATCCTTTTTATTAAAAAATCAAAACAATTATTTTTGATGTAATAGTCCATGGGAGTGCTTGTTGTTTCCTTCCCTCTCCTTTTGATTAAAAATTTAAACAATGACTTTTGTGACAGTAGAGTCTTAATACTCCACTTCTGGTGTAAGAGCGCTTTTGCTCTCCAAATGCACCATATGTGTCAATGTAGCATATATTGGCTACAATGATGCATATGGCGCATTTGGAGAGAAAAAGCGCTCTTCGAATGCACCATATGGGCCGCGCTATCGTGACGTGGGCGGTGTCGCTGGGAAAGCGCGGGGCTTCTGGCTGTGAGAGTAAGTGGTTGAACTTCAAGGGAAATCACCAGCAGAAACTGGAACCATCATATTTACATACTAATCTCAGCAATATGAGTTACACCAAAAACCATCATAGGCATCATGGTTCATACCAAAATCCAAGGTTGATAACATTCTAATCCCAACACAAAGATGACCTCTTTATAGGCTGAGATTTATCATCATCTCCATTACCAAACAACCAAGCCAATATTGCTTGTTTCATGTGCATAGTAGAGATTAACTAGTGGTATCCTTAGAGTCCCCAAGACCAAGAGTGAAGGAAAGGACATTTTGAGGGTAAAACTTTAGCAAATTCTTGATGAATCAACGCCTCCTTAAAGCTTCCTTCATAGACTCTTAATAGGGAAACCGCATCATCACCACCCTTTGCATTCTAGCCACTGCAGCGGCTTCCTTGAAGAAGTCTCCCTCTCTGTTAACAAGGTGGCCACGCTCTGTCTTTGCTGACCACCGGCCAGACCCCACAGACACCTCCGTTCTCTGCACTTGCGCCAGTCAGCTGCACATCACCTCAACGGCGGCCTCCCCACGGGTCTCTCACCACGCCACACCACTTCCTCACTTAAGGGCCTTCTCCTCTTGCACCTGCAGCCCGAATCACCTCAACGGCGCTAGAAGGAGGGCTATTAAAAACAACTCACCTTTTGTCTGCGCTAGCCTTTCTAGCTGCTCCTGTCGCTACACCAGTGGCTGCCTCCTCTCTTGCGCCTTGTGCCTGCAGCCTCTCTGTCGCTGGTTGGAGGGTCACCCAGGATGCCTTTAGATCTACCAGACCGTTTTCCTCGTCTTTGCCCTCACCTGTACAAATACCCAGCCCCCTTCACACGGCGAACTTTCTCATGCCCAGCGGCTTCACACGCCTAGAGCTTCTTTCCTCTAAGCGGCTCCCTTCCTCTGCAGCAGCTGCCGCCTTCCTTTTTGCCTTGTAGACGACCCCCCCCAGTTCACTACTTCCCTTCTGAAGCCTACGCCAACTTGCCAGCTTCACCAGCTTCTGGACTGTGTGCTGGCCGCCGCTCCAACCTCCACGTAGACCACCAGCTGGCTACGTTTTTTTTCTTATTTTATTTATTTATTTTGAAGATGGTCACCATGTTCTCTTTTTCACACCAAATGCCCAAATGCCCTTGGCACATCACCCCCTTATCTTTTTTGCCCTTACTTCCACATACCTTCGATGCGACCTTGAGTGCCCATTATATTTTTGATGCGCCCACACATTCGATGCCAAGTAGCTGATATCGCCTTCAGCAAACTACGCTCCGGACAAGCTGTAACAAGCTCAACACCAAACCATTTCACCTGTACACCTGGCGACGCCCTCAAAAGCAAAACCCTCCACACGCCATACATCCCATATGTACACAGGCACTTAATCCCATGCATCTGGATTTGCATTTAATAGCCTCACATGCATGGTTTCACACCATAGACGTGCTGTGGCACGACATCCACCCCCTCTAAACCTGCACATCCTCTGGTATGTGCCACACAGGTCCTGTATCTTAGCAATCACATCTGAATGGTTCTGCTTTCCCTCCTGGATCAAATACCAACCGGTTTTGGCATATGTGCCATATCCTTTGCTCATATGAAGCCCTATCCTCACTTAGATTCCCTGCATATGCATGATTACCCTCATCATTCAAAGTGGGATGCTCTTCAAAATGATTTGCTTCAAAATTTTTCTCAGGCCATGTTTGAAGCCTTTGCACCACATATTGTAGGCCACACCAAGTAACAACTGCATTAACAGCATAGAATACAGACTTGGTAACATCTCATCCAAATCTACCTTGCCCGGATCCAGCTCACCCACTGACAAACATTCATTCTTCTCATCCAAAGACGGAAAAGCATCAACACATACAAAGTTCAACAAGGCATCATCGAGAATAACCTCCAGCTCTGGATCAATCTCATCACAATCATTTGGCTTACATAACACCTGCACATCCTCACTTGCAACCAACAGTTGACTAGCATCAAGCATAGAAGAGCCCAAAGCTGATGGGGATCTATTATATACCATGAAATCATCCAATGCATCATCTAGGATAGCATCCAATCCAGGATCAATCACATTGAAGCCATTATCATCTTGCAATCCCACATGTTGATTATCATGAACATTCATACCCCCATAGCTATATCCATTTGGTTGCTCATATGCAGCCTCATGAGGCTCTGTGACCACACTTTGCATATCCTGCATGTTATCTCCCAGTATTTCTTGATACCTGTCTGCAGATGGGCTTAGATTTATGGGTCCCTCACCCAAGTACCCTTGAATCTGTATGTCATTGAACCCTGTATGATCCAAAAAGACAGATTCAATTTCCCTCTCCAAATCATCATCATAAACAGGCTTCCAAGCTCGAGATTGTTGCTCACAAATGTGGTTGCAAGATAACCCTGACACTGATGACATAGCATCACCCTGTTTATTGTTGGAACACCCTGTTAGCATTCCAGAATAACCCAAATCCAAAGAACCTTGGCAACCAGCTTCAGAAGCAACATCACTGTTGGAATCACCCATATCACTCACCCCCTCTAAATCAATCACACATACTTGTGGCCCGTCTGCATATTCATGTACATCATCCTGCTTATAAGCATCATAACCAGATAAGAATGCAGTAATGATAGCATCTTCTTCTTGTCTTAGATCTTCAAACTCTGCAATCATGCTTTCAGCAAGAAGCATTGGTTCCTGCTGTTCTTCACACATATGATACGACACCTGAGGAATACCCTTCAAAGGAGCACTTTTGTCATGAGAATCCTCAAGTTTACACAGCTTACATGCTTCACAGCCCAAGAGGAAACTATTTGCAATGTCCTCTTCCTCGTGTATTGGGTCTTGAGCACCTATCCTGAAGCTCTCTGAATCAAGTGTCTCCTCAAGCATAGGCATACACACATCATTTGGTATGATCATAGGACCCTGTATGTCTGCGCCCTCAAACAAGGAAGACAGATTATACTTGCAGAGTTCACCCATTGCATCTTTATGAGGCTGTAGCAAAGCATCCCTTTTGGCACTGTGAAGGCCTTGTTGCTCACTAATGGCTTTTTGTAGTCCCAATTTAGCATAAACAGCCTCCACAATCTCTGTATCAGCCTTGAATAGCAATTGATTATCCTCCATAAGACATGCATCTACAACCGCTTCTAAATTTACTCGGATTGTTGCTGGAACACTATCACAGCTCACATTATACCTGGAACTCGCATAAATAAGTGCATCTGCAAAATCACTCCATCGTTTGGAGTGATACTCTGCTAGTTCCAGCACTTCATCCTTTAAATCAGGACTTATAAGGTATGCAAAAGATGCAATCATCATGTTTTCTGGAACCCCTTGATTCTTCATCTCTGTCTCGTAACACCTTAGATAGCTTTCTGGATCGTAACCATCAAATATATTGACCCTGTCATATACCAATTGCACCACAATTTCCACCGCTTCCTGAATTCGTTTTTCTTCTTCAATCTTCCTGAACCGCTCTTCAAGCTCTTTCATCTCTGCATATAAATGCTCCATTTTGCTAGCCATCTCTATGTACTCTCACCCCAGCGGTTTCACGTCGGGTTCACCAAAGCTGTCGTGACGTGGGCGGTGTCGCTGGGAAAGCGCGGGGCTTCTGGCTGTGAGAGTAAGTGGTTGAACTTCAAGGGAAATCACCAGCAGAAACTGGAACCATCATATTTACATACTAATCTCAACAATATGAGTTACACCAAAAACCATCATAGGCATCATGGTTCATACCAAAATCCAAGGTTGATAACATTCTAATCCCAACACAAAGATGACCTCTTTATAGGCTGAGATTTATCATCATCTCCATTACCAAACAACCAAGCCAATATTGCTTGTTTCATGTGCATAGTAGAGATTAACTAGTGGTATCCTTAGAGTCCCCAAGACCAAGAGTGAAGGAAAGGACATTTTGAGGGTAAAACTTTAGCAAATTCTTGATGAATCAACGCCTCCTTAAAGCTTCCTTCATAGACTCTTAATAGGGAAACCGCATCATCACCACCCTTTGCATTCTAGCCACTGCAGCGGCTTCCTTGAAGAAGTCTCCCTCTCTGTTAACAAGGTGGCCACGCTCTGTCTTTGCTGACCACCGGCCAGACCCCACAGACACCTCCGTTCTCTGCACTTGCGCCAGTCAGCTGCACATCACCTCAACGGCGGCCTCCCCACGGGTCTCTCACCACGCCACACCACTTCCTCACTTAAGGGCCTTCTCCTCTTGCACCTGCAGCCTGAATCACCTCAACGGCGCTAGAAGGAGGGCTATTAAAAACAACTCACCTTTTGTCTGCACCAGCCTTTCTAGCTGCTCCTGTCGCTACACCAGTGGCTGCCTCCTCTCTTGCGCCTTGTGCCTGCAGCCTCTCTGTCGCTGGTTGGAGGGTCACCCAGGATGCCTTTAGATCTACCAGACCGTTTTCCTCGTCTTTGCCCTCACCTGTACAAATACCCAGCCCCCTTCACACGGCGAACTTTCTCATGCCCAGCGGCTTCACACGCCTAGAGCTTCTTTCCTCTAAGCGGCTCCCTTCCTCTGCAGCAGCTGCCGCCTTCCTTTTTGCCTTGTAGACGACCCCCCCCAGTTCACTACTTCCCTTCTGAAGCCTACGCCAACTTGCCAGCTTCACCAGCTTCTGGACTGTGTGCTGGCCGCCGCTCCAACCTCCACGTAGACCACCAGCTGGCTACGTTTTTTTTCTTATTTTATTTATTTATTTTGAAGATGGTCACCATGTTCTCTTTTTCACACCAAATGCCCAAATGCCCTTGGCACATCACCCCCTTATCTTTTTTGCCCTTACTTCCACATACCTTCAATGCGACCTTGAGTGCCCATTATATTTTTGACGCGCCCACACATTCGATGCCAAGTAGCTGATACCGCCTTCAGCAAACTACGCTCCGGACAAGCTGTAACAAGCTCAACACCAAACCATTTCACCTGTACACCTGGCGACGCCCTCAAAAGCAAAACCCTCCACACGCCATACATCCCATATGTACACAGGCACTTAATCCCATGCATCTGGATTTGCATTTAATAGCCTCACATGCATGGTTTCACACCATAGACGTGCTGTGGCATGACAGCGCGAGTGGGGGGGCAAAGTCGTGAGGGACTGTGGGGTTTGTGGGGGGAGCGAACCGTGGGGTTTTCTCTGGAGTGAAGGGGGAGAGGGCGGGGGGGAGCTCCATAGTGACTGCTGCGGTTACTACACTAGGTTTATCATTTTCTTTGTGCAAGTTGCCCAACGCCTATATAAACTGCTAACAATCTTTAAATGGATGAAAGAGTGCTAAAAGTCCTATGAGCTGTTAAAAAAAGATTAACTTCAGCACTAATTCTTTGAACGCCAATACACACCCAATTTTACAATTGGGTGTGTATTGGCTCAACTAGGGGAGAAAAAGATGGATTGCCCATAGTCTCATGGTAGTCAAATACTTAGAGACATAGCCACATAGAGAAAGAGATAGAACTGCACACACACACACACACACACACACATAAATATACATATATGTTTATGTATGTGTGTGTGTGTGTGTCCATTTCCAGAATCTACCCAGAAAGAAATAGCTCTTTTTCTAGCTCATCCATAACATTAGCATCCATGTCCAGTACTTGCAAATGTATAGCACACTCATCTGTATAGGTTTTGTAACCTTCTTCCATAAATGTATCCATTTGTTTTTGTAGAGGTGCTTCAGATGGTGGGGGCGGTTTTGGTCTCGAAATTTGAGGTGGTATCACATTTTGTTGCACTCTAGATGCCAACATCCCTTTAGGGTTTAGGGATCATAGGAAAAAATTACCAATAATTTAGAAACTCTTGGATAATTAGGAAACTATGGTCTTAGGTAAGTAAAATGGAAAAAGATCAATCTAAAAGTAATTTACGCATGATTTGCAAAGGGATCGACTACCATAATGAAATGTTTTAGTAGGAGGAGGTGCAAGGTACTCTTGTTCTAGTGTAATGTTTCTTCTATCACTCTTGTTTACAGATGCACTTACGTGGGGCTGGTAGCATTGGTGGCATAGCAATTAGATGCTCACTTCCTACTTGCATTTGGCCTAGTTGGAAGCATGTTTATGCTTCCAACTTAGTTACATGGTGATATGCAAGAAGAAGTGTATTTGGACCAGTCACATGGTTATGAGGATTTGAGTTACCCAGATTATGTGTGCAAGCTGCATATAAAGCCTTGTATGGTTTGAAGTAGGTACCGAGAGGATGGCATGACAAAATAGCATAGTATCTTGTCACCATTGGCTTAATTTTAATTTCTTTGTATATTTATATGGAAAAGAAAAAAAGAAACCATCTACCCTAGCACCTTATAACCTTAAAGTGACGTGTATTTTTCTTGTGGTTCCTTTGTGAAAATCGGTCCTTTACTCCCCATGTAAAAAGAAGGAGAAGAATGGATCCGAACCGGCAAGCTTCTCAAGTTCAAAACACTGTGATAATACCTAGCCGATTTTTAAAAAAAAAACTCACAATTAGAAATAGTTAGCAAAGCAACACTAAAATCAGTGATAATTGAATTTCCAATGAAAGACAACATCCAAGAGAAAGAGATAATTCTTTGACAAATTAACCTCTTGGAGGATTGCAAAGTAAGGCTTAATCTGATAATGGATAAAGGGTCTGGAAGTAAGGATGGTTGGAAGAGCTAAAAATGAAGAATCAGGTAGGGCTGAGCGTGCAGGCAGAGGAGTTGGACGTGGCTTTAGTTGAGGAGGAAGATCTGGTGGCAAAGGGACTAGAAATTTAACTAAACATTTTTCTTGCATCTCAATTGAATTGACAAAGAAGAGATATTACACGCTTTAATTTCAAGTGAAACCAAGAGTACTAGTAATCCTTGATAAGTGAGTGCTAGTAAGTTCTCCAATTTTGTTACAAGAAAATAAACCTCAATGTGGGCATTGTGGTCATTAAGGGCCCGTCGCTGTATTCAATTCTACAATCAGTGGGAGTGTTAATTTCAATGGAAAATTAATGGTGGTTGGTTTGATTACCTAATGGATGAGCGAACAATCACAAAGAGCTAAAAGGCAAAATCGACAGAGGTTCATAAGCATTCAAAGGCTGATAGATCTTCTTGTTTCAAGTGTTTTTGGCAACTAATCACCCTTGTTCTATCGGCTTTTAGTTGTAGCTATTTTATTAAGATTCTCTCTATAGCTATTAATGTTTTGTGATTTTTTGGATTTATTTTTTAAAACTTTTATGCTCTTTAATGATTTTTTTAAAGGTTTTATGTGTTTTTGGTGGTTTTATAAATTTTTATATTTTACTTATTTTTGAAAAAATGCTGAAAAATAAACAAACAAATTATGGACAAAAAAAAGATGTATTGACAAATGTAGAGGGCCAAAATTGGCTTACTGCACTATCTATTTGCATGTTTGCGAGTTCGAGACGAGATGCAGTGGCATCGTGTGACGTTTTGCCTGAGCAGGGATAGTTTGCATGCTCTCTCTTTCACTTTTTGCAACTTAAAAAAGCAAGGTGAAACTACTCCACTAGAATTCTACAGCGACATTTAGTGTGTTATGCTGCATTTGGTCTCCTTTCTCTCTTCCTTGTGCCTACGATGGATTTTGTTGTTTCTCACCTGAATAATGGCTCCGGCTCACTCACTTTCTCCTCACCTACAAACTTATCAATAACACCTAAATCCCATGGTACGCCTTTAATATACAATTGGCGAGCACTCATGTAACATATAGCATTACAAGGATTAAATAGGGTTCTTGGCCATTCTTGATGACTATGGCCAAAAGGTTAAATCCAAAAAGTCTTCCATTGAATCTGCATAATCTAAAATTCTCAGCACAAAAAAGCTGGGAGGGATTCCACGTTCAACCCATCTTCATCGCTAAATGTTGCACTATCTTCAACTTCACTTGTGGGTCCTAGAATATAACCATCTGGCAGGGCTGTTGTTGTTGGTAATGCATGTGGAAAGGAATTGAAACTATAGGTCAGTACATTAAGCGGTTTCCACTTAGCACTATATTAAGCAGATGGACAACTGTAACACCAAAAGAGGAATCATTTGCTATAGTAGCAATCAATCAAAGATAGTTAGTTGTAATTGGAGACATCATGCTCTTTTTTCTTTGCTTAGCTTTTTACTTTTGAGCCACTCCAATGTTGAAGATTTCCTTTGTAAGGAATAAGAACACTGATTTCATCATGTATTTGCATAATTTCACCAACTAAATTTGGAAGGAATCCCGTCCCATACTTTCGGAAGTATGTACAACACTGCCAACACAGAAGCAAGCGGCTAGAAACATGCGGGTATTGTGGTAAGAATCCTTCAGTTTCTCATTTCAATAATTTTAGAAGTGATTGTTTCGTACATGTGCCAGATGCTTCCAAGACCAAGTGGGATGCAAAGAGCTAGAAATGAATCTTTCTAGGGTATAGTGAAGAGTCAAAGGTCTCTACAATCTTGGAGGGTCCTCTTCAATCAACTAAGAGACCCCTGCCCATTAGCCACACCCACTTGACAAGTGTTAAAGTAGTGGGAGAGGGGATCTCTCAAAGTGGAGAACATTAAAATTTTTTATGATGTTAAGGGACCTATGGCCATTCTACCATAAACAAGGGCATATAGAATTATGGCCCTAGGCCCATTTAACCATTCACTTCCTTCTACTCCTAAGCCAGAGTCTTTGTTGTCACCATCATCAAAAGAAATACCATCGTCATCATTAGCATCGTTACCCTTGGTAATACCAGCACCATCATTGTCATCCCCATCATTACCCTTTTCCTTAGAAACAATGAATGTTTTATCGAATTGTGCAAACAGTTGCAACTCAATGGTCTCTTATCCTTGGTATTCGTCATCATCGATCGATAATTGTCAGCTTGGGCTATATCACTGGTGCGTGCCTTTGTTACTACCTGATAAGGTATCTGGATAGTAAGAGTGATGGCAATGGCAGGAGAGCGGAAGTGATGGCAATGGTAGGAGTGGAAGTGATGGCAATGGTGAGGATGATGGCAATGGAAAAATTAGAAGTGATCGCGAGATGGGTAGTTTTTTTCGTGGTGTTTACTTGATTAGATTGTGAATGTTGTAATCGATTACAAGGCCGCAAAGGCTGCAGAGGATGTAGAGTCAGACATTAGCTATTCAACGCCTTCAGAGGAAGTTTCGTCAGAGATTCCTCCTTTGGAGGATATTCCATCCTTGTCGGAGATTCAGAGTACCATTGGTAACACTTGTGAGACGCAGAACAAGATTGATGACCCTTGTGATATGCAGACTAACACTTATAATCTTTGTATCTACCATAGGCCTTGATATGTGGATCCTAGTAAATTTTCAAGTATTGGCTATAGCGTGAGCCATAAGAAGGGCTACACTAATTTTTTGATGGTTGGTTAGTGGCAATAATGATGGTTGTAATGATTTTGGACAATTCTAGGTCAATGTAGCGGGCATAATTGGCTATTTACTCTCCAATTGTGCAAATGAACAGGTGTTCACGGGGCCTATCTTATGTCAGGCGATTCACATACTGACGGACCTACCTTTGTCTTCCTTCCACCTTTATTTGTTGGTCGCAACTTGTTATCATTTGTCAAGCGCTCTTGAGTCGTGGTTCCAGGGGATGCAGGGTCAAATGGTGGGCAAAGCAAGGTTGAATGGTGGCTCTGCAGTTTGGCTAGATTTCTCTTGAATCAGAGAGATACGAACGGGAAGTTCTCATCGATATCGTTCCATGAATTATGGTATATGAAATGAATTGAACACGAATGATCCATCACTCACATTCTACTAGGTGCTTGAGCGGGGCAAAGTCTGCATTGGAAGGCCAAGCCCGTGCCTCGACCAATTCATATTATACAAATGATGTCTGTATAACACCCCTCCTTTCGGGAACAAAATTTAGGCGGATATAGATTAACGGTAGATTATCTTCCTTCTAAGCAGAGGATATGGGTTCGATTTGTCTTATCCGCAATTGACAAGTAGGGCAAGGGATGGCTATAGGTCGTGGCTATAGAAAAACGGTGCCATTTATTTGAAAAATCTCATATGTAGAACAAACACAAATTAAACCATGAACCACAAAATTGTACACAGCATGACATTGGGATGGGTGAGTCTCAAACCCCCAGGGTGGAGATGAATTTCTCCAGGTGCCCTATCTCCCAAAAGCTGGCTATACTCATGGTTGTTGGGAGCCCCACGTGGTTCAAGGTTTAACCATGGATCAAGGTTTCTTTTTCCTGTCAATTTTACGCTTTCTTTTGGACCAACTAATTCTACAATTCCTTATTCTACTTTTTCGCCAAAAGATGCCACATATAATTCTACTGGTTTCAAATTAAATTCTCTTGAGATTGCATGGGCTCCCTGGCCCTACCACCTTCTCTCTTCCGACTTCTCTCAAGGACTTTCCTCCAGCTTACCTCTTTCGGATCTAAGCCGTGTGGTCTAGGTAAAGTGGGTTTCTCTCTCTCTCTCTCTCTCTCTCTCTCTCTCTCTCTCTCTCTCTCTCTCTCTCTCTCTCTCTCTCTCTCTCTCTCTCTCTCTGCTTAATCACTCATAGCCCTTGTGTGGGACCTCTTTCTGGCCTCCATTCCCATCCCACACCTCTTCCTGGGCTTGAACCACCCGCTCCACTCTCTCTCTCTCTCTCTCTCTCTCTCTCTCTCTCTCTCTCTCTCTCTCTCTCTCTCTCTCTCTCTCTCTCTCTCTCTCTGCTTAATCACTCATAGCCCTTGTGTGGGACCTCTTTCTGGCCTCCATTCCCATCCCACACCTCTTCCTGGGCTTGAACCACCCGCTCCACTACCGTAGTGCGTCGGATCGCCCTAGCACTACCGTGCTCATCACCCCAATCGATTTGTTCAATTCTAGTACCCCACTTCGAATGAATGGCTTGAATTTGTGATTGAAGCGCTGATTTAATATTGTCGATTTTTTTATTAAAGGCCAACTCGAGATTGTCGATCTCTCAAATACATTCCTTCTCAAGGTTGTCTCTCACAATCCTTTCTTTGGCTCTGATTAGAACTCTAATACCTAAATACGAGTCGCAAATTAATTGGCACTTTGGGCTTTAACTTGACGTGCTCTATCTGTGTTTCTCACTTCCATCCGGACTTGCAAAAAAGAGCAGACATGATATCTCCTCTGCCTACTAGTGTGCGTGACAAAGGTTATAATGAAGAGGATATACCAAGAACTTATGTTATGGTTCATGAGAGGTGGATAGAGGACCTAATGAAACAAAAGCCAGATAGAGGACTGTCTAAATCAGCCAGCTGCTAAGGCCTTTTCCATTGCTTTTGCTTACTTAGGTATACCTTTTATAAAAACAAGTTGACTATCTATGTCCTCTTCTTGAGGTATAGAACCCTCAATAGCGGTCAAGGTACTTTCTCCACCACCGGTGGGTTCAACTCCCACCATCGTTAGGTGGATAAAAGAGATGTAACAAATTACACATGGAAATGAAAGTTGAGCGCTATTGATAGACCAAAAGGTCTTTGTGTAATTCAACTTCATAATACTTTTGTGCCAAGCACCTTGATAAGGCTTTATGGTCTTCCTGTGATTTTTGAAAAAGTTACTATTATTGGAATCTACTCCCCTTAGAGTAGGAGCAGTTTCTCGTGGAGGGAAACGTTAGAGAATGATGATTTATTCGGGTTTGCATGAAAAAAAATGAACTTTCAAGTATGGAGCAATAGTCATATTTTGAAACTAAAACAATTACAAGCTTACACATGAATGGTGATGCGGTAGACACTTTCGCTAAAGATTTCACATTCAAAATGCGGTAGGAAAATGGGAATAATACCATATTGGAGCTACAATCAGCTAGTGAAACGAGGGAAGAGGAATCGACAGTATTGGTTAAGCAGCAACTTACGGGCAGAAGGAACCAATATGTGGAATAAGTTTGTTCGATGCTTACGCATCAGTTTGAATCCATTAGTGTGAAAGCCTTATTTAACATCCTACTTAAATGGCTTTATCGTAGGATTCTTCTAACTACCATTGCTGGTCTGAAAGGGAATAACTTTTTTGTTCTTTTCTTTCTTTATTTTCTTCTTGCCGCTAGCCAATCTACGGCTGACTGTGCAGATATGGGGGAAACCTCGAATAGTGAAAGCGGCATCGATCACTTCATTTTAAATTTTAAAGACGTATTACGGTGTGTTTGTACACCATCCTCCCTCGTCAAGTGGGTCCATATCCGCTCGCGAGGACCTGGAGAATCAATACGCGTTCTTCCTACATATATTAAAATGGGTTGGCATGGCACCGGCCTTTGATGAAATGGAAAGGGATGCCCTTCATGCCTCATGTTCCTTCATGAAGGATATTTCCCTTTATGTATTAGTGTGGCTCGTGGAATTCAAAAAAGAAATCGTAGAAGAACATAAACCAACAAAGACTTTCATAGAGCTAATTTCGAAGGGCTCAGAAATGTTACCTTCAATCTACTTAAAAGATGTGAGGGTTTGAGAAATCTAACAGAAAAGAGGCTAGAGGACATAGGAAAATCATAGTCCAATAATGTCCTGGATGATAGAATTGACTCCGCTATGGGCATTTCTATGAGGTGCGCCTCGTCGGGGATAATAGACTATGTTATGGATACTTTGTCACAAGACCACTGAACAGTTTTGACCAAAAAGCTAGACACTTGAAAAATTGGAATCGTATTATTACTACACCGAGGATAGACCTATAAATGGTCTTTTTATGCATTTTCCTAGTTTTTACCATTTCATATCTCTACCACGAGCAGCATTGCCATATAGTGCTCATGTGAGACCTCTTCAAGGTCTTCATATTGACTCAACCTATAAACCACGAACAAATAGGTTGCATGGGATAGGGGCTTGATGAATCCCCCCTCCCACCAGAGGTATGACTGAGCGGCTTAAGGCATTGGTTTGCTAAGTCAACATACAAGAAGATTGTATCATGGGTTCGAATCCCATTTCCTCCTCTACAAATAATCATGATTACCTATTTGGTCAACTAGACATAGGTTGGCTCATAGGCCTGCCCCCAAAGGTGTCGAGATCTCACAAGTCAAACCAGTGGTGCTACTGTCTCATACGCATGTGGTTTTCCATGGGAAGTTACTAAAAAAGACCCGAAACCGGGTGATCTAATGTAGGATTTACACTCCCCAAACCAACAAATCTGGTCACAAGAAATGAACAAAGCCTGAACCATACCTTTAGGATTGAATGACTCGAGGGACTAACTACAGGGACTGCACTTCCCAAAGGGAAAGGGATTGCCAAGAATCTGCTAAATAGATCAAATGGTTCAGGGAACAATATAAAGATATAAATAGAGAAGAGTGTTGTAGTGTCACATCAAACTTTAGAGTCAGTTGGAAAGACCACAATGTATTCCAAAGTGACATGTTACTCAATCTAGGTATAGATCCCAATAGAAAGAGGGAAGCCGTGTATGAACAGAATGGGTTGTGGGTTGATATATTGCCCTTCAAAAATCATGTGCAGTGGTATGCAACAATTCTCTATGGAACGAGTACCAGAAATGAGAGAAGGTGGATAAACCCGCCCCTCTCCAAGATAGAAGTGCCCTTCCCTTGCAGTCCCAAATGCCAAGTTCCATGCCAAGGGTAGACCAATATGTTAGGGAATGCGAGAGAGAGACAAGAAATATTGAGAAAAACTTATTGAAAGAAATAAAAGTGTTGTCCTATCAATCACAAATTGAATCAATTCATAAGAAGTGGGACACTATAAAGGAAGAAGGTGCAGAGGTGAATTCTACCTACTCAAATAATGTAAATGCTGGGCGGAGTGAGACTGATGGGTAAAAGGAATGGAGCGCAAAGAGAAGGGTAAAGGACTAAACAACCATGCCTAGATAGTGAGACCATAGTGCCTGGGAGGGAGAACCCTCGTAGAAAGAGAAGCTGAAAGATCCCTGTCCCCACCGTGCAACAAATACAGGGGTGCTAGTAGCGAAAGTAGCACTTCTTGCATAAGGCAGGGTCCCTCACTTGGGGCCTCGCTCACGTATATCCAGACATCATCACAGGGACTCGTCCCATTCATCCTCATTGTTGTTTTGCTCAGCTTATAGTTTTTCAATCCAAAATTCAAGAATCATCATTTTTCAATCAGAATCCAAATCAATTCATCAGTTCTCAATCAGAATTTTAAAATCATATTAGCCACATTCAAATTCATCATCTGGATAGCATTTTTGCTTATAACTTTAAGGTCTTAGATTTACTCGTATATACTGCCAGTAAAAAGCTGCAGTTATACCCTTGGTATATACGGGTAGTCACGATCCTTGGAATTATAAGGTAAATACCAGCATGTCTAGGCCTCAAGCAAGTCAGGGATTCCATGCAATTGCGGTACTTCCATCTGAAGACCCAATTACTAATTTATGAATTTCAGTCTGAATATCAATTTGTATGAATTTCATCACACATTTTCAACTTTTTACTGTTACTTCATAAATTTTTGATATTTTTGGCTTCTCGGTTGATTCACTTTAGCCAATTTGCTATGATACTAGCTAAAAGATCCCTGTCCCCACCACGCAACAAATACACGCAAGCAACAAATACACGGGTGCTAGCAGCGAAAGTAGCACTTCTTGTGTGGAGGAGGGTCCCTCACTCGCGGCCTCACCCACGTATATCCAAACAAGAGACTAATCCCTCCGTTCTTCCAAAACCGAACCCGGAAAAACTTCCCTCACCCGAAAAACATGGACGATTCCTCCAGGATAGTTTTTACTCTAACGTAGTCAAAAGCCTTAACTAACTGAATTGATCTGACCAAACCCGTAAGTCCCATAGTCAGATCAACGAAGAGATTGCACTTGGATCGTAGAGACCAACGCTTTTTTCCTCATTCAGAGGCACAGCCGTTGATTCTTTTCCATAGAACAATTTTTATCCGGGATTACTTCATCTATCGTACCATAACATAATTGAGTCTCATTTTAGGGATCCATCAGTCCAGCCTAACCCCATTCAGTCCCGGTGGTTAGCCAACCGCCCAACCATTGTAGTGATGGGATCCATTTAAGAGTTTGGTTAGGTTTTGTCCAGGGTACCAGGGAAAAGAGTTCCCAGGCCCCCTAGCCGGATATTCATGCAAACTTAAAACTAGTCACACCACTTACACACCCAATATAAAATTGCCTTTTTCACAGATTCAATTGTCTTTAAAACAATCTTTTAATGAAACTAAAGTATCATTGATCATAGTCTTCCAAAATATCTGGTTGAATCCTAATTTTTAATTTTTCCTTCATCGGTGTACTTATGGCATCATTGGCAACTAGAACACTCACCACCTGTCCACTTAGGGGCCTTTTCAATAGTTCCTAGCTCATAGTACCCGGCAATATATTCACTTATAAAAATCAAAATGGAATCCTTGTTGAAGATCAGCAAGATCAACCCCAATAGATTCATATAAAAGAGCCATGGACTTATCCGTTGAAGGTCAATCAGCCAGATCCATGCCTGAATTCAGAAAACAACTCTTACTCCTTGTTCCAATATCTCACACGACATACATGTGGGTATCTTCAGCGACCCAGAGCCCGAGCACCGTATGACAGCACCCTCTAGGATCATTCAAATCACAGGTCATCTAGCGCTTCACTGCCGCTTCCTTGGTCCCTTATCCACCGTACCGAAAGCTCACCATTTAAATCAAACCGAGGCTGGTCAAGACCTCGGCCGATCTTGCTACGCGAGACGTCATCCGTTGACTCTCTGTCAGCTGTTGCAACTTTATCAGCCACGACCTCATTCACAAGACGGTCAAAATGCTTCCCCAGCATTCTTGACATAAAACAGTCATTTAAAAATAGGTCATAAATACAGTTTCTATAAAACGAACTCTCGTCTTTCCACATTGTTCCACATCAATCCTCATTTACTTCATAAGTATTCCCATTCTCATCACATCATTTTCATTTATATCACATATCACATCTATCCCAATTTACATCACATCTCACTCAGATCCCGATTCACATGACATCACATCTCGTTCATTCACATCACATCACATCTATTCACGTCCCTCACATTCATTTACATCACATCCATTTAGTCCATCACATCACATTCATTCATATCCATCACATTCATTCATTCATATCCACAACATTCATTCTCATAACCATCCATCACATGCATTCTATCCACATTACATCACATTACTTCTATCCACATCATATCTCATTCATACACATCTCATCTCATTCATTCACATCCATCCACAATCGTTCACATGTACGACTACTCACATCTATCCATACATTCATATCTATCACTTCACACCCACATATATTCATGTCACATCACATTCTTTCATATACACATCCACATCCATTCTTTCACATACATCCACATCCATTCTTTCACATACTCATCCACAACCATTCTTCACATACATATCCACATCCTGTCTTCACATACACATCCACATCCAGTATTCACATACACATGCACATCCATTCTTCACATACACATCCACATCCATTCTTCATATACACATTCACATCGAGTCTTCATATACACATCCACATCCATTCTTCACATACACATCCACATCCATTCTTCACATACACAATCACATCCATTCTTCATATACACATTCACATCCAGTCTTCACATATACATTCACATCCATTCTTCATATACACATTCACATCTAGTCTTCACATATACATTCACATCAATTCTTCATATATACATTCACATCCATTCTTCACATACACATTCACATCCATTTTCATCGCATATCATCCACTCACATCCCATATCATTTATTTACATCCTGATTCACATGACATCTCATTACATCTATTCACATCACATCTCATCCCTCCATTCTGGCGTAAGACGGTCCTTTAAGAAAACAGGGTTTCTAAGCAAGTTTTCAGTTTGATTTTCTTTTGAATACAAGAGTATTTCTTGAATCAGTATCCCCAAAACTCCTTGATCGGAATTCTAAATTTCATACCAGAATTCCTCGAATTCTATAACCTTGATCCACAGATCAATTCGAAGGGTCTCAAACTTAGTTTTAGATTTGGCGGAGTTTTGAGTGTATATTTCTAAACTGGTCCACCTTCTTTCCTCGAAATTGATAAAAGAGTTTGGTCTTGGTCATAGTCTAATTCAAGGTTCGAATCAGATAAGGTTTTTCTTGAACTATCTTTCTCGAAAAGGTTTGATAATTTAATTACTATTTTACTGAATTTCTTTCTTTGAATATTCACTTAACTGATTTCTAAAATTAATTACGAATTCCAATGAGGAATAATTTAATCATTTATCTGAATATTTTGATCTTGATATATTTTCTGAATTTTCTTTTTACAATCCGGGTGAATATAAAACAATAGAAATTTCTCTCTTAGAGTTTTTAATTATTCATTTATCAAATACTCATAGAAATTAAACATAGAATTCAAGAGAATTCTAATTTTGATATAAAAATTCTTTATGCATAAAAATCAACTTTAATGGGAATAACACTTTTATTAAAAAATCCTTTTATGCATCTATTTATGCATAAAATCAAATTTAATAGGAATAACACTTTTAAAATAAAAATAATTCCTTTATGCCTCTTTCTATGCATAAAAATAAATTTTAATGAGAATAACACTTTTGAAATAAAAATAATTCCTTTATGCATCTTTCTATGCATAAAGATCAAATTTAATGAGAATAACACTTTTGAAATAAAAATAATTCCTTTATGCATCTTTCTATGCAGCATAAAGATCAATTTTAATGAGAATAACACTTTTGAAATAAAAATAATTCCTTTATGCATCTTTCTATGCATAAAGATCAATTTTAATGAGAATAACACTTTTGAAATAAAAATATATCCTTTATGCATCTTTCTATGCATAAAAATCAAATTTAATGAGAATAATATTTTTGAAATAAAAACAAATCTTTTATGCATCTTTCTATGCATAAAAATCAAATTTAATAATTAATATCAGTGAATTAAGAAAGGCTGGAATGTAAAGAAGAGAAGGGGTGGCCTTTTTCTCAAAGGCATAGCATTTGAATTTAATTTTTGAAATCAACTGTAAAACATGAAAATTAAGAAAACCATAGATTTAAAATTAAACAAGTAAGAAAATTAATTTACATAGAGCTTGTAAGCTCTCCTTTGGCTTGAGGGATTGACGGTTCTATTCTTGTTTGAAGCAAGAGTGGCCACCAATTCACTTTGGAGAGGATTAGGCCAAAAACATTTGAATTATTAAAAAATTCAATGTCGATGGCTCAGGACATGAGAGCAAAGTAACAGTGCATAAACACCTTTAAGCTTTTACAAAGGGGGAGGCTTCTATTTATAGAAAAAAGTGAGCCCCTAACCAAGCAAACTGGTTCTCAAATTTTCCAAATCAGTTTGGTCAATTTTTGACCATTTTTGGGTCAGTTCAGCTTACTTTTTGGATCTAGTTTTGAAATTTGAAATAGGAGAGAGGAGAGATAAAATATCTCATTTTATTGATTAAAAATTGGGAGTAATGATGAGAAAAACGTGCCTACTTCATGAGGGGAGATCCCCACACTGAGGTGTCAAAATTCAAATTTTTTTAATTGTTTTCTTTGGTCCTTAGTCCACTCTTCATTTTATGTGAGCATTTACTCATTTTTTGGGGTTTTTCTTTTATTCTTCAATTTGTCTCCTCCCTACATTTGGATTAATCTTATTGGTCCATTAGGAACCTTAATCCAAAATTTTTAAAAAATCTGGACCCTTAGGCTAAGGTCTTTTGTGCACATTATAATTTATTTCTAATGCACCTTAGGAATTTCTTTTTGAACTTCTGTTTCGGGGGAATTTATTTTAATAAGAAGGGATATTTTTCCATTCAAAGATATCTAAAAATTGAATTACCTCTCTCTATAACATTTTCTCTCTAGGCCAAAACAGGGTAAAATAGGATCTTTCTTTTATTTCAGAGAGGGAAATAATTATAAGATCAGAAGGGGAGGTTCTTACACTTGCACACCTCAAAAGCTGGAGGGAGGAATCTTACATCCTACCCCACTTAAAAACCGTGAGATGTCCTCATCTCGCAAACTAGAGGACAACTCTTTTCCTTAAGATCCAACTGATTTTGGGGTTCCGTATAGTCTGGTGAACCCAACAAAATCCTGGGATAAAGATCCCTTATATAGAACTCATCATCAAATAACAATTCTTTCAGATCATATCATTCATATCCTTAACACAATAATGGTCCATTAGACCAAAATTTTCATCTGAACATTCCTCCATGGGAATTTCAATTATATAGGTTTTTAATTTATCATCCCTTAATTTGATCCACTGGGTCAAGTGTTAACAGTAGCAATCTGTCAGCATAATCCACTAATCTCATAGTGATTTATTGAAGTCATTATTGTCATACCAATTACGAACATCATCACAGGGACTCGTCCCATTCATCCTCATTGTGGTTTTGCTCAGCTTATCATTTTTCAATTCGAATTCAGGAATCGTTATTTTTCAATCAGAATCCAAATCAATTCATCAATTCTCAACAATCAGAATTTTAAAATCATATCAACCACATTCAAATTCATCATCTGGATAGCATTTTTTCTTATAATTTCAAGGTCTTAGATTTACTCGTATATACTGCCAATAAAGAGCTATAGTTATACTCTCGGTATATATGGGTAGTCACGGTCCTTGGAATTATAAGGTAAATACCATCATGTCTAGGCCTCAAGCAAGTCAGGGATTCCATGCAATTGCGCTACTTCCATCTGAAGACCCAATTACTAATTTATGAATATCAATCTGTATGAATTTCATCAAACATTTTCAACTTTTTACTGTTACTTCATAATTTTTTGACATTTTTGCCTTCTCGGTTGATTCACTTTAGCCAATTTGCTCTTATACCAGCTGAAAGATCCCTGTCCCCACCGCGCAACAAATACAGGGGTGCTCGCAGCAGCGGAAGTAGCACTTCTTGCGTAGAGCAGGGTCCCTCACTCGGGGCCTCGTCCACGTATATCCAGACAAAAGACTAATCCCTCGGTTCTTCCAAAATCAAACCTGGAAAAACTTTCCTCACTCGAAAAACACGGGCAATACCTCCAGGATAGTTTTTACTCTAACGTAGTCAGAAGCCTTAACTAACTGAACTGATCTCACTGAACCCTTAAGTCCCATAGTCAGATCAAGGAAAAGATTGCACTTGGATCATACAAACCAACGCATTTTTTCTCATTGAGAGGTACAACCGTTGATTCTTTTCCATAGAATAATTTTTATCCGGGATTTACTTCATCTATCGTACCATAACAGAATTGAGTCTCATTTTAGGGATTTACTTCATCTATCGTACCATAACAGAATTGAGTCTCATTTTAGGGATCCATCAATCTAGCCTAACTCCATCCAGTCCCGTGGGTTAGCCAACCGCCCAACCACTGTAGTGATGGGATCCATTTAAGAATTTGGTTAGGTTTTTTCACAGGTACCAAGGAAAAGAGTTCCTAGGCCTCCTAGCGGGATATTCATGCAAACTTAAAACTACTCACACCACTTACACACCCAATATGAAACTGCCTTTTTCACAGATTCAGCTGTCTTTAAAACAATCTTTTAATGAAACTAAAGTATCATTGATCATAGTCTTCCAAAATATCTGGTTGAATCCTAATTTCCAATTTTTCCTTCATCGGTGTACTTATGGCATCATTGGCAACTAGAACGCTCACCACCTGTCCACTCAGGGGCCTTTTCAATAGTTCCTAGCTCATAGTACCTAGAAATATATTCACTTATAAAAATCAAAATGGAATCTCCGTTGAAGATCAGCAAGATCAACCAACAGATTCATATAAAAGAGCCATGGACTCATCCGTTGAAGACTAGCAAGGCCAATCAACCAGATTCATGCCCGAATTCAGAAAAAAACTCTTACTCCTTGTTTCAATATCTTCCACGACGTACGTGTGGGTATCTTCGGCAACTCAGAGCCCGAGCACCGTATGGTCAGCACACTCTAGGATCGTTCGCACGTCACCTAGTGCTTCACTCATAGGCCGCTTCCTTGGTCCCTCATCCACCGTACCGGAAGCTCACCATTTAAATCGAACCGAGGCTGGTCAAGACCTCGGCTGATCTTGCTACGCGAGACATCCTCCGTTGACTCTCCGTCAGCTGTTGTAACTTTATCAGCAGTTAGGTCTCCACGACCTCATTCACAAGATGGTCAAAATGCTTCCCCAGCATTCTTGACATAAAATAATCATTTAAAAATAGGTCATAAATACAGTTTCTATAACAAACTCTCGTCTTTCCACATTATTCCACATCAATCCTCATTTACTTCATAAGTATTCCCATTCTCATCACATCATTTTCATTCATATCACATATCACATCTATCCTAATTTACATCACATCTCATTCACTCACATCCCGATTCACATGACATCCAATCTCGTTCATTCACACCCGGATTCACATCACATCACATCTATTCATGTCCCTCACATTCATTTACATCACATCCATTTACATCCATCACATCACATCCATTTACATCCATCACATCACATTCATTCATATCCATCACATTCATTCATTCATATCCACCACGTTCATTCTCATAACCATCCCATCACATGCATTCTATCCACATTATATCACATTACTTCTATCCACATCATATCTCATTCATACACATCTCATACCTCATTCATCCACATCCATCCAATCGTTCACACACATCTATCCATACATTCATATCTATCACTTCACATCCACATATATTAATGTCACATCCATTCTTCCACATACTCATCCACATCCATTCTTTCACATACTCATCCACATCCATTCTTCACATACACATCCAAATCCATTCTTCACATACACATTCACATCCATTCTTCACATACATCCACATCCATCATTCACATACACATTCACATCCATTCTTCACATACACGTACACATCCACATCCATTCTTTACATACACATCCACATCTAGTCTTCACATATACATCCACATCCATTCTTCACATACACATCCACATCCATTCTTCATATACACATTCACATCCAGTCTTCACATATACATTCACATCCATTTTTCATATACACATTCACATCCATTCTTCAATCACATACACATCTACATCCATTCTTCACATACACATTCACATCCATACTTCATATACACATTCACATCTAGTCTTCACATATACATTCACATCCATTCTTCATATACACATTCACATCCAGTCTTCACATATACATTCACATCCATTCTTTATATACACATTCACATCCATTCTTCACATACACATTCACATCCATTTTCATCACATATCATCCACTCACATCCCATATCATTCATTTACATCGTGATTCACATGACATCTCATCACATCTATTCACATCACATCTCATCCCTCCATTCTGGCACAAGACGGTCCTTTAAGAAAACAGGGTTTCTAAGCAAAATTTCAATTTGATTTTCTTTTAAATACAAGAGTATTTCTTGAATCAGTATCCCCAAAACTCCTTGATCAAAATTTTGAATTTCATACTAGAATTCCTCAAATTCTATAACCTTGATCCACATATCAATTCGAAGAGTCTCAAACTTAGTTTCAAATTTGGCGGAGTTTTGAGTGTATTTTTCTAAACAAGTCACACCTTCTTTCCTCGAAAAACTGACGAAAGAGTTTGGTCTGATTCAAGGTTTGAGTCGGATAAGATTTTTCCTGAACTATCTTTCTCGAAAAGGTTTGATAATTCAGTTACTATTTTACTGAATTTCTTTCTTTGAATATTCACTTAACTGATTTCTAAAATTAATTATAAATTCTAATGAGAAATAATTTAATCATTTGTCTCAATATTTCGATCTTGATAGATTTCCTGAATTTTCTTTTTACAATCCGGGTGAATATAAAACGATAAAAATTTCTCTCTTAGAGTATTTAATTATTCATTTATCAAATACTCATTGAATTTAAACATAGAATTTAAGAAAATTCTAATTTTGATATAAGAATTCTTTATGCATCTATTTATGCATAAAAATCAACTTCAATGGGAATAACACTTTTATTAAAAAAAATCCTTTTATGCATCTATTTATGCATAAAATCAAATTTAATAGGAATAACACTTTTAAAATAAAAATAATTCCTTTATGCCTCTTTCTATGCATAAAGATCAATTTTAATGAGAATAACACTTTTGAAATAAAAAGAATTCCTTCATGCATCTTTCTATGCATAAAGATCAAATTTAATGAGAATAACACTTTTGAAATAAAAATAATTTCTTTATGCATCTTTATATGCATAAAGATCAAATTTAATGAGAATAACACTTTTGAAATAAAAATAAATCCTTTATGCATCTTTCTATGGATAAAGAAATAATTTCTTTATGCATTTTTCTAACACTTTTGAAATAAAAATAATTTCTTTATGCATCTTTCTATGCATAAAGATCAAATTTAATGAGAATAACACTTTTGAAATAAAAATAAATCCTTTATGCATCTTTCTATACATAAAGATCAAATTTAACTACATGGCATGTTTGTCTAATTAACTATAATCTTCCACCATGGCTAGCGATAAAAAAAAAGGGCATCTTTTATTGTCTTTGATAGTTCCTAGAAAGTACAAGGTGAAGAACATGGATGTGTATTTAGCCCCTTTAGTTAAGGAGCTTCGTGTTCTATGGGAGGGCATTGAAGTTCATGATATTTCCAAGAGGTTTGGACAATGTGCACTAACATTGAGAGGAATACTTATGTGGACTGTGCATGATTGGCCTGGCTATGGAGAGTGCTCATGTAATACTGTAGCTTGTTAACATATTATGTTAAGTCATGATTGTCATCCAAACTTACCTGCTATAATCTTTTTTGATGTTCTACAGGGCTTTTAGTGTTAGGGTGTAATGGATGTCCATTATGTGGGCCGCAACTTGAGGATCAGTACTCAAAGTCTATGAAGAAGATAGTGTACAAGGGCCACAAGAAGTTACCATTCAATTGCACTTGCTAGTTCATGTGGTTGATGAAGTTGTTGTGGCTGGGGTTGTCCATAGCCGATGGATGTTTTTCTTGGAGAGATTTATGAAGACACTTAAAGGATTTGTTCGTCAAAGAGCTCGTCCTGAAGGTGGTATGGTAGCGGGATGGCTTGTTCAAGAATCACTTGTATATATAACCGGATTTCTCAGTACGTCTGATCATGATATGCCAAGATTATAAACACAAGAAGAAGATGATTGACGAAGATTAGTTAGGGAAGAGCCATAAGGGAAGGCCTTGTGAGAACAATGGATGTAGCATTGCGTGAGAAGATCAATAAATTTTGCATCTTAAAATCACATGCTATGGAGAAATGGATCGAGAGATATAACTTGGTGAAGGCTGAAAGAGACCAAGCTCGTTTGAGTTTTAGAAGGAGTCGAACAACCCGCACACTACCGTACCCAAAAGAACTTGCACTTCTTCCAGACTTTCCTTCTAATAAATGGCTCGAGAAAACCATACTACAAGCTAAACATAATGGTGAATCAATAAGTGATGAGGAGGAGGAGCTTGCATATGGTTGTAATTTCCATGTATGTGAGTTTGAGACTCTCTACGCATTGTCTTTTATGTTGTGCTTTCGTGAATTTATACAATAAAAGTACTTATTTATTATGCTTGTAGTATCGTAAGTTTGGGGCAATTTGGTCACGCGGACATCACTTTCAAGTAGAAGGAATAGATAAAAAGAGAAGAACATTTGATTGTGGTGTGAAGGCTAATTTCATGCAAGAAAGTCGTTCAAGTGTAAGTGATGGCAATATTGAATTAGGCATGCTAGATTATTGTGAAACAATCCAAGATATTATCAAGGTTGGATTCAGAAAGTTTGATATGTTCATTTTTTATGTGAAATGGTTCAAGTTGGTAACTTAAGGGGCGCAAGTAACTGTATGCAAAGACAACTGTGGATTTCTTCAAGTAGATTGCACAAAGATATGGACTGACCAAAGGGACACATTTGTGCTACTAGAGCACTGTGAGCAAGTCATCTTTGTGGAAGACCCAATAGATCATAAATGGTTTTTTGTGATCCAAATAAATCCACGTGGAAAATAAATATTTGAAGAGGTGAAAATAGTAGTTGACTATTTGCCAGATGCTTAGGAACTCCTCCAGATCATGTGATGGTTGAGCATACACCACTAGCACCTATTGAACAACAAGAAGAACAAGAACAAGACATAATAGTTGAGGAAGTAGGTGAGGCTCACACTGGATTAGGATTGGATGAAGGTGTACTCATTGAGCAAATACATCTTGAACGAGAAATAGACACTAGAGATAATCCAAAAGAAGAAGAGATTCAGGCTGAGTATGATCACGATGCATCGACAGCTCTCATGCTAGAGCTAGAAGATGATGATGACATGGATGAATCACCTTCTACTACTACAAGAGAATCGGTTCCACCAATTGACAACAATATTGATGGAGTATTTCTAGAAATAGATTTATTTGGAGCCATGGATCTTGCTGAGGACGAGCAAGTTGATGATGAATTTTAATTTCATTTGTAAAACAGGGCATTGGCGGTGGAAAGTGTACTTAACAATTCCAGAGTACAGCCAAGTCTATATGTGCACCACCAACTCAGCGGGTTGACCCATTGTACATGCCCCTTAAGAGAAGATGGGCTCCACTAGAGTTTTAAGAGGCCAAGCAGCAGCGTGACTCCCATGTTTGTTACAACTTTTTGATCTTCATGCCAGTAACCTTTCCAGACATACGAGAGCAAAGGAAACAAAAGCTTACATGGATACAAGCATGGCGATGTATCCTGGACCTAGCAATTGTGGCAAGTGTTAGATTTTTTAAATTGTTGGTGCTCTTGATTGATCAACCTAAAGAGCCCTATGATGGCCATGACGC
Organism: Cibotium barometz; assembly: GCF_041138505.1. Classification (NCBI taxonomy): domain Eukaryota; kingdom Viridiplantae; phylum Streptophyta; class Polypodiopsida; order Cyatheales; family Cibotiaceae; genus Cibotium; species Cibotium barometz. The sequence continues at coordinate 49,312,674 of NC_141050.1, forward strand.
TGAACACCTGCAGTTTGACATGAATCAAGGCCCATCTAACCGGGGCATGATTCTATATTACCATCATCTAAGGTGTCTTTCGGCTTACATGCATAGTTGATGCGTTAGGAGCACCTATTGGTGGAAAAGGTGGGGCGGCCATTAGATCATCTGTCGTCGAAAGAGGCAAGGCAAGAATTGCATAGAGGCATGGGACTCACCAGAACCTGCAAAAGCATGATTGAAGGCAAAGTGTCTCAACAACGAATGAAGATCATTGTGCAAGCTCGGTATTTTGGTGAAAGATGCGGCCGCTCCGAAAGCTGGCAAATCGGAGTCTTTTTTCAGGTGACCATGCCCTATTCAACGTGTTGCCAAATAGACACGGATATGCTCCCTGCCTGCTTTAGGCACATCATGTGGTAAGGCCTGAGTGCCACTTCTCCTTGATTTTGTTTACAGAGAGAGGATTACCTATCTATTGGGGCGATGGAAGATTGAATGACATCCCAGAAAGAAATGTGGGACCTTTCGACTCTTATCTTATTATGGTTCCAACCATTTGCAGGTAGCACCAGTGAGATCTTTGGCAGGAGGAAAGCCCCGGAGAAAAGTCCCATACCACCTACCTACCTTTTAGGACACAGGAACCACTTGGGGCGAATGCCAAGTAGAAGGTAAGGAGCCTATGCATTTGTCATGACCTTCGAAATAAAATAACAAAAAGGCAAGCAAGTTTTACCTGACTACACTGAAAAGCAAGCCATTTTCCTCACTGCAAACTCCAGGAGGGAGTGGACCCTGGGGAAGGAAGGGCCACAGGGGGAACTTGTAAGGGCGTTTCCACCCTCCTTTCAAACTTTGGGGCTAAACAAGACCCAGATAAAGTCACGTTATAGAAACGTGTAATGGGCCACTACTCTACAAGGTTTAGAGAGCACAACTACGATCACTCCTCCTTCGAACGGAAGCTTGACCTTATCTTTAAGCACAGTACAATGAAGCCCAATCCTTATAAGTCAAGGTCAATGGGAACCCATAATCGGGGTGGCTGACAAACCGGAAAGACTGCTATAGCTATTGATACCATTCAGAACTACAAACCAATCAATGCATACTTCGATAGTAAAAGTTTGTTTTGCTTATACATAGCGATTCCCTTGGTAGCTCTGGTGCCTCACAATATTTCATTATTGTTGCAACCATGGATTCGGATTCTACTCCCTTGTAATTCCCGGCACTATATCCTAGTTGTACTATGAGAGAGTCTTCTAGAGATCATAGAATGCACACATTAATCATCTGTGATGATCCCAATAAGTAATCAGTGGCATATTGATAAATGTCATTATTATTGCCACACGTTGACCACCAGGTTGAGAGGTTTCCCTTGGAGATGTCTCCCATTCATATCTCCGTTCATCGGAAAGAACTACAAAAAGTTTATACTATACTGGTGCAGGTAGCTCGATCGTTTCACTCGTCACATTGAAACATAACATGGAGACGTTTCTTTTTATACTCTTATCAATGTCATTCTCATTACATATGGATAAATCTCTCTGGAAACTGGTTGATAGCCAGATCCTCTCACAATGAGGAAGAACTTGACCCCGATGTTCGCAAAGCCCTTCACAGATCTCGGCCAGGTCCCTTCAAGGGTGAAGGGGAGAACTCGGGCGAGAGGCTATGGAGAAGTGGATCGAAGCAATGGAAGAATACTTCAATGTCACCGAATACAACAAGAGGAGCAAAATGTCTCTTGCAAGGCTTAAGATAGTGGAAACAGCCACGGTGGCATGGAGAAACCATTGCGAGACCAACCATCTAGATAAGAACACCCAGACCTGGAATGATCTCAAGACTTACTACTTAAGGAAGAGATTTTGTCCCCCTGGATTTTTTGAATGTGATGGAATGTAAATGGGATGTAAATGGGATGTAAATGGATGCGATGGGATGTAAATGGATTTTTTGTAATCCCTGATTACAGGTCAATTGGACTCTATTGAGCTAAATTGTGTACCAATGGAGTTTAATTGGGTACAATTGAGTCCAATTGGGCTCAATTGAATCCAACTGCACTCAATTGAGCTAAATTGTGTACCAATGGAGTTTAATTGGGTCCAATTGGGCTCAATTGAATCCAACTACACTCAATTGTGTACCAATTGGGGTTTTTAATTGGGTACAATTGAGTCCAATTGGGCTCAATTGAATCCAACTGCACTCAATTGATACCCAATTAGAATCCAATTGATGCATCGTGGTGAATTTTGCACACGGACACTGTCTCACAAAATTCGCTAGGGTAAGATCTAGTCTCGTAGCCTTGGGACTCTTATAGCATGGCCGTGGGGCAATGCTAGCTTGCTATAGAACATCAAGAGTGACACTAGATATTAGTATTGCAAAACCTTGGGGGCATCCCCAAGGCTATCCAAATGTTCTAGAATGGGCCTACTTGCCACTCAAAAACAATTTTACTCTTTGGTGGGATCTCAGTCTTAAACTCAATCTCGACTTGTGTATTTGCGTAGAAGATGTATTTTGACAAATCCATACTTAGAGAAGATCGCTCTTTAGCCCATTTATATTCTACAATAACTAGCAATAAAAAGTCAAATAACAATTTAAGATAGAAATATTTCTAGATAGTTTGTACTCTCTTCCAAGACCATTCATGCACATGCTCATTAAATCGTCACTTTCCATTAGGCTCTAATAGACCTCGAGGGCTTCACTACATCCATGAGATCCCGAAATTGTGGGGACCCTAAAAATTGTTATTTTTTAATTTTTCTCATAAATGTAATTTATTGATGAAAAACTCTATGTTAGTATATTTGTATATCAAAAATATCATTTTCTAATTAGAAAAACGGATTTGTGTTAAACCTGCAAAACAGCAAAGTTTTAACAGTCTCTCTCACTCACTCCCTCTCTCTCTCTCTCTCTCTCTCTCTCTCTCTCTCTCTCTCTCTCTCTCTCTCTCTCTCTCTCTCTCTCGTTGAGATATCGAGCTCATCTAGTGAGGTGGTGGACACTGATGACCCGCCTAGGGGATAGGCCCCACACTTACACCACTGGCATGGTTGGTGAGATCATGGGTGATATGCGGCCAGTGAGATGACAGGCTGTGTGACAGCCATTCTAGAGACTAGAATAGTATACCACCATCTCATTTAGTTGGGTTCACACTATAGAGAACCCTAGTATGGGTTTGGTTGAGTACCCTTTCATATGTGAGTACTCTTATCTTTGTATATGGTGTGTTGAGTGTTGTGTGAAGAAGAAGATTTTCAGCCTCTCACCTTGTCTATTCTCTATTAGGGTTTTGTGAGTGTGTGTGCTTGCAAGAGCTCAAGCTCTCTTCTCCCCTGCATCTTTTCATCTCTCTCTCTCTCTCTCTCTCTCTCTCTCTCTCTCTCTCTCTCTCTCTCTCTCTCTCTCTCTCTCTCTAAGGATCTCTCTGCTTTAGCTTCTTCCTCTGCTTAGCTATGGAGCCTTTGCAAGCTGTGTGTGTAGCCCCTTGTGAAGCTAGAAAACAGAAGGTTGATTTACACATTCGTATTCCTGAAGAGTATGGCAGCTCCAAAAAAAACCCATCCTACTGATGCACAATCTGTCCAAGCTCGTAGGATAGCTAAGGAGAAAAATGTAGATCTTTGGGCTGATGGGCATCTCTATCCAGTTGACCCTCCATTAAGAGCAAACCCTCCTTTTTGCAATTTATCATCTTTTATGCAATTTGTTGGTGAAGGAGAGCTTAGCTTGTTAGGATACTGTAGAATATTGACTACAAGTGGAGCTTGGCAAACCCATATTCTCCAATCTCAATTGCAAGCATCGCAATTCAGCCTTTTACAATGTCAAGAAGGACTTAAAACATCATCAGTGAATAAGCAGGCCTTTGGTATGTCATACGAGGTTGCTCAAAAGGTCTCCATGTGATTGGATCAAAGGCAAGGAGATTTTTGGAGAATCCAGCAAACATAGAGAATTCAAAGAAGACTTGGGGACTCTGGAGAGACCTGTGTGCAATCACCACAAATGTAGATTGTCCAATGCCAGCTCTTGTAAATATGCGCAAACAGCTTTGGATAAATTTCAATAACATGGTTCGCATTATGAATCAAAAAAGCACAACTGCCCAAGAATGAGCATCATTCCAACAACATATCATAGAATTCACCAAAAGTGTGCTAGGTGCTTGGGGAGAGAGTAAAGTAACACACTATATGGTAAGTTGTACAGTAAAAAAATAAATTGGTGTTTTAACCTTGACTTTTTTTAATTAAATTCTATTGTCATGTGTACAGCACATAGTTTATGTGCATGGTGCGTATTTCATTGAACAAGTATGGATCGCTCGACATGTGGAGTACCCAAGGGATGGAGAAATCACATTATAAAGCAAGAGGGGTTTATTTTAAAAATACAAGACATGGAGGTGGAGCTTCTGCAGGAGGAACACGTACAAACTATCTACAAGAGGTGTTCAATTGGTTTTATTGCACAACCTTTGGAAGGGTATTGGTTAGGGAGCGGGCCCAACAATCGAAGCTTGCACAAGAGGCACGCAAGGCTGCAAAAAGTCATGCTCGGCTTGAATGGTTGCAGACCAATGCTCCCCATAGGCATGGTGCTTGGCATGCACGAATGAGGAGACAAGGGAGGCATTGGGTTGTGCACGCTCGAGCATAAATCTAGATGTAATAAGGCTAAGAAAATAAGTTTAGTTAGGTTTTTTTTGCCTTAAAAAAACTATTAATAGTTCCTTCGCTCACTTCATTTTCATTTCACTTTTTTAGAGAGCTTGAGTTCAAGATCTACGTAGACACCCACGTAAGGACACCAGCACATCACCACGTTAGCATAGTCGTACATGGATATGGCTGCACCAAGAACACTGCACCTGTTACCATGCCTTCACAAAACACAGTGCAAGGCACCCAACGACCACATATTGGGGCAACACCACGGAAGAGAGTGACCCCTTGGATTCTAGGACACGCCCAATGGGATCACCAGAGTCCAACCCTCCTCCCACAGTAACACCAGTGCACACACATGCAGGCCCTTCTAGTGGGAGCAAGCGTGTGAAGAAGACCCCACAATGCAGCCACCCCACATATCAAGACAAAGAGGCCGATGTGAGCAGTTTGACTGGGTTGGTGAAAACATTCCTACATTGCGCAGCACCATAGGTGGCAAGACCCTACTACCGGGATAGGGTCCCCTACCTACCCGGGAGGAACTTGATACATAGCAACAGGAGGAGGAGGATTCAGACTATGAGAGAGACCAAGAGGAGGTTCCTGTAAGTGTGCGCGCAAGCATAGAAAGGTCAAGCTCTTCAAGCCAAGGAAGTCCGAACCTCGCCAACGCACTAACACAACATAGAGAGCTCCAAGGAGAAGGATGCGCCAAGGGCATAGGGCTCTACAAGAAATCAAGTTTTATCACAGGAACACTGAGTTGCTGATATAAGAAGAGCCCCTTTCGCTTGCACAGTGAAGGAGATTCTCTAATGATATAGAACAGAGTTTCGTGTGCAGGGAATTGCCCTTGAAGCATTGCAAGAAGCCTCCAAGGCTTACCTTGTTGGGCTTTTTGAAGACACCAACCTCCTTGCAATACATGCAAAGAGGATTACCATATTTGCCAAGGACATGCAACTAGCTTGGCGCATTCGAGGCGAGCGAGACACGATCTAGAGATCTTAGATGTTAACCTTTTTTTTGAAGCAACTCTTTTATTTCAAACCCCCCTTTGTAACAAGCCTATCTGGCTTTCATTTGTAACCTTCTGATAATTAAAATTTTAAGTTTCTCTTATAATGTCTCGGTGTCATCATGTGCCACTTTGTCACCCCAAGGCATCAGAAATGCTCCTAGAGGACTAAGGAAGCTGTGCCAAAACAGTGCGAATTTGACCTCTGCAACAGCGATGTAGGCTCAAAATTTGCACTGTTTTGGCCCTTTTTCCCTAGCCACCACTCAGGATCATTTTTGATGCATTTATAATGAAGTTGAGCACACTAATTGTGAGAAACAGTAGTTTATAAGATAAAAACACCTTTAATCATGTGTAAAAATATAGTGTTTATCATCCAATGCATCTGAATTGCTCCTGGAGGTATGGGGAAGCTATGCCAGAACAGTGTGAATTTAAGCTCTGCAGAGCGACGATGCAGGCTCAAAATTCGCACTATTCTGGCACTGCTCTCACTCAGAATCATTTCTGATGCATTTGAAGTTGAGTACACTAATTGTGAGAAACAATAGTTTATAAGATAAAAACAGCTTTAATCATGTGTAAAATTACATTGTTTGTCATCCAATGCATCAGAATTGCTCCTGGAGGACCCGGGAAGCTATGCCAGAACAGTGCGAATTTAGGCTTTGCAGCGGCGGTGCAGGCTCAAAATTCGTACTGTTCTGGCACTGCTTCCCCAGCCACTCAGGATCATTTCTAATGCATTTATAATGAAGTTGAGTACACTAATTGTGAGAAACAATAGTTTATAAGATAAAAACAACTTTAATCATATGTAAAATTACATTGTTTGTCATCCAATGCATTAGAATTGCTCCTGGAGGACTGGGGAAGCTATGCCGCCAGAACAATGCGAATTTAGGCTCTGCAACGGCGATGCAGGCTCAAACTTCGCACTGTTCTGGCACTGCTCCCCCAGCCACTCAGGATCATTTCTGATGCATTTATGATGAAGTTGAGTACATTTATAATGAAGTTGAGTACATTAATTATAAAAATAATAATTTTCAAAATAAAAATACCTTTAATCATGTGTAAAAATACATTATTTGTCATCCAATGCATCAGAATTGCTCCTGGAGGGTTGGGGAAGCTATGCCAAAAAAACAGTGCGAATTTGGGCTCTACAGCAGCGGTGCAGGCTCAAAATTCGCACTGTTCTGGCAGTGCTCCCCCAGCCACTCAGAATCATTTCTGATGCATTTATAATCAAGTTGAGTACATTGATATTTATGAGAAACAATAATTTACAAGATAAAAATACCTTTAATCATGTGTAAAAATACATTATTTGACATCTAATGCATCAGAATTGCTCCTAAAGGACTGGGGAAGCTGTGCCAAAACAGTGCGAATTTGGGCTCTACAGCAGTGGTGCAGGCTCAAAATTTGCACTGTTTTGGCACTGCTCCCCTAGGCTCCCATGGTCATTTCTAATGCATTCACAAAAACATTGATGGTACAAACTAGGAAAAACAATGATATACTTGATGAAAATAAGTTTACAAAAATTGTATTGTATTCATTATAAGAAGTGAGATATCATCTTTACAAAAGCTTTCTTACAATATTCATTAGGAACTCAATGGAGTCTTCTTGGGCCCTTTTATTTGGCAGTTTAAGGGAGTCAAACCTTTTCTCTTAAGAAGAAACGTTTTCTTATTTGAAGCTTCAAAACGGCTACTTTATTCGAATTTGAATTTTGGGGGGAAAACAGAATTTAAAATCTAGCGGATAAAACCATATCATGTAACATATCTATGGAAAGCTCTTGATGCGTAGATCACAGATCTGTAATCTCCGCTCAAATCGGAGCTTGTATGTAGAAGTTATGGAGGTCCGAAAATTGTAAAATTGCCCCCCTCCCCTTTTTGGGGAGAAAAGTGCACCCTTTGACCACTCTTACACCTCTCTTACAAACCCATGGTTTTTGCTTACATGGCGGGCTCCTATTTGTCAAAAAGTTAAACGTTTCCATAACCTCATGGCAAATTAAAGGGCCCAAAAAGACTCCATTGAGTTTCTAATGGAGCTTCCTTCTCTTGTTATTGGGCAGAGTGTGCTCAAGGAGTGATTGGGCTATTTCTTGAGGATCCTCTATTCCTATGCTTTTGGCTATACCTATACGAGCAAGAAGCTTACCCCTAAATCCAGAACCAAAAACATCGAAGACAAGGGATTTCTTAATCAGAACTATACATTTGGTGCGTTCAAGGTGCTGGATGTAGGGGCGGTCATATTGTTGAATGTACTTAAGCAGCTCAACAGGCACCCATCGATCATTGGGGCAATGGTTGGGGAAAGGAGATGGAGTGGGGAGCCAAGTATTGCTTCATGTATGCAATCCGCGTCTCATATTTGATAATGCTAATTCTTAAAAAAATACCTCATTTAACTGTATCTTGTAATAGACAAAATACGGAATTTGAAGCATTGTCTTGATGTACATGACTTTTCTTCCATTATTGGCCTACCATGGTAAAGGCCTAAGTGGTCGATCTTGCTTTTTAGATTAGATGCAATTTTTGAAACTCTAATTTTTCTTTCTTGGTTGAGCATCAAGGGTCCTCATTAATGGTGATAGGTGAATCTTGATGATGATGGGGTGTTGGGATCTTGTCCCTCTCTCGTTTCTCTCTAGTCTCTGTGTGTTTCCAAGCCTTGATAGGCCAATGTGAAGCCCTCACCTTGTTATTATATTGATTAAAACTCCTTTCTCTTGCAATTTAAGATCCTATTTTGAGGATGGAATATGCAAGTGAGCTCAAAACTTCAAGGCACTATGGCAAAGTTTCAACCAAAGTGGCACAAATTTCTTGCTTAGGCAAAATTGTGCCAAATCAGCGAAAGATGCAATCCTTTTACAATTTTGTTTTGGCAAAGGTGGGTCCTTCCCCCACGATCATATATACCATTAGGAATTTTTTGGACCCAAAAAAGGGCCTCCTTAAGGATTCCTAATTTTAAGGGATTAGAGCTTAAAAAGGGCCTCCTAAAGATTCCTAATTTTAAGGGATTAGAGCTTAAAAAGCTGGGCTTAAGGGAGACAAAGGCTATGATGACCCCTATTTTTTACCTTGCCACATCAACCATACCCCCCTAGTTTCACTTTTTAAAGGGAATATTCTCATACTCTCTCTCTTACTTTTTTACTTTTCTCATACTTTCTCTCTTACTTTTTGAAATTTTTATCTTCACTCTCTACGAATTGAATCTTTCTTGTCAATTTGAAATCTCCATTAACTCCCACCATATCTCCCTTCCACATCAGCAAAATATTCTCGTATTTAGGTGGGCCCCAAAAAGTAAAAATTTATTATTTTTTATTTTTTTACATTTTGAGAGGTGGAAAAAACACCACCCAACCAATATGTATGATGAAAATAATTTTTTCCCTCCAAAAAGCTTGTAATTTAAGGGTCACATCAGAAGCTTGTCAGGAGCAAGTACATCCATAACTAACTGTCAAGTCCCCACAGCCCCATAAACATAACTAACTGTTAGGAACCACAACATCCATGAGATCCCGAAATTGTGGGGACCCCAAAAATTATTATTTTTTTATTTTATAAATATAATTTATTGATGAAAAACTCCATGTTAGTATATTTATATATCAAAAATATCATTTTCTACTTAGAAAAACGGATTTGTGTTAAATCTGCAACAGCAAAGTTTTAACAGTCTCTCTCTCTCTCTCTCTCTCTCTCTCTCTCTCTCTCTCTCTCTCTCTCTCTCTCTCTCTCTCTCTCTCTCTCTCCCCATGAGGATCTCTCTGCTTTAGCTTCTTCCTTTGCTTAGCTATGGAGCCTTTGCAAGCTGTATGTGTAGCCCCTTATGAAGCTAGAAAACGGAAGGTTGATTTACACATTCATATTCTTGAAGAGTATGGTAGCTCTAAAAAAACCCATCCTACTAATGCACAATCTATCCAAGCTCATAGGATAGCTAAGGAGAAAAATGCAGATCTTTGGGTTGATGGGCATCTCTATCCAGTTGACCCTCCATTAAGAGCAAACCCTCCTTTCCGTAATTTATCATCTTTTATGCAATTTGTTGGTGGTGAAGGAGAGCTTGGCTTGTTAGGATACTGTAGAAGATTGACTATACAAGTGGAGCTTGGCAAACCCATATTCTCCAATCTCAATTGCAAGCATCACAATTCAGCCTTTTACAATGTCAAGAAGGACTTAAAACATCATCAGATAAAATGAAAGAGATCCTCGAAGAGAATGTGGAGAAGGATGCAAAGATTCAAAGGCTAGAGGAACTTATCAAACGACTCAAAGCAACGCCAAATGGTGCTCGTTGAAAGCAAAAAGACATTGGCTGGTATAGAATCTCTTGCGTTTGGTGGCGCACAGAAGAAAAGGATTCATACAACAAAGTAAGTAACATAAACTTTCATTATGCACTCAGTTATTTAAACAAAATAGTCATGATTTGTGTTCTGCCAGGAATTTTATGAAAGAGGTGTGTGGTTCTAGCCATTCTGAATACCAAGGATATTCTCTCAATTATTACTGACCCTCATCATCCTAAAATACGCCAAGCTATTGTCAGCAATGTAGTGAGAGCGAGATTACCACCTCCATCCATTCTTCATTAATTCAACATGCTTGTGATGCGGCTGGAATCAGCATGAAAGGGTACCAAGCAATCCGTCATGTTGTAAAAGATGCATTTCTAAGACAAGGAATCACTGGCACTTTATTTCCTACACTCAAGGTGATTCACAATGTCAAGCGTATCAATAATGATGATGTGCAGCGAGCTATAGGATAGTTTTAACACGTTGAGGGCACACTAACATTAGACACAGGGTCCAACAGAAAGAAAATCAAGACAACAAGTACAGAATTTCACTATGATATTTACAATAACATCTTTGTTCATATTGAAAGACTACAACAAGCTATGGTGAAGTTCTATGGTCTTTCACTAGAAGGTGAGAACTTGCAATTGCTACTATTCATGTTTTTCAGTAAAAAATAAAGACGATTATTTTGTTTTGAATATTGTAAATTACCGTTTATTTGCAGTTTTGGGGATCACACTTTCATTTGTGCTCAAGCTAGATGAGTGCCAAATTGTGAAAGGTCGGAAGCTGGAACGTATGAGCATTACGCTCATGAATGAGGCCATGACTTGTGCATGGGAAAAGACTACCAAACCAAGTTTTAGTGTGCAATTTGAGAAAGAGGTCTGGTGGCTTGGTACATTCGAGGTAGCGAAGAAGACACATGAGGTATTGACATGGATGTTTGAAAGGACTCCCTTGATAACAGATGTAATCAAAAAGCAAATTGATGGTCAACTTTTAGATGTAGAAAACATAGGAAAGTTCAAGGTGGATTGGCATCTTGGGGGAGATTTGAAGACAATTAAATGCATGATGGGTTGTTCTCAAGGCGCGACATCAAGATGGCCTTCTCCATACTGCAATGCTCAGATTGATATTCCTAGGCAGAAAAACACAAATGGAAAAGGTATATAGGAGGTTGGTTCTATTGGGAAGGATGCCTCAAAAGGTCCCAAGAAAGGGAAGAAGCAACAAGAAGATGCAGTAGATCCAATCGAGTCAACTAATGATGAGGAACAAGATGGGTGGAAGGTGTCATGTCTCGTGATATGCTAGGAGAAAGGAATTTAAATTGGAGCCCCATCATTAATTTTCCACTAAAGAATATTCACTTTTGCACACTTCATGCATTCATGAGAATCTTTGATCGATTGCTTAAGTGCCATATCGATTATGCATTCACAATGCCTACACAAGAGCGCCTACACAAGAGAGTAAAGTTGCAGCCCTTGGTAAATTAGAGCATCTTTTGAATTCTCTAGGCTGCCATGGCGGAAACGTGAAAATTGGACATACAAGGTTGCTCAAAAGGTCTCCATGACTGGATCAAAGGCAAGGAGATTTTTGGAGAAGCCAGCAAACATAGAGAATTCCAAGAAGACTTGGGGACTCTGGAGATACCTGTGTGCAATCACCACAAATGTAGATTGTCCAATGCCAGCTCTTGTAAATATGCGCAAACAGCTTTGGATAAATTTCAATAACATGGTTCGCATTATGAATCAAAGTAGCACAACTGCCCAAGAACAGCATCATTCCAACAACATATCATAGAATTCACCAAAAGTGTGCTAGGTGCTTGGGAAGAGAGTAAAGTAACACACTATATGGTAAGTTGTACAGTAAAAAAAATAAACTGATATTTTAACCTTGACTTTTTCTAATTAAATTCTATTGTCATGTGTACAGCACATAGTTTATGAGCATGGTGCGAACAAGTATGGATTGCTCGACATGTGGAGTACCCAAGGGATGGAGAAATCACATTATAAAGCAAGAGGGTTTATTTCAAAAATACAAGACATGCAGGTGGAGCTTCTGTAGGAGGAACACATACAAACTATCTACAAGAGATGTTCAATTGGTTTTATCACATTTGAAGACACCATTCTCCTTGCAATACATGCAAAGAGGATTACCATATCTGCTAAGGACATGCAACTAGCTCCGCGCATTCGCTCGAGGCGAGCGAGACACGATCTAGAGATCTTAGATGTTAACCTTTTTTTTAAAGCAACTCTTTTGTTTCAAACCCCCCTTTGTAACAAGCCTATCTGGCTTTCATTTGTAACCTTCTGATGATAATTAAAATTTTAAGTTTCTCTTACAATGTCTTGGTGTCATCATGTTTGTTTAACATGGAGTGTCTATCATGTGCCAGTTTGTCACCCAAGGCATCAAAAATGCTCCTGTGGAGGACTGAGGAAGCTGTGCCAGAACAGTGCAAATTTGGCCTCTGCAAAACGGCGAAGTAGGCTCAAAATTTGCACTGTTCTGGCACTTCTCCCCTAGTCACTCAAGATAATTTCTGATGCATTTATAATGAAGTTGAGCACACTAATTGGGAGAAATAATAGTTTAGAAGATAAAAACACCTTTAATCATGTGTAAAAATATAGTGTTTATCATCCAATGCATCAGAATTGCTCCTGGAGGACTGGGGAAGCTATGCCAGAATAGTGCGAATTTAGGCTCTGCAAGCCGCGCGGCAGTGCAGGCTCAAAATTTGCACTGTTCTGGCATTGCTCCCCTAGCCACTTAGGATCATTTTTTATGCATTTATAATGAAGTTGAGCACACTATTTGTGAGAAATAATAGTTTATAAGATAAAAACACCTTTAATCATGTGTTTATCATCCAATGCATTAGAATTGCTCCTGGAGAAATGGGGAAGCTATGCCAAAATAGTACGAATTTAGGCTCTGCAACGGCGGTGCAGGCTCAAAATTTGCACTATTCTGGCACTGCTCCCCCAGCCACTCAAGATCATTTCTGATGCATTTATAATGAAGTTGAGTACGCTAATTGTGAGAAACAATAGTTTATAAGATAAAAACAACTTTAATCATGTGTAAAATTACATTGTTTGTCATCCAATGCATCAGAATTGCTCCTGGAGGACTGGGGAAGCTAAGCCAGAATAGTGCGAATTTAGGCTCTGCAGCGGCGGTGCAGGCTCAAAATTCGCACTATTCTGGCACTGCTCCCTCAGCCACTCGGGATCATTTCTGATGCATTTATAATGAAGTTGAGTACATTAATTATAAAAATAGTAATTTATAAAATAAAAATACCTTTAATCATGTATAAAAATACATTATTTGTCATCCAATGCATCAGAATTGCTCCTGGAGGGCTAGGGAAGCTATGCCAGAACAGTGCGAATTTGGGCTCTACAGCAATGGTGCGGGCTCAAAATTCGCACTATTCTGGCAGTGATCCCCGAGCCACTTAGAATCATTTTTGATGCATTTATAATCAAGTTGAGAAACAGTAATTTACAAGATAAAAATACCTTTAATCATGTGTAAAAATACCTTTAATCATGTTCTGGCAGGTGATCCCCGAGCCACTCACAATCATTTTTGATGCATTTATAATCAAGTTGAGAAACAGTAATTTACAAGATAAAAATACCTTTAATCATGTGTAAAAATACATTATTTATCATCCAATGCATCAAAATTGCTCCTGAAGGGCTGGGGAAGCTGTGCCAAAACAGTGCAAATTTGGGCTCTACAATAGCAACGATGCAGGCTCAAAATTCGCACTGTTCTGGCACTGCTCCCCTAGGCTCCAAGGGTCATTTCTGATGCATTCACAAAAACATTGATGGTACAAACTAGAAAAAACAATGATATACTTGATGAAAATAAGTTTTGCAAAAATTGTATTGTATTCGTAATAAGAAGTGATACATCATCTTTACAAAAGCTTTCTTACAATATTGAGCTTCCTTCTCTTGTTATTGGGCTCAAGGAGTGATTGGGCTATTTCTTGATGATCCTCTATGCCTATGCTTTTGGCTATACCTATACGAGCAAGAAGCTTACCCCTCAATCCAGAACCAAAAACATCGAAGGCAAGGAATTTTTTAATCAGAACTATACATTTGGTGCTCTTTGCCATAGAGGCTACACAGAGCACCTTAGAGAGCGCTTTCAAAAAGAAGAGAGTGAAGGCAGATTGAAGGGTGTAGTCCTTGGCGGCCTGGTCTCTGCTGTCGCCGCCTCTCCCCAGAGCAAATGTGTCAATTTCAACCACCCTCTGTAATCAAAGGAAAAATCAAAATATTTTCCTATACATAATTACAAATGTTTCTAGGTTGTAAAAGGTCGATTATTACCTCTTGCTCAATGTCTTCTTTTGCTAGAGTGCTGGTGGGGGCGGAGAGGTCAATCCAGGACTTAGCCTCATCCTTTTTTGGTGCTTTGGACTCCTCCATTACTCCAGCAAGCAAGGGTATCCTTTTCAGCCTCTAGCTTGTCTTGTAAGGTTGTGAATTCCTCCTCTGGAACTAGGGGTTACTCTGCGGTCTCAACCACAGTTTCCTTGACCAAAGATGGTATCTCTGTCTGTGATAGATTCTCCAAGGGGTAATATAGCACTATCTAGGTGAGGACCAAGGTTGGACGTATCAAGGTCCACCTCACATTGCGTTGTCATGCCATGGCACGTCTATGGTGTGAAACCATGCATATGAGGCCATTAAATGCAAATCCAGATGCATGGGATTAAGTGCCATGACTTGAGTCATTATATGATGCCTAAGTACATATGTTCATATTGTAAATGAGGTTCAATAAGACGAGCTGAGGCTGAGCCAGGTCTCGAAGCCTTTGTACATAAGTGTGGTGTGAATCATGGAGTTTTATGCTTATGGTAAACCTTGAGGTAGCACAAATTATCAATGAACCAAAGGTAGCATCACTTCCTTATGGGGCTAACAACAAAGAAGGATTAGTTGCAGTTTTTGATCTTGATGGAGGCATAAGAAAGACTGAAGGACCAGCACAACTGATCACTTCTAGAGAGGGAGTAGATAATATGGTTGAAGATGCATCCATGCAAAATGTCATTATTATGAACGTTTCTTCTGGGCTACGCTTCACCAAAGCATATGTCACTCATTCTGAACTAAAGTGCACATTCAATTTGGAGATAATCGGGCTGAAAAAGAATCCCAATGGTCCCATGTACACATCTCTTGGTGTAATGACAAAAGGATCCGTGATAGAGATGAATGTGAGTGAGCTTGGTCTAGTAACTCCGACTGGTAAAGTGGTGTGGGGCAAGTACGCACAAGTCATAAATAACCCTGAGAATGATGGCAGTATCAATGATGTTTTACTAGTGTAATAGCTATACCCATGGAGAGGTATCACGGTTTCAGAGCGAGGCCATCCATATACACCCTCATGAAAATGTTGGGCAAGTGTGGATATATTTCTGAAGTAGAAGATGTGTTTGAAGGATTGTTTAAGCGTGACATGGTATCATGGAATGTGATGCTCTCAGCATATGTTGAATAAGGAGAGGGAGAGAAAGATGTACAGCTATATAGACAGATGCAAAGGGAAGGCATAAATCCTAGTGAGAGAACTTTTATAATTGCCTTTCAGGCATGCTGCACGCTTGCAGAGAATGAGGTGGCTGCTGTTGTTGAAGGTAGACGGGTCAAAACGTTGTCTCTCGAAATTGGCCAGGCACTACATGCCGATGCTCGGAGGAAGGGCTGTGATTCAGATGTCTTTGTTGGTTGTACTCTCATAGTGATGCTTTCAGCATACCTTGAACGAGGCGAAGGGTATTGGAAGATCAAGAGGCAGCACAGCTGGAGACGTATACGCAAGGTGGTGGCTTGCGTGGCAAAGATATGAAGGAGTTTTTTTTTTTAAAGGAAATTTCCGAATATTAAGCAAGAAAAAAGGAGGCGCAGTGTATTTCAAACTGGGAAATTCGAATTTTTAGTTGCAAAAAAGAATGGAGCCCGAATCTCTTGCGGGAAAGAGAGGAAAACCAAAGAAACGGTGCATATTGAAGGGGTGTGTGTAAAAAAAGAGAACCAGAGAGGAATTCTACCAGAGATTCAAAAATGGTGACCTCGGAAGGCTACTGTATAGGGCATCCTGGGGTTTGAATTAAAGAGGAAATGAAGCGCTATCGAATAAAATGATCTTCAAAAATGCCACAATACAGGACGAATTCATAAATTGGCGCATACGGCAGTGAAGCAAAATATGGGAATAGCAAAAATTCATGAATTCGCTTCTTTTTTTTACTTTGAGATAAGTATTTTTGTTGTTTTGCTACTTACGATTTTCTAAAATCGTATAGCCTTTGGATAAAATCACTACCCCTTTAAGGCTTTCGGGAATAGCATCAAAAATAAAAAAGAGTTTTGTTTTGGAGAGTCTTGGAATAAGAAAGCATCAAAAATACAAAGAGTTTCCTGGGATTTGGATTTTATTTTCTACTTGGTTGGATTTTGGATTGCTAGACATGGAGTTTTCTAAAATCACATGAATATGTTGTACATATGCCATATGTCATCTTTTGCTTGTGAGTTGTTGGAATCTGAAAGCAGGTTTTCATGTGATCAAGAGACATCTTGAAATGATGGAGTTGGCAATATATGAAATATGTGATGTGAATGGTCACATGTATATGGAAAACTTTCGTAGATTGTGTTATGCCTACATGTGATTTGTTTGAGGCATTTGGAAAAGAGTCAGGAGATCTATTGTAAGATCCTTGTTCCCACCGAGCAACAGATTCGGGATACTAGCAGCGGAAGTAGCACTTCTCGTGCAGGACAGGGGTCCCACATTCGGGGCCTCATCCACGGATATCCGGACAAAAGACTAATCCGTCGGTTTTTCTAAAACCGAACCCGAAAAAACTTCCCTTATCCGGAAAGCACGGGCGATTCCTCCAGGATAACTTTTTACTCTAACGTAGTCAAGACCATTAGTGATCAAACTGATCTGACTGCACCTATAAAGATACTCGGTCAGATCAGGGAAGAAACTTGCACTTGGATCATTGGGATCAACGCTTTTTTCCCCATCAAGAGGCACAGCCGTTGATTTCTATCCATAGAACAATTACTATCCGGGACTTACTTCATCTATCGTAATAACAGAAATTGAGTCTCGATTTACGGATCCATCAGTCCAGCCTAACCCCATCCAGTCCCATGGGTTAGCCAACCACCCAACCACTATAGTGATGGGATCCAATTAAGAATTTGGTTAGGTTTTGTCCCGGGTACCAAGGAAAAGAGTTCCAAGGCCCCCTAGCCGGAAGTTCATGCAAACATAAAACTAGTCACACCACTTACACACCCAATATGAAATTGCCTTTTTCTTAGCATCAGCTAACTTTAAAAACAATCCTTTAATGAAACCATTATGTCACTGATGACAATCCTCATAGTCTCTGGTTGAATCCTTATTTCCAGTCATTCATTCATCGGTATACTTATGGCATCATTGGCAACCGGAATGCTCACCACCTGTTCACTCAGGGGCCTTTTCCATAGTTCCTAGCTCATAGTAACCGGCAATATATTCATATAACCGTGAATGAAATCTCCGTGGAAGATCAGCAAGATCAACCCACAGATCCATATAAAAGAGCCATGGACTCATCCGTTGAGGACCAGCAAGGTCAATCAACCAGATCCATGCCCGATTTCAGAAAACAACTCTTATTCCTTGTTCCAATATCTTCCACGACGCACGTGTGGGCGACCCAGAGCCCGAGCACCGTATGGTCAGCACCCTCTAGGATCCTTCGCAGGTGACCTAGCGCTTCACTCATAGGCCGCTTCCTTGGTCCCTCATCCACCGTACCGGAAGCTCACCATTTAAATCGAACCGAGGCTGGTCAAAACCTCGGTCGACCTTGCTACGCGAGACGTCCTCCATTGACTCCTCTCCGTCAGCAGTTGCAACTTTAACAGTTAGGTCTTCATGACCTTAATCCACAAGACGGTCAAAATGCTTCCCCAACATTCTTGACATAAAACAGTCATTTACAAACAATCACAAAATACAGTTTCTAAATCGAACTCTCGTCTTTCCACATTATCCCTCCAGTCCACATTACTTATTCCACATTCCATTCAATGTGTACTCATTCTCATCCATTTCCTCATATCGACGACACATTAATTCACATACACATTCACATTCACATCTATACATCCACATCTACATGCATACATCCATTTTTACATCCTCATTTATACATCCACATACCATATCCACATTCATACATACACATCCATATCCACATCCATACATCCACATCCACATCCACATTCACATCCATACATCCACATCTACATGCTTACCTCCATTTTCACATCCACATCCCATATTCACATTCATACATACACATCCATATCCACATCCATACATCCACATGCATACATCCACATCCACATCCACATCCATACATCCACATCCACATCCACATGCATATATCCACTATCACGTCCTCATTCATACATTCACATCCACATACATACATACATCCACATCCACATTTCCATTCACATCTATACATCCACATCTACATCCACATACATACATACATCCACATCCACATTCCACATTCACATCTATACATCCACATCTACATCTACATCCACATTCACATACATCCACATCCACATTCCCATTCACATCTATATATCCACATCTACATCCACATACATACATACATCCACATCCACATTCCACATTCACATCTATACATCCACATCTACATCCACATTCACATACATCCACATCCACATTCCCATTCACATCTATACATCCACATTCACATCTATGCATATACATCTTCATGCATACATCCATTTTCACATTCATACATCCACACTTCCATCCCCACATCCACACATCCACCTACATACATCCATTTCCACATTCCCATTCATATAACCCCGTATGCCTTCACATCTAATCTTTACATCACATCCATTCTCACCCTATCACAACCCATATACATCTTATCCTATCACATATACTTCTTACCTCATCCCATACACATCTTATCACATCTTAATTCATCTTATCGCCTCCTAACTTATTTCATAAGCATCTTATACACCTCTTATCACATCCTATTACATCTCATATCTATTTATAGAATACAAGAGAATTCTTATGTTCGATATAAGATTTCTTTACACATTTATTTATGCATAAATTCTATTTAAGGAGATTAATACTTTCGAAGTAAAAATCAATCTTTTATGCATCTTCCTATGCATAAATTCATTTTAAATGAAAATGACACTTTTGAATTAAATTTCAATCTTTTATGCATTTTCCTATGCATAAATTTAATTTGGATGAGAATAACACTTTTGAATTGAAATTCCATTCTTTTATGCATCTTCCTATGCATAAATTCAATTTGGTAGGAATTACACTTTTAGAATAAAAGAATTTCTCTTATGCATCTAAGTTATGCATAAAATCCATTTATGATGAAAATCACACTTTTAGTATAAAAAGAATATCTTTTATGCATACCTCTATGCATGAAATTCAATATGATAAAAGTAACACTTTTACAATAAAATAATCAACTTTTATGCATACCTCTATGCATGAAATCCAAATATGATAAAAGCAATACTTTTATAATAAAATAATCAACTTTTATGCATACCTCTATGCATGAAATTCAAATATGATAAAAGCAACACTTTTATAATAAAATAATCAACTTTTATGCATACCTCTATGCATGAAATTCAAATATGATAAAAGCAACACTTTTATAATAAAATAATCAACTTTTATGCATACCTCTATGCATGAAATTCAAATATGATAAAAGCAACACTTTTATAATAAAATAATCAACTTTTATGCATACCTCTATGCATGAAATTCAAATATGATAAAAGCAACACTTTTATAATAAAATAATCAACTTTTATGCATACCTCTATGCATGAAATTCAATATGATAAAAGCAACACTTTTATAATAAAATAATCAACTTTTATGCATACCTCTATGCATGAAATTCAATATGATAAAAGCAACACTTTTATAATAAAATAATCAACTTTTATGCATACCTCTATGCATGAAATTCAAATATAATAAAAGCAACACTTTTATAATAAAATAATCAACTTTTATGCATACTTCTATGCATGAAATTCAAATAAGATAAAAGCAACACTTTTATAATAAAATAATCAACTTTTATGCATACCTCTATGCATGAAATTCAAATATGATAAAAGCAACACTTTTATAATAAAATAATCAACTTTTATGCATACTTCTATGCATGAAATTCAAATATGATAAAAGCAACACTTTTATAATAAAATAATCAACTTTTATGCATACCTCTATGCATGAAATTCAAATATGATAAAAGCAACACTTTTATAATAAAATAATCAACTTTTATGCATACCTCTATGCATGAAATTCAAATATGATAAAAGCAACACTTTTATAATAAAATAATCAACTTTTATGCATACCTCTATGCAATATGATAAAAGCAACACTTTTATAATAAAATAATCAATTTTTATGCATACCTCTATGCATGAAATCCAAATATGATAAAAGAAACACTTTTATAATAAAATAATCAACTTTTATGCATACCTCTATGCATAAAATCCAAATATGATAAAAGAAAACTTTTATATTAAAATAATAATTCTTTTATGCATACCTCTATGCATGAAATCCAAATATGATAAAAGTAACACTTTTAAAATAAAATAATCATCAATTATGCATAACATAAAAATCAATTTCTCCATGATTACAATAAAATTCTTTCAATTAATCTAGGATGATAATTCCTAGAATATGGTAGGAAGTTCTCTTTTCATGCTTTGAATAAAATTATTTTATGTGTAATTTTTATAAAAAATTTACCATAGCTCCGCTACTATGACTGATAAATCTCAATTTATTTTGAAGGATAAAGCTTATCACTAAGAAAAATGATTAGAATGATCCCTAATTGGATCATTAACCCAATAATGGGTTGAATCATCAATATTCATGAAATACATAAACTAAAAGCATAGAAAAAAGCCATTAATTTGACCTCAAGCATAGATTAATCTTGGATTAAGGAAAAGCTTTATGAAAAGCTTCATTTGGATTGAGAATGGGTCATGAGTATGACCATTTCTTGAGTGAGAGAGAGAAATTACATCAAAACCATTAGAATTAAGCATAAATGGAAATTTATGTAATTCTTAACTATCATTAATCAATTAACTTCAATAGCATTCATCAAATTATGTAACTCTTCACTACCATTCATCAATTAACTTCAATAGCATTCAAAAACCATTCCAATTAAGCTTCTCAAGCTTGAGAGGGGTTGAGAAGAGAGAAACATTGAGAAATTATAGAAAATGATCAAAATTCACTAATTACCTTACAAATTGCTTGATTCTTTGTTCACGGTAGAGGCCCCCAACCAATCAATTGGTTAAGTATGTTGATGGAGCCACCAATGGGGATTGAAGAAAGAGGGAAGCTCCAATTTCTTCAATTTGGAGAGAATTTTAGAGAATAGTAGAAATTAGCATTATTTCAGCATAACTCTAGTATAGTAAAATTCTTCCTTTTTTTCAAAGGACTCATGTTCTATTTATAGGAGAGGGAAGCTCTAACCAAAGCTAACTGAATTCTAGAATTTTTCAGATTCAGTTTGGTTGAATTTGGACTAGATTTGGATCTAGTTTAGTTACTTTTTGATTCGGTTTGGTTTCCTTTTGATTTGGTTTGGTTCAAGAGAGAGGAGAGATAAAAATATCACATTATTTTTGAGTTTAAAACTCATTCAAGCATGTGAAATATGCACCTCCTTTAAAGAACTCCCCTTCCTTACATATGTGTCAAAATGGAATCATTATACCCAAAATATCTCATATTTTTAATATTGCTCATAGTTTTCTACTAATAAACCTTGTACATTTTCAACTCTTCATCTTATGTAAGCATTTACTCATTTTCGGATACTCAATTTATCTCATTTTTTTGATATTACTCATAGTTTTTTACTAATAAACCTTGTACATTTTCAACTCTTCATCCTATGTGAGCATTTACTCATTTTTGGATACTCAATTTATCTCATTTTTTTGATATTACTCATAGTTTTTTACTAATAAACCTTGTACATATTCAACTCTTCATCTTATGTGAGCATTTACTCATTTTTGGGTATCTTCTTTTACAAATAGGATTTATCTCCTCCCTACACATGGATTGATGCTAGATTGGCCCATAGGAACCTTAATTGGACCATAATCCAAAAATTTCTGAAAATCTAGACCCTTAGGCTAAGGTCCTTCATATCCATTTTCAATTAATTCTAATTGCACATTGGAAAGTTCTTTTTGAATTTTTGTTTCAGGGAAACTTATTTTAATAAGATGAGTTATTTTTCTATCCAAAAATATTCATAATCTGAATATTCTCTCTCTAGAATATTTTCTCTCTCTATGCCAAAAGAGGCAGAGACAAGATCTCTTATATTTCAGAAAAGGGAATTGATTACAGGGGAATATGCTGGACATTTTGAGAGGCTGGGGAGGAATCTTACATCTATGCTTGGAACTGG
Organism: Cibotium barometz; assembly: GCF_041138505.1. Lineage (NCBI taxonomy): Eukaryota > Viridiplantae > Streptophyta > Polypodiopsida > Cyatheales > Cibotiaceae > Cibotium > Cibotium barometz. The sequence goes on from NC_141050.1 coordinate 49,335,440, forward strand.
TCATGCTCTTGATACATAATTTGTGTGCAATCATCAAGTTGAATTTGGGAATGTATTGAAGTGAATTGGCATATGTACATGCCATCAAAAATGGAGATGTCTTATGCTCCTTGAAGAGATAAATATTCTGTTTCCTTGCTGGGATTTGAAGCTACTCTCACAGCCAGAAGTCTCGCACTTTCCCAGCGATACCACCCACGTCCCGACAGATTTTTGGTGAACCCGACGTGAAACTGCTGGGGTGAGAGTGTGGTGAAATACACAGGGAAGCTATGGCTGAGAATCCTGAGGGTCAGGGGGTTCATTTTGACCCCGGGGTTATGCAAATGTTTCAGATGTTTACTATGTATATGCAACAGCAGCAAGCTGCAGAGAGGGGGCGAATTTCCACGACTAAAGCACTGCAGTCAATTGTGAAAAAAGTGGATCAATTTGATGGTAAGGACATCACAAAGTACCTGCGCAATTACACAAAGGAAATGGAGCTAAACAGGGTGACTGAGGAGGATATGGTTCGAAGCTTTGAGCTGGTATGTGTTCCTGAAATAAGAGAGTGCATAAGAGGATTACAGGCAGCACATGGTGGCAGAAATTGGGAGGAGTTCAAGCTTGCTTTGAAGGATGAATATTTCATGGAGGATTCCGAGCGGGTGACCAAATGAACTTTCTTGGAATGGGTCACAAAACCCAAAATGGGAATTTCTGCCACAGAGTTGCTAAGAGAGTTTGAGAAGCGCTATGCCCAGCTGGTCAAGGATTGAGCGCACAACCTTGGACAGGGAAAAAACAGAGCTCTTCTTACAAGCAGCCGGGAAGGATCTCCAAGAAAAACTGGAAATTCTCCTTGAGGATAAGGATACAGATCAGGGGCTAAAGAATGATTGGAATGATGTCGAGGATGCGGTCACCATGCTAGCAAAGCGGCAGCGAAGGAGGGATAAAATGGTGATAAGCTCTGCAACTCCTATAACTGCTGTTACCCCTAAGAATCTACCAAAACCAGCTCTGCTGCAATCCCAAAGGTAGAAGGGCCGATGGATGAGCTTATTAAAGGCATGCGAGACCTAAAACTGAAGATGTCCAGGATTGAGGAAAAAGGGCTACCATTAGGCAGACTTCTATGCAAAGGCCTCAAAGCAAAGAAGGGTTTACATTCAGATGTATATGGTGTGATGACCCAGAACATGTAAAGAAAGACTGTGCTAGCTATAAAGAAGCCCTCAGAAATCAACTTGTGTTTTTCAAAGATGGGAAAATCCACCTTACAGAGATTGGTTTTCCATTAAGCACAAACTTTGGAAAAGGAGGGATGAAAAAGCTAGTTGAAGACATGGTCGCTGGACATGCCATCTCTATGGTTGAGGCAACAACCTATGGGTTAAAGGTTGGTCAATCAAAGCAGGAATCTAAGAATGATGAAGATTATGAGAATGAAGATTTTTGGCCATCAACAATGGAGCTAATTGCGTCAAAGAAGGTGTCTAAACAGGCTTTGCATGAGGCAGGTGACTGTATACGTCTTGAGACTGGCTGGGAAGAGCCTGTGGATTCTTTATCTGTTCATGCCTACATTGCAAAATGCCAGAATAATGAGGCACAGGTAGAGGAAAAGCGTAAGAGGGAAAATGAGGAAGGAGGGCCATCAAAAAGGGTCACCCGTGGTAGTGAAAAGAAGGATCCTGGGCCATCACATATGCCTCCGCTGCATAGCAGACCTCTACTGGAAGTATCAATGGAAGAAGTGCCAGCAAAAATGAAGCATGAGAAGGAGAAGGGTAAAGGGAAAAGTCCACTCTACAAGCTTCAATCTGATATTGAAGCCGCAAACAGACCTCAAAAAGGTGCTTGAAGAGAGGATTCTAAACAGTAGGGTGGAATTTACACTAGGGGAAGTCTTGGAGATTGCAAAGAAAGAATTCCATGATGAGATAATTGATATTATACGAAGGAAAAGGCAGTCCATAATTGAATCTATTCCATCACAAGGGGAGACAAGCACTTCCAAGACTCATGGAGTACAGGTACAGCAAAAGGAAGAGAGAGAGAATGTGGTAGAATGTAATCACTCTGCTAAAGGGGCACGACAAGTGCGCTTTGTGGATGAGGATGATGAAAAAGAAGTTCTTACAAAGAGTCATTACTCCAAGAGCCATTGGGCAAGGGCCACCACTAAAACCCTTGTCAAGATAGGTGACTTGGAAGAGCCGTATGTCGCTCTAATCGATCATGGGTCTGAAATAAATCTTATGGCTAAAAATCTCTACAACAAATGTAAGTGGCCAATGGATGTAGATCATGGGTGGATGATTAAAGCAGCTAATAACTCATCTGGAGAGCTCTATGCAGCCTGTCCAAATGTAAGGGTAACTATAGGGGATGTGAAAGATGATCAGAACTTCTTTGTTCAGGAGATGTCATCGTATCCCCTCATCCTTGGGCAACCCTACATTACAGCTGTGAGGATGGAAACAAAAGTTTTAGATGATGGCTCGGCATATGCAAGAATAAAGAGTAAAGATGGCAAGAAAGCTGTTCAGTTCTTAACAGTTTTTTTGCATTAACCATGAAAGGAACCGTGAGTCTCTTCAAGCACAGTCACTCCCAAAGATAAACAGAGAATTCATGAACTATAGGGAGATGAGGGATTTTGGCCAGGTGCCATTGTAAAGCGGGATTCCAATGGTACAAGGGAAAATGAGTTCTCGCAGGACTCAATCAATGTAAATAACTTTTCAGCAAATTTTCAGGGATTTTCTAGCTATGGGTCACTGGTCTTTGTAAAAAGTAAGGATTTGAAGCGTGGCATGCGTCGACATGTACAAAATGAACAAAAAAGTCTTGAGCAGTGTGGTCTTTTGGAGAAGAATGAGTTTATTTTAGGGGTGCTTGATGAGGTATCATTTGTGGATACTATGGGTGTGCTTTTTGTAATGGAAAGAGCATGCTTACAGGGTGGAAATGAAATGATAGAGGTGTCATCTATGGGGATGTATGATATAATCCGAGAATTTGAGGGGATGGAATGTAAAAATATGAAATGTGAGATGGATGTTCATGTTGATACAAAGTATAAAACGGTTGCAAAGAAGGTGAAACCAGTTGCCTTGCCCTTGCCACCAGAAAGCAAGGAGAAGATAGATGAAGCCTCTATGCAACCAAATCTCAGAGATCCAAAGAAAATTGGGCATAAATTTACACAGGAAACCCTAAAAGAGCTGAAGCTTGGTGACAAGGATTTTCTGTTACCAGTTGAAAAGAAATGCTTTGAGGAGATGCTTGTAAAACATGGGAAGGCCTTTGCTTTTCAGCCGCATGAGATAGGCTGTGTTGATCCAAGAATAATAGTGCCAATGGTGATCTTCACTGTTCCACATGTGCCCTGGAACCTACGGCCGATTCCAGTACCAAAGGCTCTCTTGCCAAAGCTGATGGAATTACTAAAAGAAAAGATCAGGATGGGAATTTTGGAGCCATCATGCGCTCCATACTCCAACAGATGGTTTATCATGCCAAAGAAAAATGGAACATTGCGCTTCATTCAAGACATGCAACCTGTAAACAAGGTCACAATCAGGAATGTGGGAGCAGGTCCGATTGTGGACGAGTTTGCAGAAGCATTTGCAGGGAAAGCTATATACTCTATGGGTGATCTGTATTCGGGATATGATCAGTTCCAGTTGGATATACAAAGCAGGGACTTGACCACAATGAAAACTCCTTTGGGTCTGGTAAGGATGTGCACCTTACCACAGGGAGCCACAAACTCAGTGGCGCATATGATGAATGGAATGAATAAAGTCTTGTGAGACTTCATACCACAAATAACTATGCCTTTTTTGGATGATGTGCCAATAAAAGGCTGTGATGAGAAAGATAAAGATGGGGATTTGGATTCGAAAGGGTGCCGCAAGTTTGTGGCAAATCATATAAAAGATTGTGATATGATTCTATCCAGGCTTGAAGAGGTGAATCTTACTTTGTCTGGATTGAAATCAGTGTTTGGGGTTGGTGAAGTGCTAATCGTGGGGCATCTTTGTAGTACTAATGGACGCTGACCTTGTCCAGCCAAGATAGATGCAATACAAAGAATGAAAGAGATATGCATTAATGTTACAGAGCTGAGGAGATTTCTTGGTGCATGTGTCTTTTATGTTATATGGATCCCACATTATGCACATGTAGCAGATCCTCTTTATCAACTTTTGAGGAAAAATCAAAAATTTTTGTGGAGTGCAGTACATATTAAAGCTATGCGGAAGCTGAAATGTCTGCTCCAATCATCACCTACTCTAAGGAAGGCAGATTATGAGTGTGGCAGGCCTGTGATTGTTATACAGTTGATACTAGTCCTACTGGGATAGGATGGGCAATAGGGCAAGATGATGAGGATGATCATAGGTATGTAATCAGATTTGGAGCAAAGGTATTAAGCATTCGTCAGCGAAATTATCCGCAGATCAAGAGGGAGTTATGGGGAATAGTCACTGCTCTAAAATGTGAAAAAGAATATCTTATTGGGGCATCTGTACTTGTGGAAACTGATTGCTTGCCACTCCTTGGGATGATTGTAAGCTGCACCACTCCAGATATTGCTATGCTTAGGTGGATTGCCTATATCAAGTCACTAAATCCTGAGTTTGAGCATATTGCAGGAAAAGATAACCCAGTTGCAGATATGCTATCAAGAGCTAGGTATGAAGATGAAGAAGGGATGATTAGTGACATTGATGATGTAGGTACAAAGTTCTATACTACTGCATATGCAAAGGGGGACCATACTTGCTTATCAAATGCACTTGAGTCTTTTACTGAGGAAATGTATGGAGATTGTTTGCTTATTGGTCAATACTTGAGTACTTTGACAAGACAGGAAAATTGGTCTGATTCAGAATTTAAGAGGATCCGTAGAAAAGCATATGGGTATTTTCTAAAGGATGGGTACCTGTGGAAGCATATGGGTATTTTCTAAAGGATGGGTACCTGTGGAAGCATCCTAAGCAGAGGAATACTATGCCACAGAGAATCATATGTGACAAAGAGACTCAAGGGAAGCTCATGAAAGAATTCCATGAGAGTCTCTGGGCTGGACATCGAAGTGTGTGGGCCACCTTTACCAAAATAAAGGAAAGATACTAGTAGAAAGGAATGTACAAGGATGTTTCCCAATATGTGGAAACATGCATGGTATGTCAAACGTACTCAAATGTGTGACATCGTGATGGCTTGCAACCAACCTACCCACCTACCATGCACTACAAATGGGTAGTGGATCTAGTTACAATGCCTTTGGGAATTTGGCAGATGCGGTACATAGCACTTGCAAGAGAAGATTTGACAAATCAGGTAGAAGGGCGTGCTCTTAGAACAAAGAGTACGGAAACAGTATGCAAATTTCTCTTGGAAGATGTGATTTGCTGGTATGGTTGTGTTGGGAAAATAACAGCTGACAGGGGTGAGCTAGATGTTAAAGAAGCAAGGGAAATCTTCTCTAGAATTGGCATCAAATTGGCCCTAACATGTGCTTACAACCCTGAGGGCAATGGTAAAAGTGAGCGAGGACATCCTCCAATCATTAAAGCTTTGGCTAAGGCATGCAATGGAAGAATGCGAGAGTGGCCAAGGCTACTACCATATGCTTTGTGGGCTGACCGTACAACTCATAGCTCAGTGACAGGATACATGCCTGCAGAATTAATGTATGGTCAGAAGCCAGTAATGCCAGTTGAAGAAGTAGTTCCAACTTGGAATGTATTACCCTGGGTGGAAGAATTGAACAGGGAAGACCTCCTTGCATTGCGAATAAGGCAGCTGGAGAGGAGGCCTGAAGATGTAGAGCTTGCTAAAGCTCGTTTGAAAGCTCGTTTGAAATATGCAAGGTTGAAAAATAAAGAAAGATTTGATAGAAGACACAGACTCCGGCCAAAGCCTATTGAAGAAGGTGATTGGGTCCTAATGTATGATAGTAGTCTTGACAACCAGTTCACTGTGCAAAGAAAGTTTGCAAAAAGATGGTTTGGCCCTTACATTGTCAAGCATGTGCATGGAAATGCCACGTATACCCTGTGTGAGCTTGATGGAACAGAGATAAAAAATCTTGTAGCATGCAAAAGGATCAAGATGTTGGCACTCACGGCACGGTGGATTCAAGCCATGCTCCTCCCTCGGGCCTCTCCGCCAACACCCGGGGTACCCTCACCAACATATCTAGTTTCTGAAAATTGAATTGAGTGCAAAAACAATTGTGAGGTGCATATAGCTTGAATATGAAAATGAGGCAGATCACTTACAAGGATGTGGCATGACTCATGCCCATTACAATATACTCGTAAACCATTATGCATGAACTCATGCTTATCCACATAGCTCCAAGTGTCCGCCATTCATCCAAAGATCCAACATCAAGCACAAGTGAGGTAATACCATATACCAATGATATCAATATCCAATTGGTATCACTTCCATAAGCATTGCTTATGAGTAATTGGCATCAAATGGCATTCAAGGGCATCAACTTGCATTTGAATGTAGCATTACCAATTGATTCCAATCACACATCAAGCTCTTCCAATGCTCAATAGCATCATACCAATGCATAAAAGCATCATGTCCATAGCAAAACCCTTCTCATTATTACCCAACATCCACTCCATGCATGTGGCTCAATCAATGCATCTAAGCATATGCATTCCTTCATCCATTTATGCATGGATTCATCAAAGAATCTTGCATTTGTCTCACAAATGGCCACATGACATCCAAATGGGTGTGATTAAAGAAAGATGTGAGCAATAAGAGCATGTAATCACTTTCCAATGGATCATGAGTTATCTAGGAATGTTAAAATTCTATAAATTAGGGTTTTCATTCATGAATAACCCCAATTTATCTATAGCATGAGGATTAATCACCATTGCTTGAGAAAATAGCCATAGCAACTCACCAATGGTATTTCGAAAGCTTCAATGGTTGGATTGTTGCTTGATAGAGTTTCCAATGGATCCAAATCTTAAAGATTTTTACAATTTCTGAGGGCTGCTCAAACCTCCTCTTCTCC